>NC_064928.1:112181835-112803799 GCF_023897955.1 Schistocerca gregaria | reverse complement strand
GGCACTGAACGATGTGCGATTCCACTTATGTGCAATATGAACAAACAAGCAAAGAGAAGTTGTCGATTCCCCTGTATCTCTCTCACACACATTCATTTATGTTTCTTTCCCCATCAATGCCACCAATACTACCGGTAATCCTACCATTTACTATATCATGTATGTTTACCAAAACTACCGAACCGTAAGTGTGGTACAGCATAGCTCTAGATCGCCAATGACTGTTCCTAAAGCTCACACCTTTATACAGGGTGTTACAAAAAGGTACGGTCAAACTTTCAGGAAACATTCGTCACACACAAATAAAGAAAACATGTCATGTGGTCATGTGTCCGGAAACGCTTACTTTCCATGTTAGAGCTCATTTTATTACTTCTCTTCAAATCACATTAATCATGGAATGGAAACACAGACCAACAGAACGTACCAGCGTGACTTCAAACACTTTGTTACAGGAAATGTTCAAAATGTCCTCCGTTAGCGAGGATACATGCATCCACCCTCCGTCGCATGGAATCCCCCATGCGCTGATGCAGCCCTGGAGAATGGCGTATTGTATCACAGCCGTCCACAATACGAGCACGAAGAGTCTCTACGTTTGGTACCGGGGTTGCGTAGAGAAGAGCTTTCAAATGCCCCCATAAATGAAAGTCAAGAGGGTTGAGGTCAGGAGAGCGTGGAGGACATGGTCCGCCTCTACCAAATCTGTTGTTGAGAAGCGTACGAACACTTCGACTGAAATGTGCAGGAGCTCCATCGTGCATGATCCACATGTTGTGTCGTACTTGTAAAGGCACATGTTCTAGCAGCACAGGTAGAGTATCCCGTATGAAATCATGATAACGTGCTCCATTGAGCGTTGGTGGAAGAACATGGAGCCCAGTCAAGACGTCACCAACAATGCCTGCTCAAACGTTCACAGAAAATCTCTGTTGATGACGTGATTGCACAATTGCGTGCGGATTCTCGTCAGCCCACACATGATGATTGTGAAAATTTACAATTTGATCACGTTGGAAAGAAGCCTCATCCGTAAAGAGAACATTTGCACTGAAATGAGGATTGACACATTGTCGGATGAACCATTCGCAGAAGTGTACCCGTGGAGGCCAATCAGCTGTTGATAGTGCCTGCACACGCTGTACATGGTACGGAAACAACTGGTTCTCCCGTAGCACTCTCCATACAGTGACGTGGTCAACGTTACCTTGTACAGCAGCAACTTCTCTGACGCTGACATTAGGGTTATCGTCAACTGCACGAAGAATTGCCTCGTCCATTGCAGGTGTCCTTGTCGTTCCAGGTCTTCCCCAGTCGCGAGTCATAGGGTGCAATGTTCCGTGCTTCCTAAGACGTCGATCAATTGCTTCGAACGTCTTCCTGTCGGGACACCTTCGCTCTGGAAATCTGTCTCGATACAAACGTATCGCGCCACGGCTATTGCCACGTGCTCATCCATACATCAAATGGGAATCTGCCAACTCCACATTTGTAAACATTGCACTGACTGCAAAACCACGTTCGTGATGAACACTAACCTGTTGATGGTACATAGTGATGTGCTTGATGCTAGTGCTGTAGAGAAATGAGTCGCATGTCAACACAAGCACCGAAGTCAACATTACCTTCCTTCAATTGCGCCAACAGGTGGTGAATCGAGTAAGTACAGTACATATTAACGAAACTAAAATGAGCTCTAACATGGAAATTAAGCGTTTCCTGACACATGTCCACATAACATCTTTTCTTTATTTGTGTGTGAAGAACGTTTCCTGAAAGTTTGGCCGTACCTTTCTGTAACACCCTCTATAGGAAGGGAGGCCCGCATTCAGTCCTCAGACCTGCGAGCGACTTCAGCAGTGGAGACTGGGTGGCGAACTCCGTTTTGGCATTTTTAACGGCCGGCCCGAGTGCGTACATTTCGCGCTCTGTTAATTCAGCTCCTTACATCCTCCGGTCGCGAAGATAGTCCACAGTGGTGGCCCGCTCTCATTTCCATAAGCAAAGTCGACACCCACGCTCCTTGCTCCTCTCCCCCCCTCCCCACCCCCCACCCACCCCCCCTCCCCCACACACACACACAGAGCGAGGCGCGAATTACTCGCGCTGATAGCGGTGCTGCTTGCTCAGGACCGCCGCCCCCACCGCCCCCGCCGCCACCCGCCTTATCGAATGTGCAAACACGGCATGCCTAGGTGCCTAGCCGGGGCTACGGCTGCCCGGACGGCCACGTGCTGTTTGCGCTGCCGTAGCGCGCCTTTGCTCGGCAAACACTGCCGTGGGAGAAACACGGCGGCCACACACGCCCGCCACCGCCAAAGACTGCGGTAGCTGGAGTAAGTGAACAGCAGCGGCGTGATTTCCAAAGGAATCACGATTTACAGTTACTCCTGACAATACATATTAGCATTAACTGCCAGACATTTAGTTTTTACACACTCGCCAGAAATAGTGGGTGATCAAAAAGTCAGTATAAATTTGAAAACTTAATAAACCACGGAATAATGTAGGTAGAGAGGTAAAAATTGACACACATGCTTTGAATGACACCGAGTTTTATTAGAACAAAAAAAATTTCACAAAATATCTGACAGATGGCGCTGGACAGCAAAACGTCAGTGACTGCGCGAGACAATCGTGTATAAGAGGAGCTGTAATGAGAGAGAGAATGAGATGCGCCAGAAGTCGCAGCACGTTGACGTTATTTGGAAAGGAGCTTTTAGTGAAGCTGTATTAACAGAATGGGGATTGTGCTAGTTCAGCGTTACGATCCCATCGACATAGGAAGGCGATTCGAACGGGTAAAGGTCAGTTGGCAAATGCAGCTGTGACGAGAATGATTGCGAAGCCACGGGTTGTTTAGACGATAGACCCCGTAGAGGCAGACCGAGCACAAGGCGTAATGCTGCTGAGACAGTTCAGTAAGAAATGGAGGCTGTAGAAGGTTCGTCTATACACGGGGAAGTCAGCGCTCGTGCAGTCGCACATCGCACCGGTATTCCACACACTACTGTTTGGTTGGCACTTAGGCGTACCCTCCGATGCTATCCGTACAAAATCCATCGGCATCATGAACTGTTACTTTGCGATTTAGTGAAGCGAAGGGCAATTGCGGTGTGGGCGCTTCAGAAGATGGCGGAAGATGAGTTGGACCGACGAAGCTCATTTCACGCTCCGGGGCTCTGTCAACACCCACAACTGCAGAATTTGGGCTATCGAAAATCCTAGAACTGGCGTGGAAACTCCATTGCACGACGAGAAAGTCACGATTTGGGTTGGATTTACCACATCTACCGTTATCGAGCCTTTTTCTTCGAGGAAATGCGTGATTCTGCTTTTGTAACTGCTACCGTGACGGGTGAGAGGTACGCTGATATGTTACAGAATAGCATCATCCCCAGCCTGGCTGATAAACACCTGCTGGAACGTACGATGTTTATGCAGAATGGCGCTCCACCCCATATTGGTAGACTCGTGAAAGATCTCTTGCTCGCGTCGTTTGGTGACGTTCGTGTGCTCAGCCGCCACTTTCGTCATGCTTGGCCACCTAGGTCCCCAGACCTCATTATTGGCTTTGGGGTTACTTAAGGTCGCAAGAGTATCGTGATCGACCGACATCTCCAGGGATGCTGAAAGACAACATCCGACGCCACTGCCTCACCATAACTCTGGACATGCTTTACAGTGCTGTTCACAACATTATTCCTCGTCTACAGCTATTGTTGAGGAATGATGGTGGACATATTGAGCATTTCCTGTAAAGCACATCATCTTTGCTTTGTCTTACTTTGTTATGCTAATTATTGCTATTCTGATCAGATGAAGTGCCATCTGTCGGACATGTTTTAAACTTTCGTAATTTTTTGTTGTTGTTGTAATGAAACTCCATGCCATTCCAAACATGGGTGTCAATTTGTACCTCTCTATCTACATTATTCCGTGATTTATTCAGTTTTCAAATTTATACTGATGTTTTGATCACCCGGTACACAGAGAACTTCCAAACGTTGACAGAAAACATGTACCAATTCACACACACACACTCACACACAGTACAGTGATATTATTTCTGAGCACCATGTTCGACGACAACGGGCTATAATCACTGACAGACACCAGCTGGCAGCAGTAGCATTGGAAGATATATAAAGCATGTCGAGGGGACGCGGAGTGACTAAACGCTCCTCGATGCCTACCAACTTGGGACTGCAAGGGCGGGATATCCAATAGGGAACAACGGTGACCTACCTGGGGTTCCCTCTGGACAAACATTTCTTTCTCCATAAACATATTGCCTCTCCCAGGAACAAAGCTTTTGGTGTTGCCAAGAAACTACACCCTTTTTTCAAGAGAACTGACCTCAGTACCACAGCAAATCTTCGATTATGCACTGAAGAGCGAAAGAAACTGGTACACTTGCCTAATATCGTGTAGGGCCCGCGCGACAACGCAGAAGTGGAGCAACAAGACGTTGCGTGGGCTCGACTAACGTCTGAAGCAGTGCTGGAAGGAAATGACAGCATCAGTCCTGTAGAGCTATCCATAAATACTAAGACTATGAGGAGGCAGAGATCTCTTCTGGACAGCACATTGCAAGGAATCCCAGATATGCTAAATAATGTTTTTTCTCTGGGGAGTCTGGTGGCCAGCGGAAGTGTTAAAACTCAGAAGAGTTGTCCTGGAGCCACTCTGTAGCAATTCTGGACGTGTGAGGTGTAGCATTGTCCTGCTGCAATTGTGCAAGTCCGTCGGAATGCACAATGGGCAGGAATGGATGCAGGTGGTCAGACACGATGCTTACGTACGTATCACCTATCATAGTCGTATCGAGACGTATTAGGGTCCCATACCACTCCAACACAACTGCAAAACCTCCACTAGCTTGAACAGTCACCTGCTGACACGCAGGGTCCATGAATTCAAAAAAATGTTTCAAATGGCTCTGAGCGCTATGGGACTTAACTTCTGAGGTCATCAGTCCCCTAGAACTTAGAACTACTTAAACCTAACTAACCTAAGCACATCACACACATCCATGCCCTGAGGCAGGAGTCGAACCTGCAACCGCAGCGATCGCGCGGTTCCAGACTGTAGCGCCGAGAACCGCACGGCCAGCCCAGCCGGCGGTCCATGGATTCATGAGGTTGTCTCCATCCACTCGATACGATTTGAAACGAGAAGCGTCCAATTAGGCAACATGTTTCCAATCATCAGCAGTCTTGTTGAAGGGTCCAGTCGAAGTGCAAAGCTTCTCGTCGTGCGGTCATCAAGGGAACACTAGTGCGCTCCAAAAGCCCATATCGATGTTGTTTCGTTGAATGGTTCACGCGCTGACACGTCCTGATGGTCCGGCACTGAAATCTGCAGCAATTTGCGGAAAGGTTGCACTTCTGTCACGTAGAAAGATTCTCCTCAGTCGTCGTTGGGCCAGTTTTTCCAGGATCTTTTTCCAGACGCAGCGATGTCGGAGATGTGATGTTTCACCGGATTCTTGATATCCACAGTACACTCGTGAAATGGACGTACGGGAAAATCCCCGCTTCATCGCTACCTCGGAGATGCTGTGTCCCATCGCTCGTGGGCCGACTATAACACCACATTCAAATTCCCTTAAACCTTGATATTCTGCCATTGTAGCAACTGTTGAATGACTGACCGCTCAGATGAACCATTGGGCTACCAACAGAGTCCCCTCAACGACGATTCAGCGATTGTTTCTGCGTGTGGACGTCGGCAGCAGAGGCCTGGCGGTCTCTTCAAATTGTTTTATGGGCCTTCGGGCTGGTGGCCGTCGGCATGTATGGCGTGAAACGTCTGAAAGCAAACAAGGAAGGAGTGCTACGGTGTGGGTCACGTTTTCCTCTAATTCTCTTAGTGATCTCAACATTCTGGAAGCTACAGCAGGTCAACACAAGTATGCATCCATCCGTGGGGATCATGTGCACCCCAGACACACAGTTTGTTTCTCCTCGGCTCGATGGCATCTAGTTGCAGGACGATGCAACGTGTCACACAGCTCGCCGTGTACGAGTGTTCTTCAGAGAGCACCAGCATAATATTATCGTACTCACCTGGCTCCAATCTTCACGGAATAAACTCAGTCGAAGATCTGCGGGGAGGCCTCTATCAAGCTATTCGTGCCACGGACCCTCAACTGAGAAACCTAGCGTACTGGTCTCAGTATGGCTCCGCGTACTTTCCGGGCCGGCCGCGGTGGTCTAGCGGTTCTAAGCGATCAGTCAGGAACCGCGTGACTGCCGCAGTCGCAGGTTCGAATCCTGCCTCGGGCATGGGTGTGTGTGTTGTCCTTAGGTTAGTTAGGTTTAAGTAATTCTAAGTTCTAGGGGACTGATGACCACAGCAGTTGAGTCCCATAGTGCTCAGAGCCATTTAGGGTACTTTCCGAAACCTCACTGACTCTCATCTCGCAGCGGTTTGCGCCGCAGAAGGTGGTTATTTGGAACTTTTCAGGTGGCAACATCAGTTTGAGCGAACAGTCTAAAGCCGGCCGCTGTGGCCGAGCGGTTCTAGACGCTTCAGTCTGGAACCGCGCGACCGCTGCGGTCGCAGGTTCGAATCCTGCCTCGGGCATGGATGTGTATGACGTCCTTAGGTTAGTTAGGTTTATTTAGTTCTAAGTTCTAGGGGACTGATGACCACAGCAGTTGAGTCCCATAGTGCTCAGAGCCATTTAGGGTACTTTCCGAAACCTCACTGACTCTTATCTCGCAGTGGTTTGCGCCGCAGCAGGTGGTTATTTGGAACTTTTCAGGTGGAAACATCAGTTTGAGCGGACAGTGTAAAGCCGGCCGCTGTGGCCGAGCGGTTCTAGACGCTTCAGTCTGGAACCGCGCGACCGCTGCGGTCGCAGGTTCGAATCCTGCCTCGGGCATGGATGTGTGTGATGTCCTTAGGTTAGTTAGGTTTAAGTAGTTCTAAGTTCTAGGGGACTTATGACCACAGCAGTTGAGTCCCATAGTGCTCAGAGCCATTTAGGGTACTTTCCGAAACCTCACTGACTCTCACCTCGCAGCGGTTTGCGCCGCAGAAGGTGGTTGTTTGGAACTTTTCAGGTGGAAACATCAGTTTGAGCGGACAGTCTAAAGCCGGCAGCTGTGGCCGAGCGGTTCTAGACGCTTCAGTCTGGAACCGCGCGACCGCTACGGTCGCAGGTTCGAATCCTGCCTCGGGCATGGATGTGTATGATGTCCTTAGGTTAGTTCTAAGTTCTAGGCGACTGATGACCACAGCAGCTGAGCCCCATAGTGCTCAGAGCCATTTGTTAAATCCCATAGTGCTCAGAGCCATTTGAACCATTTTTTACAGTTTACATACATAAACGGAGACACACAGACAACGAGTATTACAATATACACATCCGATAGTTCCCAATAACATTTGAAAAAAAAGCACGAGGAAAAGTGTATTTATATTCTTAATGCACTGCTACTGATAGCTAGTAAACTACTCACCGCGAATGCTAACACAGTCACTCGCACCTAGGCAACATGTTTTTAAGTATCTTCAGTTGTACATGTCGGCACTCTGCAACATGGGTAGCGAACAGAGTTAACAAGAAATGGTAGTAAAGGGTGTAAGACAGGGATGTAATCTTTCGCCCTTACTGTTCAAATTCTACACCGAAAAAGCAATGACGGAAATAAAAGGAAGGTTCAAGAGTGGCATTGAAATTCAGGGTGAAAAGATATCGATGAAGACTCGCTCGTGACATTGCTATCGACAGTGCAAGTGAAGAAAAACTGCAGAATATGCTAACTGGAATGAACAGTCTGATTAGTACCCAATATGGACTGAGAGTAAATGAAAGAAAGACGAAAGTAATGAGAAGTTGCCGAAATGAGAAGAGTGAGGAACTTTAACATCAGAATTGAGGACCACAAAGTACACAGAGTTAAGAAACTGTGGTACCTGCACAGCAAAGAAACCCATAATGGACGGATCAAGAAGGACACAAAAAGAAGACTGCAACTGGCTAACAGGGCCTTCCTGGCCAAGAGATTTCTACTAGTATCAACCATAGGCCTTATTTTGTAAAACAAATATCAGAAAATATACGTTTGTATCACCGGATTGTATGGTAGTGAAATATGCAATGTGGCAAAACCTGGAACCGACGAAAATCGAAGCATTGAAAACACTGACAGGAACAAGGCACAGGATGAAAGAACTCTTGTTATCCTTTTGTAGTCTTCAGTCTAGAGACTGGTTTGATGCAGCTCTCCATGCTACTCTATCCTGTGCAAGCCTCTTCATCTCCAAATAACTACTGCAACCACATACCTCTGAATCTGCTTAGTGCAGTCACTTCTTGGTCTCCCTCTACGATTTTTAGCCTCCACCCTTCCCTCCAGTGCTAACTTAGTGATCCCTTGACGCCTCAGAACGTGTCCTACCAAACGATCCCTTCTTCTGGTCAAGTTGTGTCACAAATTTCTCTTCTCCTCAATTCTATTCAGTAACTCCTCATTAGTTACGTGATTTACCCATCTAATCTTCAGCATTCTTCTGTAGCATCATATTTGGAAAGCTTCTATTATCTTCTTGTCCAAACTATTTATCGTCCACGTTTCACTTCCAGACATGGCTGCAATCCATACAAATACTTTCAGAGAAGACTTCCTGACACTTAAATCTATACTCAATGTTAACAAATTCCTCTTCTTCACAAACGCTTTCCTTACCCAGTCTACATTTTTTACTCTGTCTACTTCGACCATCACCAGTTATTTTGCTCGCAAAATAACAAAACTCATCTACTACTTTATGTGTCTCATTTACTAATTCCCTCAGCATCACCTGATTTAATTCGACTACATTCCATTATCATCATTTTGCTTTTGTTGATGTTCATCTTATAACCTCCTTTCAACACAGTGCATTCCGTGCAACTGCTCTTCCAAGTCCTCTTGCTGTCTCTAACAGAATTACAATGTCGTCGGCAAACCTCAAAGTTTTTATTTCTTCTCCGTGGATTTTAATTCCTATTCCATATATTACTTTTGTTTCCTTTACTGCTTACTCAATATACAGATTGAATAACGTCGAAGATAGGCTACAATTCTGTCTCACTTCTTTCTCGACCACTGCCTCCCATTCGTGCCCCTGACTCTTATAACTGCAAACTCGTTTCTGTACAAATTGTAAATAGCCTTACGTTCCCTGCATTTGACCCATACCACATCCAGAATTTTCTCTAACTCTACAAATGCTAGAAAAGTAGGTTTGCCTTTCCTTAGTTTATCTTCTAAGATAAGTCGTAGGGTCAGTATTGCCTCACGTGTTCCAATGTTTCTGCGGAATCCAAATGATCTTCCCAGAGATCGGCTTCTACCACTTTTTCCATTCGTCTGTAACTACTTAGTGTTAGTATTTTGCAGCCGTGACTTATTAAACTGTTAATTTGATAATTTTCACACCTGTGAACTCTACATTTCTTTGGGATTGGAATCATTACATTCTCCTTAAATTCGAGGGTATTCGCCTGTCTCATTCATCTTGCTCACCAGATGGTAGAGTTTTGTCAGGACTGGCTCTCCCAAGGCTGTCAGTAGTTGTAATGGAATGTTGTCTACTACCTGGGACTTGTTTCGACTTAGGTCTTTCAGTGCCCTGTCAATATCTTCAGGTAGTATCGTATCTTCCATTTCATATTCAACTACGTCCTCAGTCATTTACACAATATTGTTCTCGGGTACATCGCTCTTGTATTGACCCTCCATATACTCCCTCCATCTCTCAGCTTTCACTTCTTTGATTAGGACTGGTTTTCCATCTGAGCTCTTGATATTCATACAGGTGGCTCTCTATCCTCCAAAGGTCTCTTTAATTTTCCTGTAGGCATTACCTATCTTACTCCTAGTGATATATGCTTCTACATCCTTACATTTGTCTTCTAGTCATCCCAGCTTAGCTATTTCGCTCTTCCTGTCGACTTCATTTTTGAGACGTTTGTATTCCTTTTTGCCTGCTACATTTGCTGGATTTTTATATTTCCTACTTGCATCAATTAAATTCAATATATCATGTTAAGAAATCAGTAATTACTTTCCACAGCACTAGAAGGAGCTGTAAACTATAAAAACTGTAGAGGAAGACAGAGATTGGAATACATCCAGCTGATAATTGAAGAAGTATGCTCCAGTTGCTACTCAGGGATGAAAAGGCACAGGAGAGGAATTTGTGGCAGCCTGCATCAAACCAATCTGAAGACAGAAGAACAAAAAGATATGGGGTAGGATTATCAGTGTTACTGGTAAGGATAGAATCATAAATGAGTTTATGAGACAGAAAGTGGGAGCCGACGATTTCTCTTTCTTCTTTGTTTTTTTTTTTTTTTTGTGCATAATTAGAACCTCACGTCGTTCAGTTTTAGTCCACTGTATATTTTACATCCTTAAAAAATACAAATGGCATTTTATAAGCAATGAAAATTAATTAATGGCGTAACTTTTGCGCTTTCATGTAAGCGAGGCAAATACTTTTGATGCAAGTACAGTTTATATGCACAAACACATAAAATCTCTATAATTATTGCTGTTATATAATGCTCATTACTCGTCATCATAATCAAAGGAATGAGCTTCCTGCTATTACTGGTAAGTGCGAAATCTGTTTATGAATATCAGAAACCTGTTTTATATATGCTCGACGAAGTATTGATATGTTTTTGTTTCACGTTCCTTTTTTGGTGCGTGGGGACTTGGGTTTTCTTGCGCTATACGATAAATCTTGACGTTTTAAACTTTTACTACAACATCCCTCTATCTCAATTCATAAATCAACAATTTTCAAATAAAGACTGAGTTAAGCATTGACTATTTTAGTTTTGCTATAAATACTCTTTATTTTTAACAAACAGGAGGATAACTCTTTGGAGCAAAAATGTTCCGCAGGTAACAGAGCCCTTTACATATTCCTCACTCAGTTTCTGGTTAGTTTACCACTTCTGGTTTCTAGGGGAAGCTAGTGAGTCTCTGATTGCATATGAAAACAAAGCGTTATAACGCCCACAAGGTCTGCAACACACACAACATACAAGTTACATGGTTACGATGTTAACTGATGAAGGCCATTAGGAAAGTTTATTGGCAGTCCTCAAACATTCTCACTTTCAAACACTGGCTGAATACAGTCTGGGCGATTTGGGCGGGGTGAGTTACAACTCCTCTACACATACACATAATTTCTCACTTGGTGTATTAAATCTTCCAGTTATATCTCTTAATGTGTAGATTATGACAGCATTTAAAATTTTTAAATTCGCTCAATTAGTATACGAAATACTGAAAATAAAGTCCTTTACGGCGCTTGAAACATACAGCTGGAATTGGTGGCCAGGTAACCATTTACTGATGTTAATTCGCAAGAAAGGAAGCAAAAAAAAACAAAAACAAAATTAAAACAACTACAGGACTATTTTGATCTTAGTCAATATTTTTATCTTAGTCTACGTCAGAAAGTGCCAGAACTGTTTCGAAACTGAAAGGACAGTGCGTACTATGCAGAAAAAAACCCAGCATACACATAAAAATGGATATATTTCTGAGCACTTATGATGCTTTTCAAAAAATAAAGAAAAAAGAGTATCTCCCGCGAAAACTGGTTTTATCCAGTTGCACGCAGACCACTGGTTCCGAACCTTTCTGAGAGCCCCGCCTCTGAGTGCAGTCAGATATCAGTTCGTAAATCTCACCCCCCCCCCCCCTCCCTCCCGCCGTCCCAGACGCGCTGCCATCATTAACAGTAGCGGCTAACTAAACTAGAATGAAAAAGAATTTCTGTTTTAGCACTTATTTTTAAAATGACGACATACAAGTGATAATTAGTTTTTGGAGATGGTTTATTAAACAACCAAATAATGAATCTACGAAACGATTGGTACAGATTCTTTAGAACAAGTTTTTTTCGCAGAATCATGAAGCAATCTCACGGCGCGACAAATACTACATACAACTCTTCTGAGAACAGACAGCTAAGTATCCAAACTGGATATATATGTGACACTTGCTTCGACCATACTCCCACTTCAAATCAACCAAGTTAAAATGTGTGCACCACACATACTATTTTTAAACCCCTCCTTACCTGTTTGCTTTCAGAAACTTCGCTCTCTGGCCACTGGTACAAATAATACTGTGGTGTCACCGCCAGACACCACACTTGCTAGGTGGTAGCCTTTAAATCGGCCGCGGTCCGTTAGTATAACGTCAGACCCGCGTGTCGCCACTATCAGTGATGCAGACCGAGCGCCGCCACACGGCAGGTCTAGCCTAGAGAGACTCCCTAGCACTCGCTCCAGTTGTACAGCCGACTTTGCTAGCGATGGTTCACTGCCTACATACGCTCTCATTTGCAGAGACGACCGTTTAGCATAGCCTTCAGTTACGTCATTTGCTACGACCTAGTATGGCGCCATATTCAGTTACTATCTATCCTGAACAAATAATATTGTGACTCATGTACCGTAAAGAGCGACGTTCATCATTAATAGATTAAATTTAAGTATCAAACTAATTACGTCTGCTTTCTGAATTCTCATTCCTTGTCATGTTCCAGACCTCACGCCAGACTGCGTGAGCTAAAACGCGTGCATTTCGGCTTCCTCTAGTAACACGGTGTTGGCTCTTCTGCCAACCCAACAAATATACTGACGTAAAAGAAATCACAGGTTAATATTAGTGAGACATAAGTCATTGCAAGTGTGACACGCTGGAACATTAACAATCGGTAGATATACTAGGATGTTGAATGCAAACATGCAAGCACTGTGTTGTACAGATGACAGGTGTCAGTTTGTGGGACGGAAGTTTATAAGTGTCATTTCAGTATTAATCGATTGTACAATAACGTCATATCTTTGCTCTGGAGCTGGTACATGTGAGCGAGCAGCGATGTTGTAAGCTGTATTGCAGGATTATTTTATCATCTTTAATCATCTTTTGTGCGCGCGTAAGTGCAGTAGCAGATAGTGGTAAGTTTTTAAAGTGAGAAACCAGTTGTAATGTTATGTTTCAAATGTAAAGTCTCAACTTATCGATGTGTTTAATGAAGATGATTACGTGATGGTAAGTGATCGGAGAAGGAGAAAGTGCAACGTAATCTTGTACTTGATTGAAGAGGAATTACTAGGCAATTTTTTAGAAGTCACTCTTTTATTATTGTAGCTCCAATTTTCGCCAGCCTTTCTGTTACAATTTTATATTGATCATAGTTTTTTCAAAAGTAGAGAAGGAAACAAGTGTGTTCCAAAAATACTCTGATTTGCAACTGACAGAGAACTCATTGCACCTCACGATTGTCTCTGCGTAGAAACAGTAATTTTCAGCATTATCACAGTGGCAAGCAAGGCAGAGCAGTACAAAAACGCGTTATCTAGATTTGCAAACAGAAGAGGTAAGGATTAAATATTTTCAAGTGTTCAGTTCAGTCAGGGCCAACTTCTTTCATTCTGAGGCAGTTTTTTGTACATAAAATTAGTGAATTTACTCACGGCACTTTTGTTGCCTAAGACTGCAATCACTTTCAGAACTCAAATTAATAATCAAATTAATTAATTTAATAAGATTAAAGCTTAAATTGCTTGTGTACCCACGTACCACCACAATAAAATAAAAACAGCCAATAGTTGAGGTAATATGAATGACAACAACGGCAAATTTAAGTTTACAAAGTAATGACAAGTTTTATTCATCCTTTTACAACTACAACTAGCTGATGCAAAATGACAGACACAAAACAGAAAAGGGATGGTGTTTGACTGGCAAATCATGCTTTGGGGTGGAAGTTGAAATAATCCCTTTTACAATGCAGTTTGAGTGTGTTTACATGAATCCATTGTGAGATCCAACACTATTCAACTACAACCAAGTATACCTGAAACTACGGTTCACGTGAGAACAGGGAGCTGTGAATATCACGTAACAACCGTACGCCGGTGCAGCAGTACTTTACCCTTTCACCCTGATTCGGGCGGCAGCTGAAAACGACGCGCTGTGTGCGAAGAGCGGCGCGCTGCGGGAGCTGTAATGATCTGACACGTCCACAGTAACTTGCAAACTACGCGCTCTGGCGTTCTCATTATTAGAACGCTGAAATCCCAGCAGTATTCAGTGTGAGGTGCACTCTTGCGCTGGTCTGGCCGAAGCAACTGAACTCACAGGCACTGGTTTGCATTGTTGTCGGCCATTGTAGTGTTGGGCAGCGGCAGCTGGATGCTAACAGCGCGTAGCGTTGCGCAGTTGGAGGCGAGCCGCCAGCAGTGATGGTCGTGGGGAGAGAGATGGCGAAGTTTTGAAATTTGTAAGAATTGGTGTCATGAAGTGCTATATATATTATGACTAGTGAGGTAAATACATTGTTTGTTCTCTATTAAAATCTTTCATTTGCTAACTATGCCTATCAGTAGTTAGTGCCTTCCGTAGTTTGAATCTTTTAGTTAGCTGGCAGTAGTGGCGCTCGCTGTATTGCAGTAGTTCGAGTAACCAAGATTTTTGTGAGGTAAGTGACTTGTGAAACATATAGGTTAATGTTAGTCAGGGCCATTCTTTTGTAGGGATTTTTGAAAGTCAGATTGCGTTGCGCTAAAAATATTGTGTGTCAGTTTAAGCACAGTCTTGTATAATTTTTCTAAGGGGACGTTTCATTATTACACCACAAAAGACAGACCAAAAGTCTCAACAACTAGGGAAAGATCTGAAGTTATCTACCAGGGAAGGAGCAGAAGACAGGGAAAGGATCACAACCACCCTCCACGAAGCCTCAGTATGGGAGCCGAATTAGTAAAAGCAAAACCTCCCCCATATTGTAAAAACCAATCGAAATATCCTCCCCTCTTAACTGTTCTGTTGGTCCGGTAGCCCATCCAGACACAGCGCTTGAGTTTCCACACTGAGAGAGCAACCCTCCACGTACTCTGAGAGGAGGCAGTCAGACACTCCAAATCTCTCTTGTCTCAAAAAACGAGACTTTAGACTACATCTACAGCTACAACTACGATACTTCTCAAGCCACCATACGGTGCGTGGTGGAAGGTACTAAGGAGGCATCATCTCTTTTCTTTTTGGCACAAAAATAAACTTCAACCTAGACAGAAATGTTTCAAATGGCTCTGAGCACTATGGGACTTAACATCTGAGGTCATCTTCCCTAGAACTTAGAACTACTTAAACCTAACAACAAGCCTAAGGACATCACACACATCCATGCCCATGGCAGGATTAGAACCTGCGACCGTAGCGGTCACGCAGTTCCAGACTGAAGCGCCTAGAACCGCTCGGCCACTGCGGCCGGCCACCTAGACAGAACCACAGTCACTCATTTACAGGGATATCTAATCTTTCCAGGCTGACCATGTCCTATTTCTGAAAGATGTCTGTTAAGCTTTCCAGACAGTCATGTCCATGAAATACATGTTTTCTGCGCTGGCTCAGAGAACCCGGCGACTCCCTGACGTCAAGGAAGTTGCAGTCTTGCCTCCTCTAACACGTGCACCTGCTGCTCTGTCTGTATCGTCCCATCTTCTAAGAGGGCAATGCGCGAAGTTTTATGACCTTCCCACTATTTGCACCAAAGGCTCATTTTACAGCAGTCTCTCTTAAATGCCTTTCTCTGCCCTCATTCTGCCAACTGGCCACCTCTGCGACGGGCTGCCGCCTGGCCTGTTTTGCAAATTGGGTCGCTCCTGAGTGGAAGGAGGAGAGTGCTACAGCCATAAAATCCTCTGAAGGCACGATCCTCTGCTTGTCAGAGTCACTCACACAGCCTGGTGGCTGCACTCGGAATTTATGGCCCCCAATTCATCTCTGTCTCTCTGCGTCTTCTGCGTCACACCCACTATGGCCGCTCGGGTACAAGCTCTCTACGGGTTACACAAGCAATTATAAGAACATTCTGCCCAGAATTTCCTCATGTAAAAAAGTCATAAGCCACACATACCAAAACTGGGGAACACTGAGATCATGACAATCTGACGATGTTGTTGAAGTGACAGAATGTTGTGCCTCTAGCAGGCAGACAGGTTGGTTGCAGGCTGTTAACTGGCCTCCCTGTAACCAACACATGGCCGTCACTGCCGCCGAGGCAGATCCAAATTTCATTAGAAAACACAACAGACGTTCACCCTGCCCTTTAATGGTCTCTCGCTTGACGCGGCTGCAGTCGCAGATGGCGGTGGTTTGGGGTCAGTGGAATGCACGCTACAGGCCGTCTGGCTCGGATCTATTCTTGACGTAACAGATTTTCACCGGTTCGTGGTGTCACTGTGGTCCCAAACGCTGTTCAGATTACTGCTGCAGATGTAGTGCGACGCTCCAGCGACAAAAGCCGAGCGTGATGACACTGCTTCTCGGTTGTGCCACGTGACCGTCCAGAGCCCGGTCGTCTATGACTGTACATTCTCGTAACAACTGCTACCAGCATTCATCTACAGATACTACACTCCTGGTAAGTCTTCCTGCAGTATCGCAGAAAGAACATCATACTTCTCGAAGTCCTACTACATGACGTCGTTCAAACCCAGACTGGTAAGTCTTCCTGCAGTATCGCAGAAAGAACATCATACTTCTCGAAGTCCTACTACATGACGTCGTTCAAACCCAGTGAGGTGTTTATAACAGTGTCTTTCTCCTCTTAAAGGCATTCTTTACTAACATCAATTCACCATGTCCAGTCTCAAAAGGCACTTCTAACATCAATTCACCATGTCCAATCTCAAAAGGCACTTCTAACATCAATTCACCATGTCCAGTCTCAAAAGTAAGTAACGCACACTATTACCGAGTATATTTAAAGCAAATCATATCTTCATCCTCACAGTGATACTACTAATGCCACTCTTACTCAACTGGTGGGAAATTTGAAAAGACACCATCTTTCAGTGTGAGGAAGTTGTTTCTGAAAGTATTTGTATGGAGTGTAGCCATGTGTGAAAGTGAAACTTGGACGATAAGTAGTTTAGAGAAGAAGAGAATGGAAGCTTTCGAAATATGGTGCTACACTCTAATGAGGAGGTATTGAACAGAATTGGGGAGAAGAGGAGTTTGTGGCACAACTTGACTAGAAGAACGGATCGGCTGGTAGGACATGTACTGAGGCATCAAGGGATCACCAATTTAATATTGGAGGGCAGCTTGGAATGTAAAAATCGTAGAGAGAGGCCAAAAGATGAATGCACTTAGCAGATTCAGTAGGATGTACGTTGCAGTAGGTACTGGGAGATGAAGAAGCTTGCGCAGGATAGAGTAGCATGGAGAGCTGTATCAAACCAGTCTCTGGACTGAAGACCACAACAACAACAACATCATGTTTCAGATGCAGAAATACGGCTAGCTACTTTCGTTTACGTCGCACAACTACATCTTTTTTCAACAATGTAGTAATTATTATTATAATACTGTGAAGGTAGTACAGCAATGCTGTATTGTGGTGTCAGTCCATTATTGTTTTGAAGTGAATAATGAAGCAATTTCTGGTCCATTACTGGAACTATCTACAACTAGGAGAAGACATTTTCACGATATTTTTAAGCTTACGTGACGTACAGGTTTCAATTTAAATGTGAGAATGGACTCAACAAACTATGTATGTGTACAGTGGGTGGACTATGTGAGGTATATGTGATAGATTCGATTCGTTTCATAGCCTGTAACCTGCGCCCGATACTGTTGCTATTCGAAAAAAAAGTAGTTATTGGAAACTAACGCCGTCGTTATTACAGTCATATGAAATAGTGAAAAAAGTAATAATCTCTTAAAAATAATATGTTTCGTGTCAGCAACACAATGGATGCCTTTTTTACTTTTACCACTCCGAAACTTTCATTTTAAGCCTGAGGGCGTAATTACCCCCAGGATGGGAACCACTGCCAGATAGAGGCCTGGAATAGTGAAACTACCGTAAGCTATCGTACATTATCGTAACCAAGCAAAGACTACAATAGCTTTCCTAGTGACCTTGGCCAGCTAAAATCGTAACCGTGTTACATTTAAGTTGTGTGTGTTGCAGACATACCAGGCGTTACCTTATTTCCTTCATTTTTTCCGTGCATTCAATCATTGTAGTTCTAGATTCCCCTAGAAATCGAAAGTGGCGATACTTCTAGAACTTGACTGAAGATGTACAGGATGGTCAAAAACAGACTGAAAAACTTGAAGGAGTCTTGGAAGGTAGGTTGCGCTGGCGGATAATTGTTAAGACAAAAGTTCGATACGTTGCGCCCTTCCGAGTTAATTAGCACTGAAGTTGGCAAATCAGGCCGTTGTGCGCACGAATTCAAGCGACCCGCCTGTGGCGGTGTCGCCAGACGACCTCTTCGTTTCGTTTCCTAAAACCGAGTAACAGACACAGAAACTGAACATGGAGCAGCAGTAAGAGTCGAACCCGACCCAAAGGCTGAACTGTCTCGCACGCAGTCATCTACGCTATGACAACAACTGGCACTAACTGCATCTGGTAAGCGCGCAATGGTCCGATTCGCCAACTTCAATGATAACGGCGCAACGTATCGAATTTTTATCTTAACATTTATTTTTCAGCACAACCTATACTGCGACACGCCTAAAAGCTTTTCACTATGTTTCTGACCACCTTGCACAAAGGCCCATGTAACCTACAGACCATTTTTATTCTACATAGTTATCCTCCTTCTTATTACTTAAAAACAAACAGCAATTACAGTAAAAGTGAAATGTTTAAGCCATGTTTTATTCGAAAATTGTTGATCGGTAACGTGAAACATACGGATGTTGTAGTAAAAATAAAAAAAAATATTAACATGCAGACTTATCATACAGAGCTAGAAAATGCAGTTTCTTAAAAATAGGGTATAATTCTAAAAAAGTGAAAACAAAAACATATCAAACATCGCTTCAGTACTTCGCCGAGCTTATATTAAAAAAAAAAATCTTTCTGATATTCATAAAGAAGTTTCGCACTTATCAGCAATAACAGGAAATTCTTTCCTATGATCATGCAGATGAGCCGGCCGCTGTGGTCGAGCGGTTCTAGGCGCTTTAGTCCGGAACCACGCTGCTGCCACGGTCGCAGGTTCGAATCCTGCCTCGTGCATGTGTGTGTGTGATGTCCTTAGGTTAGTTAGGTTTAAGTAGTTCTAAGCTCTATGGGACTGATGACCTAAGATGTTAAGTCCCAGAGTGCTCAGAACCATTTGAACCATTTTTGAACATGATGAAGAACTTTCTGATGAGTGTAGAATAACAGCAGTAATCATACAGACTTCTTACGTTTAAGCAAGTAAACTGTACTTGCCTGAAAAGTAATTGCTTTGGTTACGTAAAAGGGAAGAAGTTAAGTGGACAACTAATTTTTATCACTTATAAAATGCAATTTATGTTTTGTAAGAATACGAAATACGCAGTGGACTAACACTGAACGATGTGCGGCTCTATTTATGTGCTAAACAAGCAAACAAAACAAAACAAAACGTCGGCTCCCTGTTT
Organism: Schistocerca gregaria; assembly: GCF_023897955.1. Lineage (NCBI taxonomy): Eukaryota > Metazoa > Arthropoda > Insecta > Orthoptera > Acrididae > Schistocerca > Schistocerca gregaria. Next base: position 112,784,324 of record NC_064928.1, on the reverse strand, counting down.
CTCCCTCAAACATTCATTTATGATTCTTTTCCTTCCAATTTTGCCAATTACTAACTGTAGCCTACCATTTACTACGTTTCTTAGGTAGTATACCAAAACTACCCAACTCTAGACAAACCTAACGCTACAATCATCAATGTACTGGAAGGAGATAGTTTAACCAAAAAGTCAAAGACTCTCGATCCTAGTCGTCGTAATCAATGAACAAGGTCTTTCAAAGTGGCAGTCCCTTAGAATTGACGTCCAGTAGCACGTCTCGCAGGAGAGCTTCTGTAAAGGTTGGAAGGTAGGAGACGAGATACTGTGAGGACCGGGCGTGAGTCGTGCTTCGGTAGCTCAGATGAACACTCTGCCTTCGGCAGGGCAACAGAGCGGACGCGTACTTGTTGATTGAGTGCGGAGCGCAAGCTCGCCTTGTTTACATTCTGACGGCCGTTGCTTAAGTGCCGGATTACCTTGTACGATCCGTGGCGAATCGTTACCGTAAATCTACACTCCGATTTACTTTCTGCAACGATTATGCGCGACCCAAAGCACTTGAGGTGGAGCGTTTTCTGCGAGAGGAAGTGAAGATCCCGGCGACCGATATTGTCGGCATACATTTGTCAATCGTGAGCAGCACGGTCTATGTGAAAATAATTAACGACGCGGCGTGCGAACGCATACTACGTGAGACCAAACAGGGGCTCCGCTTCTGTCACGCTGATGGCAATGTGGGGGAGGTAACCGTCGACCACGCAGGCTTAGTTGATACGCAGTTTCGAATTGCCATTGGAACCTCCTGCTGAGGAAGTCGTCGCGGCACTCCGCCATTACGGCACAGTCCACGGCCACCCTGCGGAAAAGTGGACACAGTTTCGGACGTATCCTGTCCTAAACGGGGTCCGACAGGTCACCATTGATCTCCGAAACCACGTCCCGTCCTGCTTACAGATCGGCGGATGGCTTGCAGTAATTATATACGACGGCCAGCCTCGGACCTGTTCCGGGTGCGGCAAAGAAGGCCACCTTAGATCCGAATGCCTACAACGGCGTATTACGCAACTTCCAGCTGCCGAAGGACCATCCACGTCGCAACCTACAGTGATACCGGTGACCTATGCCGCTGCTCTAGCTTCTCCTACCGCCTTGCAACGTCGCCCGGTCACCACAAACGACGCCACCAACGAGCCCGACCAGACTCCGACGGAGAGCGCCTCGGACGACCCGCCGCCTCGGCCGGCCATCGACGCCGCTGCGGCGATGCTGACGCAACCGGACGCTGACCCTGAACCCGGAAACACGATGGACATCGACTCGCTCGTCGTTCCTACAGCGGCCTTTCTGCCAGAACGACGCGACTCCCTTCCGTCGTCGGACACGGAGGGTCGCACAAGGAAACAACGTTCTCCGAAACGTCGCAAGCGAAGACGTCGCACAGTTTCCGGCCAAGAGGAGACGTTACAAGTCGAGGAGGACGTAACCGTCGACCAGCACGGGGCCTCAGAACCCGCTACTGCTGGCGAAGACGTTATGAGCGCGGAGACATCCACCGGTGTGACTGCGCCCCGTGCTGAACTAAATCATGAACGTCTCACAGGCGACACTACACCACGCACCATTACATCATCTTCTGCAGACAAAATGGACGATACACCAGTGTCCGCTTCCACGGCGTGGCACGAGGAGGAGGTCCAGGAGCAGGAGCCGTTACGGGGCCCTGCGCCGTCACGGCCGCACCACTAATCATACTCTCCCCAGACTCCCCTGCGGGCCAGCGGGATAACGTTCCGCTGCGACGCCCACGCCCTTGCGCGGACAGCGGAGTGCTCAGCCTCCAGCAATCCGACACCAGGCCTACCGGATAGCAACAATCAACACCAACAACCTCCGTTCCGGCGTGAAAATATCCGCCTTATGCAGGAGATGTTCTGGGCTACGGATATTTGATTTCGCCCTTCTGCAGGAAGTTCATCTGCCTAGTCTCCCGGATATCAATAGCTATACCGCCATGCCTCTGCGAGTGATCCTATGGGCCGCGTAGTGGCCATCTACGTCCGCCACGGGATTTCTGTGACCGATGTCGCCTTCCTCCCATCAGCTCGGGGCATGGCACTCACTGCCATGGGGACACGCATCATTAATGCCTACGATCCCTCAGGCACCGACCGACGGCAGTTCTATTCCGAGGAAATCGCTCCCCTATTTTTAGGGCGTTATGACCATTGCCCACTAGGAGGTGATTTTAACTGTGTTCTGCATCCTAAAGATCAGATTCCCCACTGTACTACATGCCACGAACAACGTATAGTGGTGCGAGACCTCCAGCTTCACGATACCTGGGAAGTTCAACACGGTGACCGTTCTGGCCATACTTTTCTTACCAGTCATTCCGCAAGCCGACTAGACATGAGATATGTCTCACAAACTCTTACATCTGCGATACGGGACGCCGAACGCTGGCCGCTGGCCTTTTCCGACCATTGCGCCTACATTTGTGCGGTCCTCCTTCCGCCGCAATCAGTATGGCGCAGCCGTGCGCCATGGAAACTCAATACGTCACACTTGCATGACCTGGCGTGTCGCCAACAAGTCACTGAGACGTGGACAGCCTGCGAAAGTCGCCTTCCCCGCTACCACTCGACACTGGCATGGTGGTTGGACTGCGCCAAGCCGGCTATCCGGAGCACACTGACGAGATACGGGAAGGACATGGCCGACTGGCATCGCACCACTGTTGACTTCTATTACGCGATTCTTCGAGATCTGGACGCTCAACCGCCAACCGCGGACAACCAGTTGGAACGGCAAGGAACTAAGATAATTGGGCTGGCACGCCGGACATTGCAAGGGGTGGTGATACGGACGCGACGCCACGATCACGCGGATTTAGAAATTCCATCCATGCATCATATAGTGTCCGACGAATGGCGGCGACGTCGGCAGATCATCAGCACTCTGACAACGCCTCATGGCACGCAGGTGACCACCCAGAATTACATCGTCCACGCATTCGTCGAGCGCTACCGTCGTACTTATAGTGAAGAAAACACCGAAACTGGAGCAGACGACTCCATTTTGCATTACGTCACGCGCATCCTCCCCCATACCGAGGTGGATGCTCTGACAGTGGCGGTCACGCGAGACGAAGTCAACAACGCAGTCGCCAAGGGTGCTGTCAACAGATCGCCCGGCATTGACGGCTTACCGATTGAGTTTTACCGTACCTTTCGGGACCTCATGGCACCATGGTGGACGGCTATGCATCAAGAACTGATGACATCTGACCACGCAATCCCACCCGCCTTTGCTGAGGGCATCTTCTTCCCAGTCCAGAAACCAGCCCGTGGTTCGATGGTCACGAGTTACAGACCGCTCACCCCACTCAATGCCGATTACAAGATTTTCGCGCGCTTACTGGCAATGCGGCTCCAAACAGTACTCCCTCATATCCTCTCGCCAGAGCAAACGACGCCTGGAGGACAGGTTAGCATACAGACTGCCACAGGGGAATGCCGAGACTTAATTGAGATGGCGGCGGCCTGCAGACTCCGTGCAGCGGTCGTCGGTATAGATTTCGACAGCGCTTTCGATAAAGTGCGTCATCGTTTCCTGTTTTCGGTGGCAGCCCGAATAGGCATCCCCCCTCCGTTTCTCGACGTCATCCGGCGCCATTACGACAGTGCCAGTTCACGTGTCCCAGTCAATGGCGTTTAGCAGGGCCGGTACCTATCTGCCGTTCGATACGGCAGGGATGCCCCCTCTCTACCCTCCTGTATGCCATTGTCTTTGAGCCCCTTACTGGGGGCTTGACGACCAAGCTCTCTGGCCTCACCCTACGTCAACACACTTTTCGCTGTCGGGCATGTGCTGATGACCTCCTCCTTCTCATTCGCTCCGGCTCTGAGATTCGAGAAGTCCTCAAATCGATTATCCGTTATGGGGCTACCGCTGGCAGTGCCATGAATGTCGCCAAATCTTCTGCATTGCACATTGGACGAGGCCTCCAGGGGGGTGAAGTGGCACCCCTGCCGCTTGTGCGGACTTTCCGGTACCTGGGCATTACCTTTACCCCCACGGTCACACGCACAGCGGCAACGAATTTCCGTCGCCTGTTACACGTCATCCGCAAAGACGTCCGCCAGAACCTCTTGCGACGCCAGGACACACTTCAACGGGTTGAGTTTCTTAATCTTTATGTGGCATCAAAATTGGTTCATGTCGCGCAAGTTCTCCCTCTGCGTTCTGCCAAACCCAGGAGGTGGTGACATCGCCTGGGCTAGGTTAGATGGGTCCAGACCGCCGAACGACTGGGCGACCGACCCACCACCTGAGTAGGAGTGGGTCCTTGGCCGAGAGGTGGAAGCTCGGGCTAGTAAGCGGCGAAGGGCGAGAGGTGCATCCGCCTCTCCGGAGTGCGGGGTGCACTTGCCGAGAAGCATCGAGTGAAATCGACGATGGCGGAGCCACCGAAGGGGACCAGTGCGCTGGCAACGGCGCGCTGAACCCTGCAGTTCGAAGAGTGTCCTTGGCCTGGGGGCGAGGCCGGTGGGCGAACTGCAACAGTCCGCCCCCCCCCCCTTTCCATGCCAGAGGAGCCGGTCCGGGGTAAGAGACGGGCTCCCAATCTTTTTTCAGTCGTCTACAAATATGGCTGACCAAGAGACGAGTGACACGTGTGCGACTTCGAGGGCCAGTATTATGGCTACTGTCTCCACCTCACAGGAGGAAATGGGACATGAAGATGAAAATGTATATGACAGACACTGTCAAATAAGCCAAATTTTGGACTCAAGTATAAAGATGGGAAAATAAGCCAAGCCGTGGTCCTGGCAATAAAGAACGAGCTCGCTGCCTGGGCTGTTGCAAACGAAAAGCTTGAGGGGCGTCTCGAAGAGTTAGAGAAAGAAAATACAAGACATAGACAACAACAACCGGTCAAGACATGGGCTGGAGTGGTGGCCCAAGCCGCCACGAAGGCCCAATCAACTAAGGAAACAATTGCAAAGATCTCCAAGAAACCAGACACGGCAGTCTTTCTAAAGCCCCTGCCTGGACAAACCATCAAAAAAGTGCAAGAGATCTTCACAACTACTACAGATCCAGCAAGAGACAAGATTAAAATTAACAAATTAAAAGCCACAAAAAATGCAGTAGTCGTAGATCTTGCCACGGAGGAAGACAGAGACAAAATATTAAACAACTCAAAATTGAGCAAAGCCATTAAATGTGAACCACCCAGGAAAAGAAATCCATTGGTAATACTGTATGACGTACCAGTAGCATTAACAGAAAGCGATATATATGAAACCATGTATAATCAAAACCTTGAGGACATTGTATGGGAAACGTTCAAGAACGAATTCAAACTGCTTTTCAAACGGGACCTCGGGAACGTGATGTTGTCCATCACGTAGCCGAAGTCTCTGGCAAGATGTGGCGCAAGCTAACCGCTATGGGGAAAATATACATTGGTTTTCACGCAATTAATGTTAGAGATTATTTAGTAGTCCCCCGCTGCCACAACTGTGGCGATTTGGACCATGTCCACAAACATAGCGAGAGGAAGCCGGCCTGCTCCAGGAGTGGGGCAGAGGACCACTCAAGGAAAAGTTGTAACAAGAGTACAACCTGCATTCCATGTACAAAAAGGGGAAGAAAACCCTGCCATACCACAGGTAGAAACTGCCCAACGTACAGGATGCTGGAACAAAGATTAATTTCTCGAATAGACTATGGCTGAGGCTATACCTGAAATCAGGAAGCCAAAAAGGAAATCCCCAAGCAAGAGGCTGAGGGACGCTCTGAGGGCAAACAAATTTAAAGAATTCATACAAAAAATTACGCAGTCGCGATCTCTAGTAATAACTATGAAAGACGTGTGCATACAAACAGACCCATGTGAGGAAGATGCTCCCTCTCCTCCCTGCTGGGAACCCAGTTCGAACCAAGATCACTCTCGACCACAAAGGCATCCTGTGCTTGGAAGTTCACTACCCCACAGCAAAGAAATAGTAACCGAACATGTCCAATATAAAGAAGTGACCAGTACAACCTCATCCTCAGACCCACCTTCCCAGGGAGGAATGGGAATTGATCCCCTACGAATATACCCCAACCTGGAGCACGCACTGCAACTATCCAGATTGGGGAAACCGGCAATCCTCACCACTGCACTAAGAGATGTACGCGTCGGCCACGAATATGGCAGAGACGTCACCTTTCCAGTAATGGAGGCTGTAGACAGAATCCAGCCCAAGACAATGAATCTCCCCACCGACTTCGGGGCCCTGCGAGACCTAGTCAAAAAGGTATTTGAAAGAAGGAATGAAAAATTTGACATAAATGAACTATATCACCAATCAGTAATAACAAATGGCAGAGTAGCCCACGACTGGTCCAAAAACTGGCCAGAATCACATATTCACACCTATTTCCCACGTGAGCCAATTAAACGTGGGTCAGATCAACACCCACAATAGTGAGCTAGTCCTGCAGAAACTCCGGAGGGTGGTGGAAGAGAAGAGTCTAGATGTACTCTGTTTGCAGGAACCGTACTCCCAAGTGGGGCGGATCCAATTCATGGCTGCCAACTGGCAAGTGATACACTCTGATACAGAGCCAAAAGCTGCAGTGGTAGTCATCAATATAACATACAAAGCCACCGTACTTGCGCAATATTCTGGCGAACACTGCAATGTTGTGGAATTGCAAACACCTACAGGAGTGATATATATCACCAACATATACTTCCAGTATGGAAGAGAAATTAACGAGTTCTTGGAGACACTCATACAAATTGCCACGGCATTGCAGGGACGCAAAATGCTCGTAACGGCAGACATAAATGCAAAGTCCCCCCTATGGTTCAGTGGCACACACGACGAAAGAGGGCTCAAGGCCGAAGAGACAATTATGGCACTGCAACTGGTGGTTGCCAATCAGCAAGGGAACCCCCCGACCTATACCGGCGGGGGGGGGGGGGGGGGGAGAAGGCACCAATACTGATGTTACACTAGTGACACCAAACCTTACAACAAAAGTCGCCAATTGGAAAGTATGGGACAGAGCAACCACCAGCGATCATAACCTAATAACTTTTACTATTGGAGAAAGGTAGTGCCACTGGGACTTGGGGTGGGAGCTGCAGCTCAATTATAATAAGACTAACTGGGACCGTCTTGCGGAAGAGTGCAACATTCCGGCATTGCTGGAGGGTGACGAAAACGTGGAAGTGTACGCCGAAGAACTGGTACAAGCGATCACCAGGGCGGTGCGTGCTGCTGTACCAACCAGGAGGAGAGCCGTTACGGCCACCCCCACACCATGGTCGGTCGAATTAGGACAGATGCGGCAGGCTGTAAGGAGGGCAAGGAGGTACTACCAGCGGAGTGTCGTCTGGGGAGAAAAACAAAGATGGTTGTGGATCTATAGAGAAAGCAAGGATCAATTTCAGCAGGAGCTTAGGGCAGTACGGATCAGAAGCTGGGAAAATTACGTAAAAAGCCAATTGGCTACAGACCCTTGGGGCGTCCCGTAGAAACTAGAACAGGAAAAAATAAGATCACCTATGGTGCTATCCACCGTCAGGGACGGGGACCGGATGACGGGCACCTGGCAGGAAACTGCTGGGGCCCTCCTTCAGGTCTTGTTACCTGACGAAGAGGAGGAAAACGACATAGAAGAGCAGAAAAGAACAAGGAGAGATGACCTAAGGGACTATCGCAACAACATCGGAACTTACCCCTTCTCTGAAGAAGAGGTTGCTGCCCAGATCAAGGCCCTCAAAAGGGGAAAAGCTCCTGGCCCAGACGGCATTACTGCGGAAGTGGTGCAATTCCTTGCCCCCCATCTCGTAGCTCCTCTCACTAAATTATATAACGAGTGCCTGAGACTCGGGAAATTTCCAGCAATATGGAAAAAGGCAAACATAATCATTATCAAAAAGAGTCCAGAGAAAGATCCCACCGAAATCAAGTCATATAGACCCATCTGCCTGTTAGACTCGCTGGGAAAACTTTTTGCGAGGCTACTGGCAAACAGACTGACAGCGCACCGAATGCTGTGCGGGATGAGCGACAGACAATTCTGCTTCCGGTCTGGTCGTTCCGCGTCTGACGTAATCGCCCTGGGCGCCGAGGTCTGTGACTCCACCCCGCACAAGTATGTCGTCGGCATCATGGTGGACATCAGTGGCGCCTTCGACAACCTGTGGTGGCCCTCACTCTTTTCCTGCCTGCGGGAGAAGAACTGCCCAGGGCTACTATACGGCTGTCTGAGGAGCTATTGTGCAGACAGGGAGGTCTGGCTATCGGCCACTAGCGGCATAGTCAGGAAGGCTGTGACCAAAGGATGTCCTCAAGGCTCTGTCCTAGGACCTCTTTTTTGGGACATCAACATGGAGCCATTACTGGAAGACCTGAAGAACAGTGACGATGTGCTAGAGGTCATAGCATACGCAGACGACCTCTTCCTGTTGGTCGGCGGCCGAAGCTGAGAGGACTTAGAGCCCAAGGTAGAGAGAGCCATAAACGTACTTACATCATGGTGTCACAAAACTAAAATGACGATTGCGCCTAGTAAGTCCACATACCTACTTCTTAAAGGCCAATTGGTCAGGAATCCAACAGTGAGAATCAATGGCACACCAGTTCTTCGGCGCCGCGAGGCCCGTTATCTGGGTGTAATCATCGATGAGAGGTGGAACTTTGCATCACATATTGATACCGCATCCCAAAAATCCCTGGTATTACTGAACAACCTCATTGGAATTGGTCATAAACGATTTCACCTCCCACCGAACCTAATCAAATTATACCATAATAGCATCCTGACTTCAATAGTAGGATACGGATCAGGGGTCTGGGCACACAGACTCACGAGGGTCATGCCTGCCATGGCCGTAAGAAGAGTGCAGCGGAACATGCTCCTACGTTCAGCAGGGGCCTACAGGACTACACCTGGAGGAGCGCTTCTAGTGCTAATGGGGATATGTCCACTGGACAGAAAAATTCGTGAGCAGGCCGCCTGGTACTGGATGAAGAAGGAAAACCAGGACAAAATTAGGGAAATACTTGGGGTCTATGCGGGGGATAAAAACGCCATCAAAAAGAGAGGGATGGAACTGTGGCAAGAACATTGGAGCAATGAGGATACGGGACGCAGAACTTATGAGCTGCTTCTGGATATAGAAGAACGGACAAAACTCATATTTTTCACGCCCACGAGAGGTATGCTGCACTTTCTTACTGGACATGGACCATACCCAACATATCTGTGTCGGTTTAGGAAGCAGGTTACACCCACATGTGAATGTGGTGCTGTGCAAGGCACCCCAGAACATGTGGTGTACGAGTGCCACCTCTTCGATGATGTAGCCCACGATCTCAGACAACAATTACCAAATAACAACACGTACCATCTAATAAGGCATGAAAACACGTTCAACATACTAAACGAACTAACAGATGAAATATCAATGAAAGTCCTTAAGAACTTTCTAAGGGACATTCACTAAAAGTAATAAATTGATACCGATTAAGACCTAGTGCACTCCTCCTGTACCGCCGGGTAAGGACATGGCCAGTCGCCTCACGGCTGGAATCCGCCTTGCCTTGGACTAGGAGGGAGGGGGGTACAAAAACACCGGATTGAACCACACACCGACTATGACCTATGTAAATTTTAGAATAGAAGTAGAAGATAGGATAATATTCTAGAATGGACTGCAGCGAAACCAACTTGAGGGCCAGCCCAGTGCCAGGGGCATGTCCACTGGGGTTAGCTGGGTGGGCCCGGCCAACATATACCAGATTATAGTAGCACTGGCACACCTGTAACGCTGCAGGTAGCATTAGGTTCTTAGATTAAGTAGCTTAGAACCCCATAGCGGTCAAGTTATAGTATTAACAATAGTAAAATCACCTGTAGTGTAGCGTAGTGTAGTTAGTGTAGAACAAAAAAGCTGCAATACCTGTATCATTATTAGGACCCACTAATGTAGTTAGGTAGTGGGTTATTATGTATAATACAATAATTGAATGAAGAATTTTCTTAAAAAAAAAAAGTTCTCCCTCTGACAACTGCAATTGGCGCAACCTTCAGGCGGCTTTTGGCTGTTATCTCATGGCCGGTTCAATGTTCAAAGTCCGTTATGAGACACTTACCCTGCCCCCTCGGTATGGTGCTGTCGGGCTCGTCAATGTCCGTCTGCGAGCTGCAGCCTTGTACATGAGTACCATGAGAAAACAGTGGATGGGCCAGGGTACATCTCTAACACGCAGCTTGCTTGAGATCCTCCTACCTGCTTCCACCTCACCACCGGTGTCTGTCGGCCCTATCGTGCCTCATTTGTCTCATATTTCGACCTTCTTCGTCGACTACAGTTACATACATACCAGTCTCCCAGATACGCGCCCACTGAGGACTAAGGATTTTTACAGCCTGCTGCTGCGCTTTGTTCCCCGGAATGTGATGGAGACCAAACATCCCTACATCCAGTGGCCCATAGTGTGGACTACAGTCCACCAGCCCTTTCTCTCTACGAACGTCCGGGCACTGTGGTATCACATGGTCAACAGGAAATTTTCCACGGAGCAGCGACTCCACAACATTGGCTTGTCGGAATCCCCTCTTTCTCTCCTTCGCCAGCAACAGGACACTGATGAACACCGTCTGACATGCGCCTCATCGCAAGATGTATGGCGCTTCGCGCAGGAAATCATTGCCTGCTACCTCCTGGTGCCACCAGAAGCAATCGAACATCGAATGTTTCTATACGCGGAGGACAGACATTTTCCCGCCGCCAAATGTCACGCTATTGCGTGGGTCAAAGGGTGAGCGGTCGCTTATCTCTCTCATGAGGGACCTAAATCCCGCCTCGACTTCTGGACCTATTTACAAACAGCCCATGCAGCTTTCGAAAACACGCCACGTTACCGAACTTTATTTGCTAACTATCTTCGAGCGGTCTTTGTTAGACCTCCACAGAGTTGGGGGGTGCCTGGATCAGACGGCACCTACCCCTCCTCCCCCACGGTGTCTGAGTTTCAACCGCCAACGATCTATTCTACTTCTGACCTCCGCGGATGGGAGAGCGCGTCGCAGATTGCGAAGATTTTATTTCTTTTTGCTTTTCCTTTTTCCTTTCTTTTTCTTTAACCAGAATTTATTTTTGTTTTCTCTTTCGCCGATGTGTTCACATAATTTCACGATATTAGTGAATAATACAAAAACACATGCAAATAAATAAATAACAACGCCTTCCACTTCTAAACATTCATGGTGGTGTCTGTTTATTCTATATCGTGTCTCCCTACCACTTTCGCGCAACGACGCTCTGAGCGTGTATTTTGGGGAATTAAGTGAACCTGGGACCTGTTGCTGGTAAGGAGGCGTCAGACCACACATGACATGTAGAATTCAGAAGAGTTCAGTGAGACTACCGATGATATAACCAAATCCTTAATGATCTCAGAATCAGCTCCACTGCACTCCCTGTAAGAGAATCTTAATACTAACTAAATATAGTGGAAGGTGTTCAAGGCTTTCCTATTTTTAGTTAGCTGGTGAAATCACGTCAAAACAGCAGTTAAGTTTACCATTGGAAATTTATTCTAATCACAAAACAACGTTTATAAATTGCACTATTGATAAAAGGAAATGTTTTTATACAGGATGGTAAAAACCAACTGCGTTCAACAAAAATGTGAACGAATATTCCCTGAGTGGGTTTCCAAGTTCTACAATGGATCGAAGGATGACCTATGCCATATCACATCTATAATCTAGGTTTAATTTGAGTTTCACAAAAGAGAAAACTATCAAAAAGGTCTACAGTGACCCTCAATTATCTTTAATAACTTATCTAACTTGTCGTAAATTACAGCGGCTGATGTGGCTTCTCAATAACTATATAACAGAAAAATCTTCGCGTTTCAGATCTGTTCTTCAAGTGGCAAATGTGAACACCATGAGTTGTAATTAACGATCGACACTAGTATTACGCAAAAAAGGGGTATAACAGATGAGTCTTCTGCAGTTCTGAGTGAAGCCTTATGCGCTCAAAAATGCGGCATCGCATGCGTTCATTACCTTGTCGGTGTTTAGGCAGCGTCATGGCGACAGCGGCCGGCGCACCAGCCATCCAGCTCGCCGTCTCGGAACTAACTCTCCTCTAACTTCTCCTTACTACAATTTACCGAAGTTAGTTTAAAAAAACTATCTGGCTATGTTTTCATCTGACCAATCAGGGTCTCAATGTTAACCTTAATCTCCGCCTACAAAAATTATGTCTATCCAATGAGAAGCATTACACTTTTTGTGGTGGGGCTATGTTTTTAAAGTTTGCAACGTAACGGAGACGCTAAAAAGCCTCACGCTAAAACCTGCAGCTGGTGTGGTCCTTTTAGCGTTATCGTAAGATCTATACTTTTCTTCTGGAGGGCTCTATCTTTTAACATGGGCTGGGGGGTGGTCCTTGTCGTACCTGAGACGCGAAGCCTCGCGCTAAAACTTCCGGGTGGTAGTGGCCCTTTTTGTGTTATCGTAAGATCTATACTGTTTTTCTGGAGGGCTCTAGCTTTTAACATGGGCTGGGGGGTGGTCCTTGACGTACCTGAGACGCGAAAAAGTCTCACGCTAAAACGTGCGGGTTGTGTGGCCCTACTGGTTAGCTGGCGCCGTAGGTGTCCAGACCTTCCCTTATCGTAGGGTCTTCTAGCTTAACACGGTTCTGCTCTCGGCTTCTGTCCTCGTTTGTCCCCTCGGAACTGCATCTGCCTCACGGTGGGAAGGTACGACATGCATTTAGGCATTCTTGTGTTAGTCTGTGGTATTCCATTTGCTCACTCGTTACTCGTATTACTTTGGTTAATTTAATGTCATGATTTATTCAGAGCTATGTGACATACTACTGGATTTGCTTATCATGTCAGGGTTTTCATGGAAGGTGTTGGATTTGCCTGACACCTTACGTATCACCACCCTTCGAACTTAATTTTTGCACTGAAGTTAGGCAATGATTGAATCGTTGTCTAAATCAGTCAGAAATTATTCCGGTGTCTAAATTTTGTTGCCTACTGTTCAGCCACGTTATTCTGTTCTCTGCTAGGTATTACTAATTTATATTTTTATATTCTTCCACATTATAATTAAAAATGACAAGAGAAGAATATTTTTATACTATTATTAACTTTTAATTATTTTCTTTCTTTATTTAAGTGTGAAGTTTGTTGTTTAAGAAGTTTGTTATCGAAAGTGAGGAGTCTTTCACATCGATTTTCTTAGAAATATTGTTTTTATAAATATAGTAATTAAGTAAAATCTTTTCCTAACACATTTTCTAAATATCATGTGCAAAAAAATGTTTTTGTTTCTAGACACTCATTTCCACATTGTTACACTAACAAATAAGAATTATTTCCAAGAATTCCTTTGACAAAGAAATATACATACACAAGTATTGAGATATTATCCTAACAAATTTTACAAATGCTAAAAAAATTGCTTTTACAAAGAAATATACATACACATGTATTGAGATATTATCCAAATAAATGGTACAAATGTTAAAGAAAGGGAAAACATCCAACAAGATAATTTTTTATTCTTTGTTTTTATAAGGAGAAAATAAGTAAAATATAGTTATTCTTTTATTTTTATGAGGAGAAAATAAGTGGCGTATTGTTTCTTTATATACTGTACATTTCAGAACTAATGACTTATTTTTATCGATAGTCTATTTTTTACTTAAGTCCATAGTCAATGACTGTTATTTTTTTAGTTTATTAGATGTCTGGTGTGCTTAACTTATTTAGTTTTTCACACATTTCTTTTGCACAATTCCTACATCACATAATTGGATTTCACACATTCACACAATCCTATGAATGTTTAAGCATGAGGTTGGCAAATGTTTTTGAATGAAGGTGATGGACTTGAGCGAGATGGATGTGGGCAAGTATTTGATGTACAGCTTCGTTCGTCGTTCCTTGTTGGCTTTGCAAGTGTGTGTTGCTGTTGTGGAGGTCCCATAATGGAATGGAGCTGTGAGTGCAGAATCTCGTGGTTTACTGGCTTTGTATGCGTCAAAGTCATCGTTATGTGTCGCTGAAAGCGGTCGTTTTTCGTTGTAATACTTCGCAGACGACTAGTTTACAATAGGATAGGGATTTGGGAAGGTATGTCGTCTATTCTTCACCCATCTTCATTCTTGGTCTCAATCTTGCGAATCTTCAACTTCTTTTCTTCCTGCTTTTTCTCTGCTTCTTACTTGCTTCTTGGTTCTTCTCTGGGCAGGATATGGAAATTTATTGATAACTAGTCGCTTTGAAGTTCTCCTCCTAGTAACAGTTTGATAAATTGTTTGGGAGCATCATTTTTACTTTGTCGAAGTTCTTCAATTTCGTGCATCAGTGTGCTGTTGAATAGCAGTAGTGTGACTTTTACGCATATTTTTTGCCAGCAGTGGCTTGCCCAAACGGTCTTCGCGTCGGGCCATTTTTTGCTCGCTCTGCTGAGTGGGGGGCTCAGAGACCCTTCTGGCGTTCGCCCTCCCACGGCGTCCCGCCGCGTCTCAGCAGGGGTCTGTCACTGTGCGGCTCAGTGTTCCATCCCAGCAGGGTTCCTCCTATCGGGCAAATTTATTGCCCACTTTCTATACAAGGGCCTTCTGTTGGTTTCGCTGTCCTTTCCCTTCTGCTGACGCTCCTGCTATGTAGGAATCGTGTCTTGCTAATTACGTCCTTTTCTTTCTTGATACTTCTCGCGTTTCAACTTGTGGGTCGTTGCATCTGGTCTTTGTTGGAGTTTTTACAATGGTTCTTACAAAAAGTTTTACTTATCATCATCTAACATAAGTCTAGTATCTACTTGTTTTACGCCTTCTTAAAAAGCTTTACAAATTTCGGCGCCCTTTTCATGTTACAATTCTAAGATATTTGGAGTCTTAACGTCTACTCAAGAATCCTCAAATTGTTTTTTTTTATTTTTGTGTAGTGTCGTGGTGTATAGCATTTTAGTATTGCACGCTGTTAGACTATCTACGCTTTATCCCTTCACCTTAATCTATGGTACTGTTGGTGTTATTATTGGAACTACTTTCTTGTTCCCACCTTCCTCTCTCTTCATTCTTCTTTCTCCTGACGATCTTATCTGCAACATAATCTTGAAATATTATGCTGATTATTTAGCAGTAATAAAATTAATCTTCAAACTTTTTGATATGGCTCACATGGTGAAGTCCTAAGGTTTTGCCTCTTTTTGGGTTCATTAGTTCCACAGCATTATCATGAGCAATTCGGCTAATTATGACAGGTCCTTTGTATGCAGTGTAAAACTTATGTATTTTGTGTTTCTGTTTGCTGGAGAGATGGTGTGTTTTTAAAAATACTTTCTGGCCTACTGAGAATGTTCTTTTAATTGCTGTTCTGTCTCCTCTTTCTTTTCTTTTAATGGCTGCCTTTCTGATGTTGGAGAGTGCTGTTGCTATGATTTGTTTGTGCTGTCTACGTGGTACAATAGGAAATCTAACATTTTCTGTGGTTATGTTTGGGGGTTCAATATTTTTAAGTACAGTAACTGGAGTTAGTAGTGTAGTGCTATGTGGCATTTCATTTATTACTTCTTGAAAATCTTTATGGTATATATCCCAAGTGTTGTGTCTTTTGCCTGCATATAATCGGCATAAAGCGCCTATGTCCTTCATAGATCGTTCTCCTGGATTTACGCTAGGTTTATACTTAGATATGTAGACAGGTTTTATTTTGTGTTGTTTTAACGTGTTCTGCCATTGGACTGATTTGTATTGTGGGCCATTATCAGAAATTATACGTTCCACTCGACCTACTTGTCTGAGAAAATCTTGTCTAAATGCTTTACTTATAGCAAGACCTGTTGCTCGTTTTAATGGTGTCAAGGTAACATATTTAGAAGTAAGTTCCAAAACGACAAATATGAAAATATATCCATTTTTTGTGCGTGGGAGGGGCCCCATCAAATCTGTTGCAGCTATTTGTTTTAATCTTTTAGGGATTATTGGAAACATAGGTGGTTTGGTTTGGAAAGTGACGTCTTTAGCCCTCATACATTTTTTGCATTTGACTAATACTGTTCTAATTCGTCTTTCCATATTAGGAAAATGGCTTGTTTGTTTTATTTTTAAAAATCATTTCTTTGGTCCAAAGTGGCCATTACTGAAATGTGTATACCATATGTACTAATTAATTAGTTCATCTGGGATATAAATTAGCCATTCATTCGTTGCAACATTTCGTCTAAAAAATTAAACATTGTTTTTTACGAGATAGTGCTGTCGAATGTCTGGAAAATCCTTACTTCTCCACTTGTGTTTGATTCCTAGTATTTCGGGATCCTTGTCCTGTTCTTTGCCTATGTTTTTCAATGCTGTCGTAATGTAGTTTTCGAAAGGTACTTGTTTCATATAGTACATTGTAAACTGGCCTTCTGCTGCTTCCAAACCTATGTTTTTGGATGCACCCGGTGTACATCGTGATAAAGCATCTGCTAATACATTCGCTGGTCCTGGTATGTGTGTAATAGTGAAGTCAAATTCTTGTAGTATTAACATCCATCTGGATAACCTCCCATGAGTTAGTTTGGCGGATAACAGAAATTCTAATGCTTTGTGGTCAGTATATACTTCTGTTTTTCTTCCGAATAGGAAGTATCGAAAACGTTGGAAGCCCCATACAATGGCCAATGCTTCCAGCTCTGTGACTGAATAGTTTTTCTCGCTGGCAAAGACAATTGTTCTATATGATCTTAGCCCTGCCTGTTCGTATTCTTGGAATAACACAACTCCTAAACCTGTTTTCGCGCTATCAGTGGCCACTCAAAAATTTCATGTTAGATCAGGATGTGCTAAAATCGGTGCTGTTGTTAGTGCGTGTTTCACTTTTAAAAATTATTCATTGGCTTGTTGATCCCATGCCCATGGGGTGTTTTTTCCAGTCAATGCACATAGGCGTGGTGTTGCGAGAGAGTCGATCCAAATAAATTTTTTATAGAATCCGATGAGACCTAGAAATCCTCTGAGAGTTTTCTTATTATATGGAGTACAGAATTCTGTGATTGCCGTTAGTTTTTCTGGGTCAGGCATTACCCCTTTCTCGGAAATTATGTGTCCTAGAAATTTGACCTCTCGCCTTCCAAATTTGGATTTTGTTATATTTACTGTGACCCCACGCTCTTTCATGATCTGTAAAAACTGATTTAATGTGTCGTTGTGATGTTCCCAAGAGGGTACTGCTATAATCACATCATCAACATAACAAGCAATTTTTTATAAAATTTCAGGACTGAGTATAGTATCAAATCCCCTAATAAACGCTGCTGATGATATGTTTAAACCAAATGGCAATCGTTTAAACTGGTAACATCTACCGAATACGATAAATGCTGTAAATTTTCTACATTCTGGGGCCAATTCTATTTGCCAGAAACTACTCCGTAAATCAATAGATGAAAATATCTTAGCACCGTGGAAGTTTTGTATCAATTCCTCTAATTTTTATGGGCGATCTGTCTCAGTGATTATGATTGTGTTGATCTGCCTGGAATCAAGCACTAACCTGATGCTCCCATCTCTTTTTTGTACAATATGGAGCGGACTGTTGTATGTGGAGATGCCTGGTTCAATAATATCGTCATCTAACATTTTGGATATCTCCTGGAATACTTTATTTCTGTAGCTTAATGGGATTGTATAGGGTGGCACTCTAAATGGTTTGTGCTGTTTTACTTCAAACTTGTACTGAAAGTGCTTAATACTGCCAGTCTTAGGTAAAAATACCTCGGCTTTATCTCGTAAAATACCCTGTAATTCTCTTTTACTGTGTTCCGAAATACCTTGAACTTCTTGCAGTTTTTCGTCGATTTCTTTATGGACTTCTAACGTGAGTTTAGGCGATTCTCCCTTTTGTACATACAATTCTAATTCTTCATCCTCTTTATCTCGCGTCATTCTTAATTGTTTGTTTATAACTGGTATTTCTTCTAATTTTAGCTTTTGCTCAAAGAGAAGTGTGACATTCCCGAATGTTACTCTACCTTTCTCCATATCGCTCGTCTCTCATTTAAAAAATCTGCACCTATTATCAAATCTACATTTAGTTTAGGTATAATCACGAAGTTGGCTTCGATCTTTTGACCTTGGCACGAAAGAGTTAACCTTGTTTGTCTCGTAACTTCCGCAGCATTGTTTCTAATAGGTCCTCTTACTTTAATCTTACGTGTTTTCAGAACTGGCAATTAATTCCTCATTGGCATTACACTGCATGAATAAATTTTCTGAGATCGCAATCAGTTCACTTCCGCTATCAATTACAATATTGATTGGGATATGCTTTACCATGGCCATCACAATTGGTTGAATTTGAAAGGGTTGTTTCTGTTCTTCTTCTTCTTCTTGCATCAACGAATCCACTGAATCATTCATGAGTCTTTTTAGGAATTTCCCTTGTGAATTCGAACTTCCGGTAGGATAATCTTCGACTGCTACTTCTCTCTCTTTTATTTCCTTTTCTCTATTTCTTCGTTCATTTGCGCTTTCTTCTACATCCTCTACTTTTTCCTCATCTTCGTCTATCTTCTCCTTCTCCGTCGCTGCTTCCACATAATCGCGTCTAAATGCACTAATTATCGCTTCATAACTTCCTTCATTATATACGTTGGGTTGTGTGCCCACTCGTAACTTATTCAACTTCTGTCGATTGCGCATTATCCTCATTGAATTCACTTTCCCTGGTTCCCATGTTAAATAGCTCTGCAATACTCAATACTTCGTCCTTTCCGCCTACATTCGTTGTGCATGCCTCTGGTAATTCATCTTCCTCGTCAGTATTCTCCCACTTAATTTCGTCCCAACACGATATTGTTATTTTCTTGTCTTCGTTTTCATCTGGTCCCTGCGGATTTGTTTCTTCCTTCTTCTCTTCTTGTGATAAGATTTTTACTTCTCTTTTCAAGGTGCTGCAATTGTCTTGGGTCGGTGCGTCATTCTCTTTGGCATGGGCGCTTAGCTGTCAACTCGAACGTTTATTGGGGTTTGGTGGTCTTACCTCCAAGTCTTCTATCTGTATTCGCTTTTGTTGGTTGATAATTTGTCGGTCTATTGGTTCTCCAGTACCTGTTCCGGTTGTCGTTATTCCCTCTGTAATAGTAGTTGCCGTTCCTGGGTGAATTATAGTCACTTCTAAATACATAACCGGTTCTTTGTTGAAATCTATTGTCGTTTCTTGGTGCGAAGTTATCACGTGGTTCATAATTATTGTTTCTTCGTACTGTGTCTTGTGGATTCCACTGCTTTTTGCCTTCGTTTTCACGTGCGCTTCGTCTTTTCCTTGCGTCATCTTCCGAAAATATGAACTCTAGTTCCCTTAGAATACCTTTAAATGCTTCGACGTCATTGCCTCCGCGACCTACTAATGATTGCTGGTATTTCAATGGTAGCTTCATCGCGCATAATTTAATCAACTCTCCGTCACTGTATGGTACATCTAAGCATTGATTTTTGTTTGCCATTACTTCGAAAAATTTCACGGACTCTTCTCTCCCGAATTTTCAAAGTATGGGTTCTGCAATAATTCGGACTTCACTCTGTTCTGTGCTTCGCTGGACCAATATCGTGAGAGAAACTTCTCTCTGAAATCTTCGTACGATCGGCATGTCGCTGCAACGTTCTGCATGGTTTCTGCGACTGTTCCTGACATGTGTGCACATATAAAGTCTAATTTGTGTGCTAGCGTCCAGTGTTCTGCTAATCCTACTCGGAATTGATCAATAAAAGTTCGTGGATGTAATGAGTTTCCTTCTCGAAAGTGTTGGAATTTTCTGACTGTGAGGAAATGGTCGTTGTCGTACTTCGTCATAGTTCCATATGAAATTAGCGATTCTTCGCCACTTTTGTTTCTGATCATTTCTCCCGTCGTTCTTTCCTGTTGTGGTAGATCCATTGGATATTGTCCACTGTAACTTTCGCGTACCCGCGGTGCAGGCTGTCTGATTTCACATATGCTACTTTCCGCCTGTGATTGGAATCGCAAATGCGTAATATCTTCGTCAGTTGCTTGTTTTTCCGGTGCTGTTACAGATACGGATGTGGTTGCAGACTCTGTGCTTGTTCGATCCTGTTCACTACGCTCTTAAAAGGTTTGCAACAACTCTGTTCGCAATTTCTGAAATTGTCCCTTCGTTTGCGCTTCTATTTTGACTATGCGGTTATCATATCTTTTCAGCGCTGCTTTTGTGATACGTTTGTGTAACACACTGTTTTCAACAATTTCACGCGCTGTACCTGCTGCTTGTCTAGTAATTTCGTTAATCTGTTTCTTTAGTTTCTTCACTTCTCCGTGGGTGTTGTTACGTAATGTTTTGATCTCGTCCTGAATGTCATTACGCAATGTTTGTACGTCCGCTTGTACCTTGTCAATGTATGTTCTCAATTGATTGTGACCTGTTATTAAGTTTTCTATCACTTCTCGAGATTCTTTTGCCTCGTTTTCAATATGACTTAGGTGTAACTGAATTTTTATGTTTTGTTCTTTAATCTCACGCATTTGTCTCGTGGTTTCCGCATTCTGAATTTTAATTTGGTTCGCAATTTCTTTATTTTGCCTTGTCATGGTTTCCGTAATTTGTTGTAATAATTCCGCCAGATTGGTGGGTCCTATTGCGTTTTCTTCCGACGTCCTACGCTCTGTGTTTTCGCCCAAGTGTTGGTTCGCAACCGATTGCATTGAACTGTCCTGTGACACGTTTCTGCTCGCATTCCTTGTACTCTGTGGTCAGGGAGCTCTGATTACTTGTACCATGGGTTCTACGTATTCAAGACGCAAGTTAGAATCCTCATCGACTGTCTCTCTACTTTCCTGCTCCTCTGTCGTATGCTGACCTAGGTTTTCTGTGCCTTGGCGTACATTATCCTCGTTATGGTGCGTTATCTGTCCTATGTCTCGCGATACTGCATTGTCTGTTGTACTGTTCTCTATTCTCTGTCCATTTTCATGCTGGGTCTCTACCTCAATTCGGTCAAGGTCTCGATTTGCCATTGCTATTCTTTCCGAATCCCTTATTTTCTGTTTTAAAAGCACTTCACGCGCACTACTTCGCGTCAACATGCGCTCATACGATCTCACGCGTTTCATAAACTTTTTGTTCACACGACTTGACAAACCATTCACTTACTTGTTGGATCAGTACCAACCTGTCAACGATGTATCCGCCACCTGCGCGCTTGCATAGGAGAGAAAACTTAATTCTAACAATATTAAAATTTATAACTTAATTATGCTGTTGTCTCTGCTAGAATGTCTTTCTTCAATACTATCTTAGTATCTATCGCTGCAGCTACTGTTTTCGACTATGTATAACTTTAGGGGAAAAAAATTTTATTTTTACAAAAATTTTTCAACAAGATATTTTTCTGACCTACTTAGGCATGTGGTCGACCTTCAATCAAGGTATTTTATCATCCTGGCAGGGTCGCCATTTTCTAAACATTCATGGTGGTGTCTGTTTATTCTATATCATGTCTCCCTACCACTTTCGCGCAACGACGCTCTGAGCGTGTATTTTAGGGAATTAACTAGTTTGAACCTGGGACCTGTTGCTGGTAAGGAGACGCCAGACCACACATGACATATAGAATTCAGAAGAGTTCAGTGATACTAGCGATGATATAACCAAATACTTAATGATCTCAGAGTCAGATCCACTGCACTCCCTGTAAAAGAATCTTAATACTAACTAAATATAGTGGAAGGTGTTCAAGGCTTTCCTATTTTTAGTTAGCTGGTAAAATAACGTCGAAAAAGCAGTTAAGTTTACCATTGGAAATTTATTCTAATCACAAAACATCGTTTATAAATTGCACTATTGATAAAAGGAAATGTTTTAATACAGGATGGTAAAAACCAACTGCGTTCAACAAAAATGTGAACGAATATTCCCTGAGTGGGTTTCCAAGTTCTACAATGGATCGAAGGATGACCTATGCCATATCACATCTATAATCTAGGTTTAATTTGAGTTTCACAAAATAGAAAACTATCAAAATGGTCTACAGTGACCCTCAATTATCTTTAATAACTTATTTAACTTGTCGTAAATTACAGTGGCTGATGTGGCTTCTGAATAACTATATAACAGAGAAATCATCGCGTTTCAGATCTGTTCTTCAAGTGGCAAATGTGAACACCATGATTTGTAATTAACGATCGACACTAGTATTACGCAAAAAAGGGGTGTAACACATGAGTCTTCTGCAGTTCTGAGCGAAGCCTTATGCGCTCAAAAATGCGGCATCGCGTGCGTTCATTACCTTGTCGGTGTTTAGGCAGCGTCATGGCGACAGCGGCCGGCGCACCAGCCATCCAGCTCGCCGTCTCCGAACTAACTCTCCTCTAACTTCTCCTTACTACAATCTACCGAAGTTAGTTTAAAAAAAGTATCTGGCTATGTTTTCATCTGACCAATCAGGGTCTCAATGTTAACCTTAATCTCCGCCTACAAAAATTCTGTCTATCCAATGAGAAGCGTTATACTTTTCGTGGTGGGGCAATGTTTTTAAAGTTTGCAACGTAACAGAGACGCTAAAAAGTCTCACGCTAAAACCTGCAGCTGGTGTGGTCCTTTTAGCGTTATCGTAAGATCTATACTGTTCTTCTGGAGGGCTCTATCTTTTAACATGGGCTGGGGGCTGGTCCTTGACGTACCTGAGACGCGAAAAAGCCTCACGCTAAAACTTCTGGGTGGTAGTGGCCCTTTTTGTGTTATCGTAAGATCTATACGGTTTTTCTGGAGGGCTCTAGCTTTTAACATGGGCTGGGGGGTGGTCCTTGACGTACCTGAGACGCGAAAAAGTCTCACGCTAAAACGTGCGGGTGGTAGTCGTACAGGTAGGCTGGCGGCGTGGGTGTCCAGGCCTTCCCTTGTCGTAGCGCCTTCTAGCTTAACACGGTTCTGCTCTCGGCTTCTGTTCTCGTTTCTCCCCTCGGAACTGCGTCGGTCTCACGGTGGGAAGGTACGACATGCATTTAGGCATTCTTGTGTTAGTCTGTAGTATTCCATTTGCTCACTCGTTACTCGTATTACTTTGGTTAATTTAATGTCACGATTTATTCGGAGCTATGTGACATACTACTGGATTTGCTTATCATGTCAGCTTTTTCATGGAAGGTGTTGGATTTGCCTGACACCTTACACACTACTGTTGATTCCTGTGTCTCCCATTTCCCTGAGCACCGCAGGCTTCGTGGTGGTGAGGAGGACACTGTGGCCAGGCCTCGGGTTTCCACCCCTGCCCGCATTGCCCCCCGAGCCCCCACCAGACCACTACAAAAAATATAAAAAAATAAAAAGAAAAAAAAGATGGTAGAGCACTTGCCTGCGAAAGGCAAAGGTCCCAAGTTCGAGTCTCGGTCCGGCACACAATTTTAAACTGTGAGGAAGTTTCATATCAGCGCACACTCCGCTGCAGAGTGAAAATCTCATTCTGATAAAATGCACTATTGTGCAACGGAAAATCCACGATGGCTGAGACAAGTGGAACATCAGCGACCTTGTCGAGTTAATGCATGGTGCGGCATTACGGGAAGAAGGGTAACTGGCCTCCATTTTATTGATGGGAATCTAAATGGTGCAATGTATGCTGATTTCCTATGTAATCTTCTACACATATTACTACAATATGTTTCACTGCATGACAGAATGGCGATGTATTTCCAACATGACGAATGTCCGGCACATAGATCGCGTGCGGTTGAAGCGGTACTGAATAGCACATTTCATGACAGGTGGATTGTTCATCGAGGCACCATACCATGGCCCGCACGTTCACCGCTTCTGACGTCCACGGATTGCTTTTGTGGGGAAATTTGGAGGATATTTGCTACAGTGATCCACCGACAACGCCTGAACATGCGTCAGCGCATTGTCAATGTATGTGCGAACATTACGGAAGGCGGCGAACTACTCTCTGTTGAGAGAAATGTCGTTACACGTATTGCCAAATGCACTGAGGTTGACGGACATCATTTTGAGCGTTTATTGCATTAATATGGTATTTACAGGTAATCATGCAGTAAGAGCATGCTTTCTCAGAAATGGTAAGTTCACAAAGGTACATGTATCACATTGGAGCATCCAAAATAAAATGTTCAAATGTACCTACGTTATGTATTTTAATTTTAAAAATCTACCTGTTACCAACTGTGAGCCATACGTTTGTGACTATTACAGCGAAATTTATCACAATGCGAAAAAAGTGCTCCAACTAAAACATTCGTATTTCTTTACGTAATACACGAATTTTTAATAAAAATGGTGGTCTCTTTTTTTAAAAAAAAACGCAGTTGATGTCCGTTTGACCTATGGAAGTTCCATCTAGCGAGCCAACCATAGTGTCATCTGGTTTCCCCCTTCAAGCTAGACAAGTGTCGTTCTTTGTAGTTTTTTCGTTTGACGTTTATTCCGTGAGATATTTGGCCCGGTCACAACCAATGGACCACCCTGTATTTAAGAGAAACCGTTCTTTTTCTAGCTTTTTTCGGCGTGTGTCAACTTTAAGGTTGCATAAAAGTCAGGCCGTGATCAGGAGAATAATTTCGTTTTACACAGTTTGAAGATACCTCCTTCTTCTGTTTACTAGCTTGTTTTTGTTATTACGTATTTGTTTACTCCTTTTATTGTTATAATGTCAAACGCAAGGCACTGCGATTGAGTTTACCGTTGTGGCTTTTGCGAAGGAGAAGGCACTCGTGTTAAGCTGGAACTTTTGTTGGTTACATCATATGTCCTTACTAATGAGTACTGCTCGTGCTGGTTAGTTAAGAGTGTGCAAAGCAATCATGTTAGTAGCTGCGGTATATGCGAGGCTACGGTGTAGCGTAGCTGCCACGTCAGCGCGCAGCCGCTATTGTAATGCGGCTTAAGCGGCTGTTCGTCAGCGAACAACGGCAACTTTTGTAGCGGCACTCCAGTACAGCACTGCCGCGTTCAGTTTTTGTTGCGAGTAGAAGGAAATAACATGGGAAATTGCAAATAAATGCTCGACGTGCAAACAGCTCACAGTAAATGAACATCTGTACAGCAGATTTCAACAGTAATTTGGAATGTCTACTAGCTCGAATAAATTTTACAGTTAGGAATAATGACTGAAACAAAACCTACCTTATTCACTTTCGTTGTTGGCTGGGGTCTCGCTGCTGCTATTGCAGTCACCTGCTTGGATCAAAAATGGTGCTTTTGCTGTCTCAAGACAGTGGGGTGTTTGTTCATGACTGTTTTCAGGTCTGTGTACGTGATGTGACGGTACGTCACATAAATAGACATTTGGAGAAAGGGGAAGGAAATTTTTGTTGTGCGACTTGTGAATTATAAATTATTTCAAAACTGTGCACGCGTGCGCTATGTATAACAAATAGTAAAGAACGTCAGTTATTATTATCAAAACACAAATAACGATGTAATTAACAAATCACAGTTTTTTGGTATAATCTCTGTGTAACATAGGCCATGAAGATCAGAGACAATGCTTTCACTGAACTATCTCTCCTGTTTTGTTTCGTCTAGCGGTAGCCCGCCATTGTAGCGGTGGATAATATTTAAC
This sequence comes from Schistocerca gregaria, assembly GCF_023897955.1. Classification (NCBI taxonomy): domain Eukaryota; kingdom Metazoa; phylum Arthropoda; class Insecta; order Orthoptera; family Acrididae; genus Schistocerca; species Schistocerca gregaria. The sequence goes on along the minus strand of NC_064928.1, from coordinate 112,758,718 downwards.
GTAAGTTTGGTTGTAATTTAGTAAAATATACTTATAATTGTTATTAGAAAGTGTGTATTATTGACTTAGTTGTCACCTCTCATGATCGCAACCATAACTTTGATTAACAAGATTTTTACAGAACTCCGTAGTGCAGGCAGCTCATCTCCCCTAGTAGGATTTAGTCGGCCATTACACTGACAATTTATGTTATTAAATGTAAATGCGAGAGACTTATCAATTTTGATCTGTCATTAATTTCAAAGTTAAAAAGCGTAGTAATAAATTTCAGTTACTAAAATCCACAGCACGGAATGAGTTCAGTATGTTTCAATTTGGCCGCCTAGCGGCAGATGAGATTCTCTCCAGTTTTGCCTTGCAAATAATGAACAAGAACTATTGAAAATCATTACATTCCGCAATATCTCAGTTAATCTTTATTTAATTTGGAACACAAATAACCAGTAGCTCCTGAGACCCATATTAATAATTACAGTTTGCGTAAGAATACGCATATTTTCTTTTGTAAATAGCAGCTCTCACGTAAACTATTTATGAGAAGGCGGTGAGTCGCGCGTTGTGCTTGAAAAATATTATATCGTACATACTTTGGGGCAGCCGATGTCCGTACGAGTGCTATCGCGGTATAAGTTAATTTAAAGGCTCATGCTAGCCCACAATATTTAAAGCCACCCCAACCAAAATCATAAAACACAATTGAAAAAACAAAAATATGTAATTATCCCGTGATAAAGTGGCCACACACACTCACATATACACTTATACCGTGATAATGACTCACCGAATTCTTGCAGACTCTTTGGGGAACGCCTTCCAGAGTGGAGCGACACAGCTATAAAGTATCATTTATTTTTAAGTGCTTGTCCTTCTTTACTACCCTGTTCCTGACAAATGCCCAAATAAGCTCGATGGCGTTCAATTCGCTACATGCTACGGGCAACAACAGAAATTTAATTTCCTTCTCCGCTGATAGCAATATACTTTCCAGAGAGTATTCGCGTGCCCTGAAATTCGATCACGTGCGTTCCATTAGACCAGATTTTATAAATTCCTGATACGATGTGGCATTAGAGGCTCTACGTTATTGCTCTCCATCCGTTCAATAATAGAATCCTTTCTTCATTTCGTAAAGTGAGTTCGTCATACTGGATTTAACATCGTGTGATATGGAGCCTGATCTAAAACAATCGCATATCTGTTTGGTAACTTTTCGAGAACTCTCCTAAACCACGCTCTTCGTAGTGCCTGGGATTCATTTCAGAATGACAATCTGCACCTCCTTTTTGCGCCTTAGAACAAAAGCCAGCATCTTGCACGAACCCATCTTCGTTCCCAATATGGTACATTATTTTTCGGAATTGGATGGTGTTTGAAATCTTCCTTTCCTGTGTGATAATCCTATATATTTTAAGATGCATAAGACATTTTTTGTTCCTGACAACCAAACTTTCTGCAATGATTTGCACAGAATCAACTCTTAGCAGTGCAGTAAATAGTCCGTCCAATGTTGCGAAAGTGTCTTATCTCCCGCGAGAACTAGTCTCTTTTTCCTGGTACTTCGTTATTTTCCATGAGCACAGATTTTTTGTTGAACTTCTTGTGTCTGAAGCCTAATTTTCGAACAGCACGCCAAAGAGCTGTTTCACTTGGATGAAACGCCAGATGGGCATCCGATCCGAACTATGCATGATCAGCAGTACATCTCCAAAACAGAGTCAAGACGAGCCCAGACAGCAGATGACAATCCTCATATGATAGGAAAAAACCTACGAAAACAAAACATTGCAGAAACAACATAATGTAAATTAAAACACAACTACGCGTGTCAGTGGAGTAAAAAAGAGAAGAAACCTACCATCGTCAAAATAACGCGGGAGAAGCAAAAGAATTAAAAGACACACACAATCCCTGGTAGTCGTCGACATAGTAGCATATACACTCCTGGAAATCGAAATAAGAACACCGTGAATTCATTGTCCCAGGAAGGGGAAACTTTATTGACACATTCCTGGGGTCAGATACATCACTTGATCGCACTGACAGAACCACAGGCACATAGACACAGGCAACAGAGCATGCACAATGTCGGCACTAGTACAGTGTATATCCACCTTTCGCAGCAATGCAGGCTGCTATTCTCACATGGAGACGATCGTAGAGATGCTGGATGTAGTCCTGTGGAACGGCTTGCCATGCCATTTCCACCTGGCGCCTCAGTTGGACCAGCGTTCGTGCTGGACGTGCAGACCGCGTGAGACGACGCTTCATCCAGTCCCAAACATGCTCAATGGGGGACAGATCCGGAGATCTTGCTGGCCAGGGTAATTGACTTACACCTTCTAGAGCACGTTGGGTGGCACGGCATACATACGGACGTGCATTGTCCTGTTGGAACAGCAAGTTCCCTTGCCGGTCTAGGAATGGTAGAACGATGGGTTCGATGACGGTTTGGATGTACCGTGCACTATTCAGTGTCCCCTCGACGATCACCAGAGGTGTACGGCCAGTGTAGGAGATCGCTCCCCATACCATGATGCCGGGTGTTGGCCCTGTGTGCCTCGGTCGTATGCAGTCCTGATTGTGGCGCTCACCTGCACGGCGCCAAACACGCATACGACCATCATTGGCACCAAGGCAGAAGCGACTCTCATCGCTGAAGACGACACGTCTCCATTCGTCCCTCCATTCACGCCTGTCGCGACACCACTGGAGGCGGGCTGCACGATGTTGGGGCGTGAGCGGAAGATGGCCTAACTGTGTGCGGGACTCTAGCCCAGCTTCATGGAGACGGTTGAGAATGGTCCTCGCCGATACCCTAGGAGCAACAGTGTCCCTAATTTGCTGGGAAGTGGCGGTGCGGTCCCCTACGGCACTGCGAAGGATCCTACGGTCTTGGCGTGCATCCGTGCGTCGCTGCGCTCCGGTCCCAGGTCGACGGGCACGTGCACCTTCCGCCGACCACTGGCGACAACATCGATGTACTGTGGAGACCTCACGCCCCACATGTTGAGCAATTCGGCGGTACGTCCACCCGGCCTCCCGCATGCCCACTATACGCCCTCGCTCAAAGTCCGTCAACTGCACATACGGTTCACGTCCACGCTGTCGCGGCATGCTACTAGTGTTAAAGACTGCGGTGGAGCTCCGTACGCCACGGCAAACTGGCTGACACTGACGGCGGCGGTGCACAAATGCTGCGCAGCTAGCGCCATTCGACGGCCAACACCGCGGTTCCTGGTGTGTCCGCTGTGCCGTGCGTGTGATCATTGCTTGTACAGCCCTCTCGCAGCGTACGGAGCAAGTATGGTGGGTCTGACACACCGGTGTCAATGTGTTCTTTTTTCCATTTCCAGGAGTGTATATGCGTGAAATACACCAAATACACCAAACGAACCTGGTACACCTGTTTAATACAGTGTAGCGCCCCCGCGAGCACGCAGAAGTGCCGTAACACGACATGGCGTCTGGAGTAATGATTGAGGGAACTGACACCATGAATCCTGCAGAGCTGTCCATAAATCTGTAAGAGTAAGAGCGGGTGGAGCAGCACGTTGCAAGGCATACCAGATATACTCAATGATGTTCATGTCCGGAGAGTTTGGCTGCCAACGAAAGTGTTATGCTTAAAAGAGTGTTCCTGGATCGTCTCTGTAGTATTTCTGGACGTGTGGGGTGTCGCATTGTCCTACTGGATTTGCACAAGTCCGTCGGAATTCTCTATCGACATGTTTGGTTGCAGGTGATCAGACAGGATGCTTACGTACGTGTCACCTGTCAGAGTCGTATCTAGGCGTATCAAGGATCCCACATCGCTCCAACTGCACATTCCCCACAGCACTGCAAAGTCTGCATCAGCTTGAACAGTCCCCTGCGAACATGCAGGGTCACGGATTCATGAGGTTGTGTCCATACCCGTACACGCCCATCCGCTTGATACAATTTCAAACGAGAATCGTCCGATCGAGCAACACGTTTCCTGTCATCAAAAGTCCAATATCGACGGGCCCGGGCGAGGCGTAAAGCTTTGTGCGGTGTCGTCATCAAGGGTATACGAGAGGGCCTTCGAAAGCCTATGTCGGTGATGTTTCGTTGAATGGTTCGCACGCTGACACTTGTAGATGGCCACCATTGAAATCTGCAGCAATTTGGGGAAGTGTTGCACTTTTGTCACGTAGAATGATTCTCTTCAGTCGAGGTGGGTCCCGTTCTTGCATCATCTTTTCCCGGTCGCGTCGATATCGGCGGTTTGATGTTCTACCGGGTTCCTGATATTCACGGTACAATCGTGAAGTGGTCGTTCGAGAAAATCCCTATTTCATCACTACCTAGGAAATGCTCTGCCCTACCGCTCGTGCGCCGACTACAACACGACGTCCAAACTCACTTAAATCTTGATAACCTGCCATCGTAGCTGCAGTAACCGATCTGAGAACTGTGCCAGGCACTTGTTGTCTTACATAGACGTTGTCGATCGCAGCGCCTTATTCTGCCTGTTTGCATATCTCCGTATTTGAATATGTATGCCTATACCAGTTTGTTTGACGCTTCAATGTGGAACTGCACGTTACAGCGCTTGTCACACACTGAATACTGTGAAACCAAGCACGCGCCACCTCGTCGTAAGTCGAAGAATGTTAAGTCTAGCGGATGAAATCATAATAAAGGGACACGCAGATTGGACCTTGGCATTCTCCGGCGGTAGTTCGCTTGAATACCGCCCTTCAATTGTGCTGTTGCGGTACCAATCGAAGCGATAAGTGTTGCAGGTTGCAGCCAGCCAGCCAGCCAGCCAGCCAGCCCGTCGACGTGCAGCAGTCCAGCCAGCAGCCAGCAGCGAGCAGCGGTCACCGCCAGCAGCCCGCCAGCGCCGGTCCCCGCCAGCAGCCAGCAGCGGTCCTCGCCAGCAGTGGTCCTCGCCCGCAGCCAGCAGCCAGCGCCGGTCCCCGCCAGCCCTGGTCGCAGCCAGCAGCCAGCAGCGGTCCTAGCTGCCTACAGCAGCAGCAGCAACAACAGGAGCAGTGGATGCGTCCCCACCGACCAGCCAGCCGGGTCGACCCCACCGCCAGTGACAGCAGAGTGGGGCTTCGGCCCCAGTCTTCTTCGCCCTTCGTCGTTCTCCGTCACCTTCTACTCTGTGTCTCTCGTCGCAATGCCCATCTCTCGTTTGTTTCCTTGTCTTGTCCTGTGTTTTTCCTCTCATCATAATGTCAAACCCCACCACCTCTTCTACAGCCACCACCACTGCCATCGTCTACACCTCCCCCTCAGCCGCTGCCACATCACATGGTGTGCAGCATCACTCCCCCTCAGTCCATCCCCCCACTGCTCACTCTCCCATCTCCCTCCCTATTTGTCGCCCCATCCCCGGCTCCTCCCTCCCGTGCCTCCTCTAATCCCGTCCGTCCCCTCCCTCCCTCTGCACCTGACGTTTCTGCAGCCCCCACTAGGGTGATTGCCTGGAGAGCTACAGCTCACGCTCAACTCTCCCCTTCGCCCTCATCGTCATCATCTTCACCGTCGCCTTCGCCGTCGCCCTCACCGTCTCTGGCGCCGACTCCAGCACCGGGACCTGTCACTACCCGCCACATTCGAGTCGTTCCCATCCTCCACACCTCCTCCGCCGCCTTCAAGCGCCCCAGTGGCACCCGCCTCCTCTACTCCCAAAAAGGCTCCCACTCGTCCCCCTTCCCCAACCCATGATGGCATGGTTATCTCCCTGCCTGCCCCCTCCTCCTCCTCCTCCTCCTCCTCCTCCTCCTCCACCCCCTCCTCCTACCGCTACCTCCTCTCCCGTCCTGATCCCTCCTTTCTTGAAGCCCTCAACCCTCTTCCTTCGCCAGCATTTTCCTGGTGCCTCCATCTCCCTCCTCACTCCTTGCCGTGATTTGGTGCTCACCTCCTCCCCCAGCCCTACCCTCCACACGGACCTCCTTTCCCGCATCCCTGTCACCCGCTTTGGCCCTAATGCCTCCCTCACCCCTGCTCCTTCCTCGTCTCCCTCCCGCCAACCCCCACCCCCACGTCGCCCGCTGACCCTCACTGCCGTGATCACTCGTCTCAGTCCTGCGATCACGGAAGAGGAGGTGTGGTGGAGCTGAAGGCGCATCCCCATCTGGAGGTGCGTGCGGTTCGCCACATCCATAACTCCACCGGCCCCGCCCGCCTTATGCGGGTCTGTTCCGAACACGCCCCCTCCATCGACCATCTCCTGAAGGATGGTGCCCTTCTCTTTCACCGCCACTACCAAGTTGACCCTTCCCATTCCCCTCCTCAATCCCTCCGCTGCCAGGGGTGCTGGCGGTATAATGCGCACCCTACATCAGAGTGCCGCGAGGCCCCCACCTGCCCGCACTGTAGGCAAACCCACTTTCTCAGGCAGTGCCCCAATCTCCAGTCCCCCCCCCCCCCACTCCTGTAATACCTGTAACCTCCCTCAACCCACTTACTCCCAGAAATGTAAAGCCCGACCCCCTCCTACCACTCCTGAGCTCAGCATTCCTGTCCACCCTCTGGATGCCCCCACCCCTCCCGGCAATTCCCTTTGTCCATCCCCTACCGCTGAGGACATCATCAGATTCCTCACCATCGTCCGTCAGAATGTTCGTCCTTTTCAGCGCCCCCACACCCTCCAACAGGTATCCCTGCCGCCCGTTCCGTTTTCCACCTGAAAATGTACGCCACCTACTCCAACAACCAGGCCCATTTCACCTTCTCCCGCCTTGACACCCTTGTCTAAATCCCTGTCATGGCGTGACAGCACCATATCCTTTTCAACAACATCCGCTCCCTTCCCGCCAACAAGAACCTCTTCCTGCACACCCTTGCCACCCACCGCGTTGACGCCTGCCTCCTCAATGAAGCCTTCCTCCAACTCCACCACACCGTCCACCATTGGTCACCACCGCCAGATCCCTGTTCGGCTCCAACCTCTCCTTCCCGACCCCACCGAACACCTAATCCTTACTCTCTTCTACCCCAGGCTTACCGTTACCTGCGCCACCATCTATGTCCGCCCTAACGCCACTATTCCGATCGACTTCCTTTCCCACGTTGACCGTACCTTCTACGTGATCGCCGCCGACCTCACAGTCGTTCCGCCGCCCAGTTACGGCGGCACATAAACTACAAATTCCCCGTCTTGCCCCATATGCGGGGTAAGATGGGGCACTAGCATGAATTCATCTCTAAAGCTTAAATAAGGACTGGTATAATGAAATTATGTGACGATAAGGTTTTGAAACATGGTTCTGCGAATTGTAGAATCAGGTATTACGTTTCATTTAGGCCTCTTACTTTCACATAGTACACAAGTGTGGGCAGTTTCGTCATCATCACTTTCTGTCCTTGCACAAGTGTCGTGGGCCCAACGTCCGCAGCTAATACACCGTATCCAGCCTTCTTCAGAGGCTATTTACATTTGTATTCAACGTATAATGTACGTGTTCAAAACCCGCAGCGCCGGCCGCGGTGGTCTTGCAGTTCTAGGCGCTACAGTCCGGAACCGCGCGACTGCAACTGTCGCAGGTTTGAATCCTGCCTCGGGCATGGATGTGTGTGATGTCCTTCGTTTAGTTAGGTTTAATTAGTTCTACGTTCTAGGGGACTGATGACCTTAGATGTTAAGTCCCGTAGAGATCAGAGCCATTTGAACCATTTTGAACCAAAACCCGCAGCGGCATAAACACATGAGACGATAAGAACGTAATGGTTGGACAAATAGTAGGAGCATGACGGGGAAGCTCCCCATCTTGCCGCACCCCGTGTTGCCCCCTACCATGCTGTCAGGTTATGTTACGCCTACATGAACACTATTTAGTGAACATTGACTACTGACACAGCAGTTTACTGTTAATAAGACGTACTATTCAGAGCTATATATACATTCTGGACGAAAGGTTTAAAACATTGCAAATCAGTATAACAATTGTACGTACCTTGCAAAGCTCACAGAAACCGCCGGAAGACTAAGGTTCAGCAATGTCAACACACTGGGACCTTTGTATCGATGATGTTGACGTAGCTATCCACAGATGGCAGCACTAACTGTAGCTTATAGCCCTTCCCCGTCTTACCCCACCTCACTGTCTTGCCCCGCCTTCCCCTACATCCTGATCTCATGTTGTTGTGTGCTGTAAAACAACGAATTCTGATTTTTATGTATTTTAACCCTGTGCCATAGCGGTGCAGCCTTTCGAAAAAGACTGACGTCACAGAACAAATGTTTCTTGGGTCACGAATCCTGGGCACTGCTGCACGTGTGCAATCGGACACCGACAAGACACCACTATGACGTCATGTGCCCGCATCTGACGCCACAGCCTGCGCCTGACGTCACAATCCCCATCCGATATCACTCAGCCGTCGGACTTGCGCTGCTTCGCAATCCGACAAGTGTCTGGAACAACGTGCTCTGTCAGAATATTGTGATACGTGCGAAAAGACAGGTCTGCGCTAAGGTCTTCACTGCTCGTAGCACACTAAATGGAACCGTTCTTAACGAACAAGTAAAACTAAAGCGTGCATAATGACTTTTCTTTTCTCGATGGAAGAAGGTTGAATGACTACTCCCAATGAAGCAACAAACTGCATCCGTTTGTGTCTATTGTACTTTTAATCATTCACGGGGTCATTGTAAAACCTCTTTCTAAAGAAATATTTTTATATAAAATTTTGTCTAAACACCTGAGACCGAATACCAATGTTCCTCATTGTGATATCTGTGTAATAAATGAAGGCGCTGATTCCAGTTTTTCAAAGAAAAGCTAGGAGAAGCCTGGCTGTTCACATTTGTTTTTCTGCTTCCAGTTACCGTAATGTAAGCTCTAAATGATTCTCAATATACTAACTTATTTTGAGTTACTAATGTGTTCATTCTTCATTACTCCACCAGATCACACGCATGTCTCAATATTTATTGTTTTACGAGTTTCATTTTTCAGCATTTCTCGTAGGGTACACGCAACAATTCGATACGGCCCTGATCAAACGATGGCGTGATTTCATTAACAATTTGAAATGTTCAATTTTTACTTATTGTACGACCACAGCTTGTAGTCATTCAGACAAGGCGTCTGAGTTTCACGCCAGCCGGGGTGGCCGAGCGGTTGTAAGCGTTAGTCTGGAACCGCGTGACTGCTAATGTCGCAGGTCCGAATCCTGCCTCGGGCATGGATGCGTGTGATGTCATCAGGTTACTTAGGTTTGAGTAGTTCTAAGTTTTAGGGGACTAATGACCACAGCAGTTAAGTCCCATAGTCTTCACAGCCATTTCTGAGTTTTACAAATCAGTCACACAGCATAGAGCGGTTATCGAATCGTGACATGCAAGTTACATCTTCTAAAATTCCGTCGGGCCACATCCGTTGAGCCGCTTACAACACCCTCAGTGACATTCTAGCGAGAAGGAAGTGCTTCTTTGGGTGATATCACTAACCTGGTATCTTGCTGCTTCGGTAAGTCCCCTGTAGCACAGTACTAGCGTTCAGTCGCCAGGTTCCTGCTGAAGTGTTTAGGGATGCCAGTTGTTAATTGTAAACAGCGTTTGTAATATACATGTTTTAATACAGAAATTGCTTTGTTACACACGTCACAGAATCTGCATTTGCAATATTAAGGTTCTGGACTACGCCGTTATATTCGACCCTTTACACACATCAACAACGTCTTCTGACTTTACGTAATGATAGACACTGCCCACGACACGTGGCGTTCTTATAAATAATAACTTCACTTTACATCTTGTTCAACATCTGAAATATGCACTCATGTCCGTTCTTTTAGAGCCGCCCCGCTTACTCGACCGTGCGTTTTGCGTGGCTCCTCGCTACTAACTAGCCCTGTCTTCCCGAAGGACAAGAGAGACCACCCCCCTCATTTCCCACTCAGCCAATAACGACACTTCTCTCGTTTCCTATATGGAGGCGGCAACGGCCTTGCACTTTACATGAGTCCATTTAACGTGACACTTAACGTTCTGTTGAACTTTGTTGTTGTTGTGGTCTTCATTCCTGAGACTGGTTTGATGCAGCTCTCCATGCTACTCTATCCTGTGCAAGCTTCTACATCTCCCAGTACCTACTGCAGCCTACATCCTTCTGAATCTGCTTAGTGTATTCATGGTCTCTCTCTACGATTTTTACCCTCCACGCTGCCCTCCAATACTAAACTAGTGATCCCTTGATGCCTCAGAACATGTCCTGCCAACCGATCCTTTCTTCTAGTCAAGTTGTGCCACAAACTTCTCCTCTCCCCAATCCTATTCAATACCTCCTCATTAGTTATGTGATCTACCCACCTAATCTTCACTATTGTTCAGAAGCACCACATTTCGAAAGCTTCTATTCTCTTCTTGTCCAAACTATTTATCGTCCATGTCTAACTTCCATAAATTGCTACACTCCATACAAATACTTTCAGAAATGACTTCCTGACACTTAAATCTATACTCGATGTTAACAAATTTCTCTCCTTCAGAAACGCTCTCCTTGCCATTGCCAGTCTACATTTTATATCCTCTCTACTTCGACCATCATCAGTTATTTTGCTCCCCAAATAGCAAAATTCCTTTACTACTTTAAGTGTCTCATTTCCTAATCAAATTCCCTCAGCATCACCGGAATTAATTCGACTACATTCCATTATTATCGTTTTGCTTTTGTTGATGTCCATCTTATACCCTCCTTTCAAGACACTATCCATTCCTTTCAACTGCTCTTCCAAGTCCTTTGCTGTCTCTGACAGAATTACAATGTCATCGGCGAACCTCAAAGTTTTTATTTCTTCTCCATGGATTTTAATATTTACTCCGAATTTTTTTATTGTTTCCTTTACTGCTTGCTCAATATACAGATTGAATAACATCGGGGAAAGGCTACAACCCTGTCTCACTCCCTTCCCAACCACTGCTTCCCTTTCATACCCCTCGACTCTTATAACTGCCATCTGGTCTCTACAAATTGTAAATAGTCTTTCGCTCCCTGTATTTTACCCCTGCCACCTTCAGAATTTGAAAGAGAGTATTCCAGTCAACATTGTCAAAAGCTTTCTCTAAGTCTACAAATGCTAGGAACGTAGGTTTGCCTTTCCTTAATCTAGCTTCTAAGATAAGTCGTAGGGTCAGTATTGCCTCACGTGTTCCGATATTTCTACGGAATCCAAATTGATCTTCCCCGAGGTCGGCTTCTACCAGTTTTTCCATTCGTCTGTATAGAATTCGTGTTAGTATTTTGCAGCCGTGACTTATTAAACTGATAGTTCGGTAATTTTCACATCTGTCAGCACCTGCTTTCTTTGGGATTGGAATTATTATATTCTTCTTGAAGACTGAGGGTGTTTCACCTGTCTCATACATCTTGCTCACCAGCTGGTAGAGTTTTGTCACGACTGGCTCTCCCAAGGCTGTCAGTAGTTCCAATGGAATGTTGTCTACTCCCGGAGCGTTGTTTCGACTCAGGTCTTTCAGTGCTCTGTCAAACTCTTCATCTACATCCTCTTCCATTTCCATAATATTGTCCTCAAGTTCATCGCCCTTGTGTAGACCCTCTATATACTCCTTCCACCTTTCTGCTTTCCCTTCTTTGCTTATAACTGGTTTTATATCTGAGCTCTTGATGTTCATACGAGTGGTTCTCTTTTCTCGAAAGGTCTCTTTAATTTTCCTGTAGGCAGTATCTATCTAACCCGTAGTGAGATAAGCCTCTACATCCTTACATTTGTCCTCTTGCCATCCCTGCTTAGCCATTTTGCACTTCCTGTCGATCTCATTTCTGAGACGTTTGTATTCCTTTTTACCTGCTTCATTTACTGCATTTTTATATGGAGTAAAACTCTAAATTACGGTGTAGGAAATGTATGTGGAAACGCATCGGCACGCGAGGATTCCGCGATTTTTTAATTATAAGATTTTGCGGAAAGGCAGTGCGTGAGACAGAGTTCGGCTACCTCCCCGCCTAGCCGCCGAAGGCGACAACCAAACGCTATGATTGGTGAACTGGGGGATTTCTGTAATCCGTTTAGAGAGGCCACAGCGGTCGCCAATCTCTGAAGGGCGTGTGGCTGTAGGTGTTCTAGTGTTCACCAAAACAGAGCAGTGGATAGCTGGACGGGCTTTCCAGTGCGTGCTCTCGCCTATGTCAAGTAACTCAAGTGGGGCGGGCCGGAGTTCCGAATAACAAACTTTCAATGTAAGAATCTCTGTTCGCTACGACGGGGAATCTTGCCGGGAAAATCTCGAGTGGTCTCTTGGGAGAAAACTCCCAGTAAACGTGTTATTACCCACAGCTGTGGCTCTTCCCAGCCGGCGAGGGCGGAGTTTACTTGTGAAATTTTGTAGAAATAAAAGAATGGTGGAAAAGAGTGCTGTTCCCAGTCCGTACATTGATCGGCACTGGCAAACTGGGTATTTTGATTCTAGCGATGTAATTCGCTTGGTAAAAGTTGAGGTGAGAAAACAAAGGTGAAGAGCGATCTTGCTGGACTCTCGGTAGAGGTCTTCCGTTCTGTGCTCTCATACTGAGAGGAACGTTAGCCAAGTCGTCTCCCGTCTTGGTCTTTCGTTCTAAGAGGACGTTAGCCTCGCCAGCTCTTTGCTGCCGGGAAGATCGTTGCAAATAGAGCAGTTTATGGACAGCGGTCTGTTGTCCGAGTACTGTACGAGTGTACTTTCCGAGACACCACACGCCAAATGCACAACCGCGCCGTCGCCGTCGGAGATCGCCGCTGCAACAGGAACATTACGGTGAGATCGGTCTTTCTTCGGCCTATGTTATGAGTAACGTTAAATAGTTGGACCACGTGTAATTGCTGTTTCCACAGATATTTGGTTCAAATGGCTCTGAGCACTATGGGACTTAACATCTGAGGTCATCAGTCCCCTAGAACTTAGAACTACTTAAACCTAACTAATCTAAGGATATCATACAACACCCAGCCATCACGAGGCAGAGAAAATCCCTGACCCCACCGGGAATCGAACCCGGGAACCCGGGCGTGGGAAGCGAGAACGCTACCCCACGACCACGAGATGCGGGATCCAAAGATATTTCACAGTACTTTGGGGTGTAGTGGTTCTTCGTATTTTACGTTTTGTGTCTATGTCAGTTGGTCAGCCAAGTTATAAGACATCGCGTTTTGGACCGATTTTAGCACAGTTCACTGCCAATGCCAGTTAAAAGGATAATTTGCAAATTGTTCATTGTGTTTGATTCAGCATTGATCTGAAGGTTATAATAAAATTATTGTGATTAAGTAGAGCCTTTACTTTCAGTTGTTGATCCTGAATTCACCCTTTTGCTTTATTTTATTTTTGTGTTGACCTCTAGATTAAAACTGAAGAAACTGCAAAACGTTGGGAATACAAGGAGATGGGACCAGGATAAACTGAAAGAACCACAGGTTGTACAGAGTTTCAGGGAGGACATAAAGGACAATTGACAGGAATGGGGGACAGAAATACAGTAGAAGAAGAATGGGTAGCTTTGAGGCATGAAGGCAGCAGAAGATCAAGTAGGTAAAAAGACGAGGGCTAGTAGAAATCCTTGGGTAACAGAAGAAATACTGAATTTAATTGATGAAAGGAGAAAATATAAAAATGCAGTAAATGAAGCAGGCAAAAAGGAATACAAACGTCTCCAAAATGATATCGACAGGAAGTGAAAAATGGCTAAGCAGGGATGGCTAGAGGACAAATGTAAGGATGTAGAGGCTTATCTCACTAGGGGATAGTGCCTACAGGAAAATTAAAGAGACCTTTGGAGAAAAAAGAACCACTTGTATGAATATCAAGAGCTCAGATGGAAACCCAGTTCTAAGCAAAGAAGGGAAAGCAGGAAGGTGGAAGGAGTATATAGAGGGTGTATACAAGGGCGATGAACTTGAGGACAATATTATGGAAATGGAAGAGGAAGTAGATGAAGATGAAATGGGAGATACGATACTGCGTGAAGAGTTTGACAGAGCGCTGAAAGACCTGAGTCGAAACAAGGCCCCCGGAGTAGACAACATTCCATTGGAACTACTGACGGCCTTGGGAGAGCCAGTACTGACAAAACTCTACCATCTGGTGAGCAAGATGTATGAGACAGGCGAAATTCCCTCAGACTTCAAGAAGAATATAGTAATTGCAGTCCCAAAGAAAGCAGGTGTTGACATATGTGAAAATTACCGAACTATCCGTTTAATAAGTCACAGCTGCAAGATACTAACGCGAATTCTGCACAAACGAATGGCGCTCGATGGGAGTGTGGATCGAGGATGAGGCTTGCCGAGGCACTCTGCCCAGTTGAGATGACGCTCTGTCCCAGATGGCGCAGTGGTTACCGCACCTGCCCAGTCAGCCGGGGTAAAACTTGCTGTTTTGAAGAGCGGGCCGCAGGGCGTAGTGTGAAGCAATCGACCTCCGTTTCTGTCGGTGGCGCCGCTGTAACAATCGCAGCTTTAGTGTCTTCCTCTGGTGGGAAGGCGGAAAGGTTGCCTGCTCACGTGCATTTAAGGGGCGCTATGAGCTCGCCAGTGGCAGTTGGTCAGTCGGGGTGAAGCTGTGTCAGCCTCGCGTCACCAGTTGCTGGCCTGTCTCTCGTTCGCATTTGTGCGGCAGTTAGTGTCTGTCTGTCGTAGCAGGGCTAGTATGTCGGTCGTTTCGATCAAACTTCAAAGCCAGAAAATGAGAGTCTTGCCACTCCGCCAGTAGCAGAACTCAGCTAGTGGTCGCCCGGTTGGAGCTGAGTTCCTGCATCTGAGTCTGCGCGTTAGGCCGCCAGTCTGCTCGAGTTTGTTCAGGCAATGGTCATTGGCGGTTGGATCGATCGGTTGGTCGGTCGCGCACTGAGACACAAGGTGACTTGTCCGCCTTGAGCGTCGGCGCATGTGAGTTCCCCACGTGAGTCCATTGGGCCGCGCTGTATAGCGAGGGGTAGTGGCTTCGCAGTTAACACGAGAGCCACAGGAGTCAAACCACGACATCGGGCTCGCTGATGCGAGCTGCGACGCCGTGAGACGGGAGATCGGCGCGCCTTCCTGCGTCCGTTGAAGCGGCTGGCAGCAGATGTTTCGGGAGAGCGTTGGGGGTGCTGCGCCAGGTCTTCGCCAGAAATTGCAGATTATTAGAAGTGATTAGTGATATGTTGTTTCATTTACTTGTTAAATTCTACTTGTTTTCATGGCTAGGTCACCAGCCGCTTTGTTTTGGGGTCGTCCCACCGTTGTTCACCGTTTGCCCACCCGCGGGAAGGCGGTTATTTATGAATTGGGTGGTCCGTTTTTCCCTTGTGGAGTAGGGGCAGGTTACAGTATTTTGCGGTTCGGGTTGTTCAGTAATCCCCCTGCCAATCTGCCATACGTTAATAGCTGCCTCTGTCATGATTATCGGATTCGGTGCTAACGAATTTATTGCTTAAGGTGTAAAGGCCGAATTCCTGAAATATGTTTTTATCTTTCCTATCATCTTGAAAGGCGGTATATGTGTAATGTAGAGCATGTTTGTACATTTTATGTAAGACTGCATTTCATGTTTTTTTTTAATTATCATTTTAGTATATAAAGTTGCCACCTTTTCACCGAAAGACTTTTCTTAGAAGTTAAAATCAAGTTGCACCTTCGGTGGCAAGTTAATCTTTTAATGTTAGTGTTTTGTACCATTTCCATCCCTCCTACGGGGTGCATAGTTTATGTGTTTGTGTGAGCTGTTAAAATTTTTAGTTTAAAGTAATCTGGTGTGTTGCAGATTTGCACCAGTGTAGTCTTCAGAGGTTGTTGTAAGCGGTCGTGACTACGGCCATGTTAAAAGGATGCGGCAAGGTTCTCAGCCCGAAAGCTCATACTGTCAACAAAAAAAAATATTATTGCTGCCTCTGAATAAATTGTAACTTGATATTTAAAGGGTGCTTTCTGATTATAATTTTTATATCTGTTTTTGAAAAAAAGATAGGGTTTTAGGTATAAAATTTCCATTTGTTGTAAGAAATTTGTTTTCATCAGTTACCCACTGGCAACTACTTCCACAATCACATAGTGTGATTAAATGTGTTAATGTTCTTGATAAATCGCTAGTAAATAAAGTAAATTCTGTAAGAAAAGATTCTGAAAGTAAATCCACGGTTCACCCAGTAAGAAGGAGATCCTGGTCCCATACACATTTTAACTCGTCACCACTGATTTCGCGTAATGTCACGAAGCATCTCACAGCAGTGATCCCCTCCCTTTCCTTTCCTTTCCTTCCTTTCGTTTCCTTTCCTCCCCTGTGTTTTCCAAAATCACCCGTTGAACACTTTTCAAATGAGGCAAACAAAATATTTCGTTTAGTTCACACAAGAGTAGATTGGTATTTCATTTGACGTTCACAGGAGGCAATTTCGGCTAAAATGGTTCAAATGGCTCTGGGCACTATGGGACTTAACATCTGAGGTCATCAGTCCCTCAGAACTTAGAACTAGTTAAACCTAACTAACCTAAAGACATGACACACATCCATGCCCCAGGCAGGATTAGAACCTGCGACCGTAGCGGTCGCGCGGTTCCAGATTGAAGAGCCTAGAACCGCTCGGCCACAGCGTCCGGCTAATGTTCGGCTACAGCTGATTTAGTTGACTACTTGAGTTATCGAGCATCGCAAAAGACGGAACGGATACTTTAGTTGAAGAAATTTGTGATGTCTGGCAGTCAGTTTACTTATTTCACTTTATTTTATTTAAGAGGTTCTGTGGTGGCACGTGAACCAAAGCTACTTGGTCACAGAACGAGTCACCCACAGTTTACACAGTGTTGATTAGAAAATTAATAAACAAAGTGTTGTAACCGTGACCGGAACGGTCACGGGGGTGGCCGTGAACGAAAGCGCGGGCTACCGAACGGGAACAGCCCACGAACAAAGAAGAAGGAACAGGAAAGGATGGACACTCACAACGTCAGACCACCGAGCAAGATACCTAGAACAGAAACACGCAAGAAGCGACGGGGTAACAAATGAAAACTTCATGAAATCAACAACATCCACTCGGACACAGAAATAAGCAAAGTAAACAAGATGTTTGCAAGCGAGATATTGAGAGACTCGCGTGAATATTAGACCGCCTCACTGAGTGACAGGAAGGGGCTCGAATACATGATAGGTTGCGTCGCTATTGGCTGCTGGGACCACGTGCTCCACAATGGCGCCCTCACGTTATACGCGGGCCAGAAGCGCGCGCAGCCACGGCTTACGGCGCAACGGCTGCAGAGACCTCTAGTGGTCATCGAGGTCCATGCTGTCGGAAGCGGATTCGAAACGCGCGGCACTCGGTCCCAGACGAAGGCTTCAAGAATTACACTACTGGCCATTAAAATCGCTACACCACGAAGATGACGTGCTACAGACGCGAAATTTAACCGACAGGAAGAAGATGCTGTGATATGGAAATAATTAGCTTTTCAGAGCATTCACACAAGGTTGGCGCCGGTGGCGACACATACAACGTGCTGACATGACGAAAGTTTCAAACCGATTTCTCATACACAAACGGCAGTTGACCAGCGTTGCCTGGTGAAACGTTGTTGTGATGCATCGTGTAAGGAGGAGAAATGCGTACCAGCACGTTTCCGACTTTGATAAAGGTCTGATTGTAGCCTATCGCGATTGCGGTTTATTGTATCGCGACATTGCTGCCCGAGATGGTCGAGATCCAATGTCTGTTGGCAGAATATGGACTCGGTGGGTTCAGGAAGGTAATACGGAACGCCGTGCTGGGTCCCAACGGCCTCGTATCACTAGCAGTCGAGATAGCAGGCATCTAATCCGCATGGCTGTAACGGATCGTGCAGCCATGTCTCGATCCCTGAGTCAACAGATGGGGACGTTTGCAAGACAACTTTGGACTATCAGCTCGGAGACCATGGCTGCGGTTACTTTTGACGCTGCATCACAGACAGGAGCGCCTGTGATGGTGTACTCAGCGACGAACCTGGATGCACGAATGGCAAAACGTCGTTTTTTCGGATGAGTCCAGGTTCTGATTACAGCACCATGATGGTCACATCCGGGTTTGACGACGTCACAGTGAACGCACATTGGAAGGGTGTATTCGTCATCCCCATACAGGCGTATCACCCGGCGTGATGGTATGGCGTACCATTACTTACACGTCTGGGTCACCTCTTGTTCGCATTGACGCCACTTTGAACACTGGACGTTACATTTCAGAAGTGTTACGACCCGTGACTCTACCCTTCATTCTATCCCTGCGAAAACGTACATTTCAGCAGCATAATGCACGACCGCATCATGCAGGTCCTGTACTGGCCTTTCTGGGTACAGAAAGTGTTCGACTGCTGCCCTGGCCAGCAAATTCTCCAGATCTCTCACGAATTGAAAACGTTTGGTCAATGGTGGCCAAGCAACTGGCTCGTCACAATACGCCAGTCACTACTCTTGATGAACTGTAGTATCGTGTTGAAGGTGCATGGTCAGCTGTACATGTACACGCCATCCAAGCTCTGTTTGACTCGACGCCCAGGCGTATCAGTGCCGTTATTACGGCCAGATGTGGTTGTTGTTCTGGGTACTGATTTCTCAGGATCTATGCAACCAAACTGCGTGAAAATGTAATCACACGTCAGTTCTAGTATAATATACTTGTTCAATGAATACCCGTTTATCATCTGCATTTCTTCTTGGTGTAGCAATTTTAATGGCCAGTAGTGTAATAAGCCATGAGGAAACGGAGAGTGTAACAACAAGTAACACTAAAAACAGTTATCGACTACTGCAAGGAATTCGTGCATGGAACAGAAGTAGTGTGCCAGAAGGAAAGATTTCAACGTGGATTTCAATGCTTGCGGTTTCTCACACACTTATTTCGGTTCCGTTGAAAGCCTATTGAAAAGAAGTCTGCCGAATAGTGCGCTCCTTTTTGTAGAACGCTTACGAATGTGCTAACGAAGTGCATATGGGTGACCAAATGTTCACTGCAAGAACGTTGCAGTTGCTTCACAATGGCTCGATCTAAAATGGTGAAATGTTGAGACAGAACAAATTATTCCACCTCATTATCTTATCGCGAGGACGTAATAACTTACCTGTCTCAGTGACATAAATAGTCGTTCTCTGGTGAAGGAAGGGACACCACTGTGTATATCAGACGAGTAAACCACATTGTACCCTCCTCCCTCTACATTGCTACATATTAGTAAATGTTGAGTTGCAGTGTGGGGGAGATGGTCTCCTAGGTATCAAAGGAAGGTCAGCTGTTGAGTCGATTTCAGTCAAAGATACACCTGTTTCCGTCTAGGCTTCAGGAGATGGTAGCCGTCCCCCTCTCTCCCTTCAGGAAAAGAAGGAAGGCCGGTGGGGTTGGTCCCCGAAATGCGAAGTTTCGTAGACAGTAAGGATGAGGATATATATATATATAATTTTGCATCTAATCTTGCAGGCGATCTGCAGTTAAATTTTCGTTACGACAAACTTATGAAGTATTTTTCAGTTTTAAACTCTGCAATTACGATATTCGGTCTCTGGTGCGAACATAGTGCTTCCCCTATGCGTAAGAATGAAATTAATATTTTGGTACCTCAAACACAGCTGATCTTAAATGAGCTCTAAGTTTAATTTAGTTTCTTCCTACGATAAAACTGGCAGTTCGTATAAATATTTCAGATTTATATTAGTAATTTATAGGCAACCCCATGGTCTAGGATTAGCGCCTTGGAATAGTAATCAAAACGCACTCGCTCCTGGGTTCTAAACCGGCCGCCGCTGCTCAAATTTTGATTAGTAATCAGCATTGCTGGCAGAAGACTTCCAGAATACGAAGTCAACCTCATTCTGCCGACGGCCTTGTCAAAGAGGGCGGGGGCACTCTCTTGTCCCAGGGGTGAGAAATTGCCGCTAAAGGAGGAAGAATCAGTAATGACAAAGGCCATGAGGATGCAGAAGGCAGTGGAAACCACTACATTACATACACGTAACGTGTATCCACAGGACATGTCGCCCATAACTGAGAAAGTGTTATGACTAGCTCTCCTTGGAAAAAGATAAGCGGAATAGTCCCCCATTCGGATTTCCGGGAGGGGACAGCCAAGGGGGAGGTAACCATCAGAAAACGATTCAATAACCAACGAAAAGATAACGTTCTACGAGTCAGGGAGTGGAATGTCACAAGCTTGAACGTGGTAGGGAAGCTAGAAAATCAGATAAGGGAAATGCAAGGGCTCAATCTAAATATTGTAGCAGTCAGTGAAGTGAAAGAACGATTTCTGGTCCGATGGGTATAGAGTAATATCATCAGCAGCAGAAAATGGCATAACGGGAGTAGGATTCATTATGAATAGGAAGATAGGACAGAGAGTGTGTTACAGTGAACAGGTCAGTGACAGGGGTGTTCTTATCTGAATCCACCGCAAACCGAAACCGACAACGATAGTCCAAGGAATACATGCCGACATCGCAAGCTCAAGATGAAGAAATAGAAAAAGTGTATGAGGATATTGAAAGGGTAATACAGTACAAAAGGGAGATTAAAATCTAATAGTCATCTGGAACACAGTTGTAGGGGATGGAGTAGAAGGAAAGGTTACGGAAGAATATGGGCTTGGGACAAAGAATGAGAGAGTGGAAAGACTAATTGAGTTCTTAATAAATTTCACCTAGTAATAGCGAATACTCTGTTCAACAATCAGAAGAGAAGGCGGTATACTTGGAAAAGACCGGGTGATACAGGAACATTTCAGCTAGATTACATCATGGTCAGAAATTCCGAAATCAGATACTGGATTGTAAGGCGTACCCAGGAGTAGATGTAGTCTCATATCACAATGTAGTAGTGACGATGAGTAGGTTGAAATTCAAGAGATTAGTTAGGAAGAGTCAGTACGCTAGGGAGTTGGATACGGAAGTACTAAGGAATAACGAAGTACGCTTGAAGTTCTATAGGACTACAGATACAGCAGTAAGGAATAGCTCAGTAGGCAGTACAGTTGAAGAGGACTGGACTCCTCTAAAAAGGACAATCACAGAAATTGGGAAGAAAAACATAGGTACTAAGAAGAAACCATGGGTAACACAAGAAATACTTCAGTTGATCGATGAAAGAAAGAAGTACAAAACTGTTCAGGGAAATTCATGAATACACAAATAAAAACTGCGGAAGAAGTAAATAAGTAGGAAGTGCAAAGTAGCAGTAGTATGGTATTCTGCCTTACGGCAGGTCTTGTCACGGGTTAAGCCCCTTCCACTTTCGTCTGCCCATAGCCAGTCTTTTCATTTCTGAATATTTGTCTCCTTTTATGTTGTCCAGCATTTGATATCTTCTTTTTCCTCTTCCCCTTTTTCTTTCCACCATTCCTTCTATTCCTTCCTTCATGGTTGCATGAAAAATGTGAAGAAATCTAAAAAGGAATGATTATCGGAAGGACTGGCTCAGCATATAGGAAAGTCAAAATAACCTTCGGTTACTTTAAAAGCAAGGGTGGTGGGATAAAGAGTGCAACGGAAATTCCAGTGTTAAGTGCAAAGGAGAGGGCGGTAGGTGGAAAGAGTACATTGAAGGTCTCCGTGAAGGGAAAGATTTGTCTGATGTGATAGAACAAGAAACAGCAGTTGATTTAGAAGAGATAGGATCCAGTATTAGAACATAAAAGAGTTTTGGAAGACTTAAGATCAAATAACGCAGAAGGGATAGATAACATTCCATCAGAATTTCTAAAATCATTAGGGGAAGTGGCAACAAAACGACTATTCACGTTGGTGTGTAGAATATATGAGTCTGACAACATACCATGTGACTTTCGGAAAAGCATCATCCACACAATTCCGAAGACGGCAAGACCTGACAAGTGCGAGAATTATCGCACAATCAACTTGACAGCTCATGCGTCGAACCTGCTTACTGGAATAATATACAGAACAATGGAAAAGAAAATTGAGAATGCGCTAGGTGACGATCAGTTTGGCTTTAGGAAAAGTAACGGCACGAGAGAGGCAATTCTGACGTTGCAATTGACCTTTAATGAGCTCTAAGTTTAATTTAATTTCTTCCTACGATACAATAGGTACTTCGGATAAATATTTGAGATTTATATTAGTAATTTACAGGCAACCCCATGGTCTAGGTGTAGCTCCTTTGAATAGTAACCAAAACGTCTTCACTCCTGGGTTCAAAACCCACCGCCACTGCCTAAATTTTGATTAACAATCACCATTCGCGGCCGAAGTCTTCCGGCATAAGAAGTCAGCCTCATTCTGCCAACGGCCTTGTCAAAGAGGGCGGAGGAGCGGATAGAGGTTCAGGGCACTCTCTTGTCCTAGGGGTGGGAAATTGCCCCTAAAGGCGGAAGAATCAGCAATGATCAACGACATGAGAATGCAGAAGGCAATGGAAACCACTGCATTAAAGACACGTAACGTGTATCCACATGACATGTGGCCTGTAGCTGAAGAAGTGTCATGATGATCTCTCCATTGGCAAAACATTCCGGAATAGTCCCCCATTCGGATCTCCGGGAGGGGGAGGTTACCATGAGAAAAGATTGAATAATCAACGAAAGGATAATGTTCTACGAGTCGGGGCGTGGAATGTCAGAAGCATGAACGTGGTAGGGAAACTAGAAAATCTGAACAGGGAAATGCAAAGGCTCAATCTAGATATAGTAGGGGTCAGTGAAGTGAAGTGGAAGGAAGACAAGGATTTCTGGTCAGATGAGTATCGGGTAATATCAACAGCAGCAGAAAATGGTATAACAGGTGTAGGATTCGTTATGAATAGGAAGGTAGGGCAGAGGGTGTGTTACTGTGAACAGTTCAGTGACCGGGTTGTTCTAATTAGAATCGACAGCAGACCAACACCGACAACGATAGTTCAGGTATACATGCCGACGTCGCAAGCTGAAGATGAACAGATAGAGAAAGTTTATGAGGATATTGAAAGGGTAATGCAGTATGTAAAGGGGGACAAAAATCTAATGGTCATGGGCTACTGGAATGCAGTTTTAGGCGAAGGAGTAGAAGAAAAGGTTACAGGAGAATATGGGCTTGGGACAAGGAATGAAAGAGGATAAAGACTAATTGAGTTCTGTAACAAGTTTCAGCTAGTAATAGCGTATACCCTGTTCAAGAATCACAAGAGGAGGGGGTATACTTGGAAAAGGCCGGGAGATACGGGAAGATTTCAATTAGATTACATCATGGTCAGACAGAGATTCCGAAATCAGATACTGGATTGTAAGGCGTATCTCAAATCACAATGTAGCAGTGATGAACAGCACTGTGAAATTCAAGAGTTTAGTCAAAAAGAATCAATACACGAAGAAGTGGGATATGGAAGTACTAAGGAATAACGAGGTACGCTTGAAGTTCTGTAAGGTTACAGATACAGCAATAAGGAATATCTCAGTATCCCAGAATGAGATTTTCACTCTGCAGCGGAGTGTGCGCTGATATGAAACAGAAGCTCTCCTGCGAACCTTGTAGAAGTAGAACTCCTGAAAGAAAGTTCTGCAGGGTTCGCAGGAGAGCTTCTGTAAAGTTTGGAAGGTAGGAGACGAGATACTGGCAGAACTAAAGCTGGGAGTACCGGGCGTGAGTCGTGCTTCGGTAGCTCAGATGGTAGAGCACTTGCCCGCGAAAGGCAAAGGTCCCGAGTTAGAGTTTCGGTCGGGCACACAGTTTTAATCTGCCAGGAAGTTTCAATATCTCAGTAGCCAGTACTAGGATTGGAAATCTCTAAAAAGGACAAACACAGAAGCTGGAAAGAAAAACATCGGTACAAAGAAGAAACCTTGGCTAACACAAGAAACACTTCAGTTGATCGATGAAAGAAAGAAGTACAAAAGCGTTTAGGGACATACAGGAATGCAGAAATAAAAATCGCGAAGGAACGAAATAAGTAGGAAGTGCACGAAAGCTAAGACACGAAATGGCTGTGTGATAAATGTGAAGAAATAGAAATGGTTGTCGGAGAGACTGACTCAGCATGTAGGAAAATCGAAACGACCTTCGGTGACAGTAAAAGCAAGGGTGCTAACATAAAGACTGCAACGGAAATTCCACTGTTAAATGCAAAGGAGAGGGCTGTAGGTGGAAAGAGTACATTGAAGGCCGCTATTAGGAGGCAGATTTGTCTGGTGTGATAAAGAAGAAACAGGAGACGATTTAAAAGGGATAGGATCCAGTATTAGAATCAAAATATACAAGAGCTTTGGAGGACTTAAGAACAAATAAGGCAGAAGGGGTAAATAACATTCCATCAGAATTTCTAAAATCATTGGGGGAAGTGGCAACAAAACGACTATCCACGTTGGAGTGTAGAATATATGAGTCTGGCCACATACCATCTGACTTTCGGAAAAATATGATCCTCAAAATCCGAAGACTGCAAGAGCTGATAAATGAGAGAATAATCGCACAATCTACTTAATAGCTCATGATAATACAGAGAAGAACAGATAAGAAAATTGAAGATGTGCTAAATGACAGTCAGTTTGTCTTCAGAAAAGGTAATGGCATCCGAGAGGCAATTCTGACGTTGCGATTGATAATGGAAGCAAGATTAAAGAAAAATCAAGACACGTTCATTTGATTTGTCGACCTGGAAAAGTGTTTTCGACTATGTAAAATGGTGCAAGATGTTCGAAATTCTGACAAAAATAGGGGTAAGCTATAGAGAGAGACGTGTGATATAAATATGTACAAGCGGCAAGAGGGGATAATAGGAGTGGAAGACCAAGAATGAAGCGCTCGGATTTAGAAGGGTACATGACAGGGCTGTAACCTTTCACCCCTACTGTTCAGTCTGTGCATCGAAAAAGCAATGATGGAAATAAAAGAAAGGTTCAGGAGTGGAATTAAAATACAAGGTAAAAGAATATAAATGATACGATTCGCTGATGACGTTGCTATACTGAGTGAAAGTGAAGAAGTAGTACCCGACATGCTGAATGGAATAAACAATGAGTAAAGAATATGGATTTGAGAGTAAATCGAAGAAAGACGAAAGTAATGAGAAGTAGCAGAAATAAGAACAGCGAGATACTTCACATCACGATTGATGGTCACAAAGTTGATGAAGTTAAGAAATTATGCTACTCAGGCAGCAACATAATCAATGACGGACGGACCAAGAAAGACGTCAAAAGGAGACTAGCACTGCCAAGAAGGGCTTTCCTGGCCAAGAGAAGTCTACTAGTATCAAATATAGGCCTTAATTTGAGGAAGAATTTTCTGAGAATCTATGTCTGGAACAGAGCAGTGTATGGTAGTGAAACATCGACTGTGGAAAAACAGGAACAAAAGGGAATCGAAGCATTTGATAGGTGGTGCTACAGACGAGTGTTGAAAATTAAGATAAGGAATGAGGAGGTCCTGTCAGAATTGGTGAGGAAAGGAATATGTGGAAAACACTGGCAAGGAGAAGGGACAGGAGGATAGGACATCTGTTAACACATGAGGGAACGACTTCCATGGTACTAGAGGGAGCTGTAGAGGGCAAAAACTGTAGAGGAAGACAGAGTTGGAATAGATCCAGCAAATAATTGAGGACATAGGTTGCGAGTGCTACTCTGAGATAAAGAGGTTGGCACAGGAGAGGAATTCGTGGCGGGCCGCATCAAACCAGTTACAAGGCTGATGACCCAAAAAAAAAGAAGTAAATTGGGCCTCACTTTGTTTCAAGTAGCCACGTCGGCGTAGAACTTGAATAACTTAGATGATTCACAGAACTCGTGCGCAGCTATTTAGGAGAAACTTGTGATATGTGTGACATATCTAAGAAATATCAGCGTATGAAGTAATTTGCTATTTAATGGATTTTTCTGCAGTTGGCCATTGTCTCCTATCTGTCCACGTGGGCACCCCCATCCGAGAATTGGCCGTCACTATCGTAATTTTAGTAACCATAGGTAAATCGTGTGAACCTTCGCGTTCAATTTACCCCCAAGAACGATTACTGTGGGTGAGTAGTACATGGAACATGTGGATCGCTCTTGAGCTGAGGCGCATGCGATTGACAATTTGTAGGAGTCCAAGAGCGTGTTATTAAAACGGTGAGTAATGCTGGTTAAAATGACTGCCATCTACCAAACTGGCGATCACCGCATAAAACTGCTAGATGTTGGACTAGATTCAGACTAGAAATTAACGTGTATGCATTTGAAACAACCAATCTGCTCTATTACTGTACAATATGTCTGTGTTACTCTTAACGTTCATGTCTGCTAACCCCTTTTCCTGCTCGAATTACTTCGTGTTTACGAGAACGGAATTTTTATTCCCTACCACAACAAATTTCGTTATCGATAGCGTGACATGGGCATTCTCGTGGGTTAACGGGAGATGAGATATTCGTGCTTGAATTTCACATCGAACAACAGTTTAGATAGAGACTTGATTGTCTCCCAGTATAGCAAGCTAGATCCCACGTGCATATCGTATTTAAGAGACAATAGGTTAGGAAGTACATGCCATTGGCACAAGTATATTGTTGATGCTTTCATTTCCTTACTTTCATGTGTACGAAGTTGTAGTAAATAATTTTGTCACAAGAGAAAAACGTCCCGCATTACGTGAATTGATCTGCATCACAATCCCCAACGTATTTATAGTCCTGTGTTGATTGTAAACATAATTATAAGCATAAACCAGGTAGAACAAAAATTTTATGGGATAGAAAACATTACGGATCGCGTCAGAATATGTGGTTTAAAAGGCCCGCTTCATCGATCACCGGATCCCTTCCGTACGTTATCAATTACGATAATATGAATCTCACTTGTTAAATAACTCTTTTGGGCTGTCCGCTTGTTTAACTTATCCCGCTACTGATTCGAGGTAGGTATCACGAGAAGAGAAGGGATCCTAAATGTCAGCTTGTCAATGACCTGCATGAAAGTTAAGTTGCGCAAACCAAGCGTGCCTGAATTAACAAAAAATCAAATTAACAAAGGGAAAACGAGGCTTGTGACCACCATTTTCTGGCCTATGAATTACCCGGCGGGGGAGGGGGAGGGAGGGGGAGGGAGGGGGGGGGGGCAGAGTTGACCCACGATATGTTAAAGTAAAGTAAACAAGCCTTTGTCTTTCACTGTCACAGACAAGACAGTTCTATAGTGAAGTAAACTCAAAGTACCAATCTAACAAATAAATTAATATAACAAATATGATCTCAACGACTACTCTGCAGTCCAGAATTAAGTGCCTGGCAGACGGTTCGTCGGACCGCTTTCAAGCTGTTTTATCTACCGTTCCATTCTTGCACAGCACGCGGGGAAAACGAACACATAAATCTTTCCTTGCGACCTCTGATTTCTCTTATTTTATAATTATGATCATTTCTCCCTGTGTATGGGGCGCCACAAAATATTTTCTTATTTTGAGGAGAAAGTGGCTTATTGAAATTTCTTGAGAGGGACTTGCAGCAAGGAAAAGCGCCTTTTTTTAAATGATCGCCACCACATTTCGCGGCTAAGTGTTCTGCCAAGAAATCGCGCTCTATGCGTGATCGTCCCAGTTCAGGTTATTCGGAATTATAATCCTTAAGTATATAGCCTTTAGATTTGTGCGATTTATTGTCTAACCAGAATTTAGCGCAGTCCTTTCAGTATTCACGTAGATGATTTCACACCTGTTGTTATGTAGAGTCTACTGCATGGTTCAAATGGCTCTGAGCACTATGAGACTTAACTTCCGAGGTCATCAGTTCCCTAGAACTTAGAACTACTTAAACCTAACTAAGCTAAAGACATCACGCACATCCACGCCCGAGGCAGGATTCGAAGCTGAAACCGTAGTTGTCGCGCGGTTCCAGACTGAAGCGCCTAGAACCGCTCGACAACTCCGGCCGGCAGTCTACTGCATGTTTTGGCAGTTTACAGATATCTTCTTTAAATCATTTTTCAGTTTTACGTGACTCGTTGAGATAGAGTCGCGAAGCTGTCACGCCAAACCTATCACAGGCAAGTTGTTGGAATATCGTGGAAACAGAAAATTATAACTCGCTTTCAAACCCAAAACATTATAAACCACAACTTCACCAAGAAAGCGTGAAGAATCACAGATAAGCAGGACATGTAGCGAGGTCGATGGATGGTGACAGACGAAGCAAGTTCCTTTTTTTTATGGAAGGGATAACATCTGTTTTTAACGAAAGGTGGATGGGTGACTGGAGAGGCCAGCCGGAGTGGCCGAGCGGTTATAGGCGCTACAGTGTGGAACCGTGCGACCACCTCGGTTGCAGGTTCGAATCCTGCCTCGGGCATGGATATGTGTGATGTCGTTAGGTCAGTTAGGTTTAAGTAGGTTCTAGGCGACTGATGAGCTTAGAACTTAAGTCCCATAGTGCTCAAAGCCATTTGATGATTGGAGAAAATATGAGAATGTGTTCAGCAATACTCTCAGATTCACTTCAGATGTGCCCTACATTAATTTGAAGTGCATTCTCTCTAAGAGGGTAATAGTTTTTAAGAAAACTGACTGCCCTTGCAACAAGACAAAGAATTTGGAGAACCATCAGTACACATGCAAGTTGGAGAAGGGACAGTTGGAGTTTGTAGTTAGGAGGAGGTAGAGAGACTGAATAACACAGAGTGTCGTTACGCAAGCGCATGTACAGGAACGTTCTGCGTAATCCGGGTCGTATTTCTGCCATTCACAGCCGCCACCGGGCCATCTACGCCGGGAGCCATGTTACGTCACAAACACACGCACGAGTCGGCAGCAGTCGCGTGGCATGGAACATTCCAGGGAACTTTTCTTGCGTGCAACAAAAGTCACATGTGAGCCAGAATATAGCTCCCGAGAATCTTTTGTACCTTGACGTTTTTACCTTGAGCGAGTCTGGAATTCCTATACATGTCCGACATAATCTCCTTCAGCATTGTGACAACATTGGTCGCAATTGATAATTGATCTCGCATTTATGAAAGGTATAGCACGCCAATGCGTCATACCAATATGTTCCAAAAAGCTGCGCGTGAAAATGTTATTATTACGTGCGTCTAATACCCAGGGTTCCTTTCACACGCACTTCCTCTTCAAATCACGATTGGTCACGCTTGAAAACAAATTACTTACTGAACGATGGGACAAATTCGTTTATCTCATCTACAGATTTTTAGTCTGACTCCGGAGTCTGCTGTGCTTCGTCAAGTTGACGCCTTCTTCGAAATTTCGTTATGTTACATTGAAAGCGTACAGTACCGCCCGACATTGAAAATAGGTACAACATTCTTCGTTAAACCTGTCGTAACAACATATTTTTTCTAATAATAACTCAATTTCAATTAATACAGCGAAACCGGATACCAGTGTAGGAAAGAATGACAATTTCTTTATTTAATTGATTACATGTGCACTCCCACAAAATAAATCCCTACATCCAATTTGGTGAGATCTGCGAAATGAATGAATGTATGATCGTCTGCTAACCACAGATAGTGAATGTGCAATATATGATCATCTTTGAGACGGTCCTTTGGTCACCTTTGGTGGAACCAAAGAGATGAAATTTACCTGAGCTTTGAGCGCCTGAAATGTGGCTGACCAATACGTTAGCATGCTGCGCCTCAACCTCGACGGAGGTGCGAGCTGACCTGAAGAACGGCCATGTTTCAGCATTCTGGCGCTGGATCTTGTGTTGGTAACACCTGTCATAGGTGTGCTCTGTAAAGACAAAACAGTGGAGAGAATGGTATGCATGTGGAATATTTTAGAATAGTTTGCAATAATAACTTCTCTATTTCAGGAACTTTTGTGGGGAGAATTAAATGTCAGGCAGGAAATATTAAGGGGATCGTAGTAATCTTCGGAAGTGACCAACGGTCACAATGAAATCACGTGTAGCAATGAGTTGAAATACTTCCGAGTGCTTAAGTTAAGCTGAATTACTAGCATGTGTACTATAAGTTGGAAATATTTAAGAAATGGCGTGTGCAGGACTTGAAATTAGGGATGAGTACTTCCATATGGTGAGTACTGTGTGAGTCTCAATCTGTGTATGAGACAAAGGATAAGGAGAAGTACTCGTCCATGATATCAGTTGAGGACTCGCGTGTGTGACGAATATGTTCTTAATATTACTTTGCGTGTTATGTTTCCGTGTGACGCTTGATTCAAACTATAATACTCTGAGAGTGAAGCAAGGTGAGTCAGCCGTCTATCCAGCATCGCCACTAGGCTTGCATTGCACAGGAAGACGTGCATATATCCTCCAGAGTTCATAGTAGGAAAGAAAAGTTACGAAGTGGGGCAGTGTCGTGTGAAACTGGGATAAATACTAATTGAAGTGGGAAAGCTGAAAGTGATGTGATTATAACGTTGTGACTTTTTTGTATTGTATGTTGCCAGTGTGATGTATTTCGTGAAATTTAAGTATGTGTAGTTTGCATGGGAGAGTAGCAAGATACGTTCAGAGGCAGTGGGTTATGCATGTTTCTTTTTGTACCACTCGGTCTGGAGGAAATTTTCGTGATGATGGGTGTGAGAGTCGAAGTGTGAGATATAGCAAAAGATCCATCATCCTATCCAGAAAGTGCGTTAGATAATTACGAGACCGTAAGATAGAGAATCACCAACGTAAAGCCATGCCCACTGGGCGGAATTTCTCATGTGTTATTCTTGTAGCTTATAGAATTTGTGTGTTTAGGTTATAGAATTTATCGGAATAAATAAGAGAGTGAAAAGAAAAAGATTGGTGGCCTTTTCCTTCGAACTGAATGTTGTCATAATACCCAGAATGTATAATGTGTGCGCCATTCATATTCAGTGCGATGGCCACGTGTTGATCAAAGCCGTTAAATATGAAAGAAAATGTATTGCCAGTGCGTAATGAACAGTCAGAGTTGTGTAAATTACTAATAGTCAGATGTGCGTTTCCGTTTCCGTTTCCGTTGCGTAATATTCAAACAGGAGAATAATTTGTAACTCAATTGTGAGTACTAGAGCTCATGTTACATGATAAATAAGAATGAATCCACTCGCTTGGCAGACCACTCACCTTGCAGGCCTGACTGCTTGATGCCACAGTATGAGCAAGGCATGTGGGTGCCTCTCAACATCTCCGAATTCTGTAGCACTGTTTTATGTTACGAAACCATCTACTGTTTCCCTTGAAATCACTGTAACCTATGCCGCACGCAGTTTGATGTTCATGACGTAGTAGGCCACTGTCATGTACACCTTATAAATTGCATTGAGCAACCAAAACGTGCAAACTCCAATTTTTGTAAAAAGTGCGCCTCGTCCTCCCTTGAATACCCGTAGTTTCTCTTATGCACTTCACGGCCATACTGCTGCGGATTTATTCGAGACCTGTTCATAACTCTTTTTTTACTATACTGCATATGATCTCCCATTTACGTAATTATGTTTAGTGCCCGATTCTTGGACAACGATTGTCTTTTGTTACGATTGACTCCAGACGGGATTTGTGGCTCCTTGTCCGACAAGGATGATGGTCGACACCTGTTTCAATATCACTTTCACTTGTTAAACACTTATCGTCATCATTGAACTCATCACGTACATTGTCCGCACAGTCGAACTTACACAACAACACGCATTCCACTGACTCATATTGCAGAAAGGCTAATATTTCATCTACCACTTTTTCTCACGCTGCGAAACTCCTTGGGCTACTTTCTGAGGAAATGTCAGCTTCGGCAACAGTTCTGTAGATATAATTCAGTGTTTACTTTTCTCATCCTTTCCATTGCTGTGATTTGTGTTAACATCATTGGCACTGAAGTACTGTTGTGAGTTACTCGTCGACTAAGCAGTTCATCTGCGCTTCGTACTCATGGTGTGCTCACCATTGCATACCTCCAGTCCCGTCTCTTCTTGCCGTTAACAGGCAATATTGTGGTTGCATGGTACAGAATATGTGGGACGCTGAATGCCGTAAGCACCGCTGGCCTTTTGCGACCTCGCACTCAAAGATTTCCATGTGAGTATGTTGGCTTCATTACCAACAGAGACTTTCTTTTTGGAGGTCATCAGTCTTGTGACTGATTTGAAGCGGGCCGCCTATAATTCCTCTCCACTTCCAACCTCTGTTTCTCAGAGTAGCACTTGCAACCTACGTCCTCAATTATTTGCTGTATGTGTTCCAATGTCTGTCTTCCTCTACAGTTTTACCCTCTACAGCTCCCTGTAGCAACATGCAAGGCATTCCCTAGTTTGTTAACAGAGATCCTACCATCCTGTTTCTTTTCCTTCTCAGCGTTTTCCACACATTCCTTTCCTCTCCGATTTTGCGCAAAACCTCTTCATTCCTTACCTTATCAGTCCACCTAATTTTCAACATTCAAATGCACCGATTCTCTTCAAATGGCTCAAATGGCTCTGAGCACTATGGGACTTAACATCTCAGGTCATCTCAGGTCATCAGTCCCCTAGAACTTAGAACTACTTAAACCTAACTAACCTAAGGACATCAAAACATCAATGCCCGAGGCAGGATTCGAACCTGCGACCGCAGCGGTCGCGCGGTTCCAGACTGAAGCGGCTAGAACCGCTCGGCCACCAGCGGCAGGCGCACCGATTCTCTTCTGTTCCGGTTTTCCCACAGTCCATGTTTCACTACCATACAATGCTGTACTCCAGACGTACATCCTCAGAAATTTCTTCCTGAAATTAAGGCCAATGTTTGATACTACTAGACTTCTCTTTGCCAGGAATACCCTTTCTCCCAGTGCAGTCTGCTTTTCATGCCCTTCCTGGTCCATCCGCCATTGGTTATATTGCTGCCTAGGTACCAGAATTCCTTAACTTCATCTGATTCGTGACCATCAATCCTGATGTTCAATTTCTCGCAGTTCTCATTTCTGCTACTTCTCATTACTTTCGACTTTCTTCAATTTATTCTCAATCTGTGTAATCTAACGATTAGATTGTTCATTCCATTTAGCAGATCATGTAATTCATCTTCACTTTCACTCAGAATAACAATGACATTAGCGAATTGTATCATTGACATTCTTTCACCCTGAATATTAATTCCACTATTGGCCCTTTCTTTTACTTCCAACATTGCTTCCTCGACGTGCAAATTGAATAGAAGTGGAGATGGTTACATCCCTGTCTTACATCCTCTTGGCTCTTCTATGTATTATATATTACCCGCCTCTCTGTGTAGCTTACCCCTACCTATTTCGAACAGCTTGCGCCATATTACATCGTTAAAAGCTTTCTGCAGACCGACAAATCTAATCAACGTGTCTTGGATTCTCTTTAATATTGCTTCCATTATCAACCGCAGCGTCACAACTGCCTTCCTCGTGCCTTTACCTTTTCCAAAGCCAAATTTATCGTCATCAAGCATATCCTCAATTTTCTTTTCCATTTTTCTGTGTACTATTCTTGTTAGCAACTTGGATGCATGAGCTAAGCTGATTGTGCGATAATTCTCGCACTTGTCAGCTCTAGCCGTCATCGGAATTGTGTGGATTTTAAGAAAGAGATAGTACGTCGCCAGACTCATGCATTCTACACACCAACGTGAATAGAAATTTTGTTGCCACTTCCCCCAATCATCTTAGAAATTCTGATGGAACGTTGACTATCTCTTGTGCCTTATCTGATCTAAGTCCACCAAAGCTCTTTTACATTCTTATTCTAATAGTGGATCTTCTATCTCTTCTTTAAATCGACTTCTGTTCCTTCTTCTATCGCATCAGACAAATCTACCCCCTCATGGAGACCTTCAATGTACCTTTTCCACCTATCCGTCCTCTCCTCTGCGTTTAATATTGGAATCCCGTTGCACTTCTTGTGTTATCACCCGTGCTTTTAATGTCATCGATGGTTGTCCTGACTTTCCTATGTGCTGAATCAGTCCTTCCGACAATCATTCTTTTTTCGATTTCTTCACATTTTTCATGGAACCATTTCGTCTTAGCTCTCTGCACTTACTATTTATTTCATTCCTCAGCGACTTATATTGCTGTATTCCTAAACTTTCCTGAACATTTTTGTACTATTTTTTCATCGATCAACTGAAGTATTTGTGTTGTTACCCATGGTTTCTTCGCGGTTAACGTCTTTATACCTATGCTTTTCTTTCCAACTTCTGTGATTGTTCTTGTTTGAGATTTCCATTCATCTTCAACTGTACTGCCTACTGAGCTGTTCCTTATTGCTGTATCTGTAGTCTTATAGAACTTCAAGCGTACTTCGTTATTCCTTAGTACTTCCGAATCCCACTTCCTAGCGTATTGGTTCTTCCTGACTAACCTCTTGAACTTCAACCTACTCTTCATCACTACTACATTGTGATATGAGACTGTGTTTGCTCCTGGGTACGCCTTACAATCCAGTATCTGATTTCGGAATCTTTGTCTGACCATGACGTACTCTAGCTGAAATCTTCCTGTATCACCCGGTCTTTTCCAAGTACACGTCCTCCTCTTGTTATTCTTGAATAGAATATTAGCTAGTACTAGCTGAAATTTATTAAGAAATCAATTAGTGTTTTTACTTTCTCATTCCTTGTCCCAAGCCCATATTCTTCTGTAACCTTTCCTTCTACTCCATCCCCTAGAACTGTGTTCCAGGCCCCCATGACTATTAGATTTTAATCTCCCTTTTGTACTGTATTACCCTTTCAATATCGTCATACACTTTTTCTATTTCTTCATCTTCAGCTTGCGATGTCGGCATGATTTCCTTGTCGGTTTCGGTTTGCTGTCGATTCTGATAAGAACAACCCCGCCACTGACTTGTTCACTATAACACACTCTCATTCATAATGAATCCTACACCCGTTATGCCATTTTCTGCTGATGTTGATATTACTCTATACTCATCTGACCAGAAATCCTTCTTTCATTTCACTGACCCCTACAATACATAGATAGAGCCCTTGCATTTCCCTTATCTGATTTTCTAGCTTCCCTACCACGTTCAAGCTTGTGACATTCCACTCCCTGACTCGTAGAACGTTATCTTTTCGTTGGTTATTCAATCTTTTTCTGGTGGTTACTTCTCCCTTGGCTGTCCCCTCCCGGATAACCGAATGGGGGACTATTCCTGTATCTTTTTCCGATGGAAAGCTCATGATAACACTTTTTCAATTACTGGCCACATGTCCTGTGGATACACGTTACGTATCTTTAATTCAGAAGTTTGCATTGCCTTCTACATCCTCATGCCGTTGATCATGCCCTTTAGGGACAGTTTCCCACCGTTAGGGCAAGAGAATGCCCTGAATCTCTGTCCGCTACTCCGGGCCTCTTTGACAAGGTCGTTGGCAAATTGGGGTTGACTTATAATGCTGGATGTCTTCGGCCGCCATAGCTGAGTATTAATCAAAAGTTGAGCGGTGGCGGGTTTCGAACCCGGGTCCGAGGACGTTTAGATTATGATACTAAAGCCCGAGTAAAATGATTTCGAACGTTCCTCTTTAAAAGAGTTAAAAGGATATATATTTGATGGCCTGCAGCCATCTAGAACGAAATTAGAATTGTATTAATAGCTTCAGCTGCTACTGGGCGTTGATATATATCAGCGGGGACAGGTGAAAATGTGTGCCCCGACCGGGACTCGAACCCAGGATCTCCTGTTTACGCGGCAGACGCTCTATCCATCTGAGGCACTCAGGGCACAGAAGATAGTGCGACTGCGAGACCCACATTCTCAGCTTGTATGTCCACACACTACATTCGTAGTGTCCCACCCCAACACACTCATTACTCCTGGAAGACATTCTTACCGAGCCCTTAAGAGCTCGAGGGTATATGTGTGAATCCGCACAGAAGAAGAATGTCATGGCCGGTGTTGATAGAACTATGTACCTATATGGACATGGTGTCTGTTCTTTTCGGACATGGCAGCAGTGCTGGTGACAAAGGCAGACTGAGGACTGACGCATTTGTTTCCCCAGTTTTCTGTCATAGACTTTTATAGAGGAGCATATTCTCCTTTTTTGTGTCCTGACATGACTATTTTTCAGCTGGCCGTACCAAGTACGGAGGAAAACACACCTCAGTGTTAACTTGAGAACTAAAAACGGGATGAACAGAACACTGCTTCGACGTCACGAGTTTGTGAGCGAGACGACTGTCTTCCTGTTGATACCACTTGCATTCGCGACTTCAGGTTAGCTTTTTCGTGATTGCTTGAGGCCTTGTAGGCGATGTAGGAGAGAGAGAGAGGACAGACGCTGAGATGCAGGAGTCGTGCCTCCGCCTTCTGGGACGGCATGAATAGGGGAGGTGGCACGGACGGACGCGGCCGCTGCAGCTGGACATTTCTGTCTGTGTGTTTATGTGAGCGGGAGGGTGGGCGGGTCTTCCGCGAGATTAAAAAACTTGCCCGTGCGGCGCCGGCCGTACATACGGAGCGGGTAAACAGGGGGCCATCGCTTGCAGTGTGTCCACACGAGCGAAGCTCTCGCGTCCTTCTTCCTAGCGTCTACTGTCTACACTGCCGTGTCCGGTGCCCTCATTCAGCTCTTTCGTCCCAACAGCTATTCAGTATTGTACAGCGCGACTTGCTTACAGATTCCTTAATCGACTCACACGTCCGCATGTCTACCTACAAACTGACGTCACAGACTATCACAGTTGGATCTGCCATTGTACGAGGGTCGGTCAAAAAGTAATGCCTCCCATTTTTTTTCTACTTAAAAAAATTAAGTTAAGTGAAAAATTTGAATTTGGCGCCATTCCTCAAACCTTCTTCTGCAATCCACTGCAGTAGTAACTTTCTGTGTCAACAGGTGGCAGCACAGCAGAAGTTTGTAAGATGGCTGACATCGATGTTCGTTTGAGACAGCGTTGTGTGATTGAATTCTTGAATGCAGAAGGTGAAACGCCCATACGCATTCATGAAAGACTGAAGAAGGTGTATGGTGTTGTGACAGTGGATATCAGCACTGTTAGACGATGGGTTCGTCGTTGTAAGGAAGCTGAAGGGCAAACACCGTTGATTGACGAAAAGCGGAGCGGCAGGCCGGTGAGTGCAGTGACTCCACACAACATTCAGCAAGTTGATGACATCATTCGTGGTGACCGTCGGGTGACTGCAGATGAAGTGTGTCGCATTATTTCTCTTAGTAAAGGCAGTGTGATCACGATTATTAAACAATTGGGGTACTCAAAAGTTTGTGCACGGTGGGTTCCAAGAATGTTAACCGATCAGAATAAAGAGGCAAGGAAAACAATAGCCTCCCAACACTTGCAGCGCTTCCGTTTGGAGGGAGATGAGTTTCTGAAAAAAATTGTGACCGGGGACGAAACATGGGTGGATTTTTTTGAACCCGAAACAAAGAGGCAGTCAATGGAGTGGCGTCACACAAGCTCGCCGAGGAAGAAAAAATTCAAAACTGTGCGATCGGCAGGGAAAGTTATGGCAACAGTTTTCTGGGATACAGAGGGTGTGATTCTGGTTGATTTTTTGGAGCAGGGATGCACAATAAATTCTGTTCAATACGTCACAACCCTCAAAAGACTTAAAGCACGTCTTCAGCGAGTTCGCCCAACAAAATCAATGGCAGATGTTCTTCTTTTGCATGACAATGCAAGACCACACACCAGTCGTCACACCTCTGACGAGATTGTCAAAATTCGATGGGAAGTTTTGCCTCATCCCCCATACAGCCCTGACCTGGCACCATCAGACTTCCATCTGTTCGGGCCACTAAAAGAAGCTCATCGTGGGATTCATTTTGAAGATGAGGAGGCCGTCAAAACATCCGTGCGTCAATGGCTTAGGAAGCAGAGCTGTGATTTTTACCGTGCTGGGATACATGCCCTTGTTCAAAGATGGACCAAAACTGTAGAGATGGGCGGAGATTACATTGAAAAATGACAAAATGATCCTCAATGTTGTGGTTTTCAACCTATGTAATTGCATTTAAATTTCCTGACAATTAAACGTAGAAAAAAAAATAGGAGGCATTACTTTTTGACTGACCCTCGTAGTTTGTTGCTCGCCTTGCACCCACTAGACGATTCCGTGCCACTCTTCCTTGTACTAGTAGTAATAGAAGTAGCTTTATTCAACCGTGGATCTCTTTTTACAAGGATACAGGACATGTCAAAGTATTTACAAGTTTGTATCAATTTAATATAAGCTAATTCGTATACACATACATTTGCAGACTTCTAGAGTCTTTACTTTTTACTCCTGGTACACAATGCTCTTTTTTTACAAACATCTTATTAAATAATGAAATGCCACTCTCTTCACTCTAATCTCAGTATCAGTCACTGCACACACCATACACACATTGTTTCACAACACTTCACTCACTACTCACACACACACACACACACACAAAGGTGATCTCTGGGCCATTTTCTGTACCGAAACTTCCCATTTGCTATCCTGAAAAACTGAGTCAGCATCCGTCCATAATGAGTGAGGTTCTAACATTCATGGTGGTGTCTGTTTGTTCTATATCGTGTCTCCCTACCACTTTCGCGCAACTACGCTCTGAGCATGTTTTTTAGGGGATTGACTAGTTTGAACCTGGGAGCTGTTGCTGGTAAGGAGACACCAGACCACACAGTGAGTTCAGTGAGACTAGCGATGATATAACCAAATACTAAATGATCTCAGCGTCAGCTCCACTGCACTCCCTGTAAAAGAATCTTAATACTAACTAAATTTAGTGGAAAGGGTTCAAGGCTTTCCTATTTTTAGTTAGCTGGTAAAATAACGTCGAAAAAGCAGTTACGTTTACCATTGGAAATTTTATTCTACTCACAAAACATCGTTTATAAATTGCACTATTGATAAAAGGAAATATTTTAATACAGCATGGTAAAAACCAACTGCGTTCAACAAAAATGTGAACGAAAATTCCCTGAATGGGCTTCCAAGTCCTACAATGGATCGAAGGATGACCTATGCCATATCACATCTGTAATCTAGGTTTATTTCTATCAAAATGGTCTACAGTGACCCTCAATTATCTTTAATTACTTATCTAATTTGTGGTAAATTACAGTGGCTGGTGTGGCTTCTCAATAATTATATAAAAGATTTTTACTTCAAGTGGCAAATGTGAACACCATGAGCTTTAATTTACGATCGACAATAGTGTTACGTAAAAATGGGGGGGGGGGGGGGTAACAAGAGACTTCTGCAGTTCTGAGTAAAGCTTTATGCGCTGTTATGCGGCATCGCGTGCGTTCATTACCTTCTCGTTGGTTAGGCAGCTTCAGGGGGGCAGCGGCCGGCACAGCAGCCATCCAGCTCCGTTTCGGAACTAACTCACTTCTCCTTACTGTGTGATGTGTAGAACTGACTGGTAATTGTCAAAAAAGAATGCCATAGCCAAGAATTGAGTTAACATATGAATAATATGTAACTAAAAAGCACTGCATGTTACACACTCATGATAGGATTCTAAGGGCATAATATGATGATAAAATTCTGTTTGCAATTACCTTTGTGTGCTCACACTACTCCAGCTGAGAATCAATATTCATTCCTAGAAATTCTTCATTTGTTACACAGGCTATACAGGTGCCATCTACATTTAATTTCTCATTTTTCCTCTTCAAACTGAAATTCATTGCATTAGTTTTCTTTATGTTAGATGTCACTTTATTGCTTATTGACCAATCATAAACTTCGTTGGGAGTTTCGTTTGCTTTCTCGGCAAGACGTCCTCTTGTTTTCTCAGTGGCTATAATATTGATGTCATCAGCGAAGCGAATTTTTTCACCATGAGTAACACTAATGGGAAAGTCATTGATGTATATTGGATCTTTTATTAATTCAACGAGCCAATTGTCGTAGACTGAAGAGTAGTTCTGCCTGTACTATTCTGCCCCTGCTCATCAGACGCAGGATTTAAAGCTTGTGGTACCCGACAAGATTACACGCTGCTTCCATCATTCCCCAACACTCTGTGTATCGAAGACACTTTTGTTTATCACACTTTTATTTAGCCTTGCGTCGAGTGCTGTAGGCAGTTCACTTACCGACGAACAGTAAGTCAGCATAATAACAAAAAAATTCAGTGTTCTTCCATTGACATTGCTTGCAAGTATGTTGAACAACTGAGCCAATACTTTCGCTTCTTGTGCTGTTTCCAACAGGCCCAAGTTTCGTCCTAAGTCCGAGACTGACATTTAAGATTCTAGTCGTTATAGCTTTGAAATGAACTTCGTATGTTTTCGTAAACTTTCGTGGCCTAGATTGTATTTATTGTGAACTTCTACATCAGACGGCGTCTTTTTGTAATTGCTGACTCTTTCCCTGAGTTTTGGGTTTCTAAATTGTGAACCTTTCTAAATATTGATTACATGCATGTCGTTAGGTGGAGGCAAGTCAACACGCTACCATCAGCACTTGTGTCTCTCAAGGTACATTCCCACATGGGCCCCCTGTTACTCCACCCACTGCACTATATACATAAATTCTGAGCGGCCGCTGCTTTGCTCTCGTAGACTGTATGACCCCAGCGATATTTTTTGTTTTCATTTTATCGAATTTTTTGTTGTTCCTAAATAGCAACACTTTCTAACCTTTTCACACTAATTAAGGCCTCATAAGCATAGTCTTTCCCGAATGAACTTCTGACCAAAAAGCGATTCTGGTAGCAGGAGTACAAAGTTTTTGTTAATCCTGCCTTTTGTGGACTTGTGGAGATATTTCCACAGCAACTTTCATCCCGTAACAAATATCTCTTTATGTCTAACCGAGAAGTGAAATACCAGTTCTTAGAATTAGGTTTAAAATTTTGTAAAGTAACGAAATATACTTCAACAAATTTCCCTTAGTTGTTGAATTTTCAGAAAGACTGAAACACATATTGTTTTTTATTTCTGAGCGAGAAGTCTGATAGCAGTTGTCATAGATGTAGCCTGAAAAATCCCTTAGTAGTTCTTTAGTAATTATTTATTTTCAAATAAACTTCCAACCGCTATTTTACGCACTTAGTGGTTGAATTTCCAAAATTGAAAAACGTACTTTTTATTCACTGACTTAGAAACCAAATACCACTTTTCGTAGTTCTAGTTACAAAATTCCCTTAGTTGTGGGATTCTTTCAAAAAGCTTTCCATTCCCTATGTCATCCCCATACGAGTGGAATTTTGGACAATTCATTCTTAAACAATGTCTACGGTGTAAGAAACACACCCTCTCCATGCTTCAAGTTTCTATCCTCTGCGATTTGGGCTGGGCCATGACGAGTCATTGAACCAGTCTGACCCTACTTCACTCCCTTAGGGAATGACTTCCCAAAAGCAGTGATCACACGTATTTTTCCGTCTCTAACTGAGAATCCAAACACAAATTTTCAAGGACTTAGCTTTAAAAACGCTTCTCCAATGAAATATTTTCATAAAGCGTTCACTCCCTATTTCACTCACTTACAGACTGAATTTCCAAACATAGTTACGTGTTTTATTTCCAGCAGAGAAGCCAAATACAAATTTTTAATGATTTAGCTGCAAAAATGCTTGCATAGTGAAATATTTCCATAAAAACTTACATCCCTCGTTTAATACCCACAGAGGTTGAATTTCCAAAAACGCTGAAACACATATTTGTTTTATTTGCAACAAAGAAGTCAAATGCCAAAGTTCATAAATATGGCTTTCAAAATACTATAGTAGTTCCGTAATAATATTTTCAAATAAAGCTATCGTCCACTTTTCACATCTATAGGGTTAAATTTCCAAAATTTCTGGAGCACATATTCCTTTATTTCTGACTAATAAACCAAATACCAATAGCACACTTTTCAAAATAATCCTTCAACCCTTATTTCACTCCCTTGGGATTGGAGTTTGCTGGTCTCCCATCAGGCGCCTCCCCAGGTAGCGGATAGGGGAATGCTCACCAGATATGGTGGGTACCGGGGAAGTAAAATACCGGCGGTGGACCAAAACCAACAGCTGCTGCTTTGTAGTATGATATTGGATTATCAAAGGTGGAGACAGCTAATCCTGAAAGAAAAATCTCAATTACGTTAGGCCTAACAAGCCAGTAAAACAGCTTATTTGTAGGTGCTTTCAAGACACTCATGTCGAAACGTCCCCTTAGGAAAGTTATACATGACTGTGTTTAAACTGACACACAATATTTTTAGCGCAACGCAATCTGACTTTCAAATATCCCTACAAAAGAATGGCCCAGACTAACATCAACCTATACCTTTCAAAAATCACTTACCTCACCAAAAATCTTCGTTACTCGAACTATTGCAATACAACGAGCGCCAATACTGCCAGCTATATAAAAGATTCAAACTACTGAAGGCACTAACTACTGATAGGCATAGTTAGCAAATGAGAGATTTTGATAGAGAACAAACAATGTATTTACCTTACTAGTGTTCAAAAGTCATATTATATATAGCACTTCATGACATCCGGTCTTACAAATTTCAAAACTCTGCCATTTCTCTCCCCACATCCACCACTGCTGGCGGCTCACCTCCAACTGCGCAACGCTACGCGCTTTTAACATCCAGCTGCCCAACACTACAATGGCAGAGAAAAATGCCAACTAGCCACAGACTGAACACAGCACAGCCAGTGATTTTCAGACACAGCGCTACGTGGCGTTACCAATATAAAAACCTAAACAGCCTACTTACATAGCCCCCATGCTCCCCACAAAAAATTTTACAAATTGTTTCGGGCAGTGGCCAATACAGATGTTGTTGTTGTTTGTTGTTGTCTTCAGTCCTGAGACTGGTTTGATGCAGCTCTCCATGCCATACAGTAAAGCTGCATGTCCTCGGGAAAAATTACGGCTGTAGTTTCCCCTTGCTTTCAGCAGTTCGCAGTACCAGCACAGCAAGGCCGTTTTGGTTAATGTTGCAAGGCCAGATCAGTCAATCATCCAGACTGTTGCCCCTGCAGCTACTGAAAAGGCTGCTGCCCCTCTTCAGGAACCACACGTTTGTCTGGCCTCTCAACAGATACCCCTCCGTTGTGGTTGCACCTACGCTACGGCCATCTGTATCGCAGAGGCACGCAAGCCTCCCCACCAACGGCAAGGTCCATGGTTCATGGGGGAGGCCAATACAGATATGAAAAAAATTTTCATTATTACAATAACAAAAAAACCAAATGCACACACTTATTGATACAATGTTGGTCAAAAGCTAAAATTTTCTCACAGTCCATAAAGACAGTCCTGATCATTCAT
Organism: Schistocerca gregaria; assembly: GCF_023897955.1. NCBI lineage: Eukaryota > Metazoa > Arthropoda > Insecta > Orthoptera > Acrididae > Schistocerca > Schistocerca gregaria. The sequence continues at coordinate 112,715,650 of NC_064928.1, read as the reverse complement.
CACCGTAAAATTGCAATGGTTTTTTTCTCAAAATCTGAGCAGTAAAAGAAAATGCAGACGGAAGTAGTGTATTTCCATGCAGTCTTGAAGAAGTAGTGTTGTCCTTCCAACGGAAAGACAGTGCTGACTCTTGACATGCAGACAGATAATGGTCCACAACACAGCGAACCCACAGCAGAGTCAGTCGAAGTTTTGAAGAATATTGGTAGGTAGGTCATCACAGAGCAGACCACTCTAGTCTTCTTAGAGATTACGGTATTGGTGGGCCACCAGAGGTGCAGACCCACTGCAGTCCTTGTAGAGATAATGGTACTGGTGGGCCATCAAAATTTCAGACCCACTATAGTGCTTGTAGAGACGGCCAGCAGCCATCTGTTGCGACTGTGCAAGTGCACAATCACCATCAAAGAGTCTTGCGGACAATATAGGAAGTCCATAAACCACCACTTCTATACTCACAAAGTATTTGGAATTGTCCTTAGAACCAGAAATGCTGTTAACCAGCCCCTTGCTGACTTATCACCACATGTGGGAACACTAACCCTCTTTTTTTACGTATTGTGCATATACCATGACCAACAGAATGTGTGCAGTGAAATGAATGCTTACAAGTTACTTAATTTGCTGAACTGGTGTCAATTACAATATTATAACATGAGAATACAATAACAAAGGTACAAAATATATATTAACGAACATAACAATACAGATAACATTTGTACTAATACAGGCTTTACAAAAAAGAATCAAACTAACATATGCATCAGTGTTACAGGAATTATGAAATAAGTAGATACATAAAAGATCAGAATAACTTTTGAGACATCAACTTTACACATGAGCAACAAAACAGAATAAATAATGTCTAAACACCTTTACAAAGTAAATAACATATTATCAGAAAAATTCTACAACATAACTCTCATCAGATAAACACATAAAGACAGGAAGAACACAAATACGCAAGGGTACACAAATACATAGTGGGATAACACAAGAGGAAAGGGCAGGGTTTGTTTTCAGTGTAACATTTGGTACTGCAGTCCATCCCAAAATTTCATTCCATATATCTTTCCTCTTATTTCATCATTTGTTTCCACCAAAAAAATTCTATCTAAGCATGCTATCTGTATTTATATGTTCACACATTTCTTACCTCATTATTTATTTTCCATTATGTTACCTCATCATTTATTTCCAAGAAAATCCTACCTAAACCTGTTGCCCCTAAACCCTACTTTTTTGTTCATATCCTCTTTTATATACTTTTTTGGCCAAACCATTTTCTTATATCTTCTCAATGCATTTGTTCCCATTCATCACAACTTGTTCTCTTATATGGCCTACCCCATCTTAAGCTAACTTAAATCTACTGAGCTCAATGCTTAAACTAAGGGACGAGGCAATGCAGCAGCACAAAACAATTAACACAAACAAGAATGACAAAAAATGCGAACTGGCAAAGAAAGCAGCATAAATTAGCAAAGCAAATGCAATATTACAACTAATATAAGGCAATGTGCAGCAAACAATAACAATAAATCAATAGTAAAACTAGCTTAACAGAGTAATACAAAGTCAAATTCAGTAACATTATGCTTGGCAAACAGCAGCAGCAAATGCAATAACTTATATCTAAACATGAAAAAGCTCAAGCAGAAAAATATTGCAGTAAAAATGGCCATGTTTAATACCTATGTAACATCTTAACACTAGGGTGATGCATCACCTTAACTTACACTACTAAATAAGTTACCCAGACATTGACCCCCCAAGAACCATGGACCTTGCCGTTGGTGGGGAGGCTTGCGTGCCTCAGCGATACAGATGGCCATACCGTAGGTGAAACTACAACGGAGGGGTATCTGTTAACAGGCCAGACAAACGTGTGGTTCCTGAAGAGGGGCAGCAGCCTTTTCAGAAGTTGCAGGGGCAACAGTCTGGATGATTGACAGATCTGGCCTTGCAACATTAACCAAAACGGCCTTGCTGTGCTGGTACTGCGAACGGCTGAAAGCAAGGGGAAACTACAGCCGTAATTTTTCCCGAGGGCATGCAGCTTTACTGTATGATTAAATGATGATGGCGTCCTCTTGGGTAAAATATTCTGGAGGTAAAATAGTCCCCCATTCGGATCTCCGGGCGGGGACTACTCAGGAGGACGTCGTTATCAGGAGAACGAAAAGTGGCGTTCTACGGATCGGAGCGTGGAATGTCAGATCCCTTAATCGGGCAGGTAGGTTAGAAAATTTAAAAAGGGAAATGGATAGGTTAAAGTTAGATATAGTGGGAATTAGTGAAGTTCGGTGGCAGGAGGAACAAGACTTTTGGTCAGGTGAATACAGGGTTATAAATACAAAATCAAATAGGGGTAATGCAGGAGTAGGTTTAATAATGAATAAAAAAAATAGAAGTGCTGGTAAGCTACTACAAACAGCATAGTGAACGCATTATTGTGGCCAAGATAGACACAAAGCTCACACCTACAACAGTAGTACAAGTTTATATGCCAAGTAGCTCAGAAGATGACGAGGAAATTGATGAAATGTATGATGAGATAAAAGAAATTATTCACGTAGTGAAGGGAGACGAAAATTTAATAGTCATCGGTGACTGGAATTCGTCAGTAGGAAAAGGGAGAGAAGGAAACATAGTAAGTGATTATGGATTGGGGCTAAGAAATGAAAGAGGAAGCCGTCTGGTAGAATTTTGCACAGAGCATAACTTAATCATAGCTAACACTTGGTTCAAGAATCATAAAAGAAGGTTGTATACACGGAAGAATCCTGGAGATACTAAAAGGTATCAGATACATTATATAATGGTAAGACAGAGATTTAGGAATCAGGTTTTAAATTGTAGGACATTTCCAGGGGCAGATGTGGACTCTGACCACAATCTATTGGTTATGACCTGTAGGTTAAAACTTCAAGAAACTGCAAAAAGGTGGGAATTTAAGGACATGGGATCTGAATAAGCTGAAAGAACCAGAGGTTGTACAGAGTTTCAAGGAGAGCATAAGGGAACAATTGACAGCAATGGGGGAAAGAAACAGAGTAGATGAAGAAAGGGTAGCTCTGAGGGATGAAGTAGCAGAGGATAAAGTAGGTAAAAAGACGAGGGCTGCTAGAAATCCTTGGGTAACAGAAGAAATATTGAATTTAATTGATGAAAGGAGAAAATATAAAAATGCAGTAAATGAAGCAGGCAAAAAGGAATATAAACGTCTCAAAAATGAGATCGACAGGATGTGCAAAATGGCTAAGCAGGGATGGCTTGAGGACAAATGTAAGAATGTAGAGGCTTATCTCACTAGGGGTAAGATAGATACTGCCTACAGGAAAATTAAAGAGACCTTTGGAGATAAGAGAACCACGTGTATGAAAATCAAGAGCTCAGATGGAAACCCAGTTCTAAGCAAAGAAGGGAAGGCAGAAAGGCGGAAGGAGTATATAGAAGGTTTATACAAGGGCGATGTACTTGAGGACAATATTATGGAAATGGAAGAGGATGTAGATGAAAATGAAATGGGAGGTAAGATACTGCGTGAAGAGTTTGACAGAGCACTGAAAGACCTTAGTCGAAACAAGGCCCCCAGAGTAGACAACATTCCATTAGAACTACTGACGGCCTTGGGAGAGCCAGTCCTGACAAAACTCTACCAGCTGGTGAGCAAGATGTATGAGACAGGAGAAACACCCTCAGACTTCAAGAAGAATATAATAATTCCAATCCCAAAGAAAGCAGGTGCTGACAGATGTGAAAATTACCGAACTATCAGTTTAATAAGTCACAGCTGCAAAATACTAACGCGAATTCTTTACAGACGAATGGAAAAACTGGTAGATGTGGACCTCGGGGAGTATCAGGTGGATTCCGTAGAAATGTTGGAACACGTGAGGCAGTTCTGACCTTACGACTTATCTTAGAAGAAAGAATAAGAAAAGGCAAACCTAAGTTTCTAGCATTTGTAGACTTAGAGAAAGCTTTTGACAATGTTGACTGGAATACTCTCTTTCAAATTCTAAAGTTGGCAGGGGTAAAATCCAGGGAGCGAAAGGCTATTCACAATTTGTACAGAAACCAGATGGCAGTTATTAGAGTCGAGGGGCATGAAAGGGAAGCAGTGGTTGGGAAAGGAGTGAGACAGGGTTGTAGCCTCTCCCCGATGTTATTCAATCTGTATATTGAGCAAGCAGTAAAGGAAACAAAAGAAAAATTTGGAGTAGGTATTAAAATTCATGGAGAAGAAGTAAAAACTTTGAGGTTCGCCGATGACATTGTAATTCTGTCAGAGACGGCAAAGGACTTGGAAGAGCAGTTGAACGGAATGGACAGTGTCTTGAAAAGAGGATATAAGATGAACATTACCAAAAGCAAAACGAGGATAATGGAATGTAGTCAAATTAAATTGGGTGATGCCGAGGGAATTAGATTAGGAAATGAGACAAAGTAGTAAAGGAGTTTTGCTATTTAGGAAGTAAAATAACTGATGATGGTCGAAGTAGAGAGGATATAAAATGTAGACTGGCAATGGCAAGGAAAGCGTTTCTGAAGAAGAGAAATTTGTTAACATCGAATATAGATTTATGTATCAGGAAGTCGTTTCTGAAAGTATTTGTTTGGAGTGTAGCCACGTATGGAAGTGAAACATGGACGATAACTAGTTTGGACAAGAAGAGAATAGAAGCTTTTGAAATGTGGTGCTACAGAAGAATGCTGAAGATTAGATGGGTAGATCACATAACTAATGAGGAGGTATTGAATAGGATTGGAGAGAAGAGAAGTTTGTGGCACAACTTGACTAGAAGAAGGGATCGGTTGGTAGGACATGTTTTGAGGCATCAAGGGATCACAAATTTAGCATTGGAGGGCAGCGTGGAGGGTAAAAATCGTAGAGGGAGACTAAGAGATGAATACACTAAGCAGATTCAGAAGGATGTAGGTTGCAGTAGGTACTGGGAGATGAAGCAGCTTGCACAGGATGGAGTAGCATGGAGAGCTGCGTCAAACCAGTCTCAGGACTGAAGACAACAACAACAACAACGGCATTGACAAAAATTATGTATGCAATTCCTGTGAAGGGAAATGTCTTTTTGTGCTCCCTCATTTTTTTGAAGTAGATTATAAAGTTATTATTTACTGGATCTGTAGGCATAAAATACTTATATTAGTACATCTATAAAATTTTACTTTATCCAATGCTGCAGTGCAGCTAGAAACTAGATATAAAACAAAATGAGCAATCTCTCAACTGCAAAGACAATAGATGTAAAATGTTTCTCATCAGTTGATTAGGCATTTTAGTAAATAACATAAATTAAGAGCTCCACAGTGTAATCATATGTTTTCAAGTTTGAGCGTGTCGTATTTGCAATGCTTTCAAAAAAAAGGTCAATAGCGAGCATAATGGCCTCTTTTTTTTCTGCACCTAATGGCTTTCTTTTGTCAGACCACTATCTCTCAGCTGGGGGCCCAAAACGCATTACGTCAAGATCACTTACCTTTCTTACTGAAATATTTATGACAGCAGTTTCTGCTACAGTGACAGTCTCATATAAAAATATTTTCACAGGTTGAGAATTTGCATTACAAACGCGTAGAAAATAAAATTCTATAAATATAACAGTGTCCAACAGCATTGTAATACACACACGCATGTACACACATTTCATAATTCTTAAAGTGCGATTCTTGGTTTCCAACATCCTTTTCCACAAATCAGAGTCCCTAACCACTACTCATTATTCATTACCTCATTATACATATACACATTCGTCGACACTTCTTCAATATTTCATCATAAGAAATACGAAGCATAATCAAATTCCTCATGTACGGTGGCATCATTTTATTGATCATAAATATATCTCAACAACTTAATACACATTGTCGTTGTAATAATATCATAACATCTCAGCCAATTCTCAAAATCGTCGTCGTTTCCTCCAATAATTTCAAAACCTAAAAAAAACTCTCTGCTCATTTCAATGGTGTCATCTACCTCAAACGTACTTTAAAAATCATGATCCCATACCATTCAAAGCTCTCATAGTATCAGAATGGTTCCGAAAAATATGAAGGGTTCACACAGTACAGACAAAATACAATTTCATAAGTGTGAAGTTATCCAGCTGTGTAATTGCGTAAACATCTGTCACTGACGTAGTAAAAAAATATGTTTGTCTCTCTCAGTTAAATGATCAGATAGCTGTGTAATTTATGTGTTAGAGAAATATGGTACCGATGTGTAAAGTTGTATAAGCAAATACCATATTAGCTAGGGCTCCTTGCACTTGCCAGACACATGGTACACAATGTAGGCGTGTACCCCCTGAGGATTAATGTAATTACACCCTCAGGTGTTACAGTTTACAGCAATGGAATGAAATGTATAATGGAAAACCTTTGTATCATTGTACTTCAAATATCTTTAAAAACAAATGTTTTAAGTACAAAATTAATCACTCAAATACGTGTACTGTAGCGCTAAACGGTGCGTCTTGTTGTAAGATAATCTCTGTGGAAGTGTCGTAGTTATCGTACTCCGAAAGCTAAGTTCTGCAGAAGTCAACGTACTTACCTCATGACAAACAAAAGTTAAATGCTTTGCGTATATATATCTAGTTATTACGCTTATTGCCGTGATGAAGGAAGTGCTGTGCTGTAACGTATTGTTGTGCTACGGAAAAGGCAATCTCATTGTAGCTATACCACAAAAGTTAATACTAAAACATGTTTTACTTTCCAGAATAATTCAGAAAAACTAAGCAGATATAAAACAGAAACACCGCAAAAGCAACATTGTAAATTGTCACTCATTAGTAGCGTCGTGATAAAATCGTGCAGCTGTCACATAATCTAACCACTGTGTCATCTGGTATGTGACAGAAAGTACTTTAAATCCAGAATGTATTTTCAAGTAAACCAAAATGTTGCATTAAAATCTCAATAGCAGTACTGGTAAATGTTCTAAGTATGTCAGTCTTACACTCGTTACATAATCGTGCAACTAACATGCAAGAACGTACATACACAGTAACACTGTGTCGTCTGTTCACTATAACACTGCATTCGTAATTACTGTCTACATATGTTCCCTAGGTTCTAGACTGGATATTTAATTTTAAAGCACAGTTGCATGTTAACAGTTTCTAAGTGTGACAAAGGGTACTAGTAACGCGAAGAGAAAAATTTTATAGCAAAGACTAAGTTAAAAGGCAGATTATCTCTCAATAAATGGTTTTACATGTGAAATGTGGTGCAATCCTTTACTCTTCCTAGTGGACAGAGTTTAAACTTCAAAACAATTATCCTGTTGTATACGTCAGTAAGGAATACTGGCATCTTTCTCAATGTTAGCGTCTATGTTATTTTTCTGTGAGCCAGCCGGCGCACGTGGCTGCCTGCGGTGCGAGTCATTGTCTGCCTCTTTGTTGGCGCGCGTCGTTATTGGGATTAGGAGACCTAACTTCTACAAATTCACCTTGACGAGAAGGCCCTGCCCTGTTTGAAACTCGCCAGTTCTGGTGGAATTCAGGTCTGTCGTTTTGTCGGTAGTTCCTGTAGTTTCTTTCTTGTCGGTCATGTGGTGGAGAATATCTCCCTGAATTATCACTGCAGGATGGACAGTTGCGTCTGAAGTTGTCCTGTCTCTCGGGATAATAATAGTTCTGGTTGCCATATTGTCTGTTTTTATGATTGTCTCTATTATATTCATTAATACGGAGAGGTGATCTTTCCTTGTAATTTTTACCACTCTGCCAACGGTTATCATATGGGTGGTGTCTGTTCTGTTCACGATTTGCGATGTAAGAATAGCCTTGTCGTGTCCAGTTATTATTTCTGTCATCGCGGAATTGTGGCGGATGTGACCTGTAATTGTTGTATTCATGTTTTCGTGTCCCGCGTTGTCAGTGTCAATTTCCAATTCTTGTAACAGTCCCTGAAAAGCTTCAATGTCGTCTTTGCAACGGCCTGCCGAAATAATATGTTGTAAATGTTCAGGCAATTTAATTAAGCAAATGCAGATGAGTTCTGAGGGGCTGTATGGGTTTGAAGGGATTGATTCTTGTGCAACATGTCTTCGAAATATTTCACAAGACTGAAAATGCAGATTGTTCGAAATGTTTCATCATTATGATGCTTTGTTTTACTCGGTCTTGTGTAGCTTGAGACCAATATGCAGAGAGGAAGGCATGATAAAATTCTCCTTCACTGTGACAATAGTGAATGACCGATCGCATTCTTACACCTGGTTCATTCTCTAAGTAGCCACACAGAAATTCTAATCTGTGCTCTAATGACCAGTTAGGAGGAAAAAATTGAGAGAATTGATGGAGCCAGGCTTGTGGATGAATGTCGTTGCCAGAATTCTTAAATGTTTTGAATTTACGTGCAGTAATGAACAGCTTATAGTCAAAATCATCGTGTCGGCGGGTCGCATATCGGTCACTGTTACGTCGTTTCGGCGGTTCCATCTCAAAATTTGGTGCACCTTGCCAATTTCTTTCCTAATTTCCGAAATGCCTTGTGTTACTATTTTGTGACTTTTCCGTATTTCTAAGTCCCTCTTCCCGTGTTGGAGCGCGAGTGTCCTTTGAAATACGTATTTCTTGTTTTACTTGTGCCAACTGATCTTGTACTTCCCGGATTTCTCTTTGGTGTTGCGTAGTAATTTGATTCTGATTTTGTTTTGTTTGAATTTCTTAATTTGTTCATACTCTTCTGTGTCAGTGATGGCTACAGGTCTTGTGTCATTCTGATCATCATCTACCTTTGCAGATAAGTTAGTGAACTGATCCGAAAGTTCGGCTACTTTCTCCGATAGTGTACTTATTTCTTCAGTGCGTTTTCCTGAACCAAGTTTCAGAGTGTCCATTTGTGTTGAAATCGAATCCACTGTGTCCTTTAAGTTTTCCTGAGTTTTTGCAAGTTGCGTAACCGAATCGGTAGATGCAACTGAGTCAGTTTTGGCTTGCAAGGTGTCGTGATTTTCATGAACAATAGTTTGCAGTTCTTTTATGGCTGCTTCATGATTCTGTAATGCATTTTCACGCCGCGAAAAAATAGATTGAAAATGCTCACAAACTTGTATTTTTACGTCATTACAGACTTTTTGACATTTCGATTCAATGTTATGTAACTCAGTAGTTAAATCTTCACGTGTTTGTTCAAGTGTGGTGTCTAACTTCCTAAGATTTTGTTCCATTGTGTCTAACTGTTGCTGTGTTTGTCTCTGGTGTTGTTCCATTGTGTCAAACTTTTGAAGCTTTTGTCCCATTTGTTGCATTAATAGTAATAACAATGCAGTGGTGTCTGAAACATGTTCCTCAGTGCTATTCGGCAACGCATTTGAACCGGCAATATTCGCATTTTGAAAAGCAGAAAATGTGTCTTGACTTATTTGCGAAAATGGCGAGGACGCAAAACCTGAATCTACAGTATTTGCAAGATTGTGTCCCGTCATTTCGGATTCCTGAGGCAAGCTGTTGCCGACCGATTGATCGATAATGCTTCCCTGTTCACTAATTGTTTCACTGCCTACACCATTATTTGCAGCTCGCTCCATTTCCCTATGCACAATTACCAAATTACTACTTTGAACATTAGTTAATTCAGTACTCGGCGGTGCTAACACACTGCTTTCGTCTTCACTGTCATTTCTCAGTTTACTTTGGAGCCTAGTATTACGTTTTACACACGCCATTATTGTCACAATATTTCGCACGACAACACAGAAAAACTCAATTTTAAGAGCAAAACAAGAAAACACATTAACATAACATTGCAAATAATATCTCGTTAATTGCAAGCGTAGCTGCGAAATACTTGGTGCAAATCTACATGCACGCCACATCTGTTTTACTATACAAGAATGAAAAACTACAACTACAACTACACGCTAGCAATAAACAAAGGCTGCACTAATTGCACAAACTACAAGAAAACATCAGAAGATTCCAGTGAGGCATCCTCGGCTAAGGGTCGACATATGAAACGTCCCCTTAGAAAAATTATACATGACAGTGTTTAAACTGACACACAATATTTTTAGCGCAACGCAATCTGACTTTCAAAAATCCCTACAAAATAATGGCCCAGACTAACATTAACCTATACCTTTCAAAAATCACTTACCTCACCAAAAATCTTCGTTACTCGAACTACTGCAATACAGCGAGCGCCACTACTGCCAGCTAAATAAAAGATTCAAACTACTGAAGGCACTAACTACTGATAGGCATAGTTAGCAAATGAAAGATTTTAATACAGAACAAACAATGTATTTACCTTACTAGTTTTCAAAAGTCATAATATATATAGCAGTTCATGACATCCAGTCTTACAAATTTCAAAATTCCTCCATTTCTCTCCCCACATCCACAACTGCTGGCGGCTCACCTCCAACTGCGCAACGCTACGCGCTGTTAACGTCCAGCTGCCCAACACTACAATGGCAGACAACAATGCAAACTAGCCACAGACTGCACACAGCACAACCAGTGATTTTCAGACACAGCGCTACGTGGCGTTACCAATATAAAAACCTAAACAGCCTACTTACAAGGTCAGGGATGATGGTTTATGACATGATAGACACGGTCGCACAAAAATGCAACAATCAGGGATAACACTTACACGGATTGAGACCATCAACTTACTCAGCCTCACAGGAAAATGTGAAGAACTAGTGGACCTTATGGAAAGGAGAAAATTAATTGTACTGGGGATGAGTGAAACAAAATGGAAATGGAAAGGTATGAAGAAATTAAGGAAACAGTACACACTGTATTGGCATGTAAATAACAAAGAGATGAAGAATGGTGTCTGCAGTCATGGACTGTGTGGCTGGTCCCAGCGGAGGTTCAGATCCTCCCTTGGCATGGCTGTGTGGATAATTTAGGTTAAGTAGTGTGTAAGCTTAGAGACAGACGACCTTAGATGTTACGTCCTATAAGATTTCACACACATTTGAACATTTTTGAAGAATGGTGTCAGTTTCATCATGAATAATGATCTAGAAGGAGTCACTGACATTCAGTACATTAGTGAGAGTATAATAAATATGACGATACATTTAGGGAAAGAAAAACTAACTTAAGTACAGGTGTACGCACCTCAAACTGGATGTTGTCAAGAAGATAAGAACCACTTTCTTAAAGATTTGGAAAAAGTCATTAGTAAAGAGAGAGTGATCATTATGGGAGACCTAAATGCATAGACTGGGACAGATAGAACAGGATATGAGAAAGTATTTAGACTTATGGATATGGTAGAAAAAATATAAGTGAGCATCTCCTTGACTACTGTATGAGGAATGGGTTGGTGGCGAAAAACAGTTGGTTTGAGAAGAGACAGAGCTATTAGTAGCGTACCTGAGAAACGTCCATGTGCCAAAAGCACAGTACAAGATAATTCCAAAAATCAAGGTATGGGAGCTCCAGAAAACAAAGAAGAGAACTGAATATCAGAACTGGATAAAATTTCTGTTACCAATAGGTGAAAGGAAAAATGGAGAGGCAGACTGAACCAGACAAAACAACACATTGGTAAAGGAAGCCACTGAAGTTCATGGAAAGACAAGTATGATGATAAGAGGGAAGGAAACGCATTGGTGGAATGAAAGTGTGACAGCAGTAATCAGGGAAAGAAATCTCTTTAGGAAAGAGAAAAATAAACCGGAACATATTAGAAATCAGGTAAAGATCAGAAAACTTGAGCAAACCTACCGAATCAAGAATATGGAAGTTAAAAGAACAGTTGCAGAAGGAAAGACCAAGGCATGGAAGATATTCACTCAGAAATTGGAGGAGGACAGTAGAGGCAATAAGAAACTGCTGTATGGGGTTATCAGAGGTAAAAGGAAACCAATGAATACCATAAAAGCAGTTGAAGATGAAAATGGAAATCTGGTTAGGACAGAAAGTGACATGAGAGAAGTCCTGAAAAATCATTTTGACCACCCCTTATATAGATCACTTGAAGAACCAAATACAGGCAGAACTGGAAATCCACACTTACAATGAGGAAACTCCCATCACCTGGACAGAAACAGAGGCAGCCTTAAAATCTATTAGTAAAGGAAAATCTTCAGGTGTAGATGAAGTGAACGCAGATATGATAAAGGCAGTAGGTATTCAAGGCACACAATGGCTGCACCTAGTACTCAATGCCATATGGGCAGATAACAACATACCTGTGGATTGAAGCAAGGGTGTAATAATTCTTCTGTTTAAGAAAGGTAGCATGTGGAAACCCACCAACTGTTGAGGAATAACCCTATTATGTCCTGTGTTGAAAATACTTGAAAAGATCATAGAAAAGAGACTGAGAACTACAGTAGAACCACAGCTGGAGGAGGAACAACATGGCTTCAGAACTAACAGATCAACAATAGACCTAATTTTTAGCATCCACATGTAGATGGAAAAGTTTTGGGAGAAATGCAAGAACATGGTCATTGCAACCTTGGATATAGAAAGTGCCTATGACAGTGTTGTAAGAGATAAGATCTGGGAATGCCTGAGGGAAAAGGATGTGCCTGATGAACTAATAAGAAAAATTCAGATGTTGTAAAAAGACTATACTAGCTGTGTACAAACTGGGGAAGGATGATCATCATGGTTTGAGATCAAGAGTGTAGTTCAGCAAGGAAGCGCACTGTCCCCACTGCTGTTCATCACCTTTATGGATACTATAATGAAGAACGTCAAGGAGAAGTCAGGCGAACTGAATGCATTTGCCATCATGATATGGGGTGAAACTGAAGAGGAAGTACAGATCGGACTCGATGAATGGAAATCTCAGTTCCAGAAATATAACTTCAACATCAGCAAGACCAAAACAGTGGTGATGACAGTCAACAGAGATGGACAACCACCAAGTGTAAAACTAGGAGTCCACCAACTGGAGTGTGTGGACAGTTTTCCTTACCTTGGAAGTGTAATCTCAAGTGTTAACTTGGTCAGAAATGAAATCACCAACAGAGTGCAAAAATGATCTGAATTCTACCAACAAGTAAAATCACTTTTATAGGATGACTTGATTCCAAAGCCGGCCAAATTGATGATGTTTAATAGCTATAGCATACCAATATTGACCTATGCTATTGAAACATGTACCCTCACAAAAAAAATCAGAGATGAAATTTCTTAAATCCACCATCCAGAAGACCAAGATGGACAAGTTAAGGAATGAGGAGGTGAGGAAGGAAGCCGGAATGAAGACATCGCTATTACATCGAATTGACGCATCTAGACTTCGATGATATGGGCATGTGATCAGAACGGAGCCAACTAGAGCAGCGAAAATAAATTTTGTTCAAATGGCTCTGAGCCATGCCCGGGGCAGGATTCGAACCTGCGACCGTAGCGGTCACGCGATTCCAGACTGAAGCGCCTAGAACAGCAAGGCCACACCGGCCGGCAAAATAAATTTTGAAAGACCTCAAGGAAGACCTCGAACCCGATGGATGGAGTTGATTAAGGCTCATCTAGTGACCACAGGATGAACAGTGGATGATTTTCTCCGTGAACAGGTGTATTTGAACAGGACGAAGTGGAAGAAGCTCATTACCAGTACCTGGGAAACCGGAACTGTTAAATGATGATGATGATAATGATGATGAGGGTTGAAATTTCTACAAATCCCTTCTTAAACAACGCCTAAAGTATTAGATACGCACCTTCTCCAAATTTCAATTTTCTATCAGTAGCGGTTTGGGCTGGTGATGATGAGTCAGTCAGTCGGTCTGAATAGTGACATATACCAGTACCTCTGACATAAGAAAACCGTTTGTTAAAAAAAAAATTCCCAGAAGGTCACAGTATCCAAATCTCTCTCTCTCTCTCTCTCTCTCTCTCTCTCTCTCTCTCTCTCTCTCTCTCTCTCTCCTTCTTTTTCATAATCAAGCGCTATATATGATCCAGGTATTTCCATTGGTGTCTCAGCTCAGGACACTGTATTCAACAAAATTACATCAGTATTTCTCTCCTTTGCAGACTAATAATTGTAGCTATTAGAAGTAGTGTGTTTTAGGTTGGTTATTATCTCCGAGTACATGTGGCAAGAACAATCCATTAATGTTTATTTTTCCCTGAGCAGCAGGTAGGGGTTGACGTGTTGACGCATAGACGCAAACCAGTTAACACACTGAATGTTGGTTTACGTCTCGGATTCTTCAACCGACGTCCGTCTGATGATTTTTCTGACGTTTCGCCAGCACGAGTGGCTACCAGTGCCAGAGTTTCACCCTCGATTGCTGGTGACGGACTGGAGCCGAGCTCGCGGCCGCAGACTGTATGTACCTGTCGCGCCAACGTCCGAGGGCTTCTCCGCGGTCATTTCCGGTGCGGTTCTCCTCTTGCTACCTGCGACGGTCGTACGCTGAAGCACGGGAAGCCAGGATCCGTTTACCTTAAGGCTTTCCTCTTTCTTGTTGAATCTATTCTCGTGTTTATGTATTTCGATAGCTTCTCTGAGCAACGGTGTGTGATAGTTCTTCTCTACAGCCAGAACTTCGGTGTCGAATTTTACAAGGTAGATCGGCTCACACAGCGCATGCTCTGCGACAGCCGATTTCTCCACCTGTCCAACCTGCAATATCGCTTATGTTCTGCGATCCTGGTGTTGATTGATCGTCCAGTCATTCCAACATAAACTTTTCCACATGTGCGTGGTACGTGGTATATTCCCAACATTGCAAAAGGGTCCCTTTGCCGAAATGTCACAAAAATCATCAGACGGACGTCGGCCGAAGAACCCGAGACAGAAGCCAACAGGCAGTTTGTGAACAAGTGTGAAACTTCCCCTTAGAACAATTATACACGACTGTGCTTAGACTGACACACAATATTTTTAGCGCAACGCAATCTGACTTCCAAATATCCCTAAGAAAGAATGGCCCTGATTAACATTAACCTATACGTTTCACAAATCACTTACCTCACAAAAATCTTCGTTACTCAAGCTACTGCAATACAGCGAGCGCCACTACTGCCGGCGGCGCCATCTCTCTCCCCATGTCCACCACTGCTGGCGGCTCACCTCCAACTGCGCAACGCTACGCGCTGTTAGCATCCAGCTGCCGCAGCTTAACACTACAATGGCAGACAACAATGCAAACTAAACACAGGCTGCACATGGCACAGCCAGTGATTTTCATACAGAGCGCTATGTGGCGGCGGCGTTACCAATAAAAAAAATCCTAAACAGCCTACTTACATAGCTCCCATGCTCCCCACAAAAAATTTTAGAAATTGTTTTGGGCATTGGCCAATAATGATTTGATAAAATTTTTCACAATTACTATAACAAAGATATCAAATGCACACACTTATTGATACAATGTTGGTCAGAAGCTAAAATTCCCTCACAGTCCATAAAGACAGTCCTGATCGTTCATCATAGTAAAATTGCAGTGTTTTTTAAAAGTCTTAGCAATAAAAGAAATTGCACTTGGAAGTAGTGGATTTCTAAGCAGTCTTGAAGAAGTAGGGTTGTCCTTCCAACGAAAGACAGTGCTGACTCTTGACATGCAGACAGGTAATTGGCCACAGCAGAGTCAGTCGACGTTGAAGACTATCGGTAGTAGGTCATCACAGAGCAGACCCACTGTAGTCCTGGTAGAGATTACTATTGGTGGGCCACCAGAGGTGCAGACCCACTGCAGTCCTTGTAGAAATAATGGTATTGGTGGGTCATCAAAGGTGTATACCCACTGTAGTCCTTGTAGAGATGGCCAGCAGCCATCTGTTTGACTGTGCAGGCACACAATCACCATTGAAGTGTCTTGCGGATAATATAGCAAGTCCATAACCACCACTTGTGCACTCACAAAAATTGTTTTTGAAATGTCCTTACAACCAGCAATGCTGTTATCCAGTCCCTTACTGAATTATTAACACACGTGCAAACACTATCAGTCCCTACTTCTCACATATTGTCCATATACTATGACCAACAGAAATGTGTGCAGTGAAATGTAATTTACAAGTTACTTAATTTGATGAACTGGTGTCAATTACAATTTTATAACGTAAGAACACAATAACAAAGGTACAAAATATATCATTAAAGAACATAACAGTACAGATAACTTTTGCAGTAATACAGGCTTTACAAAAGAATCGAAATAACAAATACATCAGTGTTACAAAAATTATGACATAAGTACATACATAAAAAATCAGAATAACTTTTGAAACATCAACTTCACACATGAGCATTAAAACAAAACAGAATAAATAATGTGTAAACATCTTTACGAAGTAAATAACATGTTATTAACACAAATTATATTTGAGGATAACAGTATTCCTCATCATAGTGAATGTAGCTTAGTATTAGAAGAGAAAAAATTCTATGAAACAGCACATAGAGACAGGAAGAAAACAAATACACAAGGGTACACAAACACATAGTGGGATAACACAAAAGGAAAGGACAGGATTTGTTTTACTGCAGTATTTTGCAAACATAACTTTCTTTACTTCTCAGAGATCTCCCTTCGTTCTTCATTATTTCCAAAAAGTCCTATCTATACCTGCTTTCTGTACTTTTCTCATATAACCTCTCAGTGCATTTCTTCAAATCCATCGCAACTCATTCTCTTATATAGGCTACCCCCTCTTAAGCTAACTTAAATCTACTGAGCTCAGATGCTTAACTACGGGACGAGGCAATGCAGCAGCACAAAACAATTTACACAAACAGCAATGATAAAAAAATGGAAATTGGCAAAAAGGGCAGCAATATTACAACTAATATAAGGCAATGCGCAGCAAACAAGAAAAATAAATCAGTAATAAAATTGGCTTAACCTAGTAATACAAAGTGACATTCAGTAGCACTATGAATGGCAAACAGCCGCAGCAAATGCTATAACTTATACCTAAACATGACAAAGCTCAATCAGAAAAAAATGTTACACTAAAGACAACAATGCAGATAAGGACAATGTCTATTCACATCTTAATGTCTATGCAATTAAAGTGGTGCACCACAAAAACTAATGCTACAACAAATTACCAAGTACTTGAAAAGAAAATTATATATATACAGTTACTGTTATTAGTCGCTTCTTATTGCTCTTTCCATTCCAAGAGCTCCTTTTTCGCAGAATGTGGATCATAAAATAATTATTTAATAGATCTGTCGACAGAAAGTGTTCACATTAGCAAATGCATTTAATTTTATAAAACCAAAGCTGCAACACAGCTGGAAAACAGATATCAAATGAAATAAGCCACTATGGACAAAGCATAAAAATATCATTCAATAGTCATGTGACATTTTATAAGTTAGTAGAATTCTCTCAACTTTCGTAGAAAGACGTTTGTTATAATCAGGTGTCAGATGTAAGTATCTTTCTCAGTAATGAGCGTGTCGTATTTGCGGTGCTTTCTACAAAGGAATGTCAATAGAGAGGATAACGGCCTCTTTTTTTTTTTTACCTGTGCCTCTGAGAGGCACACACTAGTGGCTTTGTTTTGTCAGGCGGTTGTCGCGCAGCTGGGTGCCCACGACGCATTACGTGCAGGTGGTCACTTAACTGTCTTACCGAAATATTTACGACACCAGTTTCCGCTACAGCGGCAGTCTCATGTAAAAAAATTCACAGGTCAAGAATTTGCGTTACACATCTGTAGAAACAAAATTCTATTAATATAACAGTGTCCAAAAATTTTTGGCGGCCTTGTGATACATTCACGCGTATACACACATTTCATAACACTTAAAGTACGATTCTCGGTTTCCAACATCCTTTTTCACAAACTAGAGTCCCTAACCACTACTCATTATTCCTTGCTTTACTACACATATACATATTCGTAGACACATCTTCAATATTTCAACATAATAAATAAGTAGCATAATCAAATTCCTCATATAGCATCAGCTTATTGATCATAAACAAACCTCAGCAGCATAATACACGTAGTCATCGTAATAATAACATCATAACACCTCAGTCAACTCTCAAAATCGTCGTAGCTTCCTCCAATAATTTCAAAACCTAAAAAAAATTCTCTGGTCATGTCAAAAGTGTCACCTGCCTCAAACGTACTTTAAAAATCGTGATCCCATACCAAATATGTCATTCAAAGCTCTCATAGTATCACAATGTTTCCGAAAAAATATGAACAGTTCACAAAATACAACTTCGTAAGTGTGAAGTTATCCAACTGTGTAATTACGTAAACATCTGTCACTGATGTAGTATAATAAATGTTTGTTTCTCTCAGTTAAATGATCAGATAGCTGTGTAATTTATGTGTTAGAGATATATCGTACCGATGTGTAAAATTGTATAAGTAAATACCATATTAGCTAGGGCTCCTTGTGCTTGCCAAACACATGGTACACAAAGTAAGCGTGTACCCCCCTGAGGATTAATGTAATTATATCCTCAGGTGTTACAGATTACAGCAATGGAATGAAATGTATCAAGGAAAACTTTCTTTGTAATTTAAATATGTTGAAAAATAATTAGTTTAATGCGTGTCCTGTAGCGCTAAATGTGCGTCTTGCTGTAAGACAATCTCTGTGGAAGTGTCGTAGTTATTGTCCACCGAAAGCTAAGTTCTGCAGAAGTCAATGTACTTACCTCATGATAAACGAAATTGAAATGCTTTGCGTACAGATATCTTAGTTATTACGCTTATTGCCGTGATGAAGTAAGTACTGTACTGTACGTATTGTTGTGATACAGAAAAGGCTGTCTCATTGTAGCTATAACACAAACGTTACTACTAAAACATGTTTTACTTTCCAGAAAAATTCAGAAAAACTGTGCAGATATAAAACAGATTCAGTGCAAAAGCAACATTGTAAATTGTCACTCATTAGTAGCGTCGTGATAAAATCGTGTAGCTGTCACATAAACTAACCACTGTATCATCTGGTATCTCACAGAAAGTACTTTAAATCCAGAATGTATTTTCAAGTAAACCAAAATGTTGCATTAAAATCTCATTAGCAGTACCAGTATATGTCCTAAGTATGTAAGCCTGATAGTCGTTACATAATCGTGCAACTAACAAGCAAGAATGTACAAATACAACACTGTGTCGTCTGTTCACTATAACAATGCATTCGTAATTTCTGTTATAAATCTTCCCTAGGTTCTAGACTGGATAGTTAACTTCAAAACATTGTTGCATGTTAACAGTTTCTCTGTGTGACAAAGCATACAAGAAATGTGAAGTGAAATGTTTTATGGCAAAGACAAAGTTAAAAAGCAGATTATCTTTCAGTAAATGGTTTTACATGTGAAATGTGGTGCAATCTTTTACCCTTTATAGTGCGCATAGTTTCAACTTCAAAGCAATTATCATGTGGTATACGTCGCTAAAGAATGCTAAAATTGTTCTCAAGGTTAGCGTCTATGTTATTTTTCTCTGAGCCAGCCGGCGCACGTGGCTGCCTGCGGTGCGAGTCATTGTCTGTTTCTTTGTTGTCGCGCGTCGTTATTGGGATTGGGAGACCTAACTTCTACAAATTCACCTTGTCCAGAGGGCCCTGCTCTGTTTGAATCCCACCAGTTCTGATGCAATTCAGGTCTGTCGTTACGATCATATCTTTTGTCGTCATGTCGGTAATTTCTGTAATTAATTTCTTGTCGGTCACGTGGTGGAGAATTTCTCCCAGAATAGTAACTGTACGCTGCACCGTTGCGTCTGAAGTTATTCTGTCTCCCGTGATATTAATTATTTTGGTTTCTATATTGTCTGTCTCTGTGATTGTCTGTGTAATATTCATTACTACGGAAATGCGATCTTTCTCTGTAACTATTATTCTGCCAACGGTTGTCATATGGGTGGTGTCTGTTTTGGTCACGATTTGTGTTGTGAGAATAGCCTTGTCGTGTCCAGTTACTATTTCTTTTATCGCGGATTTGCGACGGATGTGACCTGTAGCTGTTGTGTTCCTGTTTTCGGGTTCCGCGATTGTCAGTGTCAATTTCTAACTCTTGTAAGAGTCCCTGAAAAGCTTCAATGTCGTCTTTGCAACGGCCTGCCAAAATAATATTCCTTAAATGTTCCGGCAATTTCATTAAGCAAATGCGGATGAGTTCTGAAGGGCTGTATGGGTTTGAAAGATATTGATTCTTATACAACATGTCTTCAAAATATTTGACAAGACTGGAAAATTCAGATTGTTCAAAGTGTTTCATCATCATGATGCCATGTTTTACTCGGTCTTGTGTGGCTTGAGACCAATATGCTGAGAGGAAGGCGTGGTAAAATTCTCCTTCACTGTGGCAATCGTGAATGACCGATCGCATTCTTACACCTGGTTCATTCTCTAAATAGCCACACATAAATTCTAATCTGTGCTCTAGTGACCAGTTGGGAGGAAAACAATGAGAGAATTGATGAAGCCACGCTTGTGGATGAATGTCGTTGCCAGAATTCTTAAATGTTTTGAATTTACGTGTAGTAATGAACAGCTTATAGTCAAAATCATCGTCTCGGCGGGTAGCATATCGTTCATTGTTACGTCGTGTCGGCAGTTCCATCTCAAAATTCGGTGCACCTTGCCAATTTCTTTCACAATTTCCGAAGTGCCCTGTGTTATTATTTTGTGGCTGTTCCGTATTTCTATGTCCCTCTTCCCGTATTGGAGCCCGAGTGTCCTCTGAAATACGTCATTCTTGTATTACCTGTGTCAGCTGATCTTCCACTTCCCGGATTTCTCTTTGGTGTTGTGTATTAATTTGATTCTAATTTTGTTTGAATTTCCTAATTTGTTCGCACTTTTCTGTATCACTCAGATCATCATTTACCTTTGTAGATAAGTTAGTGAACTGATCCGAAAGTTCGGCTACTTTCTCCGATAGTGAACACATTTCCTCTGTGTGTTTTTCTGAACCAAGTTTCAGAGTGTCCATTTGTGTTGAAATCGAATCTACTGTGACCTTTAAGTTTTCCTGAGTTCTTGCAAGTTGCGTAACCGAATCGGTGGATGCAACTGAGTCCATTTTAGCTTGCAAGGTGTCGTGATTTTCGCGAACAATAGTTTGCAGTTCTTTTATGGCTGCTTCATGATTCTGTAATGCATTTTCATGCCGCGAAAACATAGGTTGAAAATGCTCACAAACTTGTGTTTTTACGTCATTACAGATTTTTTGGCATTTCGATTCAATGTTATGTAACTCAGTAGTTAAATCTTCACGTGTTTGTTCAAGTGTGGTGTCTAACTTCCGAAGATTTTGTTCCATTGTGTCTAACTTTTGAAGCTTTTGCTGTGTTTGTCTCTGATTTTTTTCCATTGTGTCTAACTATTGAAGCTTTTGCTGTGTTTGTCTCTGATTTTGTTCCATTGTGTCTAACTTTTGAAGATTTTATTCCATTGTGTCTAACTGTTGCTGTGTTTGTCTCTGGTTTTGTTTCATTTGTTGCATTAATTGCAATAATAATGTATTAGTGTCTGGAATCTGATCCTCTATGCTTTTCGGCAGTGCATTTGCACCGGCAACATTCACAGTTTGACAAGCAGAAAATGTGTCTCGACTTATTTGAGAAAACGGTGAGGACGCAAAACCTGAATGTACAGTATTTGCAAGATTGTGTCCTATCATATCGGATTCCTGACGCGAGCTGTTGCCGACCAATCGATCGATAATGCTTCCCTGTTCACTAATTGTTTCACTTCCTACACCATTATTTGCAGCCCGCTCCATTTCCCTATGCACTATTACCAAATTACTACTTTGAACATTTGTGAATTCATTACAGGGTGGCGCTAACACATTGCTTTCGTCTTCACTGTCATTTCTCAGTTTACTTTGTAGCCTAGTATTACGTTTTTCACACGCCATTATTGTCACAATATTTCACACGATAACACAGAAAAGCACAATTTGAAGAGCAAAAATAAGAGAACACATTAACATAGCACTGAAAATAATATCTAGTTAATTGCAAGCGCAGCTGCAAAATACTTGGTGCAAAGCTACATGTATGCCACAACTGTTTTACTGTACAACAATGAAAAACTACAACTACAGAGGAAATTCTCTCTACAATTACGTGCAAGCAATAAACAAAGGCTATACTAACTACACAAACTACAAGAAAAAATCAGAACATTCCAGTGAGGTATCCTTGGCTAAGGGTCGATATATGAAACTTCCCCTTAGAACAATTATACACGACTGTGCTTAGACTGACACACAATATTTTTAGCGCAACGCAATCTGACTTCCAAATATCCCTAAGAAAGAATGGCCCTGATTAACATTAACCTATACGTTTCACAAATCACTTACCTCACAAAAATCTTCGTTACTCAAGCTACTGCAATACAGCGAGCGCCACTACTGCCGGCTAAATAAAAGATTCAAACTACTGAAGGCACTAACTACTGATAGGTACAGTTAGCAAATGAAAGATTTTAATACAGAACAGACAATGTATTTACCTTAATAGTCATAATATATATGATAGTTCATGACATCCAGTCTTACAAATTACAAAACTCCGCCATCTCTCTCCCCATGTCCACCACTGCTGGCGGCTCACCTCCAACTGCGCAACGCTACGCGCTGTTAGCATCCAGCTGCCGCAGCTCAACACTACAATGGCAGACAACAATGCAAACTAAACACAGGCTGCACATGGCACAGCCAGTGATTTTCATACAGAGCGCTATGTGGCGGCGGCGTTACCAATAAAAAAAGTCCTAAACAGCCTACTTACAAGTGGCCACAACCGATTAGTCTACACTTTTTGTGATACCTCGTCGCCAGGTTCCTGTTGTCACGGTAGGCCGAATTTGTGAGTTCGTAAAACGGCTTCTGGTGCAGTACACCGCTAAGGCAATTTCTGCCTGCCACTATTACACAGCTATGCACCAGGGCAGGTAACAGGATGGATGAACAAAGGTTCTATAACAGTCCAACAAATTAGTAATCAAGTCACACAAATGAGTTAAAAAGGTTTTCTTATCTTTGTCACTTGTTGAAATATGAGTCTGCAACACTGCTTGTAATATAATACAAAAAGGCCCTCAATGGCTATGTACAAATAATGGTAGGTAGACTTCAAATCACATGGATGATCCGTGAATTTCCTTAAAAAAACCTTTCCTTACGAATTTACTTTATGTAATAGCGATTCATCAAGAACATTAACACATTCAATCACACAATGTGATGGTGGAAGTAGTTGCCAGTGGGTAACTGATAAAAACAAATTAAATTTCTTTCAATAAATGGAAATTTTATTCCTAAAGGCCCCATTTTTAAAAAAAAATTTAAAATTATAATCAGAAAGCTCCCTCAAAAGATCAAGTTACAATTTTATTCAGAGGCAGAAAGAAGAAATATTGACGGGTATGAGCCATCGGGCTGAGAAACTGGCGGCTGCCTTTTGACATGGCCGTAGTCACGACCGCTCACACCAACCTCTGAAGGACAACACTGGTGTAATTCTGCAACACACCAGATTATTTTAAATTAAAAATGTTAACAATTCACACAAGCACACAAACTATGCACCCCGTAGGAAGGATGGAAATGGTACAAAACACTAACGTTAAAAAAATTAACTTGCCACCGAAGGTGCAACTTAATTAAAAAAAAAACTTTTACAATGGAAGGGTGGCAACTTTATATACCAAAATGACCATTTAAATAAAAACCCATCAAATGCAATCTTACATAAAATGTATATAGATGCTCTGCATTACACATATACCGCCTCTCAAGATGATAGGCAAGATAAAAACATATCTCAGAAATTCGGCCTTTACCTTTATTCTGTAAATTCGTTAACACCGAATCCGACAAACATGACAGAGGAAGCTATTAACGTATGGCAGACTGACAGACAGACAGACCGACACAAACGCTCTCCTGAACCGTCCACTGCCAGCCGCTTCAAGGGACGCAGGAAGGCGCGCCGATCTCCCGTCTCACGGCGTCGCAGCTCGCTCCGGTCAGACCGATGTCGTGGTTTGACTCCTGTCCCTCTCGTGTCTACCGCGAAGCCACTACCCCTCGCTATACGGCGGGACCCACTGGACTGACGTGGCGACCTCACCTGCGCCGACGCTCAAGGCGGCCAAGTCATCTTGCGTCCCAGTGCGCGACCGACCAACCGATCGATCCAACCGCCAATGCCCACTGCCTGAACAAACTCGAGACTGGCGGCCTAACACATACTAGCACTCCGGACGACAGACAGACACTGACTGCTCCACACTGACCCGGCTGACCAACTGACCCCCATGCCGAGCTAATAGCGCCCCTTAAATGCACGTGAACAGGCAACCTGTCCCCTTTCCTCCAAAGGCAGACACCAAAGCTGCGATTGCCACAGCGGCGCCACCGCCAGAAACGGAGGGCGACTGCTTCACACTGCGTGCTGCAGCTCGATCTACAAAACAGCAATTTTTGCTACGTCTTAATCGAGCTACAGACTAATGGAATGATAGGTTGACTTCAAATCACATGGAAAACGCAGTTTATAACAACTGCCCGAGAGTTCGATAAACGACGTTCCCTGCCTGTGTAAGTGAGCCCTGGACGATGATCTATAAGCAAGTGGGCGAGAGCTGCTCTTCTATCTTCTGTCCGTTGACGTTTGGTCATTGGTGGATTGTACTCTGCCGGCAACTGGCCGAGGCGAAGTCGATATCTTCATGCTCAGAGCCGCCCGTAGCGCTGGTGGAACTCGCACAATGGGGAGTGTGTACGGCACTGCCAGCAGCAGCTCGCATCTTTGCGCCTGTCGTCCTCTTGCCCTGGCTGTGTCTTATTCGGACGACACTGCTGTACTGACACGCTTAATCCAGTTAGAGGTGCAGTTACGATTGTGCTGAAAACATCAGGCAGTAAGTTATGTGACGCGTCGTGGGAAGACTGTTAGACGCACAGGAAAAAAAAAAAAAAACAGACACACTGAAGTGGGTATACAGGGTGGTCCATTGATAGTGACCGGGCCAAATATCTCACGCAATAAGCATCAAACCAAAGAATTACAAAGAACGAAACTCGTCTAGCTTGAAGGGGGAAACCAGATGGCGCTATGGTTGGCCCGCTAGATGGGGCTGCCATAGGTCAAACGGATATTAACTGCGTTTTTTAAAATAGGAGTCCCCCATTTTTTATTACATATCCGTGTAGTACGTAAAGAAATATGAATGTTTTAGTTGGATGACTTTTTTGCTTTGTGACAGACGGCGCTGTAATAGTCACAAACGTATATGTAGGTGGTATTACGTTACATTCCGCCAGTGCGGACGGTATTTGCTTCGTGATACTTTACCCGTGTTAAAATGGACCGTTTACCATCTGTGGATATCGTGTTGATGTATGGCTATTATGATCAAAATGTCCGCCCAGCGTGTGCTATGCATGCTGCTCGGTATCCTGGACGACATCATCCAAGCGTCTGCACCGTTCGCCGGATAGTTACGTTATTTAAGGAACCAGGAAGTGTTCAGACACATGTGAAACGTCAACCACGACCTGCAACAAATAATGATGCCCATATAGGTGTTTTAGCTGCTGTCGCGGCTAAACCGCACATCAGTAACAGACAAATTGCGCGAGAATCGGGAATCTCAAAAACGTCGGTGTTGAGAATGCTACATCAACATCGATTACACCTGTACCATATTTCTATGCACCAGGAATTGCAAGGCGACGACTTTGAACGTAGTGCACAGTTCTGCCACTGGACACAAGAGAAATTACGGGACGATGACAGACTTTTTGCACGCGTTCTATTTAGCGACGAAGCGACATTCGCCAACAGCGGTAACGTAAACCGGCATAATATGCACTATTGGGTAACGGAAAATCCACAATGGCTGCCACAAGTGGAACATCAGCGACCTTGGCGGGTTAATGTATGGTGCGGCATTATGGGAGGAAGGATAATTGTCCCCATTTTATCGATGGCAGTCTAAATAGTGCAATGTATGCTGATTTCCTACGTAATGTTCTACCGATGTTACTACAAGATGTTTCACTTCATGACAGAATGGCGATGTACTTCCAACATGTTGGATGTTCGGCACATAGCAGTTGAAGCGGTATTGAATAGCATATTTCATGACAGGTGGACAGGTGGATTGGTCGTCGAAGCACCATACCGTTCACCGGATCTGACGTCCCCGGATACCTTTCTGTGGGGAAAGTTGAAGGATATTTGCTATCGTGATAAATCGACAATGCCTGACAACATGCGTCAGCGCGCTGTCAATGCATATACGAACATTACGGAAGGCGAACTACTCGCTGTTGAGAGCAATGTCGTTACACGTATTGCCAAATGCATTGAGGTTGAAGGACATCATTTTGAGCATTTATTGCATTAATGTGGTATTAACAGGTAATCACGCTGAAACAGCATGCGTTCCTGAAATGATAAGTTCATAAATGTACATGTACCACATTGGAACAACCGTAATAAAATGTTCAAACGTACCTGCGTACTGTATTTTAATTTTAAAAAACCCACCTGTTACCAACTGTGCGTCTAAAATTGTGAGCCATATGTTTGTGACGATTACAGCGCCATCTATCACAAACCGAAAAAAGTGGTCCAACTAAAACATTCATATTTCTTTACGCACTACACGAATGTGTAATAAAAAATGAGGGTTCCTATTTTTAAAAAACGCAGTTGATATCCGTTTGATCTATGGCAGCGCCATCTAGCGGGCCAACCATAGCGTCATCTGGTTTCCCCCTTCAAGCTAGACAAGTTTCGTTCTTTGTAGTTTTTTCGTTTGACGCTTATTTCGTGAGATATTTGGCCCGGTCACGATCAGTGGACTACCCTGTATATAATACTCAAGAGGCGGAAAGAAGGTCCCTTAGAGGCAACGGCTACGCTAAGGTACCACTACGCGGATCTTTGTTGTTTGCCGTGTCGCTCGCCCCACTACGAATGTCACGCCAACAAATTTTAGAGCCGTTGCAATGCCGTACTACTGAAGCGTAAAAAACCGCTAATAAACCTGGGGGATTGACTGAAACATACTCTCTTTGTAACTAAACATAATTTAAGGTTTGTAAATATACCTAAGCTTATATAAAGCTAAGACTACCACGTTTCAGTATTACAATACAGATTTTAATGCACAGAAAGAGGATAGAGAACCATGTGTGCATTCGTTAGCCACATCTCTTATGCCGTCCTAGAGACAACAGCGTCGTCTGCGAAAAGTCCTCATGGTGCGTCATCCACTAGATCACTTATAAGTAGAGCTGTAAAACTACCACAACCTACTGAAGAAGCTCAGACTACGGTAGTTTTCCTGGTAGCCTTGGTCAGTCAACATTGTAGCCACGTTACCTGTACTCTAGGTGTGTTCGAGGCCTGTGTTGCTTACCACACTTCGATAGCTTTGTATGGGTATGCGATCAGTGTCTTACTAGATTATCCTAGAAACCGGTAGTGGTGAACCGTCTACAAACTCCGTGACAATATATAAAGGGTAAAACATGCTACAAAACTTCTGTTCTGTGTAGTTATCCTCCTTTATGTTACTTAAAAATAAACAGTATTTGTAGCAAAATTGAAACTGTCAGTGTTTCATTCTGGTTTTATTTGAAAATTGTTGATTTGTAAATTAAAAAAGAGGGACGTTGTAGCAAACATAAAGAACGACACACATTTATCATATTGGTCTAGAAAAAGCAATTTCCTCGAAATTAAGGTAAACTTAAAAAATAAAAAACATATAAAACATCGCTTAAATACTTCGTCGATATTATATAAAACAAGTTTCTGATAAGTCTTAAACAACTTTCCCACTTATCAATAACATTAAACAACTTTCGCACTTACTAATAATTACAGGAAACTCTTGCCATTGACCCTGATGAAGACGTTCTGTTGAGTACAAAATAACAACAATATTTAGAGAGATTTTTATGTTTTGCATGTTATATGCACTTCTACCTAAAGTACTTGCTTTGGTTACATAAAAAATCAGAACTTACGCGATCAACTAATTTCCATTATTTATAAAATGCAATTTATGTTTTGTAAGGATATTAAATACACCATGTACTAACATACATTCATTTCCGCTTTTCCCCTCCCGATGCTACCAATACTGAAGGCAATCATACCGCTTACTGCGTCATTTTTGTAGTGTACCAAAACTACCGAACCGTAGTTTTGGTAGAGAGGAGCTCTACAGCCTTGTAAGTAATGTAAAACAGAAATGATCCTCTCAGACTCGCATAGTGTACGGTACTTCATAAATTACCCTTACCACGACTCTTTCTTCCTTTTAAGAATAACGTACTGTATTAGATTCTGTCTCCTAGATCGTGTATCTAATCATAAATCGTTGTTCAGACTATTCGTATTGGAAATATAAATCAAAAAATGCTGGAAGTATGAATTAAAAAACACCTTCCGTCACAAATTTTTGTTTTTTCTTTTTAAATACACGATGCATTTCGCACACTGTGGGTCCATCATCAGCTGTAACTAGTATTAAAATATGGTTTATTCTCTCTCTTGAATGAGGTGGAATGCATATTCCTGTCATGAAAAGGTCCGATGCGTGGTTGTGAGTTTCGTAAAGTCAGACGCGGAAAATATGTGCGAAATAGTGGAAAAAATGAACAATGTAAACTTACCACATAATCCAGGAAAAGCGTTTTTAACTTTTTAGCACCATGATACATTCTCTTCTCCATCCTGTTCATACATATCACATTACTCAAGAAGCTCACTTGCATACACAAGTTTGTAAACACTTCACAGATGTTGTACATGGTGTGATCAAAGATGAATTTATACGTAGCCCCAGAGATCAAACTATTAAACAATTGACATATGCTGGGAATAACTTTGGAATGAGTCTTTAAAATTGCTGAAATAACTGGGGCTTGCGAAATCTGTCTGTTCATTTAAAATAGATTCCGGTTTTTTGATTTTATGGAGTAATACCTACTGTCACGTTTTCTACACGTTTGTAGCTGCAAAATATGGATAAAATCAGATACTTTATGATTTCTCTCTGTAGAGAACGTTATATTTGTACCAAGCTGTTGGGAGTATGGTTCAATAAACCCAAGCCAAATAAAAAATTAAAAAACAACATTTTAATGAGGAAAGGTCCATGATCGACGATCGTTGCAGTTTTTTTTCGTCGTCTCGAACGGCTGGACATTGGCGAGTCGCTAAATTTTGACCGAAGTCCGTGCAGGAACTGCGGTAGTTGGCAGGACGCTACAGGAACAAGTTCAGCCACTGCGCGGGGCAGTTAATTACGGACGTCAGAATTTCTGACCTGACGTCACCGCGGGCTGTGTGTTTGCTGATGGGAAGCCTCGTTGCGCAAGCACAGCGCAGACGAATCAGCGCACATAGCACGTAGCGCCATTACAGCTACTCGAGTACAAGCTTTTACAGGAGAAATAACTGATATTTTCCCAGTAGAGGTTGAAACGAGTAGGTGATAAACAACATCCTTATCTTACTCCTTTTCCTACTATTATCCAGTTTGTACTTTCTCCTCTCACTTCAACTGAAACTTTTTGATTAAGATATAATGAGTTTATAAGTCTTGTGGTTTTCCAGTCCACTCTCTTTTCCCTCATTATAGTCGCCAGCTTGTCCCAAACCACATTGTCAAATGCCTTTTCTAAATCGATGAAGCACATATATAGGTCTCTTCCTTTTTCAATAGACCTTTCTCCCAAGATTCGTAGGAGCCCTACTGCATCTCTGGTGCCCGTATTCCGCCTAAAGCCAAACTGCTCCTCGCCAAGATTCTCCTCAATTACTTTTTCAAGTCTTTTATTAATTTTTCTTAACATCACTTTGACTGCATGTGAAATGAGGCTGGTTCAACCTCTACTTGGAAAGTATGATTGACCAATGCTCATTAGATGACAAAGGAGTAGAAACTGGAGGAAGAAGAGTAGGATGTTTGAGATTTGCTGATGACATGGTCCTTTTAGCCACAGGGCAAAAAAAATTACAGGATTTGGTGGACACCATTGCAATTAACAAAATTATTGGCACTAGGAGGAAATAAGGAAATAAAAATTATACTTAATGGAGAAATACTAGAATAGGTGCAAAATTTTAAGTATTTTGGAAGCAGGATAGACACTGACTGGAAGTGCACCACAGAAATTAAAACAAGGGTAGCAATGGAAAAGAGGCGTTTTATAAGAAAAGGAGAATTTTCTGCAGCGGTCTGGACAGAGGACTCAGAAAGAGACTCGTAAAACGTCTTGTATGGAGTGTTCTTCTATATGGCCCTGAAACATGGACTATGAGGAAAAAAGACAGAGAAAGGCTGGAAGTTTTTGAGATACGGACATGCCGGAAGATGGAAAGAATAAGTTGGATGGACAGAGTAAAAACTGAAGTGGTGCTGAGAAGAGTGGGAGAGAAAATAGAGTTACTAGATGTAATAAAGAGAAGAAAAAGAAACTGGATTGGGCATATATTAAGAGAGAATGACGGACTGATAAAAACAGTTTTAGAAGGTTATGTAGAAGGGAAAAGGGAGCGAGAAAGGAAGAGATTCCAGATACTGGATGACATGATGGACGGTACAACATACAGCAGCCTTAAGAAGGAAGCAATGGATCGCAGAAAATGGAGGGGCAAATATAGCAGATAACTGATGATGAACTGATATTTATGAGGATGATATTTCTGACTAATTGGAATAATACTGAAATCTGGTTTCGCAGGACAGAGCGGATCAGGTTGTGGAAAGGGGCCAAAATCAGTTACTGTTACTTACACAAGAACACACAACATTATTCCTCGAAAACCAATGCACAGTTTTCTCTTTAGAACAACAAGGATCAATTCATAGTTGAGAGCCCAAGTAACTTCTCAATAATAAAGTTTAAAACTCAAGGATTTAGAGAAACGGCTGAAGGCCTTACTTAAGTAAAATTAAAACATCCTTAAATAATTCCTATTAAGGCACAAGAATTTACACAAACGGCTGAGGGCGTTACTTAAGTAAAATTAAAATAACTTCTCGGCTAAAGGCTCAAATAATATTCCAGATCAGCAAAGAAAATTCTTTAAAGGGCAAGCGTATACAATTTTCGGCTAAAAGCCACACTAAGAAAAATTTAAATTAATACCTAGGCTGAAACCACCAATAATATTTCAACTTAATAAAGGGGAATCTTAAAAAACAAGCATTTACACAGTACACCAGAAACCCATCTTAAGAAAATTTGTAATACCTTCACAGCTGAAAGCCCCAAACAATTATTCAAAATAATTAAAGACAAACCTTTACATAGGAATTTACACATTACTACTGAAAGCCACAGATTCTGAAACAAACGCTGCTGAATGCCTAAACAAAGAGCAAAAAAGAATTTTAACTGAAACACGACTGATGGCCTAATCTTAAAATACTTCACATAAGGTGGTGGTGGTTAGTGTTTAACGTCCCGTCGACAACGAGGTCATTAGAGACGGAGCGCAAGCGCGGGTTAGGGAAGGATTGGGAAGGAAATCGGCCGTGCCGTTTCAAAGGCATTTGCCTGAAACGATTTAGGGAAATCACGGAAAACCTAAATCAGGATGGCCGGAGACGGGATTGAACCGTCGTCCTCCCGAATGCGAGTCCAGTGTGCTAACCACTGCGCCACCTCGCTCGATCTTCACATAAAGTTCTCCTGAAAGCGATACACTCAACATAGAACAGAAAAAATTAAAACACGGGTGAAGGCCTTGCACAGTACTTGCGACAAAAGAAAATCACAATCACAAACAACAGAACAGTGGGGCTCAGAAGTGTTCCAACGGTCGGCCTGAAGAGGAAACTCTAACAACATTTTAGGTGAGACAGGCAGCCAAGCGTAACACTAGATAATCAGGCGGCAGCACGATCTACCGTCAACCTAATCAATTCCCGTCCACCCGACCAACGGGACGACAACCAAAAATATCAGCGAGGACGAAGATCGCAGCAGCACTATGTCTTAATAATTGGCGTCTAAACACAGTCAAGGCACAAGAACCACTCAAAGAAAAAGGGAGAACAACATCAAGCTTTCGAACTACACACTGTGCTCCGGACAGCATCAACACGGCGAGGAGAAAACACACTGCAGAAAAACTACGGTAACGACCAGGGCAGGTAACCGGAACGTTAACGGCCACAAGGCAGAAGATACCGCTGGTGCACTTCACTAATAAATTATAATCATTTGAAAGTTAAACGCCATACAGGAAAGTGGCTGCAAAATTTTGCCGATTCCAGCACATCATCATGTTGCTGCTTGCAGGAACAGTCCAGGAAGAAACAACAAGCGATCAACGAAGAGCTGTCAGAGCAGTTGAGGTTCCATAACAGGTTCGCTGATTACTCAACTGCAGTATGCAGGTTCGGTGGGCGACGAACTCTGCAGCTCTCGCAGCTAGCGCCACACGACTCGGACAGCGCGTGCCCGCCGCCAGCGGCCCCGGCCTAACAGCACGCCCCGGAGACTTCCTCGATGCTCTGTCGCAACCGACCAACTGGCTAACACACACCACGAGACGGAAATACAGCGGCCACACCAACGTAGGTACAGCAGCGGTAGTACTGACAAACGCTGCTGGACGTAAGTGAGCAAGTCATTCAGGTAGTGACCGAGGCAGCAATAAGGCGCCACTCGAAGGTGACGAAATGCCAAAGAAGAAAAATAGCATCAGCGCGAGCCGACAACACCTCAAATACATTCTATACAACGCGCCTCTACTTTTTGATAGTTACGCTTACAATGGGCACAGAGATGAGTATCTACAGTGTGTTACAAAAAGGTACGGCCAAACTTTCAGCAAACATTCCTCACACACAAAGCAAGAAAATATGTTATATGGACATGTGTCCGGAAACGCTTACTTTTCATGTTAGAGCTCATTTTTATTACTTCTCTTCAAATCACATTAATCATGAAATGGAAACACACAGCAACAGAACGTACCAGCGTGACTTCAAACACTTTGTTACAGGAAATGTTCAAAATGTCCTCCGTTAGCGAGGATACGTGCATCCACCCTCCGTCGCATGGAATCCCTGATGCCCTGATGCAGCCCTGGAGAGTGGCGTATTGTATAACAGCGGCCACAGTACGAGCACGAAGAGTCTCTACATTTGGTACCGGGGTTGCGTAGACGAGATCTTTCAAATGCCCCCATAAATGAAAGTCAAGAGAGTTGAGGTCAGGAGAGCGTGGAGGCCATGGAATTGGTCCGTCTCTACCAATCCGTCGGTCACCGAATCTGTTGTTGAGAAGCGTACGAACACTTCGATTGAAATGTGCACGAGCTCCATCGTGCATGAACCACATGTTGTGTCGTACTTGTAAAGGCACATGTTCTAGCAGCACAGGTAGAGTATCCCGTATGAAATCATGATAACGAGCTCCACTGAGCGTAGGTGGAAGAACATGGGGCCCAATCGAGACATCACCAACAATGCCTGCCCAAACGTTCACACAAAATCTGTGTTGATGACGTGATTGCACAATTGCGTGCGGATTCTTGTCAGCCCACACATGTTGATTGTGAAAATTTACAATTTGATCACGTTGGAACGAAGTCTCATCCGTAAAGAGAACATTTGCACTGAAATGAGGATTGACACAATGTTGGATGAACCATTCGCAGAAGTGTACCCGTGGAGGACAATCAGCTCCTGATAGTGCCTGCACACGCTGTACATGGTACGGAAACAACTGGTTCTCCCGAAGCACTCTCCATACAGGGACGTGGTCAACGTTACCTTGTACAGCAGCAACTTCTCTGACGCTGTCATTAGGGTTATCGTCAACTGCACGAAGAATTGCCTCGTCCATTATCGTCCATTGCACGTGTCCTCGTCCTAAATCTTCCCCAGTCGCGAGTCATAGGCTGGAATGTTCCGTGCTCCCTAAGACGCCGATCAGTTGCTTCCAATGTCTTCCTTCCAGGACACCTTCGTTCTGGAAATCTGTCTCGATACAAACGTACCGCGCCACGGCTATTGCTCCGTGCTAATCCATACATCAAATGGGCATCTGCCAACTCCGCATTTGTAAACATTGCACTGACTGCAAAACCACGTTCGTGAGGAACACTAACCTGTTGATGCTACGTACTGATGTGCTTGATGCTAGTACTGTAGAGCAATGAGACGCATGTCAGCACAAGCACAGAAGTCAACATTACCTTCCTTCAATTGGGCCAACTGGCGATGAATCGAGAAAGTACAGTACATACTGACGAAACTAAAATGAGCTCTAACATGGAAATTAAGCGTTTCCGGGCACATGACCACATAACATCTTTTCTTTATTTGTATGTGAAGAATGTTTCCTGAAAGTTTGGCCGTCCCTTTTTAGTAACACCCTGTATTTCGCGTGTCGAATTTATATATAGACAAGTTGTTGCCGGCTACGCACTGCTGCGGCTCAGTGTGATTAAATGGAAGTGAACGAAAAGAGAAAGCACATACTCCTAACGTGAATAGTAACTCACACGTCATAGTCTCCTTCTCTCTCCCTGTCTCTGTCCAGCTACGCCTCCCCCATTCTTTGTCCAGTCCCTCCTCCATTACATACTCCTTGTCTGCCACACCTTCTCTCGTTTCTCGGTCCATATTCTTCTCGCTGCTTCCTCTCCATCTCACCTGCCCCCCCCCCCTCTCTCTCAGTCTGTCACCAGCTCCTCTATGTCCAACTTCTCATACCCATTTCCCACTGCCGCCTCACTCTATCCATCATCTCCATTCTGCTTTTTATTTCCTCCCACATCTCTGTCCAGCTCCTCGTTCCCTTCTCTTTCGCCTTACCGTTGTTCACTGTTATTGCTTATTCAGAGAAACCATTATTATAATTTTCCGTTTACTAACAACGTTTCAGTACAAAGAAGTTTTGCATTACCTCGGTTCAGAGAGTTCCGGAACCTGTACCGAAAACTGGAATAGAGATCAACATAAACATCATTTCCGCCCTTTTTACAGCTCATGAAAACCACACATTGCATGTTGTACCGCCATACAGCGAGACCTTCAGAGGTGGTGGTCCAGATTGCTGTACACACCGGTACCTCTAATACCCAGTAGCACGTCCTCTTGCACTGATGCATGCCTGTATTCGTCGTGGCATACTATCCACAAGTTCATCAAAGCACTGTTGGTCCAGATTGTCCCACTCCTCAATGGCGATTCGACGTCGATGCCTCAGACTGGTTGGTGGGTCATGTCGCCCACAACTAGCCCTTTTCGAAGTATCCGAGGCTTGCTCGATAAGGTTCATGTCTTGAGGACATGCTGGCCACTGTAGTCGAAAGATGTCGTTATACTGAAGGAAGTGATTCACAAGATATACTCGACGGGGGCGCGAATTGTCGTCCATGAAGAGGAATGCCTCGCCAATATGGTGCCAATATGGTTTCACTATCGGTCGGAGGATGGCATTCACGTATCGTACAGCCGTTACGCGGCCTTCCGTGACCACTAGCGGTTTACGTCGACCCCATGTAATGCCATCCCAAAACTGCAGAGAACCTCCACCATGCTGCACTGGACAATGTGTCTAAGGCGTTCAGCCTGACTGGGTTGCCTCCAAACGCGTCTCCGGCAATTTTCTGGTTGAAGGCAAATGCGACACTCATCGATGAAGAGAAGGTGATGCCAATTCTGAGCTGCCCATTCGGCATATTGTTGGATCCATCTCTACCGCGGTGCATGGTGTCGTGGTTGCAAAGATCGATCTCGCCATGGACGTCGGGAGTGAAGTTGCGCATCACGCAGCCTATTCCGCACAATTTGAGTCGTATCACGATGGCCTCTGGCTGCACGAAAGGCTTCATTCAACATGGTGGCGTTGCTGTCAGGGTACCTCCGAGCCATAATCCGTAGGTAGCGACCATCCACTGCAGTAGTAGCCCTCGGGCAGCCTGAGCGAGGCATGTAATCGACAGTTCCTGTCTCTCTGTATCTCTTTCACGTCCGAACAACATTGCTTTGGTTCATTCCGAGACGCCTGGACTCTTCCCTTGTTGAGAGCCCTTCCTGACACAAAGTAACAATGGGGACGCTATCGAACCTCGGCATTGACTGTCTAGACATGGTTGAACTACAGACAACACGAACCGTGTACCTCCTGCCTGGTGGAATGACTGGAACTGATTGGCTGTCGGAACCCCTCCGTCTAATACGCGCTGCTAATGCATGGTTGTTTACGTCATTGGGCGGGTTTAGTGACATCTCTGAACATTCAAAGGCATTGTGTTGGTGATACGATATCGACAGTCAACGTCTATCTTCAAGAGTTCTGGGAACCGGAGTGATGCAAAACTTTTTTGATGTGTGGATATGTTAATAGAGTATTCTGTGAAAATATGAACTGATTCGGTCAAGAACATTTAGAGATTTCGGTAATAACGTTTCGTCTTTATATATCACATATTTATTTGTATATTACAGATACTAAAAAATTGATACGCCAAAACACACCCGTATTGGAATGCAACGTCGTGTCGTAATTTAGAAGCAACCAGTGAAGAATGTTCAGAGATTTAAGGTTCTGAACAGACGAAAATTTACAGTTTTATATTTACTTCCCCTAGATTCGTTGCATATATATTACTTACCCATTCATATATTCTAGTAATATAAAAACACATGCGTTCAAAGCAAATGATGATAAACTTTCGAAGGTTTACGATTTTTCAAGAACGAACCTTCAGATTCTTATTTCTAAAACGACTGTCATTTTTGCTTACAAGTTCAAGTTGTGAAATGTGATTTTTCATCTGTGATTTCCATTATGATTTTTTGGACTACTCTATTGTAGTCTTTTAACGTGCCGCATGCATACGCCAATGCTGAGTACGCCGATGTGCTATTTGTGTACGAATTTAGTAATGGAAACGCTGCTGCTATATACAGAGAATACTGTAGGAGAGTTCCTAACTGCAGAACAAAAGACTGAACAGCATTTACTCGTGTTGTCACTAGACTATGTGAGATTTGTGCATTACCGATCAGTCGTATCTCATGTGTACTCGGAGAACTTACACAGTGTGGATGAAGTACAAGGCAGTTGGTTAATCACAGGCCTTCAACAAGTACATGAAGAATCTCTACGAGTACCGGTGTTGACACCCAAGAACATGATGGGGAAGGAGATGAAGGCAGACGATCGCAATTTCGTCATTATTTCATTGGAAATTGACGAGTAACTCCGTTAATACTCCAGAATGAGATTTTCACTCTGCAGCGGAGTGTGCGCTGATATGAAACTTCCTGGCAGATTAAAACTGTGTGCCCGACCGAGACTCGAACTCGGGACCTTTGCCTTTCGCGGGCAAGTGCTCTACCATCTGAGCCACCGAAGCACGACTCACGCCCGGTACTCACAGCTTTATTCCTGCCTGTATCCGTCTCCTACCTTCCAAACTTTGCAGAAGCTCTCCTGCGAACCTTGCAGAACTAGCACTCCTGAAAGAAAGGATATTGCGGAGACATGGCTCAGCCACAGCCTGGGGGATGTTTCCAGAATGAGATTTTCACTCTGCAGCGGAGTGTGCGCTGATATGAAACTTCCTGGCAGATTAAAACTGTGTGCCCGACCGAGACTCGAACTCGGGACCTTTGCCTTTCGCGGGCAAGTGCTCTACCATCTGAGCTACCGAAGCACGACTCACGCCCGGTACTCACAGCTTTATTTCTGCCAGTATCCGTCTCCTACCTTCCAAACTTTACAGAAGCTCTCCTGCGAACCTTGCAGAACTAGCACTCCTGAAAGAAAGGATATTGCGGAGACATGGCTTAGCCACAGCCTGGGGGATGTTCCCAGAATGAGATTTACTGTTTACTGATGGAGCCAAATGTACTCGCGACGGTTCCAATAACATTCGTAACTCACATCGGTGTAACGAAGAAAATCCACGTGCTTTATATATTTTCGAGAAGACTTCTCTAAGTGTGTGCTGTAGTAGGGCTGTCTATTTGGCCGGTTATGTTACCGCATTGCCTTTCAGGGCGTCTTTATCTAGAGTTTGTTAGAAACGAACTTCCAGCATTATTGTTAGATGCTCCTTTGGTTAATGATTTGGGTATGTTCTTCCAGCATAGCGAGTCCCCTGCTCTTTCTGGACGTCTAGACTTAACATTCCCCAGAAGATGCATCGCAGAAACGGTCACAGTTGTTGGCCAGCAAGATCGACGACCTCCACTCTTTTAATTTTTGCCTGCGTTGATGGCTGAACGTCTACATACAATATGTAAAAACAAGAGACAAATTGATCGTCCGGATTATGAACACCGGTGTCCCTCCCCTATAAAAGAATGTCAAGACGATCTGAGAAGGACTAGATGTAATGTTGTCGTGAGAATTCGAAAGTGCATCCAAGTCCAAAGTGCAATTTTTTCAAAAACCGACTTCGAACTAAAACATTTGCCTTTCATAACACCTTGTGCGCGTATTTGTTTTGGTTCCATACCAGCAACTGTACATCTATAACCAATAATAGTTGGATGCTTGCTACATGCAATGTTTTCTTCGAATTAGTCTGCATTACCACCACCTAAAATATTTAGTTTTCCTCCCGAAACACTTTAAATACGCCATAAACCACATTACATTGCGCGGTGGAGGATACCTCGTATCTGTTTCCTCGAGCTACTGTCCAGTTCCGTTAGTGTAATGAGCGGAGGAGAAATATTTTGTCTGTAGGCTTCTCCAGGCTCCCTAATCTTGTCTCTTGTTCTCGTGACCCTTGCGCGAGTTACACGGTGGAGGCAGCATAATTGTCACACGGTTCTTCTCAAATACAGCTTCTTTAAATTTACCCAGCAGAGTTTCAGGAGAGCTTGTAAGTAGCCTGTAACTTTTGTGTACATCCCATTTCTCAAGTTTTTCGAGTTCGTGAGCTCGCAAGTAATCTTTACTGCGACAGTCTGTACCCACTGGTCGATACCTGTGGTGTAGACCCTCCTCTGGGCTTGACTACGGTGGTTTGTATTAACGACGGTGGCTCGGCCAATAGCAATTTTACAAGGCCAGAGTGTGTAGCACGGCCCGTGCCTTGAAGAAGAACAAAAGGCTCTACTGAGTTCTGTTCCGTTCTTGTCTGGGATGTGATGCAGCAAGTGTGACTGCTCTGATATATTAGGGACGTAAGTGCAGATAGTTTTATTGGTGAGTGAGGTGTACTGAACAATATTTTTCAACGTTTACTTCATTTATAGGCTAATACTTAGAGCTGTTAGAACTAGTATGTTTTTAGGTTGATTAATACCTCCAAGTAAATGTGGCAAAAGCAAGCCATTAATGCTTATTTTTGACCTGGGCAGCGTGGCAGATGATTAAGTGTGGACACATGGGCGCAAAACACGCGTAGTCTACTTAAGGGCGCAGTTACAGTTATGCAGAAAAAGTCAGGTAGAAAATCATGTGACGTGTTTGCGCGAAGACAAATGCAGAGAAAAAACAACTGACGCACGCAAGTGGGTACATATTAAGGTACCAATTATCACAACATCCGCACTTACACCCGTAACACCATGTATGTTGAGAGACACGGAGAGTACTTGATGATTAAGATGTGTGTTTGTATTTATAATGGGACTGCGACCTGCATTTGCCTGTGCACGAGCACCGAAAGACAAGCTGATATTCACTGCAATGCGTATTTTAACGAGCCACATTGATGCGCGATGTTCATGTCTTATTGAACCATTGTCAGCAGTATGAGGGAGCACTCAGTGTGAATCAGAATCTGTTTTTGCGTTGGTCACATTTCATTCGTTACTAAGCAACATCCGTTATTCATTCACCAAAAGATTCGTTGCATTTTTATGGGTTTCTTGTCTTGCCGTGGTATAGCCACCACGTGGTTCCTGTAACGTTGATTGTGCGTATATATGTGAAACGATTCTACTAGTGAGTTCGAATAATTATCAAGTGATATGAGGTCGTTCTGTATTTATTCGAACACATTCACGTCATAAACTGTGCTTATATATGTGCAATATTTCTCTTAAGGAAACATGTGGTCTAGGTCTTATAAACTATGCAGTAATAGGGATCCAGCTGGGATTATTTGCCTTCAGTCAGTCAGCGTAAAAGTATTGCAATATCTTCAGCAATACATTTACAGGCTCCAGGAGGTAAGTTTTTTCGATTACTTGTGAGCAGCCTACGCTATGTTATGTTCAGACGGCATGTTAGAATTTTCAGTATTATCAGAGTCTTGCATAAAGCGATGATCATATTAGGTAGCAAAGAGTAAACTTTTCCAGGTTCATATGATAATTCTTGGTTAAGAAACTAGGTCACTAGAGTGAGTCAGCCATTCTGTATGCCCTATTTAGCTATTTGGAGAACTAAGTGCTGCCTGTGCTATCTTATTCATGAAGTCAGGTCGGATTATCTTATCATAGTACTGTTACATGACGATATTCACATAGACAAAAAATAGCATTTTAACTAGCGCAAATTTCAGAAGGCGTATTTTATGTGTTTCCGGTTAATTTCAGGAACAAGTAACTTACAGACTACGTGGCCTTTCTTCCAAGAATTCCCACTGAAGTCCTCGAAGCTACATTATTGTAACATAACAGCTTTATTTAACATTTAAGCACTATATGAATGTTAACATTTTTGACAAAAAAATGAGTAACAACGTGTCGATATGAACCCACTGCCACTGATCTCAAGCTTTGGAACCACCTACATGGAGGTCTATTAATATGCAATGAATAGCTATTGTAACTAGGTAACAAAACGTAAAAATCATTGGGAATAACTGTAATATTCCTGGGGAACGCAAGGTGTGACATTCCCAGTGTAAGATAAATGACTATACTATCATTGGAGCTACAATTGTCACTTCAAATTTCTGTCAGATAAATTTATCGATACTGGAAGTCCTTGTGTTTTAAATGCTGCTGGTCTTTCTAAGTACCGACAAGGCGATGTATGTTTCATAACAAAACGATGTCTGTTTTATAATTCATATAATTATAAACTAGAGGGAGGGAGGAATCGAAATTCTCAACATTAGAACATAGCATTTTATTCTTATTCAGCTGTAAGATATCCAACATGGTAGACATGAACTAAACGTGGACATTTTGCACCAAGCAA
Source organism: Schistocerca gregaria (assembly GCF_023897955.1). NCBI lineage: Eukaryota > Metazoa > Arthropoda > Insecta > Orthoptera > Acrididae > Schistocerca > Schistocerca gregaria. The sequence continues at coordinate 112,674,555 of NC_064928.1, read as the reverse complement.
TAATGGAAATCGGAAAGTAATGTACGTGATTTCAGGTATCGCTTCTATTAACGACTGGGGCTGCTCTGATACCATCGCGAGTATTATGCGAGATCATTTGCATCTGCTGTTGACACTGTTCAGAAATGTTTTGTCTCTGTAGTGAGTACTAATTAACTCCACGATTGAGTTATTTACTTTCGTGGTTGAGAGCGCATTTCACTATTGGAATTTGCTTGCAATAATAAGTATGAACGCCAGTTGCTTTCAGTTCGTGTGATTCTCTAATGGGACCTTCATCTTAGCTATAATTATTTTTCTTCGTGGCGATAACACAATAGTGCAAAATTTGTGAAACAGCAACACTTTTTGGTGTCAACCATAATTATTATTTAAGGTCCGGCATTGGCCAATTTCACCTGTTATATCGTTTTAAAGCGTCATCTTGGTTATTAAGTGTACATCATATTTAATTCCATATCAGTGTATTAATCTGATATTCGCTTAGTTATAGAATGTCACAGGTTATAGCTTAACAGAACCACAGTCCTTCAATAATCAAAACTTTGGTCTTCTTCTCTCACTCCTTTCATCTTCTATATCTGAATCCCAACGTAAATCGTTATTTATGCATAATTTTGCCACTGTTGACAAAGTAATTATTGCACTTACGGTTTTCAAATGTACACCTGATTACGTGCGTACATCTTTAACCTATACAATCTTGATACAAAAATATTTGTGTACCACTTGATATATTTATTCCGACACATGTATTCATCAACTCAACGAAACATCGCCACTACGCTAAAATTTACCCTGAAATAATGGTTTCGTTTTGCTGTATGTTCTTTATACTCTGAAACGCTGTTTCTGTTTTGCTATATGTTCATTGCAGCTGGTAGTTACAAGAGACCATCTTTGTTTACAGAGTGTGACAGTTTATTATATATTGTATTACGACAGAGAAAGGGCCAAGGGAGGTATTCTATTTTTGTTGTTATATTTCTATATTTACATTTACCTCTAGATATTAGTCAAAGACCTCCAAAGAGCTACGTTTCTGAAACACAGTTATCTTTCTTCACTACACAGTGCTACTGGTTACTTCAAAGTCGTAAGACGATACACACATGTCACATTAACATATGTAAATCTACCTGTTGGTGGAAGTTTACACTTTGAAACGCACTTTGTATATAAATGAAAGGTGACTGGTAACAGCAAAATTGTTTTTTATTCGACAGCTCTCGTTTGTTGTTTCCAAGTTATGTTGATTTCCCGGAGTGCCAAAATAGAATATAGTTCACAACTCTTAACCATAACTATTTTGTTTATATTCTGCTGTAACTTTAAATTTTTTAAAGTTTTAAACATGTGTGTTTGCACATCTGTCGTGATTTTAGTGGCCAGAATTAATTTGTGTTTAAATTTATGTTTTAACAGTCCAACTCCTGTTTCTAATTCTGTTGCTTTCGGCCTGCTAAAGTAATCCATTATTTGTCAACTTGTCCATTTGTTGACACCATTACAAAACGCCAGTCGTCTGTTCATGCCAACACCAGTGAACCATACTCTGCTATTCACAATAAAGTGCCTGGCAGAGCATTCAGTGAACCACCTTCAAGCTGTCTCTCTACCGTTCCACTCTCGAACGGCACGCGGGAAAAAAAAGCGCACTTAAATTTTTCTGGACGAGCCCTGATTTCTCTTATTTTATCGTAATGATCATTTCTCCCTATTTATGTTGGTACCAATAGAATGGTTTCGCAATCGGAGGAGAGAACTGGTGATTGAAATTTCATGAGAAGATCCCGTCGCAACGAAAAACGCCTTTGTTTTAATGATTGCCACTCCAATTCACGTATCAGTCTGTGACACTATCTCCCCTATTTCACGATAATACGAAACGAGCCGCCCTTCTTTGTACTTCTTCGATGTCATCCGTCAGTCCAACCTGACGCGGATCCCACATAGCAGAGCATACTCCAGAATAGAGTGCACAAGCGTGGTGTAAACAGTCTCTTTAGTAGACCTGTTGCACCTTCTAAGTCTTTTATCAATGAATCGCAGTCTTTGGTTTGATCTACCTACAACATTATCTATGTGATCGTTCCAATTTAGGTTATTTGTAATTGTAATCCCCAAGTATTAGTTGAATTTACAGCCTTCAGATTTGTGTGACTTATCACATAATCCAAATTTAGTGGATTTCTTTTAGTATTCATGTGAATAACTTCACACTTTTATTTATTCAGGGTCCATTGCCACTTTTCACACCATAGATATATCTTATCTAAATCATTTTGCAATTCGTTTTGGTTATCTGATGACTTCACAAGACGGTAAATGACAGCATCATCTGCAAATAATCTAAGATGGCTACTAAGATTGTCTCCTATATAGTTAATATAAGATCAGGAACAATAGAGGGCCTATAACATTTCCCTGGGGAACGCCAGATATTACTTCTGTTTTACTCGATGCCTTTCCGTCTATTACTAAGAACTGTGAACTTTCTTACAGGAAATCACGAATCCAATCACACAACTGAAGCGATATTCCATAGGCACGCAGTTTGATTAGAAGAAGCTTGTAAGGAGCGGTGTCGAAAGCCTTCTGGAAATCTAAAAATATGGAACTAGTTTGACATCCCCTGTTGACAGCACTCATTACTTCATGAGTATAATGAACTAGTTATGTTTCGCAAGAACGATATTTCTGCATCTGTGCTGATTATGTGTCAATAAATCTTTTCTTCGAGGTACTTCATAAAGTTCGAATACAGCATATATTCCTAATCCCTACTATAAATCGACGTTAGTAATATGGGCCTGTATTTCAACGGGTCACTCCTACTTCCCTTTTTGGGTATTGGTGTGACTTCAGCAATTTTCCAGTCTTTAGGTACGGATCTTTCTGTGAGCGAGAGATTGTATATAAGTACTAAATACGCAGCTGTTGTATCAGCATACTCTGAGAGGAACCTGACTGGTATACAATCTGGACCAGAAGCCTTGTCTTTATAAAGTGATTTAAGCTGCTTTGCGACAACGAGGATATCTACTTCTATGTTTCTCATCTTGGCAGCTGTTCCTGATTGGAAATGAGGAATATTTACTTCGTCTTCTTTGGTGAAGGATTTCGGAAAACCGTGTTAAATAACCCTGCTTTAGTGGCACTGTCATCAGTGACTTCACCGTTGTCATCGCGCAGTGGAGGAAGGTACTGACTGTGTCTTGCCACTGGTGTGCTTTATGCATGACCAGAACCTCTTTGGGGTTTCTGCCAGATTTCGAGAAAGAGCTTCTTTACGGAAATTATTAAAAGCATCTCACATTGAAGTACGCGCTTTATTTCGAACTTCTGTAAAACTTTGCCAGTGTTGGGGATTTTGCGTTCTTTTAAATTTGGCATGCTTTTTTTTTGTGGCTTATCTAACCGGATCGGAAGGAGTGAAGACTGTCTCTTAGAACGGCGTTAAGAGGATTTTTTCAGCTTTTTTTAAATAGGTGTACTTTGCTTTTCTTTTTGATGGTTGAAGGTGTTACGGCATTCAGCCTAGCTGCAACTGCCTTGTGCTCGCTAATCCCTGTATTCGTCACGACACTCATTATTTGTCCAGGATTATTTGTTGCCAAGAGGCCAAGTATGCTTTCGCAACCATTTACGCTTCAAGTGGACTCATGAACTAATTGTTCTACAATTTCGGATGACGTTTTATGCCTGCCGCCAGTTTTAAATATATAATTTTTCCAGCATATCGAGGTTAGTTTGACTCTATGAGTCTGTGTACCTATTTACCTATTTGAAATGAGACTCAAGTTTTCTTATAACTGTTCAGCAACTATATCTTCTGAATCGGGGGGGGGGGGGGGGTGGGTAAAACGATCCAATTAATAGTTTAGTCCGATTGTGAAGCACAACCTCTATCCATACCATTTCTGAGGAACTGTCTACTTCAATTTCACTACAAGTATACTTCTTTACCTGTTTTGAAAGAACAGTTCAAAATGGCTCTGAGCACTATGGGACTTAACTGCTGTGGTCATCAGCCCCCTAGAACTAGGACTACTTAAACATAACTGACCTAAGGACGTCAAACACATCCATGCCCTTCGGGTTTGCACCCATCTTCAGCTGGCAAATTACATAGATCTTCAGTTACTACAGTAGTACAATCTCGACAGCAGTTTGGATGCTGCAGCAGGCCTGTGCAAAAGCAACGACTCCAATCAATTACTTCAATTTCGCGAGTTTAAAGTCACACACTATCAGCTGTTCATTTTACTTACATTCTCCTCTCCTTTTTTTCCTGGCTTTTCTTCTTTTTTGCAACAACACAAACACTTTTTATCACGTATTTTGCACAGGCGCACTGCGTTATCCGCCATGTTGTCGACTGACAGTTTTTGTTTACATACAAATGGTTTATCTATGGACAGAGTTATATTTTTACGTAAGTTTTGAGGTTCTAAGATAAGCTATTGTTTTCTAAATATTGACTTGGCTGATAGAAGTATTCTAACATAACACATTTATACAAAGCAGTAATTCATACATTTACAATATAACAAAGATAGAATTAAGATATTAGAATTAAGATTTTTATGTTTTATATTATTACATGCATTTTCTGGGTTTATAATAGATTATGTTATTTCTTGATTGTGTTTAGTAGGTGGTTTCATAAGTAGAGTGTGGAAGTTTTTTAGAAATATTCGGTTTGGCAGCTCTGTTTGGTCGTTAAGTATGTCAGAAGGGGATGCATGTTTATGTGAATAAATTTCGATTTCTTCTAGGAGGTTCATTCTTTTTCCTTTGTTGGCTAAATGGAGAACTTGTAGGTTATGGGATATGTCTGTTACTTGATGTTCTTCTTCTGCTACATGTTGGGCGAATGTGGATTTATTTAAGTTTTTTAAACGAAGAGCATCCATGTGTTCTCGAAACCGTATGCTGAAGTTTCTCCCTGTTTGGCCTATGTATGTTTTTGGACATGAGTTGCAGTTAAGTTTGTATATTCCTGATTGATTGTACAGTTTGGTATTATTTTTAATGTTATGGATAGCTTTGTCCTTTATTTTGTTATTTGTATAGTAGCTGATTTTGATATCTGTTCCTCGGAACAAGTTTGCTATTTTATATGACAGCTTTCCTACAAATCGCAAGCTTACATATTTTTCATTTGGCTGTGCTGTGGTATTCTTTAATGTAGTTTTGTTATTGTGTTTGTTTATGTGGGGATTTATCTTAGAGTTTAGTTCATCTATTAATTTTAGATTGTAACCATTATCGTAAGCAATTGCTTTGATGGTGTTTAGTTCTTCTATTTGGTCAGCTGGTTCTAGTGGTATTTTGTGCATTCTGTTTAGCATTGCTCTGTATGAAGCCGTCTTATGTTTATCCGGGTGGCAGGATGACTTATTAATTGTGTTATCTGTGTATGTTGGTTTCCTGTATATTTGAAATTTGTGTTTGTTGTTGGAGCTACTTATGCAGAGATCCAGAAAATTTAAACCTACTTCTGTTTGGTGTTCTACAGTGAAGATGATGTTCTGATGCATTTTATTCATTTCTTTTGCAAGGTTATCAATTTCTTCTGCTGTGCCATCAAATAAGACTATTATATCATCAACATACCTTTTGTAATAAATTATCTTGTTTACCATCTGGGGGTTTTCTTTAAAAAATTTACATTCTAAGTTATTGATGAAAATATCTGCAAGCAAACTGGCAAGGCAGCTACCCATAGCCAGGCCCTCTTTCTGCTGGTAAATTTTGTTATTAAAAGAAAAATAGTTGTGTGATAGTACTAGTGTTAATAGATCAATGAATTCATATATTTCTGGTAATGCCAAATTTTTATGCTTAAGTAAATTGTTTTTAATTATTTCTATTGTTTCTTTGATGGGTATGTTTGTGTAGAGGTTTGTGATGTCAAGTGATGCAAAGCTAGCAGTATCAGGAATCTGAATTTCCTTTAGACAATTAATAAGTTCATAACTGTTCTTTACTGAGTATGTCTCTTCAAATTTGAATGTGTTGCTAAGGACCTCATTCAGTTTCTTGCTGATTTTATAAGTTGGGCTGCTCCGAGAATTAACAATTGGACGTATGGGACAGTTAACTTTATGGGTCTTAGGTTGTGCTCGTAGACGTGGTGCATAAGGGGTCATAACAGTGCATTCATGTATATCTTTTGCATTTAAGAGGAAATCACTTTTTTTCATCATATTTTTAAGTTTATTCTGTAACTTAAGAGTGGGATCAGACTTAATTTCTACTATATTATTGTTACTGAAAAATTCAATGGTTTTTCTTACATATTCACTTTCATACATTACAACAATAGCATTGCTTTTATCTGCTTTTACTACTAAAGCTTTACTGTCACTTAGTTTCTTATTAACACTTTTAAGTATTGTTCTGTCATCGTGCTTTCTACTATTATTATTATTTGCTTTCTCTAATTGTTTGGTGATAAAATTGTTAACTTTGTGGCCTATGGCAATCTGATCATTCTGAGTTAGTTTTGCAGTATCACAGGCTATTTTGGTGCCTACTATTAATTCTTTAATATTATTTTCAGTCAGAGATGGGGTGATATTATGTTGAAGCCCTTTATTCAGCAAACTTACTTCTTTATCACTGAAGATGATGTTAGTTGAATTTACTAGACGTTGGGAGAATTTATGCTTAGTGGGAGGTAATTTGTCATTCACCTTTGGAATTTGTGACATAAGCTTTTTCAACTTATTGTTATGCCTACATCTGACTTTATGCTGTTCTTTCATAGCTATTATAGTGACAAAATCTAATGCATGGTTGAATTGTGTAGGAGTAAGTTGTTTACCTAGGTCTAAATGTAATCTATATAACTGGTGGTTTAAAAACTGCTTCTTTCTGTGTTGGTTTCGGATTTCAGATTGGAGCCATATAATTTCACTTCTTTCATTAGCTATTTTCGCTGCTTTGCTTTGACTGTTGATGTTCACTTTCACATATTTTGGAGTTACATTCGCACTTAAACACTTTTTATTGAACTTGATACTAAGAATTGTTCTTTCTAACTTAATTTTGTACTTTCTGAAGTCATGTAAAGCTCTTAGTACCTGGCTAGGTAGTGTCAATAACAATTTGTCCATTTTATTTGGACTGTTGAGCTCCGTGGCCGTAGATAATGATATTTCACTGAAAAAATTCGGCAACCAGCCACTTTTTAATGCGTTTTTTATTTACGCCAATATGCATTTCGGGTTTGCACCCATCTTCAGCTGGCAAATTACATAGATCTTCAGTTACTACAGTAGTACAATCTCGACAGCAGTTTGGATGCTGCAGCAGGCCTGTGCAAAAGCAACGACTCCAATCAATTACTTCAATTTCGCGAGTTTAAAGTCACACACTATCAGCTGTTCATTTTACTTACATTCTCCTCTCCTTTTTTTCTCCTGGATTTTCAATAGAAATAATTAAAAACAATTTACTTAAGCATAAAAATTTGGCATTACCAGAAATTACAATAATGGTTAATGGTTACAATCCAAAATTAATAGATGAACTAAACTCTAAGATAAATCCCCACATAAACAAACACAATAACAAAACTACATTAAAGAATACCACAGCACAGCCAAATGAAAAATATGTAAGCTTGCCATTTGTAGGAAAGCTGTCATATAAAATAGCAAACTTGTTCTGAGGAACAGATATCAAAATCAGCTACTATACAAATAACAAAATAAAGGACAAAGCTATCCATAACATTAAAAATAATACCAAACTGTACAATCAATCAGGAATATACAAACTTAACTGCAACTCATGTCCAAAAACATACATAGGCCAAACAGGGAGAAACTTCAGCATACGGTTTCGAGAACACATGGATGCTCTTCGTTTAAAAAACTTAAATAAATCCACGTTCGCCCAACATGTAGCAGAAGAAGAACATCAAGTAACAGACATATCCCATAACCTACAAGTTCTCCATTTAGCCAACAAAGGAAAAAGAATGAACCTCCTAGAAGAAATCGAAATTTATTCACATAAACATGCATCCCCTTCTGACATACTTAACGACCAAACAGAGCTGCCAAACCGAATATTTCTAAAAAACTTCCACACTCTACTTATGAAACCACCTACTAAACACAATCAAGAAATAACATAATCTATTATAAACCCAGAAAATGCATGTAATAATATAAAACATAAAAATCTTAATTCTAATATCTTAATTCTATCTTTGTTATATTGTAAATGTATGAATTACTGCTTTGTATAAATGTGTTATGTTAGAATACTTCTATCAGCCAAGTCAATATTTAGAAAACAATAGCTTATCTTAGAACCTCAAAACTTACGTAAAAATATAACTCTGTCCATAGATAAACCATTTGTATGTAAACAAAAACTGTCAGTCGAGAACATGGCGGATAACGCAGTGCGCCTGTGCAAAATACGTGATAAAAAGTGTTTGTGTTGTTGCAAAAAAGAAGAAAAGCCAGGAAAAAAAGGAGAGGAGAATGTAAGTAAAATGAACAGCTGATAGTGTGTGACTTTAAACTCGCGAAATTGAAGTAATTGATTGGAGTCGTTGCTTTTGCACAGGCCTGCTGCAGCATCCAAACTGCTGTCGAGATTGTACTACTAGAGTAACTAGAGATCTATGTAATTTGCCAGCTGAAGATGGGTGCAAACCCGAAATGCATATTGGCGTAAAAAAAACGCATTAAAAAGTGGCTGGTTGCCGAATTTTTTCAGTGAAATATCATTATCCACGGCCACGGAGCTCAACAGTCCAAATAAAATGGACAAATTGTTACATCCATGCCCGTGGCAGGATTCGAACCTGCAACCGTAGCGGTCGCGCGGTTCCAGACTTTAGCGCCTAGAACCGCTCGGCCACTAAGGCCGGCTTGAAAGAACAGCGATTGATTATACAGGTAGTTAAATCTGTCTCTGTTTAATGACGGGGTTTTCAAGTAATGGTTGCTAATCAATTCAGTTAAATGAAGGTTGTAGTTGTTTTTCAATACACAGATATTTATTTCTGCTATTGAAATCGGTAAATCCTGCTATGATGAAACGTGTAAATATGTTTGCCAAGGAAGGTTACATTTGTCACTTTATAGAACAATACATGAGTAAAAATTTTCTGCTAGTATCCTGCTTAAAATTATACCCACCACTTCCCAACACCAGCCAACCCGTTTCAGTTGTAGCAGAGCATGGTTACGATCCACAGACCTGTAGATTATGGACACAGAACACTTCCAAAAGTCATCAAAAGTCAAGTTAATGCTCAACAAGCAACCCAGTACGCACAGAAATCTGTTTGGGCAAAGACATTCCATACTAACGAACAGCTCCGCCAGGAGTATGTTACCCTTCGCCTAATACAAATGAACTGGTGGGTCAGTACGCAAATACAACTTTAGGCATACCCATACCGTAGCGTCTGGACCACCAAAACGAACGTGTTCGCCAATGTTCTTGGGTTTGTAACGTTTTGCCACCTCCCGCCATTCGAGGATGCAACCAGAATCACTGTAGATACTGTACCTGCCGTCATCCGAGAAGAGCAATCGAGCCCACTACTCGGTATTCGCGTCCCTGTGCTCTTGGCTCCAATTCGAAAGGTACTGCCTGTGTACAGATGTAGTGGAACACAAAGTACTGGTCGCTGGGCAAAAAGACCAACTACCCCCACACACAGTTGCCACTGTGGAGTGTGAGATTTCATGACTTGTAGACCCGATACATATTGTTGGAACTCCACCCTTTGATTAACGTGCGTTCCTTCTTGCTTGTTCCGCAGTGTCGTTGAGCGTGACCCACCAACGCCTCCATTGCGCTCAGCATTGCATGCTCCCCATGGTCCTTTTCTTTCCATCGGTCCTCTGAATGAGACGGCCGCGGTGGCAGTGCGGCTCTAGGCGCTGCAGTCCGGAACCGCGGGACTGCTACGGTCGCAGGTTCGAATCCTGCCTCGGGCATCGATGTGTGTTATGTCCTCAGGGTAGTTAGGTTTACGTAGTTCTAAGTTCTAGGGGACTGATGACATCAGAAGTTAAGTCCCATAGTGCTCAGAGCCATTTGAACCAATAACTGACATGTAATGGCCACTACCGAATATGTCCGTGCAAACAAAAACGTAATCTAAACTGAATATTTGAATTGCTCCACCAGCACTCCCCACATATACACTGATAACCCAAAACATTACGACCACTGCACACCGCAACGTTGGACGCCGCCTGGTGTCGTTGCGGTCCCGTGACGTGGTAACAAAACTGTGTAAGCGGAGCAGACACGGACGGGGATCACCCTAGCGGAGGTTCGCACTGCAAATTGGGAAATCCATTGAGGTAAGCGCTTTGACAAAGGGCAGATTATTATTACGTGGAGCCTACGAACGAGTATCTCGAGCCGGCCGGTGTGGCCGAGCCGTTCTAGGAGTTTCTGTCTGGAACCGCGCGGCCGCTACGGTCGCAGGTTCAAATGCTGCCTCGGTCATGGATGTATATGATGCCCTTAGGTTAGTTAGGTTTAAGTAGTTCTAAGTTCTAGGGGACTGATGACCTCAGATGTTAAGTCGCATCGTGCTCAGAGTCATTTTTTTGAGTATCTCGACAATGGCGAATCTGGTCGAATGTTCATGTGCCATTGTCGTGAGCATCTACAGAAAGAGGTAGGAGGACAGTGAAACTACGACTAGGCGTTCTTCACAGAACGGGGTGTTCGAGGCTTGTCAGCTCTGTAAAGCAGAATAAATGGTGATATGTGGCATGTCTGCCGAAAGAGCACAATGCTGATGCAAGCACAAGTGTTTCGAAGCTCGCCGTTCCTCGTACATTGTCAGACAGGGAGCTCCGCAGCAGACCACCCCTACGTGTCCACATGCTGACCCAACAATATCGTCAGTTAAGACTGCAGTGGGCACGGAACCATCGGGATTGGAACGTCGAGCAATGAAAACTTCTCGCCTCTTCGGGTGAACCACATTTTTACTACACTAGGTCGATGGTCGTCTCCACAAACGCCGTCATCGAGGTGAACGGCCGCTCGAAACATGCAGGTCTAAGCGGACGCACTCTGGTGGGAGCAGTATGGAGTACATTCACCTGGGCTTGCACGGGACATGCCGTAGTAATCGAAGACAGCATCTCTTCATGGTTGATGTCTTTGTTGGGTTGGCAGAAGAGCCAACATCGTGTTCCGAGAGGAGGCCGAAATGCACAAGTTTTACCTCACGCAGGCTGGCGTGAGGAGGGAAGGACTATACTGACGTGAGGTCTGGAACATGACAAGGAATTAGAATTCAGAAAGCGGACGTAATCAGTTTGATACTTAACTTTAATCCATTAACGATGTACGTCGCTCTTGACGGTACATGATTCACAATATAGTGTATTCAGAATTGAATCTAATTACTGAATATGGCGCCTTGCTAGGTCGTAGCAAATGACTTAACTGAATGCTATGATAAATTTCGTCTCTGCAAATGAGAGCGTATGTAGACAGTGAACCATCGCTAGCAAAGCAGGCTGTACAACTGGGACGAGTGAGTGTTAGGGAGTCTCTCTAGACTAGACTTGCTGTGTGGCGGCGCTCGGTCTGCAATCACTGACAGTGGCGACACGCCGGTCCGACGTATACTACCGGACCGTGGCCGATTTAAAGGCTACCATTTAGCAAGAGTAGTGTCTGGTGGTGACACCACAGTCTTCCCCTACGGCGATGTCATCTTTCGGCAGCGTAATTGTCCGCGTCTCGGATCCAGAACCGTGCGATATGGTTTGAAGAGCATTATTGTGAACTCACCAAATTAGCCTGACGTAAGCCCTACAGAACCCATCTCGGTCGCTATCGGGAGCCATCGGCAGATCAAGGGCCCGTCATTTACGCAAAATACAAGACCTGTTCTTAGACATCTAGTGCCACATACCTCGGCAGACCTACAAACAAACTGTCGGATCCGCGATAGGTGGAATCAGTGGTATATTTTGTTCCATAGAGGGACAAACAAGCTATTAAGCAGGTGGTCATAATGTTACCTACAAACAAACTGTCAGATCCGTGATAGGCGGAATCAGTCGTATATTTTGTTCCATAGACGGACAAACAAGCTATTAAGCAAGTGGTCATAATGTTTTGGCTCGGTCTGAGAGTCATTTTGCAACCATCTCTCTTTTTGAAATCGTTGTAAAATCATAAGGCAGTGCTGCTGAAAGGAAAGTGTCATCGAATAATTCCGTGGATTAAAGATACTTCCCAATGTCCCCTGGCCATGACTGCAATAGTTTCAGTTTGAAAACTGTTAAGTCCTTTTTGACACGGCTTTAAAGGAAAGAGCTAAATGCAGCATCTGTAATGTTGCCTACATAATGAGAGACTCAGAGAGAAGAGACGAAAGCCTGAGGGATGTAATTAGCAAGTTTCTGGAAAAAGCATGTTTGTGACACGTGCCCTTTTCTCGTAAAACAGAGCAATGTGCGTTTTTCCACGAGCGTTTTCAGCAATAAATGCTGAAGGCAGAAAAACAACAAAGCCCGCTGATTTATGATAATCTAGTGCCGTGATTCCGGCTCATTTCTGCCACGGGGCAGCACAAAAACTGCACTCAATCCTCGTACACAAAAGCAGGGCGGGCACTGCAGCTTTAGTAGAGTCGGTACACTAATGAGACCAGGAGGGACGGGCAAACTGCACTCCCCGCGGCAATTTCATTTCAAAATTACTTCGCTTATCTCTGCCACACTTGGGTAACGAGAACTCCCTCCAAGTGGATGCTGTTGTTGTGGTCTTCAGTCCGAAAACTGGTTTCACACGGCTCTGCACTCTAGTCACTCCTCTGTAGAGTTGCGCTCTTCCAAAACTACGGTTTGGTAGCCTTGGTGCGCTACATAGATGACGTATTGGGATTAGTGCTTGTATTGGTACCACTGGTAGGGAAAGAAACATAAATGAATGTGTTAGAGAGAAACTGACAACTTGTCTTTATTTTTTATTTTTTTATTCTGCACATAATTAGAACCGCACAGCGTTCGACGTTAGACCACTGTCTACTTTATATCCATACGAAATATAAACTGCACTTCATAAGTAATAAAAATTAGTTGATAGCGTAACTTTTGCGCTTTTGTGTAACGAAAGCAATTATTTTTCATGCAAGTACACTATACAAGTACAAATATTAAAAAATCTATATAATCATTGTTGTTATTTTCTACTCAGTAGAACGTTATTCACCATGATCAAAGACAAGAGTTTCTTTTTGTTATTGATAAGTGCGAACGTCACTAATGAATAACAGAAACACGTTCTACATAAGCTCGACAAAGAAATGAAGCGATGTTTGATATACAGAGAACAGGCATATCCTATAAGGGGGAGTCACTGTTAAAACTAAGTTCTACAAAAAAAAGCCACAAGTCGCATTTTGTATTTTATATTGACCAGTTTCGCTCTTCAAATGAACAAGACCGTCATAAGAATATACAGTTTAAAGTTGACTGCCAGCGCTGGTGCTGTCAATGTCATCATTTACTACTGTACTTTAAACGTACTTTAAAAATAAGTTTACGTACTGCAGTACAGCAGATTAATCTTTAGAGCTGTGACGAAACTTTAAACGCAATCCTTAATGCTGTCAGCCAACACTGAACTGTATATCCAGACGATACTCTCGTTCATTTGAAGAGCGAATCCGATAAATAAAAAATACAAAGTGTGACTTCTAAAACTTAGATGGGTGGTGTGGTTTCATTTTCCGGTGTTCATAAGTTTTACATACTTTTTACTGCAGTTGCGTTTTCTCGCTACATATGATAAGTCTAACTTTTTTTTATTATTCTTACTACTACATCCCCATGTTTCACGTTACAAATCAACAATTCTGTTAAATCTGAATGAAACATTGAGAATATCAATTTTGCTCTAAATACTGACTTTTGTAAGAAGCAAACTACACACATCAAAAAACGTTTTGCATCACCTCGCTTCCAAGAGTTCCGGAACATGTACAGAAAATTGGAAAAGAGATCAACATAAACATCATTTCCGTTCTTTTTATTGCTCATGAAAACTACACATTACATGTTGTACCACAGCACAACGAGACCTTCAGAGGTGGTGGTCCAGACTGCTGTACACACCGGTACCTCTAATACCCAGTAGCACGTCCTCTTGCATTGATACATGTCTATATTCGTCGTGGCACACTATCCACAAGTTCATCAAGGCATTGTTGGTCCAGGATGTCCTACTCCTCAACAGCGATTCGGTGTAGATCCCTCAGAGTGGTTAGTGGGTCCCATCGTCCATAAACAGCACTTTTCAATCTATGGTGCAAATGGCTCTGAGCACTATGGGACTTAACATCTATGGTCATCAGTTCCCTACTTAAACCTAACTAACCTAAGGACATCACACTACACCCAGTCATCACGAGACAGAGAAGATCCCTGACCCCGCCGGGAATCGAACCCGGGAACCCGGGCGCGGGAAGCGAGAACGCTACCGCACGACCACGAGCTCCGGACTTTTTCAATCAAGCCCAGGCATGTTCGATAAGGTTCATATCTGTAGAACATGCTGGCCACTCTAGTCGAGCGATGTCATTCACAAGATGTGCATGACGGGGCGCGCAAATTGTCGTCCATGAAGACGACTACCTACTGATCTGGTTGCATTATCGGTCGGAGGATGGCATTCACATATCGTACAGCCGTTACGGCGCCTTCCATGATCATCAGCGTCGTACGACGGCCCCACATAATGCTACCACTAACCAGCAGGGAACCACCTTGCTGCACTCACTGGACAGAGCGTCTAAGGCCTCCAAACACGTCTCCGACGATTGTCTGGTTGAAGGCATATGCGACGCTAATCGGTGAAGAGAACGTGATCCCCTGGCTGTCCATTTGGCATGTTGTTGGGCCCATCTGTACCACGCTCCACGGTGTTTTGCTTGCAAAGATGGACCTCGTCATGGACGAAGGGAGTGAAGTTGCGCATCATGCAGCCTATTACGCACAGTTTGAATCATAACTCGACGTCCTGTGGCTGCACGAAAAGCATTATCCAACATGGCGGCTGTTCTCCGAGCCATAATGCGTAGGTAGCGGTCATCCACTGCATTAACAGCCCTTGGGCGGCCTGAGCGAGGCATGTCTTCGACAGTTCCTGTCTCTCTGTCTCTCCTCCATGTCTGAACAGCATCGCTCTGGTTCACTCTGAGACGCCTGGACACTTCCCTTGTTGAGAGCCCGCCCTGGCACAAAGTAACAATACGGACGCGCCCGAACCGCGGTATTGACCGTCTAGGTATGGTTGAATTACAGACAACATGAGCCGTGTGCCTCGTTCCTGGTGGAATGATTCGAACTGACCGGCTGTCGGACCCCCTCCATCTAAAGAGGCACTGCTCATGCTTGGTTGTTTACATCTTTGGGCGAGTTTAGTGACTTCTCTTAACAGTCAAAGGCACGAGTTAACGTCTATCTTCTGGGAACAGGGGTGAGGCAAAACTTTTTTTGATGTGTCTATATAGAGCAAAATGTTTTATATTTATGCGAACCATTACGTATCTTCACTCAATTTCTAAACGGTTCAGTGTCTCCAGGTTGTGGGACAGTCTAGTGAGACACTGATCACATACGCAGAGAAAGCGATCGAAATGGGGCAAACCCCGAAAGGTGTGCAACAAACTCAGCTTAGAGGTAGCGCAGGTACGATCATAACCGACCAAGGCTACTAGGAGAACTACAGCAGAGTGCGCTTACCCGTGATCGTCTGGTAGGCTACGGTGGTTTTACGGCTCTGATCCTGTGCAATCCTCATTATCTCTCAGCATGGCTAGATCTCCCCCTATGATTTTTATCCTCCACATTTCCTTCCAGTACCAAAATAAATATTTCTTGATGCGTCAGTAGGTGTCCTATCAAAATGACCCCTACTTTTAGCCAAGATGTGAAATAATTTTTGTGCCCCAATTCGAGTCTGTACTTCACTGAACCAAATGTGTGGCTACTCGTTACGATGCCAAGTATACTAATCGTAGAGTGCGCCACCCACTGGGTGCTAGTAGCATGATAAACGCTTGGACGTATCAAATACATAGTAAATAACTTGGCATGATATAAGCAATGAACCGACTTTAGACGGAAAAATTCGGCAATTATGTCGCAAAATTATTCCACTGTATGATAAACATGCTCCTCAACGCACTGTCAAGGTAAAGAGAGCTCCCGCTCCGTGGCTCACCACTGCATTACGCCAGTTACTGAATAAACGTGATGCTGCACATAGGGCCTTCAAGCGTAACCCAACTCCCGAGGCATACGAAGCTGATAGGAAACTCCGAAACAGAACCAAGCAAAGCGTGTGGAATGCCAAAATCAGACATGCCCACTCTGTCGTATGCTGCATATCAAAACCTGCTGCACTGTGGAAAAAGCTGCGCAGTTTCGGTATAGGGAAGCGAAGATCTGACGCTGTTTATCAAGCATCTGCAGAAGAATTAAACGGTTTCTTCTCAACAGCTGTAAACTGCCACGCAGCGACAAATTACCAGCCCCAAGATATCAATCTCTCGAGAGACAAGTTTTTTCTAAAACATGTCACTACCGGCACAGTACACAAGGCAATGATGAGAATCTCTTCCGAGGCAGTAGGAAATGATGGAGTGAACGTTGGCATGATTAAGAACGTCGTAGACACTATTATTCCAGTTATCACAGACATCTTCAACCTGTCTCTTGTCAGTAGTACATATCCTACTGAGTGGAAGCAAAGTTTAATTCAGCCTATACCCAAGACTGACAACCCTAAGTCGCCAGGTGACTACAGGCCGATCAGCATACTACCTGCAATATCTAAAGCCCTAGAATACATTGTCCATGAACAGCTGACGGATTACCTCAAAACTCATAACATCCATGACGAATATCAGTCAGGCTTTCGAAAGCACCATAGTACAGCAACTGCATTAATCAAAGAAACTGATGACATTAAACATGCTACGGACAGACGTGAAGCTACTATCCTAACACTGCTTGACTTTAGCAAGGCTTTTGACACAGTTGACTTCGATATATTACTAATTAAAATGAAACAGCTGAATTTCTCAAACAGCGCAATACACTGGTTCGACAGCTACCTCAAAAACAGAAGTCAACAAGTCCTTATGGGTCGGAAAAGTCATCATGGAATACTTTCAGAGGCTCCGTCCTTGGTCCACTACTCTTCTCACTGTACATTAATGATATTTCTTCAGTGATTCACTCCTGCACCTACCATCTATATGCCGACGACATCCAAGTGTACATAAGTGCAAGCCCCAAAAACATTGCTGGCGCAGTAGCGAGTATGAACGCAGATCTTTGCTCTGTTTCTCGATGGGCACAGAACCTAGGTCTGAAACTAAACCCCAAGAAACCCAGGTCATACTTATATCTCATCCAAAGTTAATCAGCCGGTACTTTCGCGAAACAGTCCCTAAAATACTCCTCAATGGTACCCAACTACCATACCAAAAAACAGTACAAGACCTTGGAATAATCTTGGATGAACACCTAAACTGGGAAGAACAAACAGTCACAGCTTGCCGGAAATCGCTCTCCTCCCTACATGCAATTCAAAAATTTAGAAAAATATTTCCAACCCATGTTAAACAAAAATTAGTCCAAACACTAGTCTTGCCTAATCTTTACTACTGCAATGTAGTTCAACACTGCACAAATAGTGAAAATTCTAGATGCCTCGAGCTAGTGATGAATGCTTGCGTTAGATACGTGTGCAATATACGGTTGTATGATCATATCAGTCCTTCATACTCCCAGCTAGGTTGGATACGCCCACATAAGGCAAGCGATCTCCACACGATGTGCTTACTTCATCAATTTCTTAGCCACTGGTGCCCCCAATACTTATCTTCTCACATTAAACACCTATCATCATTCCATAATCGCAATACCAGATCGGATACGTCTGACATCTTGGCTGTACCTTTACATAACACAAAATCTTTCTCCGTGTCATTCTCCATCTCAGCGATACGACTATGGAACGCACTCCCCTGTGATCTGCGTCTTATCCAGAACTACTCAACATTCAAGAGGGAACTCAAAACACATATTAGGGACGGTATAGCCACCATTGTTGTGCCCCTCCCATCTCTTTCTTTCTCCTCTCCATCACAGCTTCGAATTTTACCATTCTATTTCTCTTCCTCTAACCTATCTACCTCTTATATATCTCTTTCACCCCATTCTATCGTCTTATGTCTCTGTTCGATGAGAATAACTCACAAGCTGCAAAAATATAACGAGAAAATTCCCAACTAACAATGGAACTGACATTCACAAAAGAAAAGTATGTTTACTTTCATATACATAGTCACTATTGTTATTATTATTATTATTATTATTATTATTATTATTATTATTATCATTATTATTCTTGATTGTTATAATTATTTTTATTGTTATAATTATCATTGTACTAATTTTATAATCTCTGTATTTTTCTTTAAGATCAATACTGCATTATACGTTATATGTCCTGAATGTTATGTAGAAACTGTAACTCGTTCAATCTGAGTATGCCTGGTTAGGTGTAAGAGAGGGCCTGAAGGCCCTAATCTTGCCAGGTAAAATAAATGCATAAATAAATAAATAAATAAATTGAAGCAGTAACATTTTAGTACAATACTCATTTAAGTGTTTGAAACAAGACAAATTGTTCATGGTGTATAAGGAAGGACGTTATAAAAGAAAATATAAAAGGAATAAAATATGTTATTGTAAATGACGACGACAATACGCAGCACAAAATGAATAAAATGTCCGATTACAAAAATGTGTGTAATAATAATAATAATAAACAATGCATTACAACAGGATGCCCGCAAGATAATGCAAACGCCAGAAAGAAATGCTTTATGTAAAAACTGTCACAACCAGAATATAGTACCGTCTGGCGTACTATCAGTAAGGAGTTCACTGTTGTCGTAGTAGTTGTCGTTGTCTTCTTTCCAGAGACTGGTTTGATGCACTTCTCCATGCTGGTCTTTCCTGTGCAAGCCTCTTCTTCTCCAAGTACCTACTGCAGCCTACATCCTTCTGAATCTGCTTAGTGTATTCATCTCTTGGTCTCCCTCTATGACTCCTACCCTCCACGCTGCCCTCCAGTACTAGACTGGTTATTTCTTGACACCTAAAAACATGTCCTACCAACTGATCTCTTCTTCGTGCCACAAATTTCTCTTCTCCCCAATTCTTTTCAGGTTATTCAATCTATATATTGAGCAAGCAATAAAGGAAACAACAGAAAAGATCGGAGTAGGTATTAAAATCCATGGAGAAGAAATAAAGTCCGGCCGCGGTGGCCGTGCGGTTATGGCGCTGCAGTCCGGAACTGCGGGACTGCTACGGTCGCAGGTTCGAATCCTGCCTCGGGCATGGATGTGTGTGACGTCCTTAGGTTAGTTAGGTTTAAGTAGTTCTACGTTCTAGGGGACTTATGACCTAAGATGTTAAATCCCATAGTGCTCAGAGCCATTTGAACCATTTGATTGAAGAAATAAAAACGTTGAGGTTCGCCGATGACATTGTAATTCTGTCAGAGACAGCAAAGGACTTGGAAGAGCAGTTGAACAGAGTGGACAGTGTCTTGAAAGGAGGGTATAAGATGAACATCAACAAAAGCAAAACGAGGATAATGGAATGTAGTCGAACTAAGTCGGGTGACGCTGAGGAAATTAGATCAGGAAATGAGACACTTAAAGTATAAAGGAGTTTCGCTATTTTGGGAGCAAAATAACTGATGATGGTCGAAGTAGAGAGGCAATGGCAAGAAAAGCGTTTCTGAAGAAGAGAGATTTGTTAACATCGAGTATTGATTTAAGTGTCAGGAAATCGTTTCTGAAAGTATTTGTATGGAGTGTAGCCATGTATGGAAGTGAAACGTGGACGATAAATAGTTTAGACAAGAAGAGAATAGAAGCTTTCGAAATGTGGTGCTACAGAAGAATGCTGAAGATTAGATGGGTAGATCACTTAACAAATGAGGAGGTATTGAATAGAATAGGGGAGAAGAGGAGTTTGTGGCACAACTTGACTAGAAGAAGGGATCGGTTGGTAGGACATGTTCTGAGACATCGAGGGGTCAGCAATTCAGTATTGGAAGGCAGAGTGGAGGGTAAAAATCGTAGAGGGAGACTAACAAATGAATACACTAAGCAGATTCAGAAGGATGTATGTTGCAGTAGGTACTGGGAGATGAAGAAGGTTGCACAGGATAGAGTAGCATGGAGAGCTGCAGCAAACCAGTCTCAGAACTGAAGACCACAACACACACCTCCTCATTAATTACGTGCTCTACCCATCTAATCTTCAGCGTTCTTTTGTAGCACCAAATTTTCGAAGCTTCTGTTTTCTTCCTGTGTAAACTGTTTATCATCCACGTTTCACTTTCGTACAAATACTTTCAGAAAAGACTTCCTGTCACTTAAATCTATACTCGATATTAGCAAATTTCTCGCAAGGTATATCAGTTCTTCCCGGGCATCAGGGAATGTCTGAGAATGAGGAATATCAATCCCAGCCGGGTTATGGTTCATTTAGGTTAAGGCCCTTGCCCTGCGCACTTAGAAAAGCGTAGGCTGCATTCAGAGCGCTACCTCTACATGTGGGGGACATGGATCCCCAGAACACATACTTTTCCGCTGTCACCAGACACCAATGCAGTGCAACGGTGACACGATACGGGCAATAGGAGACAAGGGCGAGTGGGAAATTGTAAATAAAATCGCTGATGATGTCTCAAGGACATTGCATGACGAATAGAGACAGACCCGGCGCATAACAGAACATTGCAAAACACACGAAGCACGTAAAACAGCAGTTCCAATTCGTGCACCAACACAGACACCAATACTGAAACGCACACTGACTCCATCTGCAAACACTTGAGTTCTCGCTTCCCACGCCCAGGTTCCCGGGTTCGATTCCTGGCGAGGTCAGGGATTTTCTCTGCCTCGTGATGGCTGGGTGTTGTGTGATGTCCTTAGGTTAGTTAGGTTTAAGTAGTTCTAAGTTCTAGGGGACTGATGACCATAAATGTTAAGTCCCATAGTGCTCAGAGCCATTTGAACCATTTGCAAACACTTTCCCCAGCTCCTACCACAGACAACCTTACACAACATCTGAAATAATTAAACTGTTCTAGCTTAAGAATAAACAGCAAGCATATCCATCCCGCGATCATTATACCAATGTTCGGATGTAACATTCGTAAGTGAACACTTAGTATAAGCAACATAACAGGTAAAATTCAAAACATATAATATATGAAGGTTAGTTAATAACCCCGAGAAATTACATACTTTACACAGCTTCGAATAAAGTAGCATGGACAGACGCGTCAAAGCAGTCTCTGTACTGAAGATCACAACAACAACAACAACGACGACGACGACACTCACACACCACTGCACCTTCCACAATGTGCATAATAGTTATAGTGTTTTTGTAAATAGTGTTAAGGAGTATTAATCCGTAAATTCAACTGTAGCGAACCGGGACTGCAAAGCTTGAAGTCGTTCCGAGGCTTTCAGAACAGGCTGGCTCAGATAGAGTAACATTTCTCTCTTCTCTCTCTCTCTCTCTCTCTCACACACACACACACACACACACACACACACACACACACACACCCTATCTCTTTCCTATCATCATATCTTGGTAAAATTTGAATATTTTTGTGCTTTTTTTATTTCAATTTCCAATATATTTCTCATTTATTATTACTTCCATTGTAATTACTGAAAACAATAATTGTTTTATTTGCTGGGTGATCAAAAAGTCAGTATAAATTTGAAAACTGAATAAATCACGGAATAATGTAGATGGAGAAGTACAAGTTGACACACATGCTTGGAATGACATGGGGTTTTATTAGGACCAAAAAAATACAAAAGTTCAAAAAATGTCCGACAGATGGCGCTTCATCTGATCAGAATAGCAATAATTAGCATAACATATTAAGAGAAAGCAAAGATGATGTTCTTTACAGGAAATGCTCAATATGTCCACCATCATTCCTCAACAATAGCTGTAGTCGAGGAATAATGTTGTAAGCAGCACTGCAAAGCATGTCTGGATCTATGGTGAGGCATTTGCGTCGGATGTTGTCATTCAGCATCCCTAAAGATGTCGGTCGATCACGATACACTTGCGACTTCAGGTAACCCCAAAGCCAATAATTGCACGGACTGAGGTCTGGGGACCTGGGAGGCCAAGCATGACGAAAGTGGCGGCTGAGCACACGATCACCACCAAACGAAGCGCGCAAGAGATCTTTCACGCGTCTAGCAATATGGCGTGGTTTTATTTTTTTTTTTTTGTTTGTTCTAATAAAACCCCATATCATTCGAAGCATGTGTGTCTGTTTTTACCTCCCTATCTACATTATTCCGTGGTTTATTAAGTTTTCAAATTTATACTGACTTTTTGATCACCCGGTACACTCCAAGAATGACTGCGAAGTAGGTGCCAGATGGTAATATTTACTGTGCCCTACTCGACGATTGATTCTCGCAAAAGTCATAGGACAGCATGAGAAGAATGACTGCTTGCATGCTTTTATGTGAGCCGCTATTTGCTTAATTTTATCTACAGTTGGCTGACGTCGCGTAGGCGTACTAAATCCGTGGTGGCAGGCGGCGCTCTCTCTGTGCGGACCCAGCAGTGAGCCCTGTGGTAGCCCCCGGGGAGGCGGCGTATCTCGCAGCCAGCCACTTGCCCAGCCGCGCCGCTCCAGCATGGGACGTGCGGAGAACATCTTTCGGCAGACGGCGCGCGAGTTCATTTCTTGTCGCCTCTGGAAATTCTCGCCGCACAACAGAGAGGGTGTCTGTCGATAACCGGTGGGCCGTGAACGCCGGATTTGGACAGCCCGCTGCGCCAGTCTGCCCGGCCTACGTCGGGCTGGGCCGGGCGCGCGAGTGGAAAGGCGGAGAGCGCGTCCCGGGCCGCGAAAAGCGGCAAAAGCCAGAGGCAGTCCGGGGGGAGGGGGCGAATTCTTGCCACTCTCTCTCCCCCACACTCCCACAGCGCCGCGGCGGGCGAGAATTCACTCCGCGCCGTCCTGCTGCAATGCGCTTACGCACTGCGGCCTAGGGGCTGGCTTTTGGAGGCGCCGTGGAAGCCGCGCCCTGCCTGAAGGCGCCGCTGCTCAGACAATGCATCTCCAGGGAGCAGACAGACGGGCCACACTGTTCAATAAGTAAAGCAGCCTCACAGTGGGGTGCGAGTAAGAGGGCAGGTGCGCCAAGCGGTCTGCGCAGAGAGGGACGGGGAGACTACGTAGCCACTCTGTTTTTGTGCCCAGCTGCAGCCTCCAGCGGTTGCTGCGGTAAGCACCACATTGGGCCATTAATACAGCAGTTCCTAACCGAGCATATGTATTGGTCCTGACCCAGGAGAATGTGAAGTTTTTATCCTCAAGCAATTACTCTATTTGCCATCTTCATTGCTTTATTTATTTACTAGTTGAACACCTGGCGCTGCCCAGGATCGTACTTATTCCAGTTATTCCACCTCTTCCTTCCCCATCTCTATCCACCTGCTCCCCCTCTGTGTCCATCTCGTCGTCCATCCTCTCTCTGCCTACATCCTCCATCATGTCCAACTCCTCTTTCTTTTCTCTCTACATCTGCTCCTCTCCCTCTGTCCATTTGTTCCTTCAACCCCATCCATCACCTACCTCCCCCTCTATCTCCTGCCTCCCACTCTATCCACCTCACCTCCTCTATCTCATCTACATTCTCCCCTCTTTCCATCCATATCCTCTTCCGCTCTCTTTCTGTCCATCTCCTACTCGTTTCTTTGTCTGTCCATCTGCTCCTCTCCTCTCTCTTCAACTTTCTTTCCTTTTCTGCCCATCTTCATCTCTCTGTCCATCTCCTCCTCCCCACTATATCTGTCCATCTCTTACTTCCATTCTCTGTAAGTCCATATGCTGTTTCCTCTCCTGTCTCTCCACATTATCACTTTCATCCCAATAGGAGGGTGCTGGTTCTTGCCCACACAGTATTTCTTTCTGGTAGTAAGTAACATGTGTACCAATTTCAGTCGAAATCTATGCAGTACTTTGTTGTTGTTGTTGTTTTGGTCTTCATTCCTGAGACTGGTTTGATGCAGCTCTCCATGCTACTCTGTCCTGTGCAACCTTCTTCATCTCCCAATACCTATTGCAACCTACATCCTTCCAAATCTGCTTAGTGTATTCATCTCTTGGTCTCCCTCTACGATTTTTACCCTCCACGCTGCCCTCCAATACTAAATTTGTGATCCCTTGATGCCTCAGAACATGTCCTACCAACTGATTCCTTCTTCTAGTCAAGTTGTGCTACAAACTCCTCTTCTCCCCTACTCTATTCAATAGTTCCACATTAGTTATGTGATCTACCCATCTAATCTTCAGCATTCTTCTGTAGCACCACATTTCGAAAGCTTCCATTCTCTTCTTGTCTAAACTAATTATCGTCCATGTTTCACTTCCACACATGGCTACACTCCATACAAATACTTTCAGAAACGACTTCCTGACACTTAAATCAATACTCGATGTTAACAAATTTCTCTTCTTCAGAAACGATTTCCTTGCCATTCACAGTCTACATTTTATATCCTCTCCACTTCGACCATCATCAGTTATTTTGCACCCCAAATAACAAAACTCCTTTACTACTTTAGATGTCTCATTTCCTAATCTAATTTCCTCAGCATCACCCGACTTAATTCGACTACATTCCATTTTCCTCATTTTGCTTTTGTTGATGGTTATCTTATACCCTCCTTTCAAGACACTATCCATTCCGTTCAACTGCTCTTCGAAGTCCTTTGCTGTCTCTGACAGAATTACAAGGTCATCGGCGAACGTCAAAGTTTTTATTTCTTCTAAATGAATTTTAATACCTACTCCGAAATTGTCTTTTGTTTCCTTTACTGCTTGTTCAATATGCAGATTGAATAGCATTGGGGAGAGGCTACAACCCTGTCTCACCCCCTTTACAACCACTGCTTCCCTTTCATGTCCCTCGACTCTTATAACTGCCATCTGGTTTCTGTACAAATTTTAAATAGCCATTCGCTTCCTGTATTTTACCGCTACCACCTTCTGAATATGAAAGAGAGTATTCCAGTCAACATTGTCAAAAGCTTTCTCTAAGTCTACAAATGCTAGAAACGTAGGTTTGCCTTTCCTTAATCGTTCTTCTAAGATAAGTCGTAGGGTCAGTATTGCCTCACGTGTTCCAACATTTCTATGGAATCCTAACTGATCTTCCCCGAGACCGGCTTCTATCAGTTTTTCCATTCGTCTGTAAAGAATTCGCGTTAGTATTTTGCAGCTGTGACTTATTAAACTGATAGGTCGGTAATTTTCATGTGGTGTCACCGCCATACACCACACTTGCTAGGTGGTAGCCTTTAAATCGCCAGCGGTCCGTTAGTATACATCGGACCCGCGTGTCGCCACTATTAGTGATTGCATCCGAGCGCCGCCACACGGCAGGTCTAGTCTAGAGAGACTCCCTAGCAGTCGCCCCAGTTCTACAGCCGGCTTTGCTAGCGATGGTTCACTGTCTACATCGCTCTCATTTGCAGAGACGATAGTTTAGCATAGCCTTCAGCTAAATCATTTGCTATGACCTAGCAAGGCGCCATATTCAGTAATTAGATTCAATTCTGAACAGACAATATTGTGAATCATGTACTGTCAAGAGCGACGTTCATCGTTAATGGATTAGAGTTAAGTATCAAACTAATCACGTCCGCTTTCTGAATTCTAATTCCTCGTCATGTTCCAGACCTCACGTCAGTATAGTCTTTCCCTCCTCACGCCAGCCTGCGTGAGCTAAAACGCGTGCATTTCGGCCTCCAATAGTAACTCAATGTTGGTTGGCTCTTCTGCCAACACATTTCACATCTGACAACACCTGCTTTCTTTGGGATTGGAATTATTATGTTCTTCTTGAAGTCTGAGGGAATTTCTTCATACATCTTGCTCACCAGATGGTAGAGTTTTGTCAGGACTGGCTCTCCCAAGACCGTCAGTAGTTCTAATGGAATGTTGTCTACTCCCGGGGCCTTGTTTCGACTCAAGTCCTTCAGTACTCTGCCAAACTCTTCACGCAGTATCGTATTTCCCATACCATCTTCATCTACATCCTCTTCCATTTCCATAACATTGTCCTCAAGAACATTTTACCCAAGAGGACGCCATCATCATTTAATCATACAGTAAAACTGCATGCCCTCGGGGAAAAATTACGGCTATAGCTTCCCCTTGCTTTCAGCCGTTCGCAGTACCACAACAGCAAGGCCGTTTTGGTTATTGTAACAGGGCCAGATCAGTCAATCATCCAGACTGTTGCCCCTGCAACTACTGTAAGGCTGCTGCCCCTCTTCAGGAAACACACGTTTGTGTGGCCTCTCAACAGATACCCCTACGCTGTGGTTGCACCTACGGTACGGCAATCTGTATCGTTGAGGCACGCAAGCTTCCACACCAACGGAAAGGTCCATGGTTCATGAAGGGGTGGGGGGGGGGGGGGGGTGCAGTACTTTAGGAGGAGTACTTTTATCCGAAACTTTTTCACGTGCGGAATGTCACATATATTAACATATTTCATATATATTCGTGCATATACACTCCTGGAAATGGAAAAAAGAACACATTGACACCGGTGTGTCAGACCCACCATACTTGCTCCGGACACTGCGAGAGGGCTGTACAAGCAATGATCACACGCACAGCACAGCGGACACACCAGGAACCGCGGTGTTGGCCGTCGAATGGCGCTAGCTGCGCAGCATTTGTGCACCGCCGCCGTCAGTGTCAGCCAGTTTGCCGTGCCATACGGAGCTCCATCGCAGTCTTTAACACTGGTAGCATGCCGCGACAGCGTGGACGTGAACCATATGTGCAGCTGACGGACTTTGAGCGAGGGCGTATAGTGGGCATGCGGGAGGCCGGGTGGACGTACCGCCGAATTGCTCAACACGTGGGGCGTGTGGTCTCCACAGTACATCGATGTTGTCGCCAGTGGTCGGCGGAAGGTGCACGTGCCCGCCGACCTGGGACCGGACCCTAGCGACGCACGGATGCACGCAAAGACCGTAGGATCCTACGCAGTGCCGTAGGGGACCGCACCGCCACTTCCCTGCAAATTAGGGACACTGTTGCTCCTGGGGTATCGGCGAGGACCATTCGCAACCGTCTCCATGAAGCTGGGCTACGGTCCAGCACACCGTTAGGCCGTCTTCCGCTCACGCCCCAACATCGTGCAGCCCGCCTCCAGTGGTGTCGCGACAGGCGTGAATGGAGGGACGAATGGAGACGTGTCGTCTTCAGCGATGAGAGTCGCTTCTGCCTTGGTGCCAATGATAGTCGTATGATTGTTTGGCGCCGTGCAGGTGAGCGCCACAATCAGGACTGCATACGACCGAGGCACACAGGGCCAGCACCCGGCATCATGGTGTGGGGAGCGATCTCCTACACTGGCCGTACACCTCTGGCGATCGTCGAGGGGACACTGAATAGTGCACGGTACATCCAAACCGTCATCGAACCCATCGTTCTACCATTCCTAGACCGGCAAGGGAACTTGCTGTTCCAACAGGACAATGCACGTCCGCATGTATCCCGTGCCACCCAACGTGCTCTAGAAGGTGTAAGTCAACTACCCTGGCCAGCAAGATCTACGGATCTGTCCCCCATTGAGCATGTTTGGGACTGGATGAAGCGTCGTCTCACGCGGTCTGCACGTCCAGCACGAACGCTGGTCCAACTGAGGCGCCAGGTGGAAATGGCATGGCAAGCCGTTCCACAGGACTACATCCAGCATCTCTACGATCGTCTCCATGGGAGAATAGCAGCCTGCATTGCTGCGAAAGATGGATATGCACTGTACTAGTACCGACATTGTGCATGCTCTGTTTCCTGTGTCTATGTGCCTGTGGTTCTGTCAGTGTGATGTATCTGACCCCAGGAATGTGTCAATAAAGTTTCCCCTTCCTGGGACAATGAATTCACGGTGTTCTTATTTCAATTTCCAGGAGTGTATTTCACCTTTACCCCCAGAGACTTTTGTTTTCACACACCTCGATGTTTGTGATGAAATGTGGTTTAAAACGATAAAATTTTGCAGTTATATACAGTAGCGTATGTGAATGCTGACTACAAAATATGTCGCAAATGGTCCGTATAAAGAAGTAATAAATGAAAATGTCATGTATAGTGCGGAAGTTTTTGTCCACGAACAGTAAAAATGTAGCAAGCGACAACCTACTTTGCTTCCAACATTCTGCGGGGGAGTGTCAGCGAGAAAATGTTCTGTAAACGTTTGAATTATGTGTATAGTTAGTTTCAATTCGCTGAGTTTTCTAATTCTGAGAAATTGTATAAATATATGTAAGTTGTGGCCGTTGTCGGTAAAGTTAAAAACTTCTGAGTTGTTAGGCTACGTCATATTTCCTCTAAAATAAGCGACGTTCTAGTAGCAGATGACACCGGAAGATCCTGAAGAAGATCCCAACAGAGGGGCCGAAACGTCGCTTATTTTAGAGGAAATATGACGCGGCCTAAGAACCTAGAAGAGTTTAACTTTTGTATAAATATAGTTGCGCAACGTGAGCTACGCTTCCTGCTTCACATGCACCGCAACACTTTCAGAGGTAGGGGGTTCTCACCAGACATTAAGTGACACGTGTGGCAATCTTTGTTGAATCAGATACAGTGCTGTAAGCAGAAGATGCAGAACATACATACTATAATCTGTATGGAAGTTATTTGTTTATTTTACACCTCGAGAACATTTATCTTTTAAATTGTCCATGGACTGTGTGGCTAGTCCCGGCGAAGTTTCGAGTCGTCCTCGGACACCGGTGTGTGTGTGTGTGTATGTCCTCAGGTTAGGTAGTGTCTAAGTTTGGCGACTGATGACCTTAGCAGTTGAGTCCCATAAGATCTGATACACATTTTTTAAATTGTCTGGTTTCGATTAAACAAGAACCCTCCTCTTATCTGTAGGTAACTGCAAACTAACTAATCAACAAATATTCTAATAAATGCGTTTTATTATGGCATACGATCCAACATAAAGTGTAACAGAACATATTGTATTGGTTGCTAGAGTAATCCATTCGACTTAGCGCCATAATTTACAGGCAAAGTCATAGGATCAAGCAGTGCTATGGAAGGATACACGTTATTCATATAGTCTACAAGGATAATGCCAATCGCTGGAGTCAGGTATATTTGTCATAAATGGATGATACATGTACAGTTGACAGACAAACATATGGAAACACAGCGAGAAATGTATGCTTGAAAACGAATGCAGATCCCGCCCAAGACTGTAGGTTGCTCTTTAGTATTTGACCACGGACGGCACCTCCCTAATGTCCTCGGTGTACTGCCGTCGTCAGTTGGGGACAGAACAGTGTTCTCCGTAGTAGTGAGTGCGTTATGTCGGAGCTGAGTGAATTCGAACGTGGACAAATTGTTGGTGCTCGTAGGATAAGGGCTTTCACAACCAAGGGAGCCGAAGCGTTTCGTATTTCAAGCTGCATCGTCACGAAAAGTTATACCGCTAACAGGGAAAGTGGAAAAACGTCATCCGTTGAGCCACAACGTTGACGAACGTGTGTGTTGATTGATCCTGAGACTCGCCCATTGAGGACTGTGACGAAAAATAAGACGACGATAGCTGCAGAAGTCACTGCAGAACTGTATGTCGCACTTACGTGCCCTGGCAGCATCAAAATAACACGAAAGAAGCTCCATAAGCAGGAAATTTCAGGGCGACTCCAAAATTATGCATATGTAACGGAAATGATCGTAACAGGAGAACTACATGCCAATGCTATAAAACCTAGAGTATGGAGCCACATCGTGATGATCCATAAGCCCCATGATTACTCCGCAAGGTCGCGTTACCACCATGGTTTATGTGACCATTTTGGCCAATCAGGTCCAGTCCATGGAATAATATATTATCGATACCCAGCATGATGGAAGTTCAGTGGGTCCGCAACTTTATCTTGAATGAAAGAAATGGTTGTAATACCATCGCAAAATACACTACTGGCCATTAAAATTGCTACACCACGAAGATGACTTGCTACAGACGCGAAATTTAACCGACAGGAGGAAGATGCTGTGACATGCAAATGATTAGCTTTTCAGAGCATTCACACAAGGTTGGCGCCGGTGGCGACACCTACAATGTGCTGACACCAGGAAAGTTTCCAACCTATTTCTCATACACAAACAGCAGTTGACCGGCGTTGCCTGGTGAAACGTTGTTGTGATGCGTCGTGTAAGGAGGAGAAATGCGTACCATCACGTTTCCGACTTCATAAAAGTCGGATTGTAGGCTACCGCGATTGCGGTTTATCGTATCGCGACATTGCTGCTCGCGTTCGTCGAGATCCAATAACTGTTAGCAGAATATGGAATCGGTGGGTTCAGGAGGGTAATACGGAACGCCGTGCTGGATCACAACGGCCTCGTATCACTAGCAGTCGAGATGACAGGCATCTCATCCGCATGGCTGTAACGGATCGTGCAGCCACGTGTTGATCCCTGAATCAACAGATGGGGACGTTTGCAAGACAACAACCATCTGCACGAACAGTTCGACGACGATTGCAGCAGCATGCACTATCAGCTCCGAGACCACGGCTGCAGTTACCCTTGACGCTGCATCACGGACAGGAGCGCCTGCGATGGTGTACTCAACGACGAACCAGGGTGCGCGAATGGCAAAACGTCATTTTTTCGGATGACTCCAGGTTCTGTTTACAGCATCATGATGGTCACATCCGAGTTTGACGAAATCACAGTGAACGCACATTGGAAGGGTGTATTCGTCATCGCCATACAGGCGTATCACCCGGCGTGATGGTATGGGGTACCGTTGCTTACACGTCTTGGTCACCTCTTGTTCGCATTGACGGCACTTTGAACAGTGGACGTTACATTTCAGATGTGTTAAGACCCGTGGCTCTATATTCGGACCCTGCGAAACCCTACATTTCAGCAGGATAATGGACGACCGCATGTTGCAGGTCCTGTATCGGCCTTTCTGGATACAGAAAATGTTCGATTGCTGCCCTGGCCAGTACATTCTCCAGACATCTCACCAACTGCAAACGTCTGGTCAATGGTGGCCGAGCAACTGGCTCGTCACAATACGCCAGTCACTACTCTTGATGACCTGTGGTATCGTGTTGGAGCTGCGTGGGCAGCTGTACCTGTAGACGCCATCCGAGCTCTGTTTGCCTGAATGCCCAGGCGTATCAAGGCCGTAATTACGGCCAGAGGTTGTTGTTCTGGGTACTGATTTCTCAGGATCTATGAACCCAAATTGCGTGAAAATGTAATCACATGTCAGTTCTAGTATAATATATTTGTCCAATGAATACCCGTTTATCATCTGCATTTCTTCTTGGTGTAGCAATTTTAATGGCCAGTAGTGTACATATTTGTTCCCCAGCGGCGACACTATGTAGCAAGACTACAGGGCCACTGTACATAGCTTGCGTCGTCTAGGACTGGTTTTCTGAGCATAAAGATGAATCGTCGCCTCTCACCTGGTCATCACTGCCACCAGATCTCAATATTAGCGAGCCTTTGGAGAGAAGGATGCGTGGCCGCTATCCTCGTTACCTGATCTTGCCCCTATTTTGCACGAAGAATGGGACGAGATTCGCTCAAAAACAATACTGGATCTGTATTTATCCATTTTCCTGTGCTGTATTAGGTATGGTAGTGCTATGAAATACGATTGCTATTTGATAGGTCGCGAAGTGGGAACGACAGCGAAATCCCGATCGCGCTTTGCAGAGATGTATCGGACGGTGTCTGTAGTGTGTCAGTCGACCGCATTCCGTCGCTCTTTTCAGTTCTCAACACACAGTGAACACGTATAGAGGCTTAGAGCAGTAGTGTTTCCCGCCAAGTATGGATGCCTGCTGAGAAGTTTCACCTGATTTCATGCAAACCCCACATAACGTACCTGTCACGCATTTCCTTCTTCACGTCAATTATCGGCCGCACACTGCAGGGGATATAAGGATCCCCCTGCAGCGTTTTCAATGGGAAGTGTTTAGTCACCCACCATAGAGCCCGGGATTCGGTTCCCCTGAGGTCCATCTCTGCTCACATGAACCGCTGGCTACGAACACAACATTGTGGGACAGACAACCACCTGCTGACCTGCATAGAGAAGTGGCAGAATACACAGGTGGCCGCCTTATATGATGAGGGTACTTGGAAGTTTGTTCAACGCTACGACAGATGTCTACTCAGAGCGGCGACAACGTAGAGAAGTAGCTGGAAGGCGTAACGAACTGTCGCAAATAAAACGTCTTCCACTTCGGTTTCCATTTCGCGACCTATCGGATCTTTCTTTCCGAATAACGCTCGAACATTCGCGTTCTCCGAATATGCACTGTCGTTAGCTGTTTGCGACACATGAAAGTTTGTGCCGGCCCGGTACTGGAGCCCGGGCTCCCCGCTTATCACGAACGGTCGCCTTGAGCACTGCGTCTCTCCGAGAATGCACCCAGTACCGATCCAAAACTTTCATATGTCACGTAGCTACAACTCTTACCGTCGCACAACTCATGGTTCTCACACAGGGAGGCAAATATTATATCGTCGTTTTAGCCTGTCGAAGCATCAATAAATACATCATTGTTTATACTGTGTCTCTATCTCCACAATACCTGTCCTTCAGACATGCGTGCATGTGTGTGTGTGTGTGTGTGTGTGTGTGTGTGTGTGTGTGTGTGTGTGTGTGTGTGTGTATGTGTGTGTGTGTGTGTGTGTTTGTTCCACATCCACTGGACCGATTTCAATCAAACTTGGAACACACATACCTTGTTGTCAGGCATCCATTGCTGTGTGGGTAAGAACCTCCCAGCTATCAAAGATTTGGGAATGGAGGTGAAAAAGAAGCGCAACCCGGGACCCGTGAGATCCCTCACTTCATTCCTCCTGTATTTGAAAATGGGAGGACTTAGCGACTTGCAAGAAACTTTACACAAAATTTCAGAGGTCAACATAATATTTCCTCCAGTAAAATGATGAAAGAAAAAATGTTTATCGCTTACTACTTTTCCACTGCTCATGTAGCAAAATTGCCGCAACAGAAATGACGATATAACTTACTTCTTCTTTACTAGTAACTGTATTCGACACATTTTACAGACAATATGCAAACATACCACTGACTGCAAGTAAAAAATTGTATGGTTGTATGACATACAGTTCAGGACATACGACCTCATAAACAATGAGTTCCGCGAAAAACTGCCGCATCATGGCTGACGTTAAAATTTATTACTTCTTTGCTATCAGCTCTAACAAGTTTCGTAGACAGTATCCAAATATACCGCTGCATGTACCTACGATATAATATCATTGTACCAAACACAATTCAGGAGATATGACGTCATGAACAAATACCTGGGAAACGCCGGGTTTCTCCGTTCGTTAATTATGATTTTCGATGTTTGTAGAGAACAATGTCATTGGAAATAATTAAAACTTATTGTTTGTCGACGGTAAAAAACATTATGAAAACTTAACAGAAATTTGTAATTTGAAAGGCTGGTGGGGCCGTATGCGTTGTGTAGGTGTAGGCCCGACGTGGCCGCAACTTGCTCCCACAGGTGTTCACGGCTCTGGTGTTGTGCTGCAAATATAACAGTCTGAAGGGCAGTCGACCTCCGCCGAGGGCAGAGCGCCGCGCAAGAGGACCCATGCCCTTCACCGACGTCAGGAGAACTCTGGTGTTCCAGCTGCTCCACCACACACAGTTTACACACCATAGCCTTGGACAGCAAGTACCATCACCTTAGCAAGTCATCACAGCTAGATTAGCTCTGCCCCTCAATATTAGAGTCGGACCTTGCTTTTTGAGACTAAATTTGTTCCTCCAAAACGGTAAGGAATCGTCCCCTTTCAGCCCTGTGTCATCATCATCATCAGTTTTCTGCGACATTAGTGGGTCCTTTGCCTCTCCATTTTCTGCGATCCATTGCTTTCTTCTTAACGCTGCTGTATATTGTACCGTCCATCACGTCGTCCAGTAGCCGGCCGCAGTGGCCGAGCTGTTCTAGAAGCTTCAGTCCGGAACCGCGCTGCTGCTACGGTCGCCGGTTCGAATCCAACCTCGGGCAAGGATGTGTGTGATGTTCACAGGTTAGTTAGGTTTAAGTAGTTCTAAGTCTAAGGGACTGATGACCTCCGATGTTAAGAGCTATCTGAAACATTTGAACCACGTCATCCAGTATCTGAAATCTCCTTTTCCCTTCTGCATAACCTTTTAAAACTATTTTTATCAGTCCGTCATTCTTTCTTAATATATGCCCAATCCAATTCTTTTTTCTTTATCACATCTAGTAACTTTTCTCTCCCACTCTTCTCCGTACCTCTTCTTTTTTTTACTCTGTCCATCCAATTTATTCTTTCCATCCTCCGCCATGACCACATCTCAAAAGCCTCCAGCCTTTGTCTGCCTTTCTTCCTCAAAATCCACGTTTCAACGCCATACAAAAGAACACTCCATATGAAACATTTTAAGAGTCTTTTCCTCAGTTCTGTTTCCAGACAGCTACAGAAAATTCTCCTCTTCTTATAAAATGCCTCTTTTGCCATTGCTATCCTTGTTTTGATTTCTGTGGTGCACTTCCAGTCGGTGTCTATCCTGCTTCCAAGATACTTATAATTTTGTACCTGTTCTAATATTTCTCCATTCAGCATAATTTTTATTTCTTTATTTCCTCCTAGTGACAATACTTTTGTTTTCCTTGTGTTCATTTTCATTCCATAATTTTTTCGTTAACTCAATGGTGTCCACTAAATCTGTATTTCTTTTTCCCTTCCTGCTGTCATCAGAAACCTACTCCTTTCTCATCTATGAGCATTGGGCAATCATATTTTCTAAGTAGAGATTGAAAACGGTAGGTGGTAGCATCCTTCTTACTCCTTTTCCTAGTCCGACCCAGTTTGTACTTAATCCTCTCACTTTAACTGAGGCTTTTGACTTGGACATTATGATTTAGGCATTATGAGTTTACAAGTCTTCTGGTTTTCCAGTCCACTCTCTTTTCCCTCATTATAGTCGCCAGCTTGTCCCAAACCACACTCAAATACCTTTTCTAGATCGATGAATCACATATACAGGTCTCTTCCTGTTACAATAGACATTCCTCCCAAGATTCATAGGAGCCCTATTGCACATTCCGTCTGAAGTCAAACTGCACCTCCTCGCCAAGATTCTCCAAAAAAAAAAAATGGCTCTGAGCGCTATGGGACTTAACATCTGTGGTCATCAGTCCCCCTAGAACTTACAACTATTTAAACCCAACTAACCTAAGGACATCACACACATCCATGCCCGAGGCAGGATTCGAACCTGCGACCGTAGCGGTCGCGCGGTTCCAGACTGAAGCGCCTAGAACCGCACGGCCACACCGGCCGGCCAAGATTCTCCTCCATTACTTTTTTCAAGTCCCTTATTAATTATCCTAAACATCACTTAGGCTGCATGTGAAATGAGGCTGATTGTTCTGTGCTCACTGCATTTCTTGGTTTTTCGATAATGGTATCATTACTGTCATCATAAAGCCCTCAGGCCATTCACCACTGTCATACATTTTATTACATAACCTCAATATTTCTCTTGTTCCATCTTGGTTCAAGTATTTTAATATTTCTTCCCGGTATCGTTTCTGTACCTACTGCTTTGCCATTTTTCATTGCAGCTATGGCAGACTTTACTTCTTCCATTATGATGGTTGGTCCTTTCTCGTCATCACGTACACTGTTGACTGATTCAAGTTCCAGAGTTTCTGGTATGAGATGTGTCTTATAGCTTTTTTAGATATTCTTCCCATCAAGCTCTTTGACGTTGATGATCAGCTTGCTATATAATTAGATGTCCTGTCTAAGAAAGCGATGTCTCTATCCTGCATTTACATTCTACGTCAACATTTCTTTTCCAACGGACTTTCTTGTGGGTAGTATTGGTTACAACGTTTACATTTACCTGTAGTCTTACTATGTCCAAATTCCAATCAACGTTCGTGATAGAGTGCTTTCAAGTTGCCATACGTACCCCAAACGTTGTTTTGTTTTGAGAGTGTGTGTGTTCCCTAAATCAAGTTTCGAAGTTCCTCCCCGTCTGTCCTATCTAATGTTTACTACACTCATTTCACACTTCATATCCACACACATGAATGCCGAAACGTATTCCGGAGGTGGACAGAAATATGTTAACACCACAGAGAACAAATTAGGACCCCAGTGGGGTGCAGAAAACCAGTTGGCATTCGAAAGAGCTTCCAGTCGTCTCGTAATGGATAAATGCTGGTCCTGCGTGGTTTTCAAGGTAGTCTTATACCATTCTTCCTGCGAAATAGTGGCAAGACCAGGTGATGATGCTCGAAGTAGTTAGCAATCACGGTTCCCGTCAGATGTTAACCGCTGTCTGGCTGGGCTAGCCACTAATAGTTGTGGCATGCACACGGTTTTTTTTTTTAGATTAGGTTCCTCCCCACGGGAAACAAAACATGGCCTGAAAACTTACCAGTTCATAACACTGATGTGGGTGTGCCAACTGTAAAAATTGTTAGTTCGCCTAAACAGGTCATTCCAAAGGATCTAAATATGCTAAGTCACGTGTTAGTAAATTGTTGAAGTTTCTGTAACAAGATCCACGAGTTACTCTCCGAAACAAACAGCAGCAATGCCAATATTGTATTAGGTACCCAAAGATGATTAAAAGCAGACATAAATAATTGTGAAATGTTGAACTGGGATTGGACTATGTTTAGGACAGATAGGACTGACGCTGTAGGAGGTGGTGTGTTCACTGCAGTTAAAAGCTGCAGTTGAGATCGATACTGGGCCGGACTGTGAAATAGTCTGGATAAATCTGTCAAGCATATGAGGATTGACCATTGTGTTAGGATGTTTTTATAGACTACCAGCAGCAGCAACAAACGTCGCAGAACGTTTCAGGGAAAGTCTTGAGTACATAGGAAATAAATATCCAAATTACCCATTAGTTATAGGTGGAGACTTTAATCTGGCATCCATTGACTGGGAAAATTACACGTTTCTCACAGGAGGCAGAAGGAAAGACTCGAGTGAAGTTATTCTAGGACCCCACTCAACATACAACCTTGACCAATTGGTTAGAAAACCAACTCGAGATGGGAACATATTAGATATCTTGGTGACAAACGGACCTGATCGTTTTGAGTAAGCTAATCTAGAAGAAGGTATTAGCGACCATAATGTCGGTGTGGCTTCTGTATCAGTGGAAGATGCAGAAAGACCAAAGAAACAGCGTAGAGTTTCCTTGTTTCGGAAAGGAAATAAAAGTGTCATTAATGAATATTTTCATAGTCAGAATCCCAAGCATTCACCGCAGGACACAAAGATATTGAGCATCTTTGGTCGAAATTTAAAAGTATTGCCCTCCACGTGCTAGCAAAAATATAGGGGAGGGAAAGGATTCACCTTGGTACAACAAACATATTAGGAAGATGCTGAGAAAGCAAAGAATTTTGTACAGTCGTTTTAAATGTAATCACTGCCCGCAGACAAACAGAAATTATGCGAAATGAAAGCAGCTGTCAAAAGGTCAATGAGAGGTTCTTTTAACGAATCTGATAGCAATATTTTATCTGCAGATTCTAAAAATAACCCCAAAAAACATTGTTCGTACGTTAAATCTATAAACGCTAGAAATAATTCAGTACCTTCTCTTGCTGCCAGTACGTGTAATGTAACGGGTGGCGACTAACACAAGGCCGAAATTCTAAACCTAGCTTTCCCCGTAAGATTATATGTTGACTATGCTACAATTATAGCACCATTCTTATCCATCATCTATCACAGATCATTGGAACAGCGAAAAGAGGGTATGACATGGGCCTTCTTCCAGTCCCGTGGAATCTATAAAAAGGGTAGGAAGTCGGATTCTATATAATTACCGGCCAATTTCACTGACGTCGATTTGTTGTAGAATCCTGGAACATATTTTTTGTTCAGACATAACGCCCCTTCTAGACTCTGAGAAGCTGATCTGCAGAAACCAGCATGGTTTTAGGAAACAGCGGTCATGCGAGATACAGCTGGCCCTCATTGTACATGATATACAACAGGCTCTAGATACCGGCTCCCAGGCTGATGCCATATTTCTCGACGTTCGAAAGGCGTTCGACTCAGTTCCGCACTGTCGATTGCTCCAAAAAATGCGCGCTTACGCTCTATCCGATTTCATAAGCGGTTGGATAAAAAGTTTCGTAACAGACAGAGGGCATTACGTCGTCCTGAATGAAGAAACAAGCATAACTTCAGGAGTCCCCAGGACAGCGTAATAGGTCCTCTGCTTTTTACGATTTACATAAACGATCTGGTGGATGGTACTGACAGCGGCATTAGACTGTTTGCCGATGATGCTGTAGACTACAGGAAAGTAGTATCGCACTTCGCCGAGGATGTAGAGCATACATTATTGCCACCAACTTTCAAATTGCGCAATGACCACCATTCAAAGATAACGGAAATTAGAGCTCGTACTGAGGCGTTCAGTCATTTTCCCTCGCGCGATCCGCGAGTGGAACAGAGGGGGGAAATATGGCTTTGGCGCGAAATGTGCTCTCCGCCACACACTTCAGTGGCTAGCGGAGTATATATGTAGAAAATGAGTATATATGTATGGGGAACGAATACCTTTCCATGGAATGGGCCTGACCAACCAAAATGGCAGTATCTTGGCAGTAATTTTATCGAGTTCGAATTCACTCATCTCCGACATAATGCACTGACAACTGCACAACACACTTTTCTGTCTACGATGACCGCTGAACGGTATTGAGGACGTTGCACAGGTGATATTCACGGCCAAATAGAACAGCAAAACTTGCGGGCTCGGCTAGCATCTGCTTGTACGCTGAAGCGCCAAAGAAACTGGTATAGGCATGCTTATTCAAATACATACAGTTATGTAAACAGGCAGAATACAGCGCTGGGGACGCAACGCCTATATAACACAACAAGGGTTTGGCGCAGTTGTCAGATCGCTTACTGCTCCTACAATGGCAGCTTATCAAGAGTTAAGTGAATTTGAATGTCGTATTGTAGTCGACGCACGAGCGATGGGAGCATCTCCGAGGTGGCGATGAAAAGAGGATTTTCCCGTACTACCATTTCATAAGTGTACTGCGAATATCAGGAATCCAGTAAAATATCAAATCTCCGAAATCTCTGCAGCCGGAAAAAATATCCTGCAGCAACACGACCAACAACGACTGAAGAAAATCGTTCAGTGTACAGAACTGCAAACCTTCCGCAAATTTCTGCAAATTTCAATGCTGGCCCATCAACAAGTGTCAGCGTCCGAACCATTCAACAGAACCCAATCATGTACGCTTGATGACTGTACGTCTCGTCTGGGCTCCTTGTAAGTAAGATGTTCAGGTTTTATTTATTGGTAACGCGAACGCCACGTAGCGCTCTGTAAGAAAATCACTGGCTGTGCCGTGTGCAATCTGTGGCTGGTTTGCATTGTTGTCTGCCATTGTAGTGTTGGGAAGCGGCAGCTGGATGCTAACAGCGCGTAGCGTTGGCAGTTGGAGTTGAGCCGCCAGCAGTGGTGGACGTGGGGAGAGAGATGGCGGAGTTTTGAAATTTGTAAGAATTGGTGTCATGAACTGATATATATATTATGACTATTAAGGTAAATACATTGTTTGTTCTCTATCAAAATCTTTCATTTGCTAACTATGCCTATCAGTAGTTAATGCCTTCAGTAGTTTGAATCTTTTATTTAGTTGGCAGTAGTGGCGCTCACTGTATTGCAGTAGTTCGAGTAACGAAGATTTTTGCTGAGGTAAGTGATTTGTGAAAGGTATAGGTTTATGTTAGTCAGGGCCATTCTTCTGCAGGGATTTTTGAAAGTCAGATTGCGTTGCGCTAAAAAATATTGTGTCTCAGTTTAAGCACAGTCGTGTACAATTTTTCTAAGGGGACGTTTCATCCTCAACACCGAAATTTGACTTTAGTGACTGGAAACATGTTGCCTGGACGGACGAGTCTCGTTTCAAATTGTATCAAGCGGATGGACGTGTATGGGTATGGAGACAACCTCATCAGTCCATGGACCATGTATGTCAGCAGGGGACTGTTGTGGTTGGCAGGAGAGCCAACACCGTATAACTAAAGGAGGCCGAAATGCACGCGTCTCAGCTCACGCAGGCTGGCGTGAGGTCTGGAACATGACAAGGGAATTAGAATTGAGAAAAACGGACGTAGCTGGTGGAATATTTAACTTTAATCCATTAATGAAGAACGTCGCTCGTGACAGTACATATAGCTGAAGGCTATCGTCTCGGCAAATGAGAGCGTATTTTGTCAGTGAACCATCGCTAGCAAAGTCGGCTGTACAACTGGGGGTAGTGCTAGGAAGTCTCTCTAGACCTGCCGTGTGGCGGCGGTCGGTCTGCCATCACTGATAGTGGCGACACGAGGGTCCGACGTATACTAGCGGACCGCGGCCGATTTAAAGGCTACCACCTAGCAAGTGTGGTGTCTGGCGGTGACACCACAGGGACTGTTCAAGCTGGTGGCGGCTCTGTAACGGTGTGGGGCGTGTGCAGTATAGTGATATGGGACCCCTGATACACCTATATACGACAGGTGACACGTACGTAAGCATTCTGTCACCTGCATCCAATCATGGCCACTGTGCAGTCCGACGGACTTCGGCAATTCCAGCAGGACAATGCGACACTCCAGACGTCCAGAATTGCTACAGAATGGTTCCAGGAACACTCTTCTGAGCTTAAGCGCTTCCGCTGTCCACCAAATTCCCCAGACAAGAACATTATTGAGCATATCTGAGCTGCCTTGCAACGTGGTGCTCAGAAGAGATTTCTTATGGATTTATGGACTGCCATCCAGGATTCATGGTGTCAATACCCTCCAACACTATTTCAGACATTAGAGTCCACGCCACGTCGTGTTGGTGCACTTCTGCGTGCACGCGGGGCCCTACACGATATTAGTCAGGTGTATCATTCCTCTGGGTATTTTCAAGCATTTCTCGCAGTGTTTGCATATTTTTGTACAACCATTGCAAGTTTTGTTGTGGTGCCTGGGTCTTAGCATGTTATTTGTACAGAAACCTGTATGTATATTTGTTTACAGAAGTATCTTCCTCTTATTACAGATTTTCATCATTTCCCTAAGACTGTATCCATTGGCCACAACCACTTCCTTCAAAATAGTCAGGTTTTGTTGACTGAATCTTCCGTCTGTCCTTGGTAGAACAACATCATAACAAATGAAAAGTACTAATTTACTTTTGTTCTATAGTAATACTTTTTCTTGTGTTCACCGGTTTTCAGCTTACAAGACCATCTTCAGACATTTACTACCACCGCCAAAGAAGTTACAATTTTTGTAAACGATATTTGAAAGGAAGTTACACAGCTATATTGAAGCAGAAACGTACAGTAAATAATATCTTTGACATCATGGTGGTAATGCAAAGTAAAATGTTTTTACATTGCATTATCACCTACTGTTAATGATGTTATTTGCTGTACGTCTCTGCTTCGATCTAGATGTGTAACTTCTTTCCCAGTATCTTTTACAAGAATTATAATTTCTTTGGCGACAATAGTCAGTAAATATCTGAAGATGGCCTTGTAAGCTGAAAACCGGTTAACACAAGAAAAATACTACTGCAGAACAAAATCAAACTAGCGCTTTACATGTATTACACACAGCTCTCTTACAAGTTCATGCTGGCAATCTTAATAATCTGTTCACGGTTGCATTAAAATCTGCATACTTGCATCATGGGCTGTTATGAGCGCTCATTGATGACATCTGTACATATATGCTAGCTGAATATACGCAATTAATGTTTTATTGTTTGTTAGTGTTAAATCCAGTTGTCACCCTCAGACTCGATCGTGAATTTAATCTTTAGACTCTGAGAACTCACGGTCGTATTATTGCTCTGTGCTTAACGGAAGTCAACTCATTTGATGTATTTTAATGTGGTGTTTCTTTCACAGTAATATTTTGGGAGATTCTTTATTTTTCCTATGTTTCCTGTGTGAACTTGCTTCCTCACCATGTGGTTGGTTGGACCAACCGCCACATTGGTAAAGTGCAGTTTCGGTCTGTAAATGTACAGTAGACGAGTGAACAACTATACGGTAGTGCGTGAGTCTAAGATAGGGCAGGAACAATCTGGTGTGTCGGTATTTTTTGCATCTCTGTTGGCTACCGCAACTTGGCCATGTTTCTTGTGTCCGCGATAACTATTTTATTTGGTTACAATGAAGTGCGTGACGTAAAATATACGGTTTAAACTCTTGTATCTAAGAAAGTTCAGATTTTCATTCCCATTGATGGGATAAAGGCCTGCAAAATTTTGCCGTCATATGATAGTAAAGATCTTCCCCCCAGCTCAGTAACGTGGTGTTATTTCTGAAACCAAGATTAAATAAAAATTGGCAGTCATAGTCAGGTGTACCACTCGTTGCCCTCTCTTCAGTTAAGTTTTAATGAAAATCGAAATATTCAGGCAGATACTCTTCCGCCCTGACCGAGTTCGCTTGTAATGTCTTTTCTGAACTTGTTCTGCGTGACCTACAGCAATTAAATATAATAAGCATCGGTTTAGGTATAATCGTGTGCCTGTTTAAAGCTTTATTGAAGCAAAGTCTGCGCTCCCCTCACCCTTTCCATAAAAAATGATTCAAATGGCTCTAAGCACTATGGGACTTAACATCTGATGTCATCAGTCCCCTAGACTTAGAACTACTTAAACCTAACTAACCTAAGTACATAACACACATCCATGCCCAAGGCAGGATTCGAACCTGCGACCGTAGCAGCAGCGCGGTTCCAGACTGAAGCTCCAGAGCAGCTCTGCCACAGCGACCGGCCCCCTTTCCATAATTACGTGACGGAAGTGAATCATGTTAACTAGAGAGACCAGTTGTGATGTTGCGTATTCCAACAGACACACGGCTAGTTGTTGAAATGCCATCGGTACTGAATAAGTATCAATTAATCTATACCCTCGACTGATTATTTCCGACCTTCATCATAAAGAATAGGTGAAAGTCACTATTTCAGTTGCATTCTGGGTCAATAAATGAAAGTGAATAAAAGTTCTATGCTGCCTAGGTGCATAGGTATCTTCTGTAGTAGATCTAAAAGATTCCGTTATCCGTTGCGTTCAGATTTTTTACCGATTGGTTAAACCCACCTGCTAGAAATTATTAATACCTCAGCAGGGGCCTGTAATTTCGTGGACCACACTAATTGGTTAAGCCATTACTACAGAGTGTAGCTTGCAGGAGCTGTAGGACACGACAAACTTTGTATCCAGCCTGAAAGGCGGCGCGTGGATAGGAGCAGGAAAATTACGTC
The DNA here is from genome assembly GCF_023897955.1 of Schistocerca gregaria. Lineage (NCBI taxonomy): Eukaryota > Metazoa > Arthropoda > Insecta > Orthoptera > Acrididae > Schistocerca > Schistocerca gregaria. Next base: position 112,631,016 of record NC_064928.1, on the reverse strand, counting down.
GGTACTGCAGTGAGTAAAGGTGGTTTACTGGTGCAGGAAATAATACATAACTTTGCACAGATGCGAAGTCTTAGACCCGTCGTATGTAGAGCAAGGCTGAAGCGAAGTGTACTGGTTGTCTGCACTTGATGAAATGGGGAGAATCTGTGGCGATGCTCGTAGAGCTCTCCAGCGCCGGCTAGAGGGCGTAATCCTCCTGCCAGGTGGAGCTTTACCAATACCAGTGGTAGTGAAACTTTACGTTGCAATAGGAGAGAGCAGTCAGACGGAGTCGCGTTCGAGGACGTTGTGTTTACCGTTCAGGCGACGGCTCACTGCGGAGATATCGGGAGGCCATAAAACGTCCGTGCTGTGAGGGAGTTCGGCAGTGTGAGATACCACCCCTTGTACTCTACATGACATGTCATTCTTCTGTAACACCACTGCAAAACTATGCATAACGGGGATCTGACTACAACTAATCAATATTTTGGTCCTCATGGAGGGAATGAAGTGGACTTAATGTAAAAGACTTTTCACTACTTCGACCATCTGCTACATAAATTATTGTTGAAAGCGTTGTAGGCTCCGATTTCTACTGAAATTCAAGGCGTTGGGTGTGGTTACACAAATTTGCTATCAGAAGGACACAGGAGTGAAATACGATGATCCAAGATAACGACACATAATTCGAAATAATATGGAAATTGCTGCACTGCATTTGATAAAGTCGAGAACAGGTGGACACCTATACCACGATTCCCAGCGTCTGACTATCCTTCCCTGGACTCACAGGGATTGTGAATGGAAAACTACACGCTAATGCGTTATATGTATGTCGAGCTACTACTGCTGCTATTTACAGGGGCGCACGCATTACGCTGTGAGCATTCCTTTGACATAAATATTTGACATATCAACTTCGACAAAGAAACATGAAAGTGTAATACCGGCCTAACTCTGAGCATACGGTGAGCCTTGCGGCTGCCACACAACCACTTACGACTCCCGACAGCTTTACTATGGCACTTCCTTGGTAGTCTAACCGCCACCCTAATCTTCTCCTCGCGACATTGAGAAATCTAAACTGGTTCTCTCAGAGCAGATTTCAGAACCCGAATCTTTCTCTTCACGCTCAAACGCCTTCCAAAATCATATGCCCCATGTGGATGCTTCAAAAACCACAATCCATTTCTTGAGCCAATAGCGCATTTTTTAATGCCCGGTTCCTCCTCCCTCCAAAAGATCCTCTATCACGCCCCATCCTGATTTAGGTTTTCCGTAATTTCCCTAAATCGCTTCAGGCAAATGACGGGATGGTTCCTTTGAAAGGGCACGGCCGATTTCCTTCCCCATCCTTCCCTAACCAGAGCTTGAGCTCCGTCTCTAATGACCTCGTTGCCGACGGGACGTTAAACACTAATCTCCTCCTCCTCCTCTATCACGCCATGCAACACATGCCCTCCGGACACTCTTCGGCGTCATAGTCAACAAGCCAATTAAGATTTCGCCTCTCACTTCGCGGGGGAACACCAGTCTGGGAGTCACTGCGTCTCTAAAAAAAATGCAGGAATTTTCGGAACGCCTGGGTAACGTACGTCAGGCCGTGCCGATGGGACAGCTTTTCTTCCTCAGACCGAAACAGCGTTCTCCGGAAGGCTCACGGGGCAAAAAGCGTTGCGCCTACCCCTGAAAGTTTGAGGCGCACTACCTTCTCTGCCAAGAACTGGTACCAGAGCGACGCGATTCCGCGAAGGTGCCGTAAAACTCTGGCGCCGTGCTCTGCAACGAAATGCCTTGCCGAGTCCCCGTGGGACACGGGTCTACCGCCCACTGCTGGGGACCGCCCGTGGGCGCTGAGCCCACAGGGGGCGGGGAGGGGGGGGGGGGGGGGGAGGAGCGTTAACAGACGCGGCTCGCCTGTTACTCAACATACCTGAGCACAGGCACCCACATTTTTTAAACAGCCTGCCGTAAAGTCGTTGTTTTGCTGTCTGAGCCAGCGGCGGCCACTGCACTCGACACTACCTTTGCCTGACCGTGACGAAAATGCTTTTCCTGCATCAGCACCATCCCTTCACATCGAAATACCACATTTAAAAAAATGGTTCAAACGGCTCTGAGCACTATGCCTCAGTGCGGCTTTAGGAAAAGTAGGCACTGCAGAGGCAATTCTGACGTTGCGGCTGATAATGGAAGCAAGACTGAAGAAAAATCAAGACACGTTCACTGGCTTTGTCGACCTGGAAAAAGTGTTCGACAATGTAAAATGGTCCAAGATGTTCGAAATTTTGAAAAAAATGTACAGGGAAGCTATAGGGCGAGATGGGTCCTATACAATATATACAACAGGCAAGAGGCAATGATAAGAGTGAACAACCAAGAACGAAGTGCTAATATTGAAAAGGGTGTAAGACAAGAATGTAGCCTTTCACCCCTACAGTTCAATCGGCACATCGACGAAGCAATGATGGAAAGAAAAGAAAGGTTCAGGAGTGGAATTAGAAATCAAGGTGAAAGGATATCAATGATACGATTCGCTGAGGACATTGCTGTCTTGACTGAAAATGAAGAAGATTTACATGATCTGCTGAACAGAATGAACAATGTAATGAGTACGAAATATGGATTGAGAGTAAATCGAAGAAAGACGAAGGTAATCAGTAGAAAAATGAGAACAGCTAGAAACTTAACATCACGATTGAAGTATGAGAATCGGAATTCAAAGAGCTTTGGAGGACTTACGGTCAAATAAGGCAGAAGGGATAGATAACATTCCGTCAGAATTTCTAAAATCATTAGGGGAAGTGGCAACAAAACGACTATTCACGTTGGTGTGTATAATATATGAGTCTGGCGACATATCATGTGACTTTCGGAAAAGCATCATCCACACAATTCCGAAGACGGCAAGAGCTGACAAGTGCGAGAATTATCTCACAATCAGCTTAACAGCTCATGCATCGAAGCTGCTTACAAGAATAATATACAGAAGAATGGAAAAGAAAATTGAGAATGCGCTAGGTGACGATCAGTTTGGCTTCAGGAAAAGCAAAGGCACGAGAGTGGCAATTCTGACGTTAAGGCTAATAATGGAAGCAAGGCTGAAGAAAAATCAAGACACGTTCATAGGATTTGTCGACCTGGAAAAAGCGTTCGACAACATAAAATGGTGCAAGCTGTTCCAGATTCTGAAAAAAGTAGGGGTAACCTATAGGGAGAGACGGGTCATATACAATATGTACAACAACCAAGAGGGAATAATAAGAGTGGACGATCAAGAACGATGTGCTCGTATTAAGAAGGGAGTAAGACAAGGCTGTAGCCTTTCGCCCCTACTCTTCAATCCGTACATCGAGGAAGCAATGATGGAAATAAAAGAAAGGTTCAGGAGTGGAATTAAAATACAACGTGAAAGGATATCAATGATAAGATTCGCTGATGACATTGCTATCCTGAGTGAAAGTGAAGAAGAATTAAATGATCTGCTGAACGAAATGAAGTCTAATGAGTACACAGTATGGTTTGAGAGTAAATCGGAGAAAGACGAAGGTAATGAGAAGTTGTAGAAATGAGAACAGCGAGAAACTTAACATCAGGATTGATGGTCACGGTGTCAATGAAGTTAAGGAATTGTGCTTCCTAAGCAGTAAAATAACCAATGACGGACGGAGCAAGGAGGACATCAAAAGCAGACTCGCTATGGCAAAAGAGGCATTTCTGGCCAACAGAAGTCTACTAATATCAAATACCGGCCTTAATTTGAGGAAGAAATTTCTGAGGATGTACGTCTGGAGAACAGCATTGTATGGTAGTGAAACATGGACTGTGGGAAAACCGGAACAGAAGAGAATCGAAGCATTTGAGATGTGGTGTTACAGACGAATGTTGAAAATTAGGTGGACTGATAAGGTAAAGAATGAGGAGGTTCTACGCAGAATCGGAGAGGAAAGGAATATGTGGAAAACACTGATAAGGAGGACAGGATGATAGAACATCTGCTAAGACATGAGGGAATGACTTCCATGGTACTAGAGGGAGATGTAGAGGGCAAAAACTGTAGAGGAAAATATTAGAATACATGCGGCAAGTAATTGAGGACGTTGGTTGCAAGTGCTACTCTGAGATGGTGAGGTTGGTACATGAGAGAAATTCGTGGCGGGTCACATCAAACCAGTCAGAACACGGATGACGCAAAAAAAAAAAAAAAAAAAAAAAAAGGAAGAAGAGCGGGGGAGAGATCTATATTATTTATTACGCTTTTATTATTTCAAACTAAGAAAATTTCTTGTAGATTGTGTTCCACAGCTTTTATAAATTAAGCGGCTATTCCTGTTCTTTGTTGTCCGACCAGTGTCCATTCCATGTATGAAGTTCTGCATGACTTCACATTGTGCACCTTAAGTATGTATGTAACTCTTTATCACAACATTTTGCTGCTCTTGCACTGACGGCGTTTACAGATAAAACTTTCTGCTCCTGCAAAATGTTTTTTCATATAGATCTAAACATGTTTCAGTACCTTTGAGCCATAGTCAGTGAGTTTCTTTTATTTAAATCTGTAGATATTAAATAGATGTTATGTGATTATTAATCTACGAAAATTAAGCCTAAAACAGTTTCTGTTCGTCGTTGTCATTACCTGAATTTTACATTACACCGTTATGCTGGAACTCTGTACTGTCCTTCACTGGCAGTTTGCCATCTGCAACTGAATGCTATGTATTTCGTTAGTGAGTTAACTCACCACTCTACAAAGGACCCCCTCCCCCCCGCCCCAATCAGGCCCTGAAGACCACGTGACAGTCGACCGATCGACCGACAGCCTCTCATCCTCAATTGTTTATCGTCGGATGCGGTATGGAGGGGCACGGAGTTAGTGGAACCCGGCTCCTTCGCATGAAGGTCTGCCGCATTGACCACTCAGCTACAGAGGCAGAACATTATATTTGTGAATCATCAGTCTTCTGACTCCTTTGATGCGGCTGGCGACTAATTTCTCTCTTGTGCCAACCCCTTCATCTCAAAGTAGCACTTGCAACTTTCGTCCTCAGTTATTTCCTGGATGTATGCCTCTACAGTTTTTGCCTCTACAGTTCCCTCTAATTCTATGGAAGCCATTCCCTGATGTCTTACCATCCTGTTCCTTCTCCTTGCTAGTGTTTCCCACATATTCCTTTCCTCTCCGATTTTGCGACTGGTTGCTTCATATTTGGTAATTTTGTGGCTTATGGCCGCTGAACGAGTTGCGAACCACATGGAGCCCACCATTCATAAAAGCGAGCTGAGTTTCGCTGGATCACTGTATGCGGAATCCATGTTGATTTTTATAGATGTTTTAATTCTTGAGCATAAAACATGTTCTATAATTCTACAACAGATTGACGTCAACGATATACGTTTATAATTGTGTGGATCTGTCTTACGGTCTTTCTTAAAAACGGGCATGACCTGCGCTTTTTTCGAGTCGTTAGGTACCTTTCGTTGCTAAAGCGATAAATTACTGCCGCGCGGGATTAGCCGAGCGGTCTCAGGCGCTGGAGTCATGGACTGTGTGGCTGATCCCGGCGGAGGTTCGAGTCCTCCCTCGGGCGTGGGTGTGTGTGTTTGTTCTTAGGATAATTTAGGTTAAGTACTGTGTAAGCTTAGGGACTGATGACCTTAGCAGTTAAGTCCCAAAAGATTTCACACACATTTGAACATTTGATAAATTACTGCTAGAAGGGGAGCAAGTTCTTTCGCATAATCTTTATAGGAACTTATAGGTATCTGACCTGGTCCTGAAACCTTCCCCTACACCTTCCAAGTGACGCATTAGTGAACTTGATTGAAAACCTAATAAAATGTGAATGCCACAGGAGAAATCTGTCTGTGGCCTGGCTCATACGTACGACATACAATGCACAAGTGCAACGAAACCATCGAACACGCTATGGAAGGCAACCAAGGTCCAAGCCAACTTTTCGGGCTTGGTTTTCGTCATTTATGGAAACTGGTAGTGTGCTCTTTAAAAAGTGGATGAGTCATCCAACTGTTTCAAACGGCAACGTGGGCTAGGTACGACAGACGTTTGGAAGAATTCCGAGATAATCGGTGCGTACGATGGCCAGAGAGTTGAAAATGAGACGATTAACGCTACACAGCGTGTTGTGAAAGAGGTTACTGCTATATGCGTACAAGGTCCATCTTTTTCGAGTATTGAACAGTCTGTAGCGCATGTGGTATGCGTTGTCCATGTCATTAAGAGTGCACACATAGATGTGTGAATGAGGATGTAGAAGTGTTGAAAATTATTTCTTCTTATCTAGCATAGCTTTAAAGGTATTTAAGTCTTAAGCTATAAAGATAATTCATAGCTACCCTGTATTTGTGCTTAGGCTCCATACGAAACGCTGTTGTCGAGTTTGTTACCATTGCCTCCTGATGTCTGATTGTGACATCTGCCGTGTTTACTAACCATTAGCAATCTGCATGCGGCTTTTGAGCGAGCATGAGTCTATACATTCGGTGCACTCTGTATGATATTTTATATAATGATTGTTTTACTCTCGACATAGAAATATTCTATGCCAAGCATGTTCTTGGAATATCTGTTTCTTACGTGACAGAATTATTGTATTTGTATATTAACTGGGGACCTAGAAACGACGGAGAGGCTCCGTCCCCGCCGCAGCCGCAGTGGTCCACAACCCCACGACGACTACCGCAGTCCACTTCACCCCTCCGCCGCCCCACCCCGAACCCAGGGTTACTGTGCAGTTCGGCCCCTGGTGATCCCCACAGGGAACGTCTGACAGCACACCAGTGTAGCCCCTATGTTTGCGTGGTAAAGTAATTATGGTTTACGCTACGTGGATAACTTCTTTCCTGCAGCAGTCGCCGACGTAGTGTAGCTTAGACGGAATAAGGGGAACCAGCCAGCATTCGCCAAATGGAAAACCGCCTAAAAACCATCCACAGACTGGCCGCCTCACCGGACCTCAACACAAGTCCGCCGGGCAAATTCGTGCCGGGGACCAGGCGCTCCTTCCCAATCCGAAAAGCCGTGCGTTGGACGGCACGGCTAACCAGGCGGGCACTTATTGTAATTACGAACGAGATGCTTTGAAGTGCAGTGTATAAGTTACGCTATGACATCATATAATATGAAAGATATTTCACACCCAGTTTTGTGCTTACTAGATGTTTACAGATACGAAGATGGCAATGTAGTTTCCCGAATCCTGTAATTTGAATAAACACTCTACTAATACGATCGTGGCATTTCGAAATTTGTAATTTCCATTTTAAAACACACTGTCGGGAAAAAAATCTCAACATCAAGGAGTTGTGCGATATAAACGTTTAGTTGGTAGGCGTGTTTCTACATGTGAAAGTTGATGGACTCTCATATTTCGTCGCATAAGGATGGCACCAGTAGCGTCAATATGACGACGTAAATCAGGTTTCCTTTAAATAAACGCTGTAACGGTCGTGAGCGTTCGTTAACTTTGAGATTGGACACGATCAGCTGATGTTAGTCAAGAACGTCTTTAAGGCGACAAAGACGGCATTATCAACACTTCACTGAGTTTGAACGAGGTCGTAGATAGGCCTACGATAAGCTTGATGTTTCTTAATTATTATTTTCCTCGTTGAATTTGATTATGCTTACTGTTTTCCTGTTATTTTTTTCCGTTTTTTTCTGCGGTATTGCAGAAAGACTTGGCAGGAATGTAGTCACTGTATATGATTCCCGTCAGCGGACGTGCCGATGTGGATACACCAGGTCCGGTCTGATCATTGAAATTAAGCACCACTAAGTTTGGCCATTACTTGGATGGGTGACCGTCCAGGTACGCCGCACGCTGTTTTCCCTGTTGCCTTTAAGGCAGGTGGGAGAGGAGAGATAGTGTCGTGGAGTCCCTGATCACCATTTCCTGATCAGCAGTTGACACCTCAGTGACACAACGAACTGCTACAAATCAGTTTCCTTTAATTTATCTCTATGGTCACAAACTTTTTGTTAACGGATTACCTGTTTCGGTCTTTAATTATCATCATCAGATCTGTTTCATAAAAACAAAGTTTTAATGTACTGCAGCCATAGTGGCATCGTCAAATGTTAAATGCGGAATCATTTGACGATTCCACTATGGCTGCAGGACATTAGGACTTTGTTTTTATGAAAAAGATGTGATGATGGCCATTAAAGACCGAAACCGGTAATCTGTTAACAAAAAGATTGTGACCATAGACGTAAATTAAAGGAAACTTATTACATACGCGGGGCACTGTTTTTTCGCGACGATGTCGCAGCTTGTGTTACAAATCAGTTACTTCAAGGACATCTACGAACCAGATGCCCTGTAGCATGCATTCCACTGACCCCAAAGCACCGCCATTTGCGACTTCTACATCTACATCTACATTTATACTCGCCAAGCCACCCAGCGGTGTGTGGCGGAGGGCACTTTACGTGCCACTGTCGTTAACTCTCTTTCCTGTTCCAGTCTCGTATGGTTCGCGGGAAGAACGACTGCCGGAAAGCCTCCGTGCGCGCTCTAATCTCTCTAATTTTACATTCATGATCTCCTCGGGAGGTATAAGTAGGGGGAAGCAATATATTCGATGTCTCATCCAGAAACGCACCCTCTCGAAACCTAGCGAGCAAGCTACACCGCGATGCACAGCGCCTCTCTTGCAGAGTTTGCCACTTTGTTAAACATCTCCGTAACGCTATCACGGTTACCAAATAACTCTGTGACGAAACGCGCCGCTCTTCTTTGGATCTTCTCTATCTCCTCCGTCAACCCGATCTGGTACGGATCCCACACTGATGAGCAATACTCAAGTATAGGTCGAACGAGTGCTTTGTAAGCCACCTCCTTTGTTGATGGACTACATTTTCTAAGGACTCTCCCAATGAATCTCAACCTGGTACCCGCCTTACCAACAATTAATTTTATATCATCATTCCACTTCAAATCGTCCCGCACGCATACTCCCAGATATTTTACAGAAGTAACTGCTACCAGCGTTTGTTCCGCTATCATATAATCAAACAATAAAGGATCCTTCTTTCTATGTATTCGCAATACGTTACATTTGTCTATGTTAAGGGTCAGTTGCCACTCACTGCACCAACTGCCTATCCGCTGCAGATCTTCCTGCATTTCGCTACAATTTTCTAATGCTGCAACTTCTCTGTATACCACAGCATCATCCGCGAAAAGCCGCATGCAACTTCCGACACTATCTACTAGGTCATTTATATATATTGTGAAAAGCAATGGTCCCATAACACTTCACTGTGGCACACCAGACGTTACTTTAACGTCTCTCCATTGATAACAACACGCTGTGTTCTGTTTGCTAAAAACTCTTCAATCCAGCCACACAGCTCGTCTGATATTCCGTAGGCTCTTACTTCGTTTATCAGGCGACAGTGCGGAACTGTTTCGAACGCCTTCCGGAAGTCAAGAAAAGTAGCATCTACCTGGGAGCCTGTATCTAATATTTTCTGGGTCTCATGAACAAATAAAGCGAGTTGGGTCTCACACGATCGCTGTTTCCGGAATCCATGTTGATTCCTACAGAGTAGATTCTGGGTTTCCAAAAACGACATGATACTCGAGCAAATAACATGTTCCAAAATTCTACAACAGATCGACGTCGGAGATATAGGTCTATCGTTTTGCGCATCAGCGGTTTCAAGCGAGAGCTCCTTAGTGGGCAGGACGAGGTCTGTTGCGTTTTCCGGTGAAAGCTGGTTCAGCCTCGATGCCAGCGACTAGCGTCTGTTGGTTACAATGAGGGCAGCTGAGAGCCTGCAACCAACCTGTCTACGTGCTAGACACCATGGACCCACACCTGGGATAATGCCCAGGGTGCGATTTCGTATGACAACAGGAACAGTCTCGTGGTTATGCCACGCACCTTCACTGCAAAACTGTACGTCATTCTGTTGATTAGCGTTCTAGGGGGTGTTTTCCAACAGGATAACACCCGCCCAAATACAGCTGTTTAACATAACACGCTCTGCAAAGTGTATACATGTTGCCTTGACCTGCTCGATCACCGTATCTGTCACCAATCGAGCACATATGGGACATCACTGGATGACGACTTCAGTTTCATCCACAACCAGCGTTAGCCGCCACCCTATTGACAGACTATGCGCTCCAGGCATGGAATTCGATCCCACAAACTGACATGTGGCAATTTGTGCAACACAATAGATGCACGTTTGTATGCTTGCATTCAACAGTCTAGATGTTACTAATGTATCACCATTTCACATGTGCAATGACTTACCTCGCGATTCCATTAACTGTGATCTTGCAATGTTAATGCCTTAAATATGTTAAGCAGACAAATGTATTCCCAAAATTTCATTACTTTACATTAACTACATTAGTGGCCATTAAAATTGTTACACCGCGAAGATGACGTGCTATAGGCGCGAAATTTAACGGACAGGAAAAAGATGCTGAGATATGCAAATGATTAACTTTTCAGAGCATTCACACAAGGTTGGCGCCCGTGGCGACACCTACAACGTGCTGACATGAGGAAAGTTTCCAACCGATTTCTCATACACAAACAGCAGCTGACCGGCGTTGCCTGGTGAAACGTTGTTGTGATGCCTCGTGTAAGGAGGAGAAAAGCGTACCATCACGTTTCCAACTTTGATAAAGGTCGGATTGTAGCCTATCACGATTGCGGTTTATCGTATCGCCACATTGCTGCTCGCGTTGGTCGAGATTCACTGTCTGTTAGCAGAATATGGAATAGGTGGGTTCAGGAGGGTAATACGGAACGCCGTGCTGGATCCCAACTGCCTCGTATCACCAGCAGTCGAGATGACAGCCATCTTATGCGCATGGCAGTAACGGCTCGTGCAGCCACGTCTCGATCGCTGAGTCAACAGATGGGGACGTTTGCAAGACGACAACGATCTGCGCGAACAGTTCGACGACGTTTGCAGCAACATGGACTATCAGCTCGGAGACCATGGGTGCTATTACCCTTGACGCTGCATCACAGACAGGAGCTCCTGGACGACGAACCTGGGTGCACGAATGGCAAAACGTCATTTTTTCGGATGAATCCAAGTTCTGTTTACAGCATCTTGATGGTCGCATCTGTTCTTGGTGACATTGCGGTGAATGCACCATACTGGTGTATCACCCGGTGTGATGGTATGGGGTGCCATTGGTTACTCGTCTCGGTCACCTCTTTTTCGCATTGCCGGCACTTTGAACAGTGGACGTTACATTTCAGATGTGTTACGACCCGTGGCTATACCCTTCATTCGATCCCTCCGAAACCCTACATTTCAGCAGGACAATGCACGACCGCATGTTGAAGGTCCTGTACGGGCCTTTCTGGATACAGAAAATGTTCGACTGCTGCCCTGTCCAGCACATTCTCCAGATCTCTCACCAATTGAAAACGTCTGATCAATGGTGGCCGAGAAATTGGTTCGTCACAATAATCCAGTCACTACTCTTGATGAACTATGGTATCGTTTTGAAGCTGTATGGGCAGCTGTACCTGTACACGCCATCCAAGCTCTGTTTGACTCAATGCCCAGTCGTATGAAGGTCGTTATTACGGCCGCAGGCAGTTGTTCTGGGTACTGATTTCTTAGGTCCTATTCATCCAAATGTTATCACATGTCAGTTCTAGTATAATATATTTGTCCAATGAATACCCGTTTATAATCTGCATTTCTTCTTGTTGTAGCAATTTTAATGGCCAGTAGTGTATTTTTTGGTGTTGCTATTTTTTCCCTGTCAGTGTACAGTATTCGGAGCTCAAATCTGGACAAAAAAAAATCAAATTTATTCAAACAAATAGACATGAAAATCTTCCAAAAATACTCGACGCGACCTCCGCCGTAAGTACGATATGGCGGGAAATTGAGATTGAAATTTCTCGGGATATAAGCGCTGCACCCTGTATATTGTGTCGCGTTCTCCTGCACGGAGCTGCCCGCTTTTCGCGAACTTTGGCAGCCGGGCTGGGCAGTGTTGTCGCAGCGGGACAGCGCGAGTAAGCAAGCCTGTGTTTGCCGGACCGTGCAGCGAACTTGGCCGCCGGCCGCGGCCACGGCTATTGGTTCGCAACGAGGCAAGTTTCCGGCGCAGCCTAGCTGCTAGCCGGGCGCGTTCCGCAAGCTCAGGGCTCAGAGAGGCCTGGACGGATTCTCTAGCCGTGGTATGTGCTTCCTCCGCAGTGCCGCTGCGTCGTAAAGTGGCTTGGCTGCATGTTTCAAACAGGTCGTGCCTGTGTGTTATACGAGGGGCGTGCGATAAGTACTGCAATACGTTTAATTTCTCGACCAATTTCGGTTGGAAAAAGATACGGAATTTCTTGCTGGACGTCGTGGGATATACTCGCTCTGGTAGGTCGGGGCGCTATACGCACCTTGTAAGTACGCTGTTTAGGTTTTATATTGGTAACGCGACGTAGCGCTCTCTATGAAAATCACTGGCTGTGTTGTGTGCAGTCTGTGGCTGGTTTGCATGTTTGGATGTTGCTATTGTAGTGTTGGGCAGTTGGCTGTTAACAGCGCGCAGCGTTGCACAGTTGGAGGTGAGACGCCAGCAGTGGTGGATGTGGGTAGAGAAATGGCATGAACTGATATATATATATATATATATATATATATATATATATATATAATGACTTTTGAACACTATTAAGGTAAATACATTGTCTGTTCTTTATCAAAATCTTTCATTTGCTAACTATGCCTATCAGTAGTTAGTGCCTTCAGTAGTTAGAATCTTTTATTCAGCTGCCAGAAGTGGCGCTCGCTGTATTGCAGTAGTTCGAGTAACGAAGATTTTTGTGAGGTAAGTGATTCATGAAAGATATAGAGGAGAAGGAGGAGGAGAGGTCATTAGAGACGGAGAAAGATATAGGTTATTAGATTATTGTTAGTCAGGCCCATTCTTTTGTAGGGATTATTGAAAGTCATATTGCGTTGCTCTAAAAATCTTGTATATCAGTTTAGTGTTGATCAGAATAAGTAAAGAGCGAAATTTCTGAGTACGTTCAGTTCTGCTCAGCTGTCTGAAAATCAAATAACGTAAGGAGTTTAACAGCACAGTAATTCAATAAATTTTTCTAAGGGGAGGTTTCAAATGGTTCAAATGGCTCTGAGCACTATGGGACTTAACATATATGGTCATCAGTCCCCTAGAACTTAGAACTACTTAAACCAAACTAACGTAAGGACAAAACACAACACCCAGTCGACGTTTCAAACTTTCAAATTCGCGTCTGCAATGGAGGTGCGTTCCAAGTAGAGCGCTTTCACTTTGTTTTGGCGGAAAACCAGAGCATGCAACCGTTGCTTCTCTGGTTCATTTGGGCAGGGAACCAAAGAACCAGCTCATCGGCCGTGCCCTTTCAAAGGACCTATCCTGTCATTTGTCTGAAGTGGTTTAGGAAAATCACGGGAAACCTAAATCAGGATGGCCGGACGTGAGTTAGGATGCAGATACCCAAAGGCGCTTGCAAAATGTTTGCGGAGACCTAGCAGTGAACAAAAGCACGGTGAGTCGTTGGACAAGGCATCTGTCATCACCGCAAAATGCAAACCTGTCCTATCTACTGCACTCCAGCTTGCCTCACACTGTTGAGACTTCTGCAGCGTTGGAATGTGTGGACACTCTCATTACAGGCGATCATGGCCACAGTCTGCTCTCAATGAATTGTTCTGTGTTCTTCCTCAGGATGCAACGATCAGTTCTGAAGTTTATTGTGCTGCCCTCATAAAATAGAAGAAACGACTTCAGAGTTCTTGTCGCCACAAAAATGCAAACGAACTTCTCGTTCTCCACGACGCGGCAGAACTGGATTGGATTGTTCATCCTCATCCAGCCCACAGCTCGGATCTCACATTTTCCAACTTCGATCCACTTCAGTACGAGGGTGATGGGGAGTTTACTGATGTGACAAACGTTGGCTCCGAAGTCGCCCAGTAGTATGGTACAATGTGGACATAGAGGCCCTCCAATAACTTGGCGCAAGCTGTCCTATTGAACGGAGATTATCCTCAAAATTACACTATAGGTATCGTTTAAGGAGAGATTGTTCGACATTAAACCCCTAAGGGGATGACATAATGGAAGAATGGTTCTATAAAAAGCTGTCGCTATTAAGACAATTTTGAAGCTAGAATTACGAAAACTGGGACTTGGTTTCGGAGTCAGAAATTTAAAAAAAATATGCATTTTGTCATTTCAAGAAATTTAGTCCGTGTCGGAGTGATATCGTGGGTGAACTTTTTTTTAAACGCCCACATCAAAAAAGGTTTTGCATCACCGCAGATCCCACAACTCCTGAAGACAGACTTTGACGGGATATTGTATCACCGGCACAATCCCTTTGACTGCTCATAGATGTCACTAAACCAACCCAACGATGTAAACAATCATGCATGAGCAGTGCGAATTAGACGGAGGGCGTCCGACAACCGATCAGTTCCAGTCATTCCTCCAGGAAGGAGGTATACGGCTCGTGTGGTCTGTAGTTCAATCGTGCCTAGACGGTGAATACCGCGGTTCGATCGCGTCCGCATTGTTACTTTGTGACAGGAAGAGCTCTCAACAAGGGAAGTGTCCAGGCATCTCGGAGTGAACCAAAGTGCTGTCGTTCGGAAATGGAGGAGATACAGAGAGACAGGAAATGTCGATGATTTGCCTGGCTCTGGCTGCCCAAGGGCTACTACTGCAGTTAGTGCAGCAAGGTGGAGGTTCCCTGCTGTTTTGAGGTGGCAGCATGTGGGGCCGACGTACGCCGCTGGTGGTCATGGAAGGCGCCGTGACGGCTGTACGATACGTGAATGTCGTCCTCCGACCGGTAGTGAAACCATGCCGGCAGCATATTGGCGAAGCATTCGTCTTCATGGACGACAATTCGCGCACCCGTCGTGCACATCTTGAGAAGATACCGGTGTGTACAGGAACCTGGACCAGCGCATCTGATGGTCCTGCTGTATGGTGGTACAACATGCAGTGTGTGGTTTTCATAAGCAAAAGGGTGGAAATGATCTTTATGTTAATCTCTATTCCAATTTTCTGTACAGGTTCCGGAACTCTCGGAGCGGAGGTGATGCAACACTTTTTTTGGTGTGTGTAAATCGCTACTAAAGAGCTGCTAAAGAACTTTTTAAGTTGCATGTATGAAAAATGGTGTTTTTCTTCTCAGTTAGAATTAAAAAAACAAAAGTTTCATTATTGTTGGAAGTTCAGTCCCTAAGGAGATGAAATGACAGATGAAATCTTTTATGCAAATATTTAATTATGAAAGCATTTTAAGGCTAAATGTATAAAAATTTGAATTGGATTCACGGTCGGAAATAAAAAATACGTGTCTCTGTGTCTTACGAAATTCAATCCGTAAAGGGGTGAAATAGTGCCTGATTAATTCACTGAGACATCATCGCCGTCGCCACACCGCTAAGGATAGAAACATGAAATTTAGAGAGGGCGTTGACCACAGACCATAGGCAGAGTTTAGTATGGGACTCTTGCCCACCCGGTTGGCCGTGCGGTCTAACACGCGTCTTTCCCGGCGGGATGGAGCGCCTGGTTCCCGGCACGAGTCCGCCCGGCGGATTTGTGTCGAGGTCTGGTGAACCGGCCAGTCTGTGGACGGTTTTTAGGCGGTTTTCCATTTGCCTCGGCGAATGCGCGCTGGTTCCCCTTATTCCGCCTCAGTTACGCTATGTCGGCGATTGCTGCGCAAACAAGTTCTCCAAGCAAACATAGGGGTTACACTCGTCTGGTGTGAGACGTTTCCTGGGGGGTCCATCGGGGGCCGAACCGCACAGTAACCCTGGGTTCGGTGTGTGGCGGCGGAGGGGTGAAGTGGACTGCGGTAGTCGTTGTGGGGTTGTGGACCACTGCGGCTTCAGCGGGAAGCCTCTCCGTCGTTTCTAGGTCCCCGGTTAACATACAATACCCCTAAGGGGTTGAAATGCGGAGTGACAGGTTTTTTGAAAATATGTCGCTATTAAGTCAATTTCGAACCAGAACTACGAAAATTCGCATTTCGTGTCTCGATCAGAAATACAGCAATGTGTGTTTCAGAATTTTTGAAAAGTCACCCACTAAGGGAGTAAAATAGTGAGCGGATTTTTTTTTTTTTTTTTGAAAATTAGTCATTATTGGAATACTGCTAAATAATTTTTGAAGCTACATCTTTGAAAATTGGTAGTTAGAAGTTTAAAAAAAATTGTTTCAGTGCTTTTGGAAATTTCACTCCCAATGGGTAGAATAGGGGATGAATATTCTTATGAAAATATTTCGTTATACGAAAACATCTTCAAAGCTAAAGCTATGAAAATTTGTATTTGACGTCCAAAGGAATATGTGCTATGGGATATAAGTTTCCATGGAAATATTACCACAAGAACTCAAAAGGCAGGGTTAATAAAATCCCCTGACTCCAGCTACCACAATCGCTTTTCACTTAGAAGCACATTTCGAAAAGACCATGCTTCTATGATCATTAGCGCGAAAAATTTAGAAGATTTCCAGGTTGTGAACAACGTAAAAAGTCGATTAAAGAAAAAGGAAAATATCTGTGTAGACCATACAGTGTGTGCGAGTGAAGTAGCGGGCTCTAAAATAGTACCGAGTGAAATGCTGGAGTTCAACACCTGTCTCTAGTCAAGAAAACGGCATTAATTCGGCGAAGAAGAAATGAAGTAGGTGTCTGTCTACAGGTATGCTATATCAAACGAAAGGAGCGAATTAGCAAATAATTCAAATAAACATAGGTACGGAAACCAGTGGTTTCCCATTCTCAACGTATTACGACTGGGTAAACGAATACGTTACAATAGAGTCCCTGAAGACCTAAGGAACACCCGAAGCAAACACAGTTACAAAAGCGTTCTTCAAGGCAGCATACTAACACATATCTTGTTTACCATTTGCTAAGAGGCAATTTTCAGGGAAGTGTTGGTGAAAGAAAGTAACGGAATCATAATACACAGGAAGATAAGGTATAATTTTAGGCATGCAGAACACACTGCTATCACGGTGAGTGATCTACCTGCGCTCCAGCACAGGATAGGCAATGTAGTCCAGCCCAATAAAGAGTTTGGCCTGTTAGCTAGCACTTCCAAGACCAAAGTTGTCTTCTCTGACACTGATGCGTCACCAACTTGATCTTATATTTTGAGGAGAAAAAATCGCACCAAGGAGATATCAGCCCCAGCAATTGATTCCGCGCGAAAATTTGGGTCATAATTCTGATAATGCAAAGTTATGGCCTTCTGAAAGTACAGCTATCAAACATCCGCGAGCGCTAGTTCTTTGTCATTCGCTCAACCTAATGCCCGAGCGCGAAATCTTGCATTACAATATTATTGCACCTAGGAATGAAGGCGCTTCGGTCAGCCTTCGTGTTTATGGTGATATTTCACAAAGACAAGCTGAAAGACTTGACACTATATGCACAACGGTTTTGAAATCATCCACAGTGCGATGCCCTCTCATCAGCCACCATTGTACTCGTTTATTGCATCGTCACCGCGTGTTCCTATAATGGCCACGGGAGGCCAAGTGTAACAATATCGTGATCAGGTAGTACAGCACATTGAACACCAGAACCATTCTATTCGTGCGTTGTTGAGGTGAAGGAAGAGGAGGGTTGTAGACGCATCTGCTCAACGTGTTTTGAAATCTTTTTCGAGAAATACGTTATTTTACGCGAAATATAGTAAGTAATGATGATGATGAGATCCAATACTCCGCGGAGCATAGGGGACGATGCGGGAGGCCCGCACCGCTGTACTAGGCAACGTCCTAGTGGAGGTGGTTTGCCATTGCCCTCCTCCGACCGGTGGGGATGAATGATGACGATGATACAACCCCACCCAATCATCACGAGGCAGGAAAAATACCTGACTCCACCGGAAATCGAACCCGGAAACCCGTGCGCGTGAAGCGAGAACGCTACCGCAAGACCACGAGCTGCGGACATAGTAAGTAATATGATTACGTTCAATACATTTTAACAAGATTCTCGTATTGACATTCTGTAGCTATGTATATGCCTCAAAATAAATAAGAATATGCCTAAACAAGTCAAGGATTATTATGAAATGAAGTTGACGATTGTCGATTTACAGATTAATTGCTCCAGCCACGTTGAAGAATAGCTCATCTCATGCAAATGTACTTCACTTTTACAACGCTAGCTTTAAAATCCAAAGAATATAACGCGCAAGTGCGATAACTAAACAGCGCTACACTACTTCTTTAATGACATACTCTTTCGGGTCAGTCTTTTGCACTGCACTTGTGAACCACAACATAATATTGTTCAAAGCAAAGAAATCTGTGGCACCATCTACAGTTTAGAAACCTCTGACACCACGAACAAAGCGTGTTACCAATGTTAAAGTGGTACTTCACAAATCTCTAACTCACTCCTCACGCCTGGGCATTGGGCTGCCGTTGTGTGAAGGAGCGAGTGGCATCCGGTAAATGAGCGACAAAGTTTGAAAGCTGTACTCTCAGAACGTCATAACATTATTATGGCGCAAATTTTCAAGCGCAACCTATCGCTGAATCTGATATATTACTAGCGTGATTCTTTTCTTTTAAAAACACAAGGTGAAGATGGTGAGTTTTCCTTGTAAGGAAAGAATCCAAGCAACCTTGTCAATAGAATGAAAAGAGATTGAATCCTCCTTGAAGAACTTGGGCACTGTGGTGGATGAGCTGGGTGACTTCACGAAAGAGATCACATCTAGCCAGAAGTGGCCAAGTGAATATCTATTACCACGAAAAAACTTAGCCTGCAACTGAGAATGTGAATGGGTCGTTCGTACGTGTTCCGCATTTTTCTCTAAGGATGCGAAAACTGGATGCTTGACCAGGATCTAGACAAAAGAACGGATGCTTTGGAAATGTATCTGTATCGATGTCTCATACGCATACCTTGGGTGCTGAAAGTATCAGACTAACGTGTCCCTCGTCAGATGAAGAAGCAAATTGAGATATTGCTCACTATAAACCAAAGGAAAAGCTCAATAACTTGCACATATTGTAAGAGACAAAATATGTCAGTTTCAAAAATCATCATTAAAGGTAAAATACAAGCGAAAAGATCTGTTGGAAGAGGAAAGACATTTGGATGTGGTTCAACTGCTCGTCACAAGACGCATTCCATAACTTAATTTCGTTCATCATATTACATATTTCGCTAAAGCTTGCAACTGTGTCATTCATGATTTAAATAATGAAAACTGCACCATTTACTTATACCTGCTGTTTAACACAATGCGTTTCGACAATTTATTCTCATTTTCAAGTGCATTTGTGAATTTGTTTTCATGAATATGCTTGATGGTGTTCGAATGTAAACATCACCAAGCGTATTCATGTAAACTAATGCACAAATGCACTTGAAAATGAGAATAAATTTTCGAAAAGCGTTGTGCTAAGCAGCAAAAAATAAGTAACTGGTGCAGTTTTCATTACTTAAGTCGCAAATACCTTCCATGCTGCAACGATACGTCCGGAGTGGGCTACTTGGACCGCCAACCTCCATCAGGAGAAAGTGCTTAAGGAAGAAGAAGACGACCCAAACTGGAGACATGCACTTTAGGACAAACACATTACAACAAGTGTCCAAAAGCCTACCGTTCATGTGGAGGCAGACTTCAGCAGATTTCCTCATTGATGCCTGTACATGTTCAAAAGCCCCAACCGAATGCACTGACTACCATCCACAATGCGTTCTCAGAGTTCACCGACACTATCAACAGCCTTTAAATATCCCCACAAAAAAAACCTAGAAAGCCATAGTATTAGCGAGCCACGACCGACACACTTGCTGTAAAAGATTCGTCATATCCATTTGGTAGCCGGCCGTTGTGGACGAGCGGTTCTAGGCGCTTCAGTCTGGAACCGCGCGACCACTACGGTCGCAGGTTCGAATCCTGCCTTGGGCATGGATGTGTGTGATGTCCTTAGGTTAGTTAGGTTTAAGTAGTTCTAAGTTCTAGGGGGCTGATGACCTCAGACGTTAAGTCCCACTGCGCTCAGAGACATTTGAACCATTTTGAACCCATTTCCCAGCAACCGCAGAGGGCCAGCGCATGATCATGCATGTACCACATACTTTGATTTATCGTGGTTCAAAATGGTTCAAATGACTGGGAGCACTATGGGACTTAACATCTGAGGTCAGCAGTCCCCTAGAACTCTGAACTACTTAAACCTTACAGATGTGATTTCTGGCGTTGCCCAAGGTGGTGTTATAGATCCCTTTCCTGTTCCTTATCTACACAAAGATTAAGGAGACAATGTGAGCTGCTGTCTTAGGGTTTTTACAGATGATGGTGCCGTTTATCGTCTAGTGAAGTCATGAGGTGAAAATAGACTGCAAAACGATTAAAAAAAGATATCTGAATGGTGCGAAAATTGGCAATTGACCCTAAATAACGATAAGTGTGAGGTCATCCACATGAGTGCTAAAAGGAAGCCGTTAAACTTCTGTGACACGATAAATCAGTCAATTGTAAAGGCCGCTAATTCAGCTAAATACGTGGAATTACAATTACGAACAATTTAAAGTGGCAAGAACACATAGAAAATTCTGTGGGGAAGGCAAACCAGAGGCTGCGTTTTATTGGCAGGACACCTAGAAAATGTAACAGATCTACTAAAGAGACTGCCTACAACACGCTTGTCTGTCCTCTTTTGGAGTACTGTTGCGTGGTCTGAAATCCTTACCAGATAGGACTGACGGAGTTCATCGAGAAAGTTCAAAGAAGTTTTTATGATCGCGAAATAGGGGAGAGAGTGTCACTGACATGACACAGGATCCGGGTTGGACATCATTAAAACGAAGGCGTTTCTCATTGCGACGGAATCTTCTTACGAAATTTCAATCACCAACTTAACCCTCCGAATGCGAAAATATTTTGTTGATGCCAACCTACATAGGGGGAAACGATCATCATAATAAAATCAGAACTCGCGCGGAACGATATAGGTGTTCATTTTTTCCGCGCGCAGTTAGAGAGTGGAATAATAGAGAAATATTATAAGGTCTGTCTGCCGCGAACTTAAGTGTAATTTGCAGGGTATTCATGCAGATATAGATGAAACCTGATACGTTTTGCTGTTGCCAGAGAGTACAGGCTCGTTTCGACCAGTTATTTCTAAGGAAACTGCATCCCATGGGACGTTTAGTGTCGAGTACCTCTCAAAAGTAGCACATTAGGCTGCACGTCTTCAGTGGATCACAAGGCGCAAAAGTTGGACGTTAGACGACTTGCGGCAGGTAGTGTCGTCCGGTGAGCCCCAGTGCTGTTGCTTATCATATGACGCAGTGCATCGAGTACACGACAGCCCAATGAGGTATTGAACCCTCATAGCGCTGAGCGGATGGTGCAGTTCGCAGATGGTTTCTGAGTTTTCGTGCAATGACTTGGGCCCACTCAGTCAGGCTGCCATGTACATGGAGTAGGGCAGTTACATTAACATTCTCGGTGATCAAGCCTTGACCCAAACTTCACATTTTTATGATGAATAAGTGGTGTGCAAACTACCATCTTCCAACATGAGAAAAGCCGTGAGTATGTTCCTGATTAGAGTATCACACAAAATCACCTTATCTCAATCGTATAGGAAATACATGGTATTAATGGGAATAGCAGGTGATTGTGGAACTCAACATCCCATCACTTTAGTAGCAGTAATGCAGGGGTGGCCTAGAATTTGGCTCACTATCTGTGGCCAAGCTCAGCCTAACTGCACACTTCCCACCACAGTAGGCTGACTGGGAGGGAGAGAGAGAGACAGAGAGGGTAGGGGGGGGGGGGGGGGGGGGGGAACTGCAAATGTGCCACATTTAAATGGCAGTGCAGTCATACTGCATACGATACTTTTATATTTAACATTTATCAAAAGCATAGATCACAAACAAAACAGGTTTTCGCTGTTGTTTTATTATTTTTGGCGTGCTCAAGCAGTATTGTACAGGGTGAATTCACTAGACGATAAACGGCAGCATCATCTGTAAAAACCCTAAGACGGCAGCTCACATTGTCTCCTTAATCTTAGTGTAGATAAGGAACAGGAAAGGGATCTATAACACCACCTTGGGCAACGCCAGAAATCACATCTGATTTACTCGATGACTCCGTCAATTATTACGAACTGTGACCTCTCTGACAAGAAATCACGAACCCAGTCACAGAACTGAGACGATATTCCACCAGCATGAAATTTCACTACAAACCACTGGTCTGATATAGTGTCAAAATCTAGAAATACAGAACGAATTTGAAATACCTCGTCAATACCGGTTCGAATCCTGCCTCGGGCATGGATGTGTGCGATGTCCTTAGGTCAGTTAGGTTTAAGTAGTGCTAAGTTCTAGGCGACTGATGACCACAGCTGTGTCCCGTAGTGCTCAGAGTCATTTGGACCATTTGTGTGTCAATAGACCGCTCTCTTCGAGGTAATTCATAATATTAGAACACAATATATGTTCAAAAATTCTGCTGCATATCGACGTTAACGATATGCGCCTGTTGTTTAGTGGAATATTGGTATTACCTGTGCAACTTTCCAGTCTTTGGGTACGGATCTTTCGTCGAGCGAGCGGTTGTACGTGATTATTAAGTATGGAACTAGTACATCAGCATACTCTGACAGGAACCTAATTGGTATACAGTCTGGACCAAAAGACTTGCTTTTATTAAACACCGATACTGTCACATCAAAAGGCACGTAGACACCACTTTACTGCCATGACATGAATGCCTCGTAGCAGATCCACACCACCTACAGAGCATCAAAGCGCCCAATCTACGGTTTTAAAAACGTAAGTAAAATTTTGTCCAACAGGTATATTTGCACTTAAGTGTGTGTGTGTGTTCCTCATGCTAGCCTTGTTTTACACTCTTTGAGCACAACTGTATTTTAACTTTCTTGTATAGAGAATGTGTTTTCCAATGCAAGTTGTTTGACATCCTTTTTGGAAATAGAATATTTCTTGGTGATAAATGTTTAAATGTTAAATGTAGTATTTTGATGAATTCCTGTCAATAATAATTTATTATTTATTTCTTAAACATAGCACAGATACGGGTTACGGTTGTTATTTCAAAAGACATTTAAGAGGTCCGTAATTAAAGAATTGTTGCTAGCGCACTCGAGCTGATGTAATTTCAATGCCTGCGATATGTAAGCTAGAAGAGAATCTGAGACCAAAGAGCAGTATTGACTGCAGTAAGAACTGCGTAGCAGTAGCAGTATGTTGTTGCTAGCGAGCAGTCTGGTCTGGTGTATCGTATTGGCTGGGCCGGTCGTGTGCAGCGACGGCGGAGCCTGAGCGTTGTAGGAAAAGGTAAAAGCAGCCTCGCGCATATGTAGTATTGTTACATCAAGTCCCATGCAAATGTTTAAAAAAAATCTGTTAATAATAATCTTTCTCATAAAAAGTGTGCAGCGACGGCGGAGCCTGAGCGTTGTAGGAAAAGGTAAAAGCAGCCTCGCGCATATGTAGTATTGTTACATCAAGTCCCATGCAAATGTTTAAAAAAAAATCTGTTAATAATAATCTTTCTCATAAAAAGTAACTTTTGACATTTATCTCAATTTAAAGAATTCACTAATTTCTCCAATCCTTGGCAATCCAGATTATTGAAAAGAAAAGTCAGTTCTTTCCTTTTTTATAAGACAAATCTATCGGCCAGCATTGCACTTAGCTGCGCCAGGAAAATTTCTTATAGGAGCAGATATATACGCGTTATCCGGCGATCTAATTAAGGTAAGATTTTTCAGTTTATTCAGTATGATGTATCAGGGCCATGACGCAGCATTGCTGACGTCCAAAATTTACCAGGTTAAATTGACTGTCAATTATTGAAAGGTTATAGGTTTGTCACATTGTATTATATTTTCACTGTTGGGTAGTTACGCTAAATGAGAGTATTATTCATATTATTTTATTTTGTGGGGAGGTTACAACATGTAAAATTAAGTATTTTTAGGGCTGTATATGTAACACACATCTGACCCTCATCCAACTAAGTAGCTTAGGTGCTATTGTAATATTTAGTTTCCCACTTCATATCAGTCTTTTTGGTTAGGCTTGAGCCCTCAGATCCACTCCCAACCCACTACACCCTCCTGCGTTCCTCTGTCTTGTATCGTTTTATTTCTATTTCCAACAATTAAGAGGCTGTCTGAAGTCATTTGTGTCACTATTTAAGCTGTAGATATTCTCAACTGCTAATCCCATCCTTAGCTAATCGTCCCCCTTACTTCCAACCCCCCCTCTTTAGTGAAAAAAATTAGGCCTGTTCGCATCCTGCTTTCTCTGTAGTGTGTTCTACACTCATAATCATCAAAAAATTTCTACAGTTTAAAGGGGCCCACACCCCCACAACCACCCTCCCACCTTGCTCCTCCCGGGTCTTCCATAGCGTGTGTGGAATTAATACGGTAATAAAGTACAATGAAACGAACCCGCTTAGCTGCTTACAGGCGTTGACATACGTCAACAGGGACAGACGAAAATGTGTGCCCCGACCGGGACTCGAACCCGGGATCTCCAGCATACATGGCAGACGCTCTATACATTTTTTCCCCCATTTTGTTCGTTGTTGATCGTTGTGTTTGTTCGTTGCGGACGCCACATGGCATCCGGTTAAGTTCGTTTGTTGATCGTTTCACTCAGTTTTTTTTATTACACAGGCCAACCAACTCTCTGACCGAACACGCTGAGCTACCGTGCCGGCAATCCATCTGAGCCACCGAGGACACAGAGCATAGCGCGACTGCAGGGATTTATCTCTGGCACGCCTCCCGCGAAACCCACATTCTCAACGTATTGTCCCGCACTACATTCGTAGTGCCCCCGCCCATATACTCATTACTCGCGGCGCGTTGCCGATTCCCGTAAGAGTTCGGGCACTGTTTGTGCATTCGCACAGAAGAAGATGATCACACTGTAAGATGCATCATTTCGTGAGTTGGTGTTTACTTGCTAGTATATGCTATTTTGGTTTTTATCTGTTAATGTAACATAATCCTAGACCAGTAATGTGTTCTACCCGACTTATTTTTCGGCAATAACGATCTTTTGTAGCATAAATTTTCGCCAGTGTGGCTCTACCTGGTGTATTGATGTCATTAAATGGTTTCCTATGGTGTAAGCTGATTTATTTTCGGCAATTACGACGGCTTTTAGATTACAAAGGTCGCCAGCGTGGCATTTCTTGATGTAGTACGTGTGTATATATGGAATCTCACGATCTTGCTCACTAATGTACAGTGGAAACAAAGATTAATATGTACCTCTTAGTAAATTGATACTACAGTTGATAGCATGTACTATGGTTTGGCACTGTCTTTGACCGTATCCTATTTGGTGATGGTCATTGACCGAAACTAGTAGCGAACTGTGCAAAATGACAGCTGAAGGTTTCGACATCAATTTCAACGAGTTTACTTAAATAATAACAAAAAAATCCTTGCAAAATACTGCAAAAGGTATCAAAGCCTACTGAAGAATGCCTAGCAGTCTTAAATTGTTGTTGCCGGCCGCGGTGGACTCGCGGTTCCAGGCGCTCGGTCGGGAACCGCGCGACTGCTACGGTCGTAGGTTCGAATCCTGCCTCGGGCATGGATGTGTGTAATGTCCTTAGGTTATTTACGTTTAAGTAGTTCTAAGTTCTAGGGGACTGATGACCACAGATGTTAAGTCCCATAGTGCTCAGAGCCATTTGAACCATTTTTGTTGTTGCTGTGGACGCATCTCCTCAACCGAAGCGAAAGAAGTGTGACATGACCATTACTGTTTATGTGATCCACTAGCGTTTGAAAAGTAGGTGCAAGAATGAAAACTACTTACATCTTTGGGGTAAACTATTTTTATTTTTCGACATAGTCTCCTTTTTGAGTTTTACCCTTCGTCCAACGCTGTTAAAATTTGTTTATACCATCCGAATAATAGGAATTGTCAAAGTCAGCAAAATAGCTATTAGTTGCTGCAATCACCTCCTCGTATGAATAAAATCTTTGTCCCGCTAGCCATTTCTTCAAATTGGGGAACAAATAGTAGTCCGTTGGAGCCAAGTCTGGAGAATAGGGGGTATGTGAAACGAGTTGGAATCCTATTTCCATTAATTTTGCGACCACACTGCTGAGGTGTGTGCTGGTGCATTGTCTTGATGGAAAAGCACTTTTTTTACGGTCCAATAGCCGGCGTTTTTCTTGCAGTTCGGTTTTCAAACTGCCCAGTAACGATGAATAATATACACCTGTAACAGTTTTACCCTTTTCCAGATAGTCGGTGAGGATTATCCTTTGCGAATCGCAAAAGACAGTCGCCATAACCTTTCCGGCCGAAGGAATGGTCTTCGCCTTTTTTGGTGCAGATTCTCCCTTGGTAACCCATTGTTTCGATTGTTGTTTGGTCTCAGGAGTATAGCATTGTATCAATGTTTCATCCACAGTGACAAAACGACGCTTGCAGTCCTGCGGATTCTTCTGAACAGTTGCAAACCATCCTTACAACAGTTCACGCGATTCCGATTTTGGTCAAGCGTGAGCAATTGCGGAACCCATCTTGCGGATAGCTTTCTCATGTCTAAATGTTGATGCCAAATATTATGTACCCGTTCATTCGAGAGGCCCACAGCACTAGCAATTTCACGCACCTTACCTCTTCTGTCATCCACCACCATATCATGGATTCTATTGATGATTTCTGGAGTCGTAAACTCCACAGGGCGCCCACAATTTCCAGTATCACATGTGCCCAAATGGCCACTCCGGAAATTTTGAAACTACTTATAAACTGTTCTAATCGAAGATGTAGAGTCACCGTAATGTTTATCAAGCTTCTCTTTAGTCTCGTGAGTAAATTAAAGTTTAATCTCCACACGAAATTCTTTTTCGTCCATTTTTTGATAGTCACTCGACTTCCTTGATTTGCACAAATGCCAAACACAAAGAAATACACCAACATGGCCGAAACTTGGTGTGCATAATAAGTTGTGTTTGCGTGGAGTAAAGTACGATAACTCAAAAGTAATTCCTATCGTCTGACCCAGGCATAATGCGAAGTGCGAGAAGAATTCTACAATTCACGGCCCATGAAACCCTTGTGGAAACTTTGCCGACATGATCCAACAAATTAATCAGTGGCTGGAGCAGGCACAACATCACCGAATACAGTGTTGTGGAGCGGCGTCATTGTGTGGACATCGGCCAACCTCGTGGTGCTGCAAGGCTGCGCTCATCTATTCACTCCTAGCTATCTTTGCTGAACCAAAACTTCCTATCTCCAAGCTCAATCGTTCCATTTGCAAAGTCCTAAACAGCAGAGATGCTCACTCTTTCTCAGGCAAGATGAGTCAAGAACGCCACGTCCGCGCTCTA
The DNA here is from genome assembly GCF_023897955.1 of Schistocerca gregaria. Classification (NCBI taxonomy): domain Eukaryota; kingdom Metazoa; phylum Arthropoda; class Insecta; order Orthoptera; family Acrididae; genus Schistocerca; species Schistocerca gregaria. Next base: position 112,603,612 of record NC_064928.1, on the reverse strand, counting down.
GGCAAGCTGGGAACGGAAGACCCTTACGGAGACTCCTCACAGTCCGCTCTTCGCCTCGGTTTCCCCTCCAGCAAAATCACTTACGCCAATTGCAGCGCTAGTTGCATTAATTATGCGTCACTTCCCAGCGCCGACCAATGCCTGCTCTGGGAAGTGAACAAATTCCCACAAAATTTCCCTTCCTCTCAACTTCTGTTATTTAGCTCCTCCCAGGCCACCCATCAAGGTTAGCATCTGCACAACACCAAGTTTTCCGGAATTCTGACTCCCAGGAGAGTACTTCAAATTCCTTGGCCGGCGTATTTCATTCTGTCGCTCTTCACCTGATTTGTTTCAGACTCTGCAGACTGTGAACTCAGTGTGAAGTTGCTATAGTCAGGAACATGCATATTTTGACCTGTGTTGACCGCTCCACCATAGCTTTGCGCGGCTTTCTCGCATGTTTCACAGAAAATGGAATAACAGATGTTTATCAAAAGGCGTATAAGTTCTGAATCTGTTTCCCAGTACACCAGCATGGAGTCAGGGTCAACCACCCACTCACTGACACTCATCTTAAGGTGGCTGGAGGCCGCACCCCATTACTGCTTTCTCAGAGCTCGAGCCGCCCTAAGCTGCCTATTGTCGCTTCCCTTAGCCACTCCCCCGGCGGCCACAGTCAATTCTGAGTACTCCCCTGAGGCAAACTAGCCTCCATAAAGTTTTCATGTCGTGTGAATTACTTTAAAACCATCACCTGACATTAATTATTCCAATACATCCATACTATACCCTCTACAAGATTCATTGTGCCTTGTCAGTCATTTTTGTCCAGCCCTACTGCTCGCTCAACGTGAGTTAGGTGATCTTTTATGACTTCATGTAAGGGGCATAGTTCTTGCCATCTTACAGCACACACGCCGACAACCATCTGTTCGACGCAGCATAAAAAGTGATTCATCTGAAGACACCTCCTCTCGCCACTCATTGGACGTCCAGTTGCGTATGAGCTTTTAAATGGCGATGAACAGCAGTGAACATTGGTGCATGAGCCAGGCGCCTGCTGCGGAGGCCCATACGCAGCAACATTCGTTGAACGGCCGTTGAGTTGACGGTCTTCGTACGTCTGTGGTTCATCTCGGAAGTCTGTGCCTGAACAACTACAAGTTTAACCCGGTATATCGTAGCCATCGTTCACCCTTGTCAACAATGACCCGAGGCGCAGTTGACTCAGCGCCGGTTTTGGATAGCGTGTTCTTGACACGCACGGTACAGTTTAACAACAACGGGACATGAAGAGGTGACAAACTTACCCATTTCGGAAATGCTTCCACCAGTGGCCAGAAAGCTAATGATCTTGCTCTTGTCGACATCAGAAAAATCGCTTCGTTTCTGTCTTAGGACAATGACTGCACTGGTTTTCGCGTCCCCTGACACGCATTGGATACCCTCCACTACTGAAGATGTGCACGAGTCTTCCACCATGGGGTGACAGCAACAGCGGACGATGCCAGTGGACAACAGCGCACTGTTTCAATTACTAGGCTTTCTTCCTGCTCCACTCACTTAAGGAGCGCAACAAGGATGACAGCTGAAATGTCTCTGTGCGCTGTTGGTCTTGTCCTCATGATCACTATGGAAGCGACACCTACGGGGTTGTAGCCTACTCCTAGGTTCATCATTTAAAGTTAGTTCCTGAAGCTTTGTAAATAGGCTTTCTGGGGATAGTCATGCATGTATCTTCAAGAGATTCCCAGTTCAGTTCCTTCAGCGTCTGTGTGAAACTCTTCCATGGGTCAAAAAAACCTTGACCATTCATGCTACCCTTCTCTGTACACGTTCAATATCCCCTTTTTGTCACCGAGCGAGGTGGCGCTGTGGTTAGCACACTGAACTCGCATTCGGGAGGACGACGGTTCAATCCCGTCCCTGGCCATCCTGATTTAGGTTTTCCGTGATTTCCCTAAATCCTTTCAGGGAAATGCCGGGATGGTTCCTTTGAAAGGGCACGGCCGATTTCCTTCCCAATCCTTCCCTAACCCGAGATTGTGCTCCGTCTCTAATGACCCCGTTGTCGACGAGACGTTAAACACTAACCACCACCACCACCACCCTTTTTGTCCTATTTGGTACGGATCGTACAAACTTGAAGAGCGTGCTATGAAGGGTGACTTCTAAGCAGTCTTCCACCTGCTTTTCCTACGGCCAAGCCTTTATGATCGTTCCATTTCGTGTCACTTAAAAGTGTCACACACAGGTATTTGTATAAGTCGACCGATTTCAATTTAAGATAGAGGGCAACTATGACACGAAAGATTACTTACAAAGTTTCAAGCACCGGTATAATTCCTAGTAATACCAACGCACTTACCGCAATGGGCGTAACCGAGGGGGGTACTTTCTGCCCACCCTAAAAAATTGAAAAATCGTAAATTGTTGTTGAATTACGAGGTGCATTCAAGTTCTAAGGCCTCCGATTTTTTTTCTCCAGACTGGAAAGAGATAGAAACATGCGTATTGTTTTAAAATGAGGCCGCGTTCATTGTCAATACGCCCAGAGATGGCAGCACCGTACGGCAGATGGTATTTTACCGCCAGCGGCGAGAATTGGAACAGTTTTAAATACTTAAAATGGCGACGTTTTCCTTACTTGAACAGCGTACAACGTTCGTTTTCTGAATTTGCGTGCTGTGAAACCAACTGAAATTCATCGACAGTTGAAGAAGACATGTGGTGATGGAGTTATGGATGTGTCGAAAGTGCGTTCGTGGGTGCGACAGTTTAATGAAGGCAGAACATCGTGTGTCAACAAACCGAAACAACCTCGGGCTCGCACAAGCCGATCTGATGACATGATCGAGAAAGTGGAGAGAATTGTTTTGGGGGATCGCCGAATGACTGATGAACAGATCGCCTCCAGAGTTGGCATTTCTGTGGGTTCTGTGCACACAATCCTGCATGACGACCTGAAAATACGAAAAGTGTCATCCAGGTGGGTGCCACGAATGCTGACGGACGACCACATGGCTGCCCGTGTGGCATGTTGCCAAGCAATGTTAACGTGCAACGACAGCATGAATGGGACTTTCTTTTCGGCGGCTGTGACAATGGATGAGACGTGGATGCCAGAAACAAAGCGCCAGTCAGCTCAATGGAAGCACACAGATTCACCGCCACCAAAAAAATTTCGGGTACCCGCCAGTGCTGAAAAAATGGTGTCCATGTTCTGGGACAGCGAGGGCGTAATCCTTACCCATTGCGTTCCAAAGGGCGCTACGGTAACAGGTGCATCCTACGAAAATGTTTTGAAGAACAAATTCCTTCCTGCATTGCAACAAAAACGTCCGGGAAGGGCTGCCCGTGTACTGTTTCACCCAGACAACGCACCCGCACATCGAGCTAACGTTACGCAACAGTTTCTTCGTGATAACAACTTTGAAGTGATTCCTCATGCTCCCTACTCACCTGACCTGGCTCCTAGTGACTTTTGGCTTTTTCCAACAATGAAAGACACTCTCCGTGGCCGCACATTCACGAGCCGTGCTGCTATTGCCTCAGCGATTTTCCAGTGGTCAAAACAGCCTCCTAAAGAAGAACATCATCGCGTCAGCGTTGTGAAAACTGTGTAAGACTGCAGGGCGATTACGTCGAGAAGTAACGCCAGTTCCATCGATTTCGGGTGAGTAGTTAATTAGAAAAGAAAGTCGGAGGCCTTAGAACTTGAATGCACCTCGTACATTAACAACGTAGTTTTTAAAGAGCTACTGACGAATATGTAGGATTCAGAACCTGAATATATCTTTAAGCATAATCTTAAGCCGTTCTGTCACTGGACGTAAAAACTCACGTGGACGAGGAGCTGGTCACGTCATGGCACCAGATTAAAAATCGCCCAATACGAAAGCGAGATGATGGACTCATAAACCTGCAGCGCTCCCAATGGTCAGGCAGAGTGCCAAGGTCGTGTAAGCGGGGGTCTCTACATCAGCGTGGAATTCCACATTCCACTGCACTGTGGAGAGTGAAATAAAGAATGTGGCATGTCTGAGTTTTGTCTCATGGCGAGGAACGTGGCCAGTGAGATGCGACATCGGTTTAAGTCAGAAGCAGAACATAGCTGCCGCCATACTGTACGGCGTTAAACTTCGTATTTGGTGCATTTTCTAACTGATAGTGTCCGTCCCCCCATGAACCATGGACCTTGCCGTTGGTGGGGAGGCTTGCGTGCCTCAGCGATACAGATGGCCGTACCGTAGGTGCAACCACAACGGAGGGGTATCTGTTGAGAGGCCAGACAAACGTGTGGTTCCTGAAGAGGGGCAGCAGCCTTTTCAGTAGTTGCAGGGGCAACAGTCTGGATGATTGACTGATCTGGCCTTGCAACATTAACCAAAACGGCCTTGCTGTGCTGGTACTGCGAACGGCTGAAAGCAAGGGGAAACTACAGCCTTAATTTTTCACGAGGACATGCAGCTTTACTCTATGATTAAATGATGATGGCATCCTCTTGGGTAAAATATTCCGGAGGTAAAATAGTCCCCCATTCGGATCTCCGGGCGGGGACTACTCAGGAGGATGTCGTTATCAGAAGAAAGAAAACTGGCGTTATACGGATCGGAGCGTGGAATGTCAGATCCCTTAATCGGGCAGGTAGGTTAGAAAATTTAAAAAGGGAAATGGATAGGTTGAAGTTAGATATAGTGGGAATTAGTGAAGTTCGGTGGCAGGAGGAACAGGACTTCTGGTCAGGTGACTGCAGGGTTATAAACATAAGATCAAATAGGGGTAATGCAGGAGTAGGTTTAATAATGAATAGGAAAATAGGAATGCGGGTAAGCTACTACAAACAGCATAGTGAACGCATTGTTGTGGGCAAGATAGATACGAAGCCCACACCTACTACAGTAGTACAAGTTTATATGCCAACTAGCTCTGCAGATGATGAAGAAATTGAAGAAATGTACGATGAAATAAAAGAAATTATTCAGATAGTGAAGGGAGACGAAAATTTAATAGTAATGGGTGACTGGAATTCGAGTGTAGGAAAAGGGAGAGAAGGAAACATAGTAGGTGAGTATGGATTGGGGCTAAGAAATGAAAGAGGAAGCCGCCTAGTAGAATTTTGCACAGAGCACAACTTAATCATAGCTAACACTTGGTTTAAGAATCATGAAAGAAGGTTGTGTACGTGGAAGAACCCTCGAGATACTAAAAGGTATCAGATAGATTATATAATGGTAAGACAGAGATTTAGGAACCAGGTTTTAAGTTGTAAGACATTTCCAGGGGCAGATGTGGACTCTGACCACAATCTGTTGGTTATGACCTGTAGATTAAAACTGAAGAAACTGCAAAAATGTGGGAAATTAAGGAGATGGGACCTGGATAAACTGAAAGAACCAGAGGTTGTACAGAGTTTCAGGGAGAGCATAAGGGAACAATTGACAGGAATAGGGGAAAGAAATACAGTAGAAGAAGAATGGTTAGCTCTGAGGGATGAAGTAGTGAAGGCAGCAGAGGATAAAGTAGGTACAGAGACGAGGGCTGCTAGAAATCCTTGGGTAACAGAAGAAATACTGAATTTAATTGATGAAAGGAGAAAATATAAGGATGCAGTAAATGAAGCAGGCAAAAAGGAATACAAACGTCTCAAAAATGAGATCGACAGGAAGTGCAAAATGGCTAAACAGGGATGGCTAGAGGACAAATGTAAGGATGTAGAAGCTTATCTCACTAGGGGTAAGATAGATACTGCCTACAGGAAAATTAAAGAGACCTTTGGAGAGAAGAGAACCATGTGTATGAATATCAAGAGCTCAGATGGCAGCCCAGTTCTAAGCAAAGAAGGGAAGGCAGAAAGGTGGAAGGAGTATATAGAAGGTTTATACAAGGGCGATGTACTTGATGACAATATTATGGAAATGGAAGAAGATGTAGATGAAGACGAAATGGGAGATACGATACTGCGTGAAGAGTTTGACAGAGCACTGAAAGACCTGAGTCGAAACAAGGCCCCCGGAGTAGACAACATTCCATTAGAACTACTGACGGCCTTGGGAGAACCAGTCATGACAAAACTCTACCAGCTGGTGAGCAAGATGTATGAGACAGGCGAAATACCCTCAGACTTCAAGAAGAATATAATAATTCCAATCCCAAAAAAAAAAAACAGGTGCTGACAGATGTGAAAATTACCGAACTATCAGTTTAATAAGCCACGGCTGCAAAATATTAACGCGAATTCTTTACAGACGAATGGAAAAACTGGTAGATGCAGACCTCGGGGAAGATCAGTTTGGATTCCGTCGAAATGTTGGAACACGTGAGGCAATACTGACCTTGCGACTTATCTTAGAAGAAAGATTAAGAAAAGGCAAACCTACGTTTCTAGCATTTGTAGACTTAGAGAAAGCTTTTGACAATGTTGACTGGAATACTCTTTTTCAAATTCTAAAGGTGGCAGGGGTAAAATACAGGGAGCGAAAGGCTATTTACAATTTATACAGAAACCAGATGGCAGTTATTAAAGTCGAGGGGCATGAAAGGGAAGCAGTGGTTGGGAAAGGAGTGAGACAGGGTTGTAGCCTCTCCCCGATGTTATTCAATCTGTATATTGAGGAAGCAGTAAAGGAAACAAGAGAAAAATTTGGAGGAGGTATTAAAATGCATGGAGAAGAAGTAAAAACTTTGAGGTTCGCCGATGACATTGTAATTCTGTCAGAGACGGCAAAGGATTTGGAAGAGCAGTTGAACGGAATGGACAGTGTCTTGAAAAGAGGATATAAGATGAACATCAACAAAAGCAAAAGTAGGATAATGGAGTGTAGTCAAATTAAATCGGGTGATGCTGAGGGAATTAGATTAGGAAATGAGACACTTAAAGTAGTGAAGAAGTTTTGCTATTTAGGTTGTAAAATAACTGATAATGGTCGAAGTAGGGAGGATATAAAATGTAGACTGGCAATGACAAGGAAAGCGTTTCTGAAGAAGAGAAATTTGTTAACATCGAATATAGATTTATGTATCAGGAAGTCGTTTCTGGAAGTATTTGTTTGGAGTGTAGCCATGTATGGAAGTGAAACATGGACGATGACTAGTTTGGACAAGAAGAGAATAGAAGCTTTTGAAATGTGGTGCTACAGAAGAATGCTGAAGATTAGATGGGTAGATCACATAACTAATGAGGAGGTATTGAATAGGATTGGGGAGAAGAGAAGTTTGTGGCACAACTTGACTAGAAGAAGGGATCGGTTGGTAGGACATGTTTTGAGGCATCAAGGGATCACAAATTTAGCATTGGAGGGCAGTGTGGAGGGTAAAAATCGTAGAGGGAGACCGAGAGATGAGTACACTAAGCAGATTCAGAAGGATGTGAGTTGCAGTAGGTACTGGGAGATGAAGCAGCTTGCACAGAATAGAGTAGCATGGAGAGCTGCATCAAACCAGTCTCAGGACTGAAGACAACAACAACAACAGTGTACGTAGTTGTTTGAGATCATCAGCAAATTCAGGATCTCTAGAAAACGTGTCTATCTGTTATAAAAAATCACAGAAACTACATATTGGTAAATACAGGCTTTCCATAGTTGATGTTTTAGTGTTATAACCTGACTGCCACGTAACTATACCGTGTCAATGGTAAGCCACAATGATTATCTCTCAGAAGTGTGTTTTTTTATAGAGTTATCACATTAGATATCAAATAATGACATTTGTAGATGCTGTCTGCAGGCAGTATATACCATATACTTTTTGCTATATCAGAGATGTACCGCAGTAAGTTCCTGAATTGTCAAAAGGTAGCAAGTTTCCATCCACCTCTTTCCAGAGTTTTTTCACCTTTTGTTTTCTAAAAGATTATGAGCTTCTCTTATTCACTTACCAGAAGTCTTATCTCTAAATTGGATGTTATTTGTAATAAATAGTGTATTTTCTGCAATTCTTCCTGCAAAGGAAAACAACAGGACTATTATATATATATATATATATATATATATATATATATATATATATATATATGGCGTTACAAAAAGGTAAGGCCAAACTTTCAGGAAACATTCCTCACACACAAAGAAAGAAAATATATGTGGACATGTGTCCGGAAACGCATGTTAGAGCTCATTTTATTACTTCTCATCAAATCACATTAATCAATGAATGGAAACATACAGCAACAGAACGCACCAGCGTGACTTCAAACACTTTGTTACAGGAAATGTTCAAAATGTTCTCCGTTAGCGAAGATACATGCATCCACCCTCCGTCGTCCGTCGCATGGAATCCCTGATGCGCTGATGCAGCCCTAGAGAATGGCGTATTGTATCACAGCCGTCCACAATACGAGCAAGAAGAGTCTCTATATTTGGTACCGGGGTTGCGTAGACAAGAGCTTTCAAATGCCCCCATAAATGAAAGTCAGGAGGGTTGAGGTCAGGAGAGCGTGGAGGCAATGGAATTGGTCCGCCTCTACCAATCCATCGGTCACCGAAGCTGTTGTTGAGAAGCGTACAAACACTTCGACTGAAATGTGCAGGAGCTTCATCGTGCATGAACCACATGTTGTGTCGTACTTGTGAGGAGAGGGGCTAGTGTAATTGTTTAATACAAACCATACAAAAATGCACGGAAGTGTGTTTTTTAACACAAACCTACGTTTTTTAAAAATGGAACCACGTTAGTTTTGTTAGCACATCTGAACATATAAACAAATACGTAATCAGTGCCGTTTGTTGCATTGTAAAATGTTAATTACATCCGGAGATATTGTAACCTAAAGTTGCAGCTTGAAACCTCCGACGTTCAGTTGCGTGTTGTAACAAACACGGGCCACGGTCGGCGAGCAGCATCTGCAGGGACATGTTTACGATGACGACCGTGTTTACGAGTGTGGCTGTAGTGCACTGTTGTGGTTTGGTCTAGTTGTCGCAGTGTCGGCATGTAGCGCTTGCTGCTATTGTTATTCTACATTCGTCTCCGCATGCAGACCAACTGTAGTACTCCGTGTTACCTGTAGGAACTCTGACCATGGTTTATTCGAACTCTGAAAAGGCGGAGATGATACTCATCTATGGCGAGTGTCGACGAAATGCAGCTGAAGCCTGAAGGGTGTATGCAGAACGGTACCCGGACAGAGGGCATCCAACGTGCCGCACATTGCAAAACATCCACCGCCGACTGTATGCAACAGGTATGGACGTAGCACGCAAACGGGCCCGTAACAGGCCCGTCACAGGAGAAGCGGGTGCAGTTGGTGTGTTAGCTGCTGTTGCCATGAACCCACACATGAGGACACGGGACATTGTGAGAGCCGGTGGACTGAGTCAAAGTAGTATCATGCGCATACTGCATCATCACGCTTTCATCCGTTTCATGTGTCGCTACATCAGCAATTACATGGTGATGACTTTAATCATCGAGTGCAATTCTGTCAAAGGGCATTAACAGAGAATGCGTTGCAGTTCTACCTGTTTACCTATGAAGCGGGTTTCACAAACTACGGGGCAGTGAATCTACAGAACATCCGTGGACAATCCTCACTGGCTCAGACAGGTAGAGCAACAGCGACCGTGGACTGTTAATTTATGGTGCGGAATCATTGGCGACCACCGCATTGGTCCTCACCTCATTGCAGGGGCCCAAACAGCTGCAACATACATCGCGTTTCTACAGAATGATCTGACAACGTTGCTCGAAAATGCCCCACTGGAAACGCGTCGACGTATGTGGTATCAGCATGATAGTGCATCTGCACATTCCGCAATTAACACTAGGCTGACCCTTGGCAGGATGTTCGACGGGCGTTTCATAGGACGTGGAGGACGCATAAATTGGCCAGTCCGTTCTCCTGATCTTACACCTCTGGATTTCTTTCTGTGGGGTACGTTAAAGGAGAATGTGTACCGTGATGTGCCTACAACCCCAGAGGATATGAAACAACGTATTGTGGCAGCCTGCGGCGACATTACACCAGATGTACTGCGGCGTGTACGACATTCATTACGCCAGAGATTGCAATTGTGTGCAGCAAATGACGGCCACCACATTAAACATCTATTGGCCTGACATGTCGGGACACACTCTATTCTACTCCGTAATTAAAAACGGAAACCAGGTGTGTACATGTCCCTCACCCCTCATGGTAATGTACATGTGCGTCAGTGAAAAAGACCAATAATAATATGTTAGCATGTGGACGTAATGTGCTGTTCCAGTCTCTTCTGTACCTAAGGTCCATCACCGTTCCCTTTGGATCCCTACGTAATTCGGTGCTCTCCGATACACACGATCGAACAGCGGAGGAGTGGTACTCAAGCGTCAACTTTAGGTTACAATATCTCCGGATGTAATTAACATTTAACAATGCAACAAACGGCACTGATTACGTATTTGTTTATATGTTCAGATGTGATATCAAAACTAACGGGGTTCCATTTTAAAAAACCTAAGTTTGTATTAAAAAACAAACTTCCGTGCATTTTTTTACGGTTTGTATTAACCAGTTACACTAGCCCCTCTCCTCACGTTCGGTCTGTGGAATCGATTCGTCAATATTTGATGTGGTTTACGAAATACATTCAGCGGTAACGTTAGGTGACTCACCCTGTATATATATATATCTCTTCAAAAACTTCTGGTGTTTATACATGTAAATACCTTTTTCATTTGTTTTGTAAATGAAAACCGAGTTTTCTTGCTGTGCAGTAATTTTCATTTACAAAGCAAATATTTTTGTGCTTGGTGCGGAGGATGGCAACGCAAACAAACTCTCTATACATATCTATCTATAGCTTCATGGACTGTCTCATGTTTGTATGTTTCTGGGAAAAATATCTTTTTCAGTAACAGTGAACAGCCTCCAATAAATCTGCTCTTTCATTCGAATGAAATTACGAAACGAAACTCGTTTTTGAAATCTGTGTTGTGAAGTACGTCATTTCAGAATGTTGGTAGTCACTGCAGCATGGAGGGCATGCATTAGTGAGCATGCACAAACTGACATTAGGCACTATATGTGAACTATACTCAATATATAACAGCAAATGAAATGACAGTTCAATTGATTTAACGAACAACTTCTATTCGTATATATCTGAGATCGCTATACAGCGTTGAGTAGTGTTCCTCTACCAGCAGTCAGCTGTTAAAACCATCGACGGGTCCAGAACCTTCCTCGCGATTTGTATAATCGCTAACGGGGTTCACCCATGTATTTTAGACGTGTCTATTTGGTATGGAAACTGTGTGGTATGCGAGCCAGATAAAGCCACCAAGTGCCACTGGAGAGCGCTGAGAGCGCGAAATCACGTTGAACAGCTCCCCCGTGTGGCGACAGAGCTGTGAGTCTGGAGACGGATTTCCGTTCCGCGTCCACGTCAGCATTAGCTGCCTGGTCGCGTGTGAGGACTGCTTTAGTCATATCAACGCATTTTCAATAACACGTACTACCAAGCAGATTTGGGGGGGAGGGGGTTATGACCACACAAACAAATTTTAAAATTACTTTAGAATACAATATGGGCGTGACAGTGATCAATGCGTTACAAATATTTACTATAAAAACAGTCTTGATCACGATTTATTTATTAAGATGACCGGTTTCAACCATTACTGTGGTGATCTTCATTGAATAGGAACCTCTTTCTGCTGGAGAATCACTAGTGATTCTCCAGCAGAAAGAGGTTTCTACTCAATGGTCTGAAGATGACCACAGCAGTGGTCGAAACCGGTCATCTTAATAAATAAATCGTGATCAAGACTGTTTTTATAGTAAGAATTTTAAAATGAAAATTTCTTTAATTGATGTTGACTGTTACTCAAAACATACGTTTTGAAAAGATATTGATGTGTAAGTAAGGATCTGAAACTGAGAAACACTGAATACGACGTTCACTGTGGAAAGCAAAATCAACTACCAACACTCAATTTTTTTAGTTAAGCTTAACGGAAAAATTTAGAACATTTATGGAATATGGTGTAGAATTTCTAGGGGCAGATGTGGACTCTTACCACGATCTATTGATTATGAACTGTAGATTAAAACTGAAGAAACTGGAAAAATGTGGGAGACAGAATCCTAGATAAACTGAAAGAACTAAAGATCGTAGACAGAGGGAGCATTAGGGATCGATTCATAAGAACAAGAAAAGGAATACAGTAGAAGAAGCATGAGTAGCTTTGTGAGATGAAATAGTGAAGGCATCAGACGGTTATGTAGGTAAAAAGACGAAATGTAGTAGAAATCTTTGGGTAACACAAGAGATACTGAATTTAATTAATGAAAGGAGAACGGAACCGAGCGACTGCTACGGTCGCAGGTTCGAATCCTGCCTTGGGCATGGATATGTGTGATGTCCTTAGGCTAGTTAGGTTAATGTAGTTCTAAGTTCTAGGGGACTAATGACCTCAGATGTTAAGTCCCATAGTGCTCAGAGCCATTTGAAAGGAAAAAAAATAAAAATGCAATAAATGAAGCAGGCGAAAAGGAATAAACAAGTCTCAAAAATCAGATCGACAGGAAGAGCAAAATGGCTAGGCGGGAATGGCTAGAGGACCTGTACGAATATCAAGAGCTCAGATGGAAAACCAGTCCTAAGCAAATAAGGGAAAGAACAAACGTGGAAGGAGTATATTTTCTATATAAGGCAATGTAATTGAGGGAACATTATGGAAATGGGAGAGGGCGTAAATGAAGATTATAGGGAGATATAATACTGTGTGAGGAATTTGAGAGAGCATTGAAAAACTTAAGTCGCAACAAGACGCCAGGAGTAGACAATATTCCGTTATAACTACTGATAGCCTTGGGAGAGCCAGCCATGACAAAACCCTTCTATCTGGTGAGCAAGATGTATGAGACAGGTGAAATACCTACAGACTTCAAGAAGAATATAATAATTTCAATTGCAAAGAAAGCAGGTGCTGACATGTGTGAAAATTACCGAACTATAAGTGTAACAAGTCACGGCTGTAAAATACTAACACGAATTCATTACAGACGAATGGAAACGCCGGTAGAAGCCGACCTCGGGGAAGATCAGCTTGGATTTTGTAGAAATGTAGGAACACGAGAGGCAATACTGACCCTACGACGTGCCTTAGAGATAGGTCAAACCTACGTTTATTGAACTTGGAGACTTAGAGAAAGTATTTGACAATGTTGACTGGAGTACTCTCTTTCAAATTCTAAAGTTGGCTGGGGCAAAATACTGGGGTCGAAAAGCTAATTACAATTTGTACAGAAACCAGATGGCAGTTATAAGAGTCAAGGGGCATGAAAGGGAAGCAGTGGTTGGGAAAGGAGTGAGACAGGGTTGTAGCCTCTCCCCGATGTTATTCAATCTGTATATTGAGCAAGCAGTAAAGGAAACAAAAGAAAAGTTAAAGTCGGAATTAAAACCTAAGGAGAAGAAATAAAAACATTGAGGTTTGCCGATGACATTGTAAATCTGTCAGAGACAGCAAAGGACTTGCAAGAACATTTGAACGGAATGGACAGTGTGTTGAAGAGAGGGTATGAGATGAACATCAACAAAAGCAAAACGAGGATAATGGAATGCAGTCGTATTAAAGCAGGTGATGTTGAGTGTATTAGATTAGGAAATGAGATACTTAAAGCAATAGATTAGTTTTGCTATTTGGGTACCAAAATAACTGATCATGGTCGAAGTAGAGAAGATATAAAATGCAGACTGGTGATGGCAAGGAAAGCGTTTCTGACTAGGCGAATTTTGCTAACATCGAGTATAGATTTAAGCGTCAGGACGTCTTTTCTCAAACTATTTGTATGCATTGTAGCCGTGTATGGATGTGAAACATGGACGATAAATAGTTTGAACAATAGAAGCTTTTGAAATGTGGTGCTACAGAAGAATGGTGAAGATTATATGGGTAGATCACGTAACTAATGGGGAGGTACTGAACAGAATTGGAGAGAAGAGAGCTTTGTGGTACAACCTGACTAGAAGAATGGATCGATTGGTGGGACACGTTCTGAGGCATCAAGGATTCACCATTTCTATATTGGAGGGAAGCGTGGAGGGTAAAAATCGTAGAGGGAGACCAAGAGATGAATACACTAAGCAGATTCAGAAAGATGTAGGTTGCGGTAGGTGCTGTGAGATGAAGAGGCTCGCAGCCGATAGAGTAGAATAAAGGGCTGCATCAAACGAGTCTTCGGACTGAAGACCACGACAAAAACAACAACAACATCGACAACTTGTAATATGGTAGAAGAACTGGTTAACAACACAAATATTTTTGTTTGCATTTTAAAACAGAAAGTAAACGATTACATTACAATGTTTTCAAAAGGTGGGCATAAACTACCCCCACTCTCGTGGTAAGCTGAGGGTGAAGTGAGGAATCTAGAAACATATTTTGGCCTACCACGTACCACTACCACAGGTATAATGACATTGGACTAATTTCGGCGCATTCTGGAGCGTTTTTTCAGCCATTCTTCGTGCGCTACACACGTGGCTGGAACGAGAAGAGGCTCTCTAGTAACTGGCACAGTGGTAGTTGCCCTCTGCCGTGCACGTAAAAGTGGACGAACCGAGAAAGGGAATTAAACTTTCAAAGCGTGGTGAAGATGAAGTCTGCGTCTGGAAAGGACACACGACACCAGAAAGCTTCCTATGCCGCCCCCTAAACAACCTGCCATAACTACTCAGCGTCTCGAGTAATAAAAAAACTTCTTCTCTCTCTGGTATACAAGATGAAACTTTGTAGACAACAAAAGACGGAAACCCCTCGGCTCATGGGAGTTACTCACAGTAATTTCCTTCCTCCCCCACCCCCCTCCCACCCCTCCCCCTACCCGTTCCCCCCGATGTGTTGAAAAGAAAGCAGTAATATTAAATTTAAATGAATCCCGTAGTCTCAGGGCACCCTCAGTTGAATTACAGTTAATGAAACTCGAAGAAACCTTACAATGCCGACACCAGTAGCTTTAGTCATAGGACGAACTAGAAACGGCAGACACTTAGAGAGCAAAAGGTGTCTGTTAGTCTTCTACGTATTCTCACGATTGTTTGAATATCTTTAGGAGCAGTTGCTCGGTCATGCTTCAGACCGCCATATAGTTCAAAGATGGCCGATCAGACCATTAACAAATTGAGAAGACGACCACATCATATTTAAGATAGTGCAAGGCTCGAAACAATTGAACCTATACTGAACTATAAACAGTGTGCCACGGGGAAACCTTTAAAAATATGTAATCTGAAGTTACTCTTTAAAATTTTTGAGTTGCGCGGGAAATTTACCGAAAATTGAATACACCGAACTTCTCAAATCTTCCTGTACAGTGTTTAACCCTTTCAGACCTGAATTTTTTCTGGAGGAAGGAAAGTTTTTGTTTCTGCTGTAAACCTTTTAGGTGATTTTTTAAAATTATTTTAGATGCAATATCGTACAAAAGTATGTAGCCGTTTTCAAAGTATACTTTGTACACTTGGCTTCTTTTTACTGACTAAAATAACTACTTTTCAAATATTCCCTCTTGTAATAAATAAACTCATTCAAAAATTACTATGCAAAATAACAATAACAATGTTCATTTATACAGTGGCATATAACTAACTAAGCACTTCCGTAGATTCTGACGCTCACAAACTGGTTCACACTGCTATATTGACTTGTTGATATTTTTATAGGAAAGCCCAACAGTTCGCTGAAGTTTTACTTGAAAAAAAGACAGAATATTCACAAATGTGTACATGAGGTTTCCAGTCCGGAAAAATACTTTTGTTGCAAATAAAAGACAGTAAAATTAAATGTACACAGTGGTAGCAAAAGTGTCTGAAAGAGTTATGGAAGTGCTATGGAAGTGTAAATTATTTTTGCCTCGTACGTTAACTGAGTCAGTCTCCCACGTCGTTTCCAATTGGCCACGTCATTAACCACAAATTCTACGATTCACATGAGTGCCAGAATTAGAATTGCAACACTTTTGAAGAGCAGCGAGGACGGAGTCCGTGAACTGACATCACTGGTTCCTCTCACCACCCTTTTCTGCACTACGAGTACTGCTTGTGGAAGCACAGAACTACGTAAGTTCATCGCACAAAACACACGGTAACTACAAAGTTCATGACACACTTCAAAAAAATGAATACAAATAAACAGCCAACAACAGTATAAAAAATCATAAAGTGTGTCAAAGTCAAATGCTCAAACCCTTGTTTGCATTGTTAATAAATGTTCTATTTGTCCACTCTTCTTCACGCAGCAGACACCATACTGGTAGTCGCTGGCGTGGAGAAGAGCTGAAAAAAGGCACCGCAGTTCTGTTTTACAAAAAGTGCAGTACAGCATTGGCCCTCACCTACCTTGCATTTACCGCGAATCTCTCGCCTAGCGCAAGGTCCTAAGAGACTGGAAAAAAGCGTAGGTAACTCCTGTGCATAAGAAGGGTAGCAGAACGGACGAGTAAAACTACAGACCAATACGCTTAACATCAGTTTGCTGCGGAATTCTTGAACACATTCTCAGGTCGAATAACAAGGTTTTAGAAAGCTTCGCTCGGGGGAAATCCAGCACGTCCTTTTGCTCAAATGACATACTGCGAACTATGGATGAAGCGCAACAGACAATTCCATATTTGTAGATTTCGGAAAAGCATTTGACGCGGTGCCCCACTGTAGACGGTTAAAGGTGGTACGAGCACACGGAATAGATTACCAGGTATGTGAGTGGCTAGAAGAATTCTTCATTGACAGAACCCAGTATGGTGTCCTCGACGGTGAGTGTTCGTGAGACACAAGGGTAAAATCGGGAGCACCCCAGGGAACCGTGACAGTTCTGTATACAAAATTACCTCGCTGACAGCTTTGGCAGAAATCTACTGTGCTGTATGGGATAGTGTCGTCGTTGAGTGACTGTAGGGGGACACAAGAGGACTTAGACAAAATGTAGAAAGGTGTAAGTTAATGTAGATGAGTAGCGACCTGCTTGACACAGTCTCTTCGTTTAAATATCTGGGCGTAACGTTGCAAAGCGATATGAAATGGATACGGATTTCTGAGAATTGTGGTATTGAAGGAGATTGGTCGATTTCGGTTTACTGAGAGAAGTTCAGCAAAGTCTGGTTAATATGTAAAGGAGACTGCGTGTAGAAAGCTAGTGCTTCCTGTTCTTGAGTACTGCCCGATTTTTTTTGCATCTACATCAATTCAGGTAGAACCAATTAAGACGCAGGATGATAGATTTACTACCGGTTGGATCGAACAACACGCAGCTATTACGGAGATGCTTCGGAAACTCAAATGGGAATCTCTGGAGGGGAGGCGACGTTGTTTTCGAGTAACACTTTTAAGAGTATTTACAGAATCGCAGTTGAAGCTTACTGCAGAACGATTCTACTGTCACCAACATACATTTCGCGTAAGAGGCACAAAGATAGTATACGAGAAATTAGGGCTCATACGGAGGCATGGGATGGAGGAGCTTGGCTGCATACTAGGGCCTCAAACCCGTAATTGGACTGGAGTGGACTTAAACAGGTACCTAATAATACAAATAAACATGTTAAGTTATTTTATTTTATTTTTAGCATGAAAAAAATCGACTCTTTCTGTTGCATTAAAGTCATGGTGGGTGATATTTGTTTCAGCCGAATCCAGCTACAAATTGCAGAGGTCTGCCGAAACACCCGAGAAAACGCACCTGGCGACTACTAGGAGGGTGAGCCTGTATCTGTGGGCCTACAGTAGTGGTAGCATTGCTAGTAGATGTCCGGGCACCTTTGATGGTTCAAATGGCTCTAGCCGGGTCATCAGTCCCCTAGACTTAGAACTACTTAAACCTAACTAACCTAAGGACGTCACACACATCCATGCCCGAAGCAGGATTCGAACCTGCGGCCGTAACAGCAGCGCGGTTCCGGACTGAAACGCCTAGAACTGCTCGGCCACTTCGGCCGGCGACACTTTTGATCAGGTAGCACATGCAAAAGGTAGAGTACACATCATTAATGTCATGCACTCTATACTCGAGTAAGTTATGTAGTGAAACGGCAGTTTACGGGACGAGGAACGACAGTAATGCTCCTGCTGCAGAGTGTTCGGAAGTCATGACCCGAGGCGCTGCTCGAGCTGTGTGTGCAGAAGGAGGCGGGTTGCCTACACGGGTGGCGCCAGTGCGCACGCGATGTCTGGAAAACCGGATAACACAGGAGAGGTGGCACGGCAGTCCATGTGCGCTGGAATGCGCCACGGTGTTTTCTTGGCTTAAATAAAAACGTTCCAATTTACTCGTATCCTATGGCACTTGTTTAAACACTACCATATCACCGTTCCTGATAGTGCTGTTATGTTATCTGAAGTACCTTACGTTTCTAAAATTTCCGATGAACTCATGCACTTCTAACGTGGTCAGGTGATAGCGTGTCACTTGTGTCCTACGTCATTACGCGAGATTTCCACACTCCTAAACATACCTAGGTCCACTGTGTCTGATGTTATGGTGAAGAGGAAACGTGAAGGGACAATTACAGCACAACATCGTACAGACCGACCTCGTCTGTTGATTGACGGAGACCGCCGACAGTTGAAGTGGGTCGAAATGTGTAATAGGCAGACATCTATTCCGATCATCACACAGGAATTCCAAACTGTATCAGGGTCCACTGCAAGTTGGACAGTTAGGTAAGAGGTGAGAAAATTTGAATTTCGTGGTCGAGCGGCTGCTCATAAGCCACAAATGAAATCGGTAAATGCCAAACGACAGCTCGCTTGCTATAAGGAGCGTAAACATTGGCCGATTGAACAGTGGAAAAACGTTGTGTGGAGTGACGATTCACGGTACTCAATGAAGCGGTCCGATGGCTAAGTGTGGGTATGGCGAATGCCCGGTGAACGACATCTGCATGTCTAGTGCGAACAGTAAAATACCGAAGTGGAGGTGTCACGATGCGGCCGTGTTTTTCATGGAGGGAGCTTGCACGTCTTGTGTGCCACTATCACGGCACAGACCTGCACTGAAGTTTTAAGCACCTTCATGCTTCCCATTCCTGAAGAGCAATTTGGGGATGGCGATTGCATCTTACAACACGATCGAGCACCAGTTCATAATGCAATGCCCGTGGCGGAGTGGTTACACGACGATAACATCCCTGCACAGAGTCCTGACCTGAATCCTATAGAACACCTTTGGGATGTTTCGAAACGCCAACTTCGAGCCAGGCCTCACCGACCGACATCGATACCTGCCCTCAGTGCAGCACACCGTGAAGAATGGGCTGTCATTCCCCAAGAAACTTTCCAGCACCTGACTGAACGTATGCCTGAGAGAGTGGAAGCTGTCATCAAGGCTATGGATGGGCCAACACCATATTGAATTCCAGCATTACCGATGGAGAGCGCCACGAACTTTTAAGTCATTTTCAGTCACTTGTCCAGATACTTTTGATCACATAGTGTACAACGTTCAAAATGGCGTCTGTGAAGGACAGTATTCGAAGCAGAATATTTCATTATTTTCTTTTGACAAAAACCAAACGATCACACATATTCATTGGTGGTTCAGAATGTCGGTGGATACCTGGCAGTGAACAAAAGCACAGTGAGGCGTTGGACGATGTGTCTGTCATCATTGCACAAGGTCGCAGAAATCTGTCCGATGTCACGCGCACAGAGCTGTGACTCCTGCAACGTTGGAACGTGTGGACACTCTCATGAGAGGTGATCGACAGATCGCAACCACATAGCTCGCTGCTCAGATGGATGTCTCTGTTGATAGTACAGACATACTCGTCCACCATTGGCGTGTGCCTCTGAGTTCTTCGGCGCCTAACATAATACCGTAAAGAGCAACGAGGGATCATTTGTGCAGAATTGCTTGCACGTTACAAGGCCGATAGTGAAATTTTTTGTCGAACACCGTTACTGGCTATGAAACAGGGATTCGCCGTTTCGAAGCGGAAACAACGTCAATTCATGGATTGGCGCCACACTACCTCTCTTTCGAAGAAAAAGTTCAAAGCTGCACCCTCAGCCGGTAAAATCATGGGGACGATCTTCTGGGACTACGAAGCGGTTATTCTCTTTGATGTCCTCCCTCATGAAATTGAAGCTAAATGATTTCAGCGTCTTCGTTACAACGAAAAACAAACGAACTTCTCCTCCTCCGTGACAATGCAGTACCCCATACGGGTCTGAATACCCGAGAGGAGCTCACAGAATTTCGTTGCACTGTTCTTCCTTATTCACACTGCAGCCTGGATCTCACTCTTTCAGACTTTCATCAGTATGGCCCAATAAAGGATTCACTCCACATGAAGCAGTATGGGAATTATGGGGAAGCTACTGATGCAGCCTGCTTCGAGAAGAAAACGTATTGCATTACTTATTGAACGCCCTTGGTACTAATTTCTACAAACATCGTAGGCTGTCAACTGTTTTAATATGTAAATTGTTTGAATAATGTACTGTATTATTCATTGATCATTTATTTACAAACTTGAAAACTTGGGTACTTTGGAAAATAAGCGAAATTGTAAAAATGCCCCCCCCCCCCCCAAACAGAAAACTGTAGAAGTCAATGGAAGAAGACAGTCAGTTTAACTGAGAGAAATTTCTTTTGAAGACACGATCGCTAAATACTATTTATTTCGCGATGACTGGTTTTAACAGAAATTTCCTGTGATCAAATGGTGACGGCAAACTTCTGCCGAAGCCCATCATCGTGAAATAAATAATGCTGATCTATTCTGCAGAAGAAATTTCTTTCCATTATTTGTTACTAAGATATAATTATAACTGGGTATTAAATAATTGTGAAAAAAGTGATAGGTCATTATTAACTATGATAAAAGTGACAGGTCACTACTAATGATGATAGTAGTGGTATGTCATTAATTACACTAATTAGACAATAAATTATGACAGACCATTAACAAAAGTGATAATGCAAATTGACTTGCTTGTAGATAACAGTGGACCCCTTATGCCAAGAGGTCACTGATTTGTGCTCTTGTAGATAAGTCGCACAACTGCGTCAGCACTTTGACCAAAGAGATCATTAACTCATGGCCTTGAATATCAGGACAACATCAGCCTTAGCACATTGATTCCTTCGGGAGATTTGGCAACACTAATCTTGACCGTTGGCCTTTGGGGTACGTGTTCTTTGTACACCCATATCTACCCTACTCAAACTTTACCTTGGAACACGTTTTCACATTAGGAAAACCCTTAACTTGCAGGAATAAATTTTGTAGTTTCGGAAAAGGACTGCAGCACGGAAAAACTGAATGCCATAATTTAAAAATTGAACTAGAAAATTTGTTAAATTTTTATTATAGGGCTGACTACAAGCGGAAGTTTGGAAAGTGTGCAAGGTACAAGACTCTCCCATATATATATATATATATATATATATATATATATATGCTTCTGTACGACACCATGTCTCGAAACTTAATACAACTCTCTGTACACGGGTAAACAAGAAAAAGCGTAAATGGGAGCAATCTTAATACTAATAATAACCTCTCGGAATCTAAAAAAATATAACCTAATTTATTAAGTTAAATTATATCATTGACTGATTAATTAAATATGTAAACAAAACAGAAAATTAAATGATATTATGAAATTTAAATGATTTTACGCTTGATTCCAGAACATCAGTCCACCTAACTTTCAACATTCCCCTATAGCATCACATCTCAAGTGCTTCGATGCTCTTCTGTTCCAGCTTTCTCCCAGTCCATGTCTCGCTACCATACAGTTCTTCCTCAAATTAAGACCTATGTTTGATACTAGCAGACTTCTCTTTTAGCCTGTGTTAGTCTACTTTTCATGTCCTCCTTGCTCTGTCCGTCATCGGTTATTTTGCTGGCTAGGTAGCAGAATTCGCTAACTTTGTGACCCGCAATTCTCATGTTAAGTTTCTCACTGTTCTCATTGCTGCACCTTCTAATTACTTTCAAGTTTCTTCGGTGAATTTTAACATAACGCAACAAGGAAAAAGAAACGCCAGTCCATTCTGAGAAAGCATCTCCAGAGTTTAACCACTTTAGTGGGCTTCAGTAGGGCCGTGTCTAGGTGGTTCGCCCTTCGGCAATCGACCAAAAGAGGCATCACAAAATCTGTAAACATTTTATTTTTGGGAAAAACGGCATTTTATCTGTGGAGATGGGTGCTGTATTAAAAAATTTGATTATTCCTGTAAGAAACAATAACAGAACATGTTTATAATCACTAACGGTTCACCTACACATTAGTATCGTTGTACACACACTGAAGTTCAGAAAGAGAGCGAGTATGAGTCTCATGTTGCGGGTTGCGTGCTTGACAAATCAAGGCGCCGCTGTTACGTCCGTGTTTACGGGGTTGCTTCTTTCCTGCTTCACACTGGCCGACTCGTTCCCTCTTACTGATGTGCGCCGGACAAGTCGTGACTTACTGTTAGTACGAAAGATGAGTAGATGTTCTTGCTGCTGTAGAGTAGTACTGACAAGGCGAAATGATCGATTTGTCGGGATCAGATGGCCTCTACCGAAGCTTTGTTTTGTGAAAACGTACGGGGTGTAAGAGGAAAATTAACGCGTGGAAAGTACTCAATTGCAAATGTGTTTCATTATGGGAGGAGTGACCTCTGGAATACGTTTCACGCTATAGTGCACACTTCAGACGAAAAACTTACAAATTTCGACCAATGCAAACAGAATGGTTGTATTCTTGTTTATTCGACCTCCACCATGAGAAAACATACATGCTGTGTCAAAAGAAAACTCGGCACAGAGCAACGTGCCTGTTATGTCCCAGCAACAAGAAAACGGACAATGTCTGTATACGCTTGGTCATGCCAACATGCGTTTACAGGCTAACGGTAAGTTGTGTAGCTTTCCATAAGTGTAATTTATTGCCATAATTAATCGGTATTTAGTGATTACACATCATCCTCAGGTCATGTTTCACGGTGCTGTCGTTACAGACTCTGTAACGTCTCGAAAGTGTGCATATGCCAACATAATTGTTAAATGATGATGTTTGGTTTGTGGGGCGCTCAACTGCGCGGTTATCTGCGCCCGTCCAAATTCCCAAACTTTGCTCAGTCCAATCTCGCCACTTGCATGAATGATGATGAAATGATGAGGACAACACAAACACACAGTCATCTCGAGGCAAATTAAAATCCCTGACCCCGCCGGGAATCGAACCCGGGGCCTGCTGCTCGGGAAGCGAGAACGCGACCTCGAGACCACGAGCTACAGACAAATAATTGTTCGAGATCCTCTCAAGAGATATCAAATACCAAAATATATCTACAGCAGTCTTCGAAAAAGTTTCATATTTAGAAATCTATGTATAAACAGAACAATATTCATTGCTAACCGATCAGTCGTTATAATGTTATACAGGGTGAAAAAAATTCAAGCACTGTGACTTCGCAGTGCGATTTCTCACATACTAGCAGTCAGTGAATCGACGTTAATCGCCATCAATATGGCAACACTGTAATCACATGTACGGTAGCTGCCTGTGTCATCAAACAGCGGTAGTTCTGTGGAGCTGGCGCAGTGAATAGCGTTCTGGTCGAGACGGTTTTCTTTTTTTCTTTTTGCCAGTTTCATTCTGCCATGCAATACTGTAATATACGTTACATAAGCCACACATTCCGACATATATACTGTTTCGCTAACGGCAATGGACATGATCTTTCCACGTTCCCATCGATAGTAATAATAATAAGAGTAATAATTATTATAATTATAATAATAATAACAAATAATAACGACAATAATACACTACTGACCATTAAAATTGGTACACCAAGAATCAATGCAGATGATAACCGGGTATTCATTGGATAAATATATTATACTAGAACTGACATGTGATTACATTATCACGCAATTTGGGTGCATAGATCCTGAGAAATCAGTATCCAGAACAACCACCTCTGGCCGTAATAATGCCTGGGCATTGAGTCAAACAGAGCTTGGATGGCGTGTACAAGTACAGCTGCCCATGCAGCTTCAACACGATACCACTGTTCATCAAGAGTAGTGACTGGCGTATTGTGACGAGCCAGTTTCTCGGCCACCATTGACCAGACGTTTTGAATTAGTGAGGGATCTGGAGAATGTGCTGGCCAGGGCAGCTGTCGAACATTTTCTGTATCCACAAAGGCCCGTACAGGACCTGCAACATGCGGTCGTGCATTATCCTGCTGCAATGTAGGGTTTCGCAGGGATCGAATGAAGAGTAGAGTCATGGGTCGAATCACAACAAAAAAAATGGTTCAAATGGCTCTGAGCACTATGAGACTTACATTCTGTGCTCATCAGTCACCTAGAACATAAAACTACTTAAACCTAACTAACCTCAGGACATCACATAGATCCATGCCCGAGGCAGGATTCGAACCTGCGACTATAGCGCCTACAGCCGCTCGGCCACTCCGGCCGGCGTCGAAATACATCTAAAATGAAACGTCCACTTTTCAAAGTGCCGTCAATGCGAACAAGAGGTAACTGAGACGTGTAACCAATGGCACCGCACACCATCACGCCGGCTGATACGCAAGTATGGCGATGACGAATACACGCTTCCAATGTTGGTTCACCGCGATGTCGCCATACACGTATGCGACCATCATGATGCTGTAAGCAATCACGATAGGCTACAATCCGACCTTTATCAAAGTCGGAAGCGTGATGGTAGGCATTTCTCCTCCTTCAACGAGGCATCACAACATCGTTTCACCAGGCAACGTCGGTCAACTGCTGTTTGTATATATAAATCGGTTCGAAACTTTCCTGAAGCCAGTACGTTGTAGGTGTCGCCACCGGCGCCAACCTTATGTGAATGGTCTGAAAAGCTAATCATTTGCATATCACAGCATATTCTTCCTGTCGGTTGTCGGTTAAATTTCGTGACTGTAGCACGTCGCCTTCGTGGTGTAGCAACTTTAAGGACCAGTAGTATATTAAGTTATCTAATCATGAACGTGTTTTCTGATTGGCTACTTATGATGTCGTACTCAGAACGGTGGGTGTGTCCAGCCCTATTAATATCCGTTCCCTCCATGCACAGTCAGCAGTTACACGAGCGTCGAGGGTCGACGGAACTCATCCAGAAGTGTCCATTATCGCTCTGAGTATAATTTATTACTATTTCTCTTATTTTTATATGCTTATTATAACGTCTACACTACTTTCGCAATATATCTTTACAGAGTCTGAAGATGACTCCTTCATAGAGTCGAAACCGGTCACTCACTCCAATAGAAAAATATTTTAACAAGACTGCGATCAAGACTGTTTTAAATGTTTATTTTAATCCGTATATTCACTTCAAACTTGACAGCGAGTCCTGCAGCATCATCCCCCAGCTCCCCGTTTGCCTGCTCCCACACTAGACAGAACCCGTGAGTCCCAACCGCTGCCCACTCGTCACCTGAGTCTTGTCGGTTTCAGATGGTTCTGAGGACTATGGGACTTAAACCTAACTAACCTAAGGACATCACACACATCCATGCCCGAGGCAGGATTCCAATCTGCGACCGCAGCGGTCGCGCGGTTCCACACTGAAGCGCCTAGAACCGCTCGGCCACAGCGGCCGGCCTTGTCGGTCTATGCAAGTGGACTGGACTCCCGAAGGGCGCAGGGCGAGACGCCAGTTCCCACGTACAACCGCACACTCGCGGCATTCCCGCGACTTGCGCAACCGATCTGATAGAAATTTCCTCCACTATACTGTAAATCAATCTGAAATGTCACAAAATGTTCGACCTGCTTAAATAGCAGGAGGAAGTTGGAATGAAGAAAAATTCTCGCACTTGGACCTCGCACAGTGGTTGTTCACTTACTGGCAACACAACAATGTCTGTCACAAAATGCCGTGCTGCGCATATTTCCGGCAGTAAATCGACGTTAAAGATTGGCAATCTGGCAACACTGCAATCATATGAACGGTAACTACCTCTTATTTATTCATTTAGCGTATGACATCTACAGAGTAAAATTGCACACATACTATTAAATAATATAATAAACGAATTACAAATATATTATTAAATGATTGATTGAAAACAACAATATGCGAAAGATTATGGAGACAGCCACTGCAGCTATTACAAGTCCACATCGAAGCAGGTCACCCACTGAACAGCACGTGATGCGGAAGATTATGGAGTCAGCCACTGCAGCTATTACAAGTCCACATCGAAGCAGGTCACCCACTGAACAGCACGTGGAGTAGCATTCATGATATCCCTCCATTCTCCTTCAAAGCTCCTCGTAGGACATTCGAAGATTAGGTAAGGGATTGTTTGTTATTCTGCACCACAGTCGCATCGTGGGTCATCAGTGAGTTTCCATTTGTGGAGAATGGCCTTACACCTGCCGTGGTTAGTCCTCACACGATTAAGTCTGCACCAAATTCTCCTGGGCATTTGCATTCCTTTCACCGGTATCGAAGGATCAAAATCAGTGATGACAGGATGGTCATTAATTAAGATACCAATATTGCCTCCATTTCCTTGCTGGGTCGTACCTTTCTAGGAATTTGAGGACTTCGTCTTCCCATATAGGTTTCCTGGATTTTAGGCGAGAGGGTGGTAGATGGTCCAATATTTTTCGGATGTATCTTCAGAGACAGAGGGGTCATTAATTTTCTTCCATTGTTGCTTTCGGAGGGAGGTAGCGAGAAGCTATATTGCAAAGGGCATGAAGCCAGCACGAAGTGTAGACGACCACCAAGACGGTGTACCACGGGAAACGGGCCGTGACTACGGAACGGCAAACAGTCTACACACTAGGCGACCGAATTAGAATGAATTTCTCTCATGGTCAAGAAAATCTACAGAGGAAAACGTAAGTACCTCTGTTAGGAGGCAACAGTAGCTCTGTGCAGTTGGTACTGTGGACGGCATTTTGGGTTAGCACGCAAGAGGTCGAGGGTTCGATACTGGCTCGCGGCCTGTTTGTTTTTATTTGCTAAATGTACTCTGCGTGGTTCAAAAATGGCTCTGAGCACTATGGGACTCAACATTTATGGTCATCAGTCCCCTAGAACTTAGAACTACTTAAACCTAACTAACCTAAGGACAGCACACAACACCCAGTCATCACAAGGCAGAGAAAATCCCTGACCCCGCCGGGAATCGAACGCGGGAACCCGAGCGTGGGAAGTGAGAACGCTACCGCACGACCACGGACATACTCTGCGTGATATCTGGCATCTTAATCGTCACATAGCGATCACACTAGGTCTTCTATATAACATTTACCGTTTCGTACTACGAACAGAGAATGAAAGTCCATTCGTTTTCATTGGTCAGTTTTTAAAGAAACCTTTTAGACGTTGTGGACGTGAACTGTATTGGACCATTGCAGCTACTAGATTCCAAACCAATTTTCTGTGTACCTTCCTTCAGTGGTCACTCCGATTAGTACCATCTCTTATGCTTGCCGCGTTAGGGCAGTACGTCACCAGCAGGGCTAGGGGCAAATAATTTCCATACTCGTTTACCATTTGCATGTACGGGGTATTCAAAAAGGCTCTCCTCAGTGCCGTGTGATTGTTAGTCGCGCGTGCCGTATGCCGCAGTGAATACACGGAAATGAAACTCAGTGAAATACAAGTTATTAGCTTATTAAATATTCATTTTTACTTACAGATTTTCACATTAAATATTCAAAGTGTCCCCCCTGTTGTTGAATACACAATTCAATTCGTCTAATCATGTTTCCAAACACAAGCTGTAACATTTCGTCTGTAACAGAAGCAGTGAAAGTCGATGTTGCAGTTTTCAATTCATCGATGGATTTTGGACGGTTTTTATAGACAGTTGCTTTCGCTGCACCCCAGAAGAAAACGTCAGGTGGTGTTAGGTCAGGCGATCGTTGAGGCCAAAGTCCCTGTGAAGTTATGCGATCACCGAAAACATCAGCAAGCAGTGCCATTGAAACCCGAGCTGTATGCGCGGTTGTAACATCTTGTAGAAAATAACCGTTCAGTATTTCACTTAACACAGGTTCTCCTATGAACAAGTACAGAATATCGCTGCAGTATCGTTGTGCGTTCATTGTTTCGTTGAAAAATATGGGACCCACAATCCGACGTCTAGAAATTGCAATTCAAAATCCTATTTTCACAGAATGAAGTGGTTCCTCATAAATACACAATAGATTTTCAGTATTCCATGTACGAGAATTTTGCGAGTCCATCGACCCGGATAAATGAAATCACGCCTCATCAGTGAAAAAGTTTCATTAAGCATATCTCTTCCATTTTGTTCAACTAAATTTTTGAACCATTGACAAAAATGCAGTCTTTGACCATGATCAGTATTTTTCGGTTCTTGCACTACTGTCACTTCATGTGGGAAAAGTTATAATTTTGTCGTTACAGCTGTGAGGGCCGTTCCGACACTAACATCGATTTCTTGGGCGAGTTTTCTTAATGACTTGTTTGAACTCATGGACATTTTATGTGAAACATCCAGTAGTTTATCCTCAGATAAAATGCTAGGACGACCACCTCTCGGTGCAGCTGTCACTGAACCCGTAGTTTGTTAATTAAATGTCGCACAGTATAGCGACGTGGGAGTATTGTCTCCGGGAAAACTGAACTAAATGTTTGACGAACTGTAACTGTGTATTTACCGCCAGCTTTGAACACTTGTTCGACTAAAAACACACGTTCTTCAACGGTTAGCATTTTAACAGTGACAAAAACGAAACAAACGAACAAAGGAACTAAACTTAAACGTTCACGTCAACACGTAACGACACACACCAACGACACTACTGAGGCTGGCTGAGATAAGCGAAACAGTGGAATGTTTGGAGAGTCCACTTGAAGGGGAGTAACCCAGCCAGGCGAACAGTCATACGGCACGGGCGGCTAACAATCACACGGCACTACGGAGAGACTTTAGGAACACCCCGTATTATTACCATGGAGCCACAATTACGCCTTTCAACATTGTGTCTGATCAGCGCATGCTGTTTACTAAGTATCTCCATGCATTACTATCGTACACTACTAGCTATTAAAATTGCTGCAACACGAAGATGACGTACTAAAGACGCGAAATTTAAGCAACAGGAAGAAGATGCTGTGATCTGCAAATGATTAGCTTTTCAGAGCATTCACCCGACGTTGGCGTCGGTGGCGACACCTGCAACGTGCTGACATGAGGAAAGTTTCCAACCGGTTTCTCATACACAAACAGCAGTTGATCGGAGTTGCCTGGTGAAACATTGTTGTGATGCCTCGGGTAAGGAGGATTTGATAAAGGTCGGATTGTAGCCTATCGCGATTGCTGTTTATCGTATCGCGACATTGCTGCTCGCGTTAGTCGACATCCAATGACTGTTAGTAGAATATAGAAGGGGTGGGTTGAGGATGGTTGGATCCCAACGGCTTCGTATCACTAGCAGTCGAGATGACAGGCATCTTAACCCCACGGGTGTAACGAATCGTGCAGCCACGTCTCGATCCCTGAGTCAGCAGATGGGGACATTTCCAAGACAACAACCATATGCACCAGCAGTTCGACGACGTTTGTAGCAGCATGACTATCAGCTCGAAGACCATGGCTGCGGTTACCCTTGACGCTGCACCACAGACAGGAGCGCCTGCGACGGTGTACACAACGACGAACCTGGGTGCACGAATGACAAAACGTCATTTTTTCGGATGAATCCAGGTTCTGTTTACAGCATCATGATGGTGGCATCCGTGTTTGGCGACATTGCGGTGAACACACATTGGAAGCGTGTATTCGTCATCGCCATACTGGCGTATCACCCGGCGTGATGGTATGGGGTGCCATTGGTTACACGTCTCGGTCACCTCTTGTTCGTATCGACGGCACTTTGAACAGTGGACGTAATATTTCAGATGTGTTACGACCCGTGGCTCTACCCTTCATTCGATCCCTGCGAAACCCTACATTTCAGCAGGATAATGCACGACACCATTTGCAGGTCCTGTACGGGTCTTTCTGGATACGGAAATTGTTCGACTGCTGCCCTTGCCAGCACATTCTCCAGATCTCTCACCAATTGAAAACGTCTGGTCAATGGTGGCCGAGCAACTGGCTCGTTACAATAGGCCAGCCACTACTCTTGATGAACTGTCGTGTCGTGTTGACGCTGCTTGGGCAGCTGTACCTCTACACGCCATCCAAGCTCTGTTTGACTCAATGCCCAGGCGTATCAAGGCTGTTATTACGGCCAGAGGTGGTTGTTCTGGGTACCGATTTCTCACCATCTATGCACCCAAATTGCATGAAAATGTAATCACATGTCAGTTCTGGTATAATATAGTTGTCCAATGAATACCCGTTTATCACCTGCATTTCTTCTTGGTAATTTTAATGGCCAGTAGTGTACATAACTTTGAAGGAACAGTTGCAGTTGGAATACATCGTAATGTCAATTATTGATCATTATTCGTCAATGAATGTAAATTATGCTATTAAAATGGTTCATTGGTATGAAATAAGGCTTAGAGTAAGATGCCCTCTAAACTCATAACTACAGAATCTGCACCAAAGATTGTCGTCGCCCCAGCGTATACGTGGGTAATCGATGGTTACCATGGAAATGGTGTCCTGTTCCTCTGTGGACGTTACTGGTGCTGTCAAATATTGTACTAGGGGGAGATACGTCGTATATTACGGTTATGTGATGCCAAAGAAATACTGTTAATTTTGCTCTCTTCTGATGTCAGTGCCATGAAAATAACTGTACTATGGTGGAACCACACCAATATTCCACTAGTAACAGCGGAACGATGTTACTAAAGTGCATCGATACTTGCCGTAGAAACTTCGTCCTAGCCCAGTGAAGTAGACTTCAGATGATCAAGGTTGCGATCAAGACTGTTTTAAATTTTAATTTTTACCAATTTTAAGATCGCTACGTTCTCAAAAATTTCAAAAAAATTATGAGTATACGGGGCTCACTTCTGATCTCTAGAACACACGTGCCGTGGACACTGTATTCGCCAGATGTCTTCGATACTGAAGATGAATCTACGAGATCTATCCAAAAAAAGTAGGGAAATGTGGTTGGCATTTCTGCACGCACCTGTGTTTAACGTGTGACTGCCGAAAGTTTCATTGTTGTATGTCTGTTAGTTATTGTTCAGTGTTGTATCGAGTAGAACGTTGTGTCGCACAGTTTGAGAATTTCGAGATGTCATAATTAGAGGAGCAACACGTCTGCATTGAATTTTGCGTGATGCAGATGACGCAGGAAGCCTGCGGTGACGAGTGTTTAAGCCGTACTCGGTGTTACGAATGGTTCACAAGGTTCAAAAATGGCCGGATGGAAGTGAAAGATGACTCTCGTTCAGGACGCCCGACGACGCTCATATTAGGAACGTCAACGAAATTGCGCCTGCCAATCGAGGACTGACTGTCAGAGAGATGTCAGAAGAACGTAACACTTCAGTTGGATCAGGTCATGAAATCCTGACACGGCGTCTTGGAATTCAATGTGTTGCCGCCAGATTCGTCCCCAGGTTCATGAGTCAGAACCAAAAAGACCTCCCCCTCGCCATCTGTGAAGAGCTTTCTGGTCACACAAATGAGATGTTCCCTCAGTCCGCAGCTCGTGGTCGTGCGGTAGCGTTCTCGCTTCCCGCGCCCGGGTTCTCGGGTTCAATTCCCGGCGGGGTCAGGGATTTTCTCTGCCTCGTGATGACTGGATGTTCTGTGATGTCCTTATGTTAGTTACGTTTAAGTAGTTCTAAATTCTAGGGGACTGATGACCATATATGCTAAGTCCCTTAGTGCTCAGACCCATTTGAGATATTCCTTAAGAGAATCTTAACTGGTAAAGAAACGTGGGTCTACGGTTATGATGTTTACTCCAACGTTCAGTCTTCACATTGCGTCTGGAAAGGTTTTCCGAGATCATTAACAGCTTGTCAGGTCAGGTCAAATTTCAAAGCCATCCCAATAGCTATCTTTGAAAGATTGGTTCATCATGAATTCGTACCAGAGGCACAAATTGTTAATCGATGGTACTATCGGGACGTGTTGCGACGCCTCCGAGAAAATGTGAGAAGGAAACGGCCTGAAATGTGGCGAGACGATTCGTGGAATCTGCATCACGATAACGCACCCGCACATTGCAGGGCGACTATTGCACAGAGAACGAAATCACTGTGCTGCCTCATCCTCTGTACTCTCCAGTCCTGCCAACTAAGGATTTTTTTCCTTTCGAAGTTGAAAACCCTCTTTAAAGACGAAGATTTGCAACGATAGACAAGATGAAAGAAAATTCGCAGACGGCGCTTCGCGCGATCCAGCAAGATGCGTAGCAAGATTACTTCCGGAAATGAAAAGGGCATTGTGAGCGGTGTATCAATTGCGGAGAGAATATTTCGCATGAGACCACGCACGATAAGAAAAAGATAAGCGTAGAAATATTTTGTGAACAAAGTTCCGGAATTTTTTGG
This sequence comes from Schistocerca gregaria, assembly GCF_023897955.1. Classification (NCBI taxonomy): domain Eukaryota; kingdom Metazoa; phylum Arthropoda; class Insecta; order Orthoptera; family Acrididae; genus Schistocerca; species Schistocerca gregaria. The sequence goes on along the minus strand of NC_064928.1, from coordinate 112,571,198 downwards.
ACAGTGCTCGTATAAGGACGACTCCTGTGTCGTGCATGGATAGCTCGGTGAGTCGAATACTTAGCCGCGAAGGTCAGAGATCTCTGATTCGAGTTCCAATCCAGAACACAGTGTTAAGCTGCCAGCAAGTATCATATTTGTTGCAGAGTGGAAGTTCTTTCCTGAAAGGTGGCCAGTGTTTACCCAATATCGATAATTATTGTAATCATGTTGTGTAACTGCCCCCAACAAAAACAAAAGGAGTGCGTAAAGGATTTATCTGTTTTCAGTATGAAACTCTTGCTGGCGAGGCACTTGTTCGCTGCCTGACCTTTTGGACTTCGCTCCTCGTGTACCACATTGTTGTCCGCCCTCGGTGTGGTTATTCAGCTGAGCTGTACATCTCACATATTCTCGGAACCATTTACTATATCGTAATTCAGGAAATTAGATGCAGTATATAGGGGAAAACGGGTGTAAATGGACAAAAAGTAAGAGGGAAGAATGAAATGAAGGAACAAGAACCAACACCTCTCATTGAAGAGGGAGAAAGAGTGGGATGCAGTCTTTTGTCAGTAGTGTTGAATCTGAACATAGAAGACGCAATGGCTGAAACAAAAGGACGCCTCACAGTGCACATCAGTTTCAGGCTAGAAAGATATCAGTGACAAAATTCGTTGATGATGCTGCCGCCGTCATTTAAGGTAAGGAAGAATTGAAGTATCTGATGAATGAATTCAACAATCTAATTAGTATAGAATATGGATTGACAGTAAACTAAAAAAAGGCGAAAGCAATGAGGAGCAGCAGAAATGAAATTCGTGACAAACTTAATATCAAAACTGAGGACGATGAAATAGACGGATTTAAGGAAACCAGCTACCAAGGTAAGAAAATAATAGTTGTTGCCGGCCGGTGCGGCCGAGCGGTTCTAGGCGCTTCAGTCTGGACCGCTACGGTCGCAGGTTCGAATCCTGCGTCGAGCATGGACTTGTGTGATGTCCTTAGGTGAGTTAGGTTTAAGTAGTTCTAAGTTCTAGGGGACTGATGACCTCAAATGTTAAGTCCCATAGTGCTCAGAGCGATTTGAACCATTTCTGAATAGTTGTTTTCGCTGCAGTCTTCAGTCCAGAGACTGGTTTGATGCAGCTCACATGCTACTCTATCCTGTGCAAGCTTCTTCATCTCACAGTACCTCCTGCAACCTACATCCTTCTGAATCTGTTTAGTGTGCTCATCTCTTGGTCTCACTCTACGATTTTTACCACCCACGCTGCCCTCCAATACTAAACTGGTGATCCCTTGATGCCTCAGAATATGTCGTACAAAACGATCCCTACTTCTGGTCAAGTTGTGCCACAAATTTTTCTCCTCAATTTTGTTCAATACCTCCTCATTAGATATGTGACGTACCCATCTAATCTTCGGCATTCTTCTGTAGCACCACATGTCGAAAGCTTCTATTCTCTTCTTGTCTGAACTATTTGTCGTCCATGTTTCACTTCCATACATGGCTACACTCCATACAAATATTTGCAGAAACGACTTCCTGACACTTAAATCTATACTCGATGTTAACAAGTTTCTCTTTTTCACAAACACTTTCCTTGCCACTGGCAGTCTACATTTTATATCCTCTCTACTTCGACCAAAATCAGTTATTTTGCTCCCCAAATAACAAAACTCCTTTACTGCTTTAGGTGTCTCATTTCTTAATCTAATTTATTCAGTATCACCTGACTTAACTCGACTACATTCCATTATCCTCGTTTTGCTGTTGTTGATGTTTATCTTATATCCTCCTTTCAACACACCGTCCAGTCCGTTCAACTGCTCTTCCAAGTCCTTTGCTGACTCTGACAGAATTGCAATGTCATCGGCGAACCTCAAAGTTTTTATTTCTTCACCATGGATTTTAATTCTTACTCCGATTTTTTTTTGTTTGCTTTACTATCTGCTCTATATACAGATTGAGTAACATCGGGGATAGGCTACACTCACTCCCTTCCCAACTACTGCTTCCCTTTCGTGGACATGAAACGCAGAGTAGAATAGGCGAAGGGGGCATTTCTGTTCCAACTTAACTTCTGAGGTCGTCAGTCCCCTAGACCTTTGAACTACTGAAACCTAACTAATCTAAGGACATTAAACACATGCATGCCCGAGGCAGGATTCGAACCTGCGACCGTAGTGGTCGCGTGGTTCCAGACTGTAACGCCTAGGACCGCTCGGCCACTCCGGCCGGCGGAATTCCTGGCCAGGTGAAGTCTACTAGTATATCAGACACCACCGCAATTTGAGGAAGGAACTTATGAGAATGTATGTTTGGAGCACAGCATTATATTGTAGTGAAAGATGGACAGTGGGGAAATATGAAAAGAAAAGAATCGAAGCGTTTGAGCTGTCGTGCTACAGGAGGATGACGAAAATTCGGTGAACTGATAACGTGAGAAATGAGGAGGTTTCCGCAGAATCGGCGAGGAAGGAACGTGTGGAGAACACTAACAAGAAGGAGGGCAGGATGACATCACTGTAGAGGCCGCCCTCTGCCCGACCGTAAACCACTTCTATTTCGTCAGAATGCAGACAGAGAATCTGTGCGGCGTCGTTAGAGGCAATAAAACCAAAAACCAATATTCAAAATTATTCCACTCATTACTGAAAATACAATTCGTTGGTGCTCCTCCTGTAACAACTCGCGGTTACGTAACCTAGAGGAGACTCCGCTGAATCCAGCAGAGGACTCGTGGGTGCCGAGGACGCTGCATCGCCGCGGTTTCGATGTCGATGACACCCTGATGACGCGGTTCTGCTAGCCGCTGGCGATGTAGGCACGAGCCGTCGGTAGATTTGCATGGGGGTGGCGTTCACCACGATGCGTGTGTTTCGATTCACGCTCCGTTTGGGAAGTACTGAGTTCTTCCCAGATCACTGGCCACGTTGTCCCCTCAGACGGGCCGCCATTTCGTGCTGAATGCTGTGCGTGGCCCGCCGGTACAGAAGGCCTTCAGAAACTTACAATACTTGAGGTCAGGGCGGCGCCCGCTGTCGTGTCGGTAGTCCCTCAGATTACCCGTCAGCAGTGGCTGCTGCGCTGGCGTCAGGACTGGACAGCCGTGGCTTTGGATCGCTGATCGTCTTGTTGGGCAGAAAGTGCAAGATTCACTCTAGAACAGGCTTACACACACCATACCGTGACACGAGAATCGAGTGCGAACAATATGAATGCCATTGATCCTAATTATCAAATAGTCTAAGGTGGTGAGGGTGGAATGTTTATGTCGCCGAGGAGAGGCTGTGCTCTACGACATCATTCGCAATGACTAAATTGATTCTGCAGTACCCGAGTCATCAGTGGTCTTCAGTTCCTCTGCATCTACTTAACTAATTTGCTACAGGTTCTTTACTACTTAGTCAAGCCACTGCTAGACAAAATCAGTAAAAACCAGTCTAGGTCGCAATGGTACTGTATTAAAATGACCGGTTTCGGCCTGTGCTTAGACCATCTTCAGACAACACCATCAGCTGAAGCTGACGACGCGTAGAACAGTGAGCTGATCTCAGTCGCTGAAACTGATGGTACTGCGACTGAGGTCAACTTGTAAGTAGGCTGTTCAGGTTTTTATGTTGGTAACGCCACGTAGCGCTCTATATGAAAATCACTGGCTGTGCTGTGTACAGTCTGTGGCTAGTTCGCAGAATATTTGCTGTTGTAGTGTTGGGCAGTTGGATGGAAACAGCGCGTAGCGTAGCGCAGTTGGAGGTGAGCCGCCAACAGTGGTGGATGTGGGGAATGAGATGGCAGAGTTTTGAGCGGATATATATAATGACTTTTGAACATTATAAAGGAAAATGCATTGTTTGTTCTCTATCAAAATCTTTCATTTGCTAATTATGCCTATCAGTAGTTAGTGACATGAATAGTTAGAATCTTTTATTTAGCTGGCAGTATTGGCGCTAGCTGTACTGCAGTAGTTCGAGTAACGAAGGTTTTTGTGAGGTAAGTGATTCATGAAAGGTATGGGTTATTGTAAGTCAGGGCCATTCTTTTGTAGAGATTTTTGAAAGTTATATTGCGTTACGCTAAAAAAAAAATTGTGTGTCAGTTTAGTGATGATCAGAATAAGTAAACAGAGAGAACTCTAGGTTCAGTTTTGCTCAGCTGTTTGGTTCAAATGGCTCTGAGCACTATGGGACTTAACATCTAAGGTCATCAGTCCCCTAGAACTTAGAACTACCTAACTCACCTAAGGACAGCACACAACACCCAGTCATCACTAGGCAGAGAAAATCCCTGACCTCAGCTGTTTGAAAAACAAATAAAGTAAGGGGTTTATCAGCACAGTCATTCATAAATTTTTCTAAGGGGACGTTTCAAACTGACTGTTCTAAGCATCGTCAGCTTCAGCTGATGACAGCCTAAGCATAGGCCGAAACCAGTCATTTTAATAACCACCGCGATCTAGACTTCTTTTTTCACTGATTTTATATAGATTACTAAAACGCTGCTTCCAGAAAATTTAACCTGAAATTTTCTGATAGATGTTGTTGCGTTCTCCCTGTGTCCCTTGTGTAACGTTACGGCAGTAAGAAAACGGTTCGGTCTGCAGTGTCCTAACAATTTTCTGCTGAGTTGGTCGCAGTCTCTCTTAAGAGTGTTCAGGTGGCTGCCTTGCTGACGCAGTAAAATGTTTACGTTTTCCGACTGGCGGTTTTCAACAATTCCGAGCGATTGAGTAAAGCCGGCTGTTCGCACTCGGAAAAAGTTTTATTCTCACGTCTCCTCACTGACTTTGTCGCATAACAGCACACTGGTTAAGACATCACGGAATAACTTCAATGCTTCTGGAGAGGGTAATAGAAGTAGAGACTGTAGGGGAAGACGGAGACTGGAGTGCACCCAACAAATGATTAACGAGGTGCGGTGGAAGTGCTACTCTGAGGTGAAGTAGTTGGCGCAGGAGAAGAATTTGTGGCGGGACACACAGACCCGTCACAAGACTATGGGCAAAGAAATTGTGTTTCCATCCGGATGAACTGTGAGAAAGTCCTCGCTAAATCACGTATGTCTATTTCCATAGTTATATTAATTAAGGAGAAGTCGGTATCTACGTTTTCAAAAGCTTTTTCAAACGGAACTGCAGTAATTTCCGCTGCAGGTATCTGAAATGTATTATGGTAGTGACACACCAAAATTACAATAGTAATCCATTGTAGTTGCTACATATTTTATTACACTCAAAAGCATTATAAACTCACAATCACAATACTACAGGACACTGGCTTACAAGGCCAGATCACTTGGACAAATAAGAAATAAATATCTTTAACCAGAACAAGACCCATAAAACTTGAAATCTGAATACAACTAGGTAAATATTCTCAGGTAAAGCTTTACTTAAATAGTAAAAATGTCGATACAATTCCCATCAGAACTGTCATTACTTCCAATCATCTGAGGAACAGAATAATGGTAAGAACACAGATCTTTTAAGGTTTGACTAGCCAACTTTCCTAAACAAAACTATATACAACTGACTAAAACAATTAAGGAGGTGCTTTAATTATGACCAAACCAATCTTCTGATTTACTTACTCAGTTGATTAATCAACAATATTCTTAGAATGATTACAACTAGAACATGACCATATGACAATATCCCTAAAATGAGTTTGTTTCAATATTGTGCATGAATTAGCGATATACGCGAGCAGACCAAGCGTGGTCTGCTCGCGTCTATCGCCAATTCACACGCAATATTGAAACATACTCATTTTAGGGAGAGATCCACGAGACAGGAAATGACATAGAAATGTACTCAACTTTGCACTGCAATTGACTTCAGATGCTATAATTCTCCACCGGAAAGATGGAATCAGGCAACAGTGACAACAAAACCCAAGATGTAAAGGAGAGGACAGGGCCTTAAACATCACTCTGCCCCCGTGGTGCTCTGCTACCAATATGCTCGCGTCGACCGCTGCCAATTACCCGTAACACAACACACATCAACGGCAGACAATATTCTGAGACATAAACTACACAATCTTATCTAGAGAACAGGTCATCAATACAACTGAATAGAAACAAATTAGCCTCCGTGAGTTACTTGGCCAGCGCCATCCCTTAAACTTCGATTAATAAGTTCGCTCAAAGTCATGCCCTAAAGTTAAGATGACAATTATCTCGGCGCACATTTACACTCCAAACTACCAAATGAACTACAAGGTAGAATAGAGGACGTATCTCGGCGTGTCTTGAAACCCCAGGGCCGGACTTACTACTCGTTGCACTTCTAGCTACGTCTTTAACCACACTTCATGTCGGTTGGTTGGGCGTAGCCACACTTCCTCAATCGCCGTCAAGATAGTTAGTCACGACACCGAGGTAAGTGATAAACAACTAAAACAATTCCAAACAATTTTTAGTATACTGGCTTATTCAATTAAGTCGCACGCACCCCATCGAAGCAATTCGGCGACTCCAATTCAATCGACCGGCGTAGCTTATAACAGACTCGACGGAGCTTGTCCTTCCGACCTCTAGGAAAACCAAATCACCACGAGCGGTGGATCTGCCCTCACGACTCAAGACGCCGTAGCCGCTGGCCCCGCTCCTTCGCTGTCCGACTCGTCCTCTTGCCGCCCTGCCTACGTACACAGCCCCACGTGACTCTCTCTCACCGCCGATCCCGACACACCTCCCCAGTAGAGATGGGCAAACTCGTTCATCCTTGGGAACTAGTTCACTGCTGATCGTTCTTTTTTTGGGAACCGTTCATTTTTACTCTTTCGCCGTTCATTTGTGCTTGGTATATGGTTCTTATGAAAAACTGAAAACTAGTAGTGTATGTGACTGAAGGATGGAGGGCACCAAGAGGGGGCACTTGCCTCTCCCCTGGAGTATTGAGTTATTATTCATTACAGAATTCGTACACACTTTTAGACGCAATTTCTGTGATTCTGCAGAACCTCTCTTTTACCCAACTGTAGCGTTCTGTGGCTGATCGCAGGGAAATAATATAGGGTGGCGCACGGAAAACCGGCCCCGAGTACAGACTGCTCGCCAATTACGGACAATGTATTGCCCATTACGAGCAGATATAACAAACAGACAAACATGTAATAATTAGGCAGTGAAGAAATAAGAAACTAATGCAAGCAACAATTGCGAAACAATCGATGACGATGTGTAGAGAGCGGGAGAAGAGAACATGAAAATCTCACGCGACGCTCATGGCCTATAGCTCATTTAGTCTTGTAAACCTGTTGGTGGCTGTTTCCCAAGTCAATAGACCACAAGTGTCTTGTATAAAATTCTTCCTTTTGACTTCCACTACATAGCTATGCTACGTTTTAAAAAATAAACGTTTACACCCTATACATACTTCACGTTCTCTCTGAGTTCGTAGGCGAAGTAGAGACTTTATGGAAACATAAAATAAAATGTGGTTTTCTCATACTTGCGTCATACGCTTAGTAAAGATTAGGTTTTTATGTTGTATTATTAAAGTTAATGCAGCAATAATAATTAAGTTCGCAGTAATAAAGTTTTTGGTTTGAAAGCTCCTTCTGAACAAATGTTTTTGAGACAATAAGTAAATACGATTTTATAGCAATCTATGTCTTTTTAAACGGAAAAGCACCGCTTTTGCTACTGAACCAAAATGACCCACAACCCACTTTTTTTTTTTCAAAGAAACCAAACTAGCAGGTAATGCAAATTAGAAACAACTAAACTTAAAAATAATTAGAGCCTTCCTAAATGTGATGTTTTGTATATGAAAGATACACGAAAATCGTTTTATATGAATTTTCTTACACTAAAAATTAAGCAAATTTTTGAAAGTTAGCTGCTAAATCATGTCGATGAAACCAAAAAATATATGAATTACAAAAAAAACTTGCATTGTTATAAGTATGTAGTAATGAAGTGAGCTGATATGCCCTTTTTTTACCTTAAAAGACGTACCTGTTACATACAACGTAATTTTTATGTAATTTACGTAAATATAAAATACTTTTTGATTACTGGTCGTGGGCGCTGAATACCCAGAACCAAGTGCAAGAACAGTTTGGAACACATGTAAAATGGGAGAGCGCTGTGAACGAAACGAACAACTGGATACTGTACTAACTGGGAGCAGTCGGCAGTGGAACTGAGACAGGTGGTCATGCGAAGAACGACGAGTGCGGCCGAGGGAGACCGAGACTGAGACGAGCACGCGACCGAGGCTGGAACGAGAACTGCCCAAGTGACCGCCGCGACCGAAGTGAACTAGTGAACTATGAACCGATCGTTCCTCCTTCCCGGAAACTATAAGTGGACCGCCGCGACCGAAGTGAACTATGAGCCGATCGTTCCTCGTTCCCGGGAACTATAAGAAGACCGCCGCGACCAAATGAACTATGAACCGATCGTTCCTTGGAATTCGTTCCTCGGTCCTTTCGTTCATCTTGGTGAACCGTTCCTTTGCACCCGTTCGTTCGCGAACTACTCCCCAGCAGAGAGCACGCGCTCCGTTAAATCTGCGCGGTTAAAGACGAGCAGAAGACAAATAAGCAACCAAGTCGACTCGAAGATCAAATGGACGATCGATGGAAACTGTCGCCAGAAACGCATCACCTCAATATCGTTGTCCTAACATGAATTCAACGAAACTCCACTCTTCAAGATCCAGTTCCTTGTTTCGCAGTAAATTACAGTATTTACAACTTAACATATGTCTCTTTTGAACGTGAAACCAACTGCTCTCTAGTATGTAAGCTCTTGCTGTTACACTGAACTTATGGCATCAAGCTGACAGTCGTCCAAGCAGCGGCAAAAAGAAGCACGCAGCAAAGAATATCGTCACAGCGGTCAGTTGGTCAGGGCCTAAAACTTTCCCCAATGGTAGGCAGTAAATATGTCGCACCGAAGCAGCGACTAGTCGGCGCGTCTGGAACGCTGTAGTATGTATTTATGACTCAGTACACTTCCCGATACGCTGGTACAGCTGCGCCACAGGCAAAAATAACACTTTCCCCCAAAAAATGAAGCTACTGTATCGCACATGCTTCACTGCATAACTGCCACTACGCCTAGAACGTTCAGAGCGGCTTTTTTTAACGTTCTCTGCGAATAAAAAACTGGCGGCCGCGATATTTTTCCGCTTAGAAATCGGAACGAGGTTTCCAGCGGTGAGCGGGTAATTTTTACGGCGCAGCCAGTGGCTCCATATTTGCGAGCTGACAAATCCCCAGGAACCCTCAGGGCGGGGACACAAATTTTTCGCCCTCTGTACCGGCGCGCTGCTGCGGGGCTTAAATCTCTCCCTCCGCCCGCGCCCACCCTCCCCGCCCCCACGAGAGACGGCGCTGCGAGTTTATAGCGGCGGTGGCAGAGACAAACCTGTCCCCAGGCCGCCAGTAAGGGCCCCGCGCTAATCTGATACTCGCGGGCGGTTGTCGGTGCGGCGAAAGAAATTCTCCTCGGCAGCGCTCCCAGAAAGGGTCGTTATTCACCGCATCTGCCACAGCATTTACTTGAGAACGATGTCTCCAGTGTAGTCGGAGTATCACTCGAAGCGCCAACTCTAACTTCCAAAACGTAAACACACCAGCAAAGAAAATTAAGGCTAGTTTACACAATTACACTAGGTTGCGGAACATACACTCCTGGAAATGGAAAAAAGAACACATTGACACCGGTGTGTCAGACCCACCATACTTGCTCCGGACACTGCGAGAGGGCTGTACAAGCAATGATCACACGCACGGCACAGCGGACACACCAGGAACCGCGGTGTTGGCCGTCGAATGGCGCCAGCTGCGTAGCATTTGTGCACCGCCGCCGTCAGTGTCAGCCAGTTTGCCCTGGCATACGGAGCTCCATCGCAGTCTTTAACACTGGTAGCATGCCGCGACAGCGTGGACGTGAACCGTATGTGCAGTTGACGAACTTTGAGCGAGGGCGTATAGTGGGCATGCGGGAGGCCGGGTGGACGTACCGCCGAATTGCTCAACACGTGGGGCGTGAGGTCTCCACAGTACATCGATGTTGTCGCCAGTGGTCGGAGGAAGGTGCACGTGCCCGTCGACCTGGCACCGGACCGCAGCGACGCACGGTTGCACGCCAAGACCGTAGGATCCTACGCAGTGCCGTAGGGGACTGCACCGCCGCTTCCCAGCAAATTAGGGACACTGTTGCTCCTGGGGTATCGGCGAGGACCATTCGCAACCGTATCCATGAAGCTGGGCTACGGTCCCGCACACCGTTAGGACGTCTTCCGCTCACGCCCCAACATCGTGCAACCCGCCTCCAGTGGTGTCGCGACAGGCGTGAATGGAGGGACGAATGGAGACGTGTCGTCTTCAGCGATGAGAGTCGCTTCTGGCTTGGTGCCAATGATGGTCGTATGCGTGTTTGGCGCCGTGCAGGTGAGCGCCACAATCAGGACTGCATACGACTTAGACACACAGGGCCAACACCCGGCATCATGGTGTGGGGAGCGATCTCTTACACTGGCCGTACACCTCTGGTGATCGTCGAGGGGACACTGAATAGTGCACGGTACATCCAAACCGTCATCGAACCCATCGTTCTACCATTCCTAGACCGGCAAGGGAACTTGCTGTTCCAACAGGACAATGCACGTCCGCATGTATCCCGTACCACCCAACGTGCTCTAGAAGGTGTAAGTCAACTATCCTGGCCAGCAAGATCTCCGGATCTGACCCCCATTGAGCATGTTTGAGACTGGATGAAGCGTCGTCTCACGCGGTCTGCGCGTCCAGCACGAACGCTGGTCCAACTGAGGCGCCAGGTGGAAATGGCATGGCAAGCCGTTCCACAGGGCTACATCCAGCATCTCTACGATCGTCTCCATGGGAGAATAGCAGCCTGCATTGCTGCGAAAGGTGGATATACACTGTACTAGTGCCGACATTGTGCATGCTCTGTTGCCTGTGTCTATGTGCCTGTGGTTCTGTCAGTGTGATCATGTGATGTATCTGACCCCAGGAATGTGCCAATAAAGTTTCCCCTTCCTGGGACAATGAATTCACGGTGTTCTTATTTCAATTTCCAGGAGTGTAGTTTCGAAACTGCTCCGCCGATCACCGCGCACCCGAGCGCGTATGATTGCTCATGTAGGTGGCGAAACTAAACAGTTGCGTCTTTTTCCAACTTCGGCGACACAAGACTACACTCCCTACGGGAGCGAAGATCTCTGACAGCGCAGTTGCCAACGAAACGCCCTGCTAAATCCGCAGTATAGGACAGTGCAATGGTACTTGAATTACGTAACCATTATGGTACCTCATCTAAACCTCTCGATACCAGTAATATTCTACTGTGTTTCTGCAAAGTAGTTAGCATATTTCTGAGACAACATTCAGATTGGATTTCATTTGTGATACATCGATATGCTTATGTTGCAGTTATATTATTCTTATGTGTATTCTTTCTTTTGTCGCTATGATCTTTGACGTACTTGTAACTCAGATTTTTGGGCGCGTTAAGCGATAGTTAGTTGTTGAGTTGTTAGAGTGTCGGACCTTGAGAAAGTCAAGTCTTGGATGTCATGTTGGAAAGACGCTTAACGTAGTCCGCTTATAAAATGTGAATTTTAACAGTGACTGTGAGGAAGATGTCTTCAAGTATCTTTTGTATTGTGAAGTGATGTTTTGTGTTTACGCGATATTGCAATTAAAAGAAAGTGTAACTTCAATTCGGACTGCTGATTGCTTTTTTTACATCACCATTGTCCTGCAAAAGTGTAATCTTCAAGAATGGTTTGTGAAGCGCATCTACAAAACTTTTGAATATAGCAGAATAAAACCTAGGCCTCTTTGCATGCGATCATGGAATCATAACCACCTAGATTTTCAACGATTGAGCCATGATTTTACGACCAGACCAGCGTGGGAAACACAAAAAGATGAGAGCCTAGTTTTTTTATTATTACATGAAATGGCTTTATTAACTTTGCTCTAATAACACCTGCCACAAACTATGACTGTTGTTGCCCGAAAATGCAATATTTAGCAGCGTGAGCAATACCACAATCGTTATTGAATGCTGACCTTTGATGTGGTAGGGTGGTTAGAACAGGTAGTTTAAGTTGTAGAAAGGGACCAAAATAAGCGGCTGTCAGTTAGACTCGAACGTACAACCTTTTATTTGATCAAACATTACAAGAGCCAAGAGTTTATTTAATTTTTTTCAAAAAAAAAAGAGACACCTTTAGTTTTGGAACTTAATTAGCAGCTGAATGCGCCGTACAATCTCATGCCTTAAGGGCAAGACCACTTTAATTTAAAAACGGCTGAAAGCCAATAACTTAAAACTCAGCCAAAATCAGAAATTTAAAAGGCAGTTCCTTGATTAGGCTGAAGGCGCAAAGAATCTGACACTTTAAAAGCAAACAACTTAAATTCAAAATCGGCTGAAGGCCGAACACTTAAGACTCAATAACATTAATTTTTAAAAATGCCAAAGGCATCTACGTAAAACAGGTCTTAAATTAGGCTGAAGACCCAAACCATCTGACACCTTAAGGGCAAATCAATCTTAATCTAAAAATCGGCTAAAAGCCATACAAGTAGCAACAACAATAACAAGCAAGAAAAGGCAGTGCACCCAGGGGCGCTCAGAAGTTTCGGCGGTCGGCCAGCACTTGAGATACTAACGATCACTTAGGTGAGACAGGCAGTCGGCCCCACCATTGTCAATCCGACGACAAACAGTCAACGGACCCACCGACACGATAACTTCCACGTCACCCTACCAGGGCACAACAGGGAGTCCAATGGAACAACGTAGAAGATGTTGGCGCCCACAACCAACTATACATTGAACTGTCAAACCACAAACCGTGCACTATGGGACTTAACTTCTGAGGTCATCAGTCCCCTAGAACTTAGAACTAGTTAAACCTAACTAACCTAAGGACACCACACACATCCATGCCCGAGGCAGGATTCGAACCTGAGACCGTAGCGGTCGCGCGGTTCCAGACTGACGCGCCTAGAACCGCTCGGTCACTTCGGCCGGGTGCTTTGCTGTTCCGCCCTTTAACTCTACCACGCCTCGTTCCTATGCCTCCCCAATCTCCTTGCCGCGTGGTGTACCACGTCGAAACTTCAAGTAAATCCACAGAAGTGCCAAGCCACCATCTTTAGTCGAACCACTCGGCGTTTCCGTCGTCCAGATTTCCATCTACAACGAAACCACCTCTCTGACTAACACAGTGAAGTATTTAAGACTAATTCTCAACACAAAACTAACAATTAACGCATATCTTCTTACCACTCAACCTCAAGCACGAAGCCGACTGCAACTACTAACAGGCTGCATCTGTGGTCTACATACTTCTGCCATTATCCTCGTCCGTAATCCCTTGTCCACACCATCCTAACCAACGCCAACGTTGCCTGGCTCTCTGCCTTGCCTAAATTCTGTCAGTCCTTCGTAATCCTAGAAAGACACGCGACCCTCATCGTCTTCCGCATCCGCCTACTTTCCCCAAATCGCAACCTCTACCAACTCACCCACTACCCACAGCTTCTTCTTTTCGTAGAGCACCTTTATATCCGATACATTAATAGAGAAACCCACTAATAACCAATCCAGGTAGCCTGCTGCGCCACTACATCCATACATCATCCCTTTTCCATCCTGTCCCTCCGGAATTTGGTTAAACTTCCACTGCCCAACTATGATGTCCGTCCTGAGATATATACCTCTTTCCACCTCACACTATCTTTCTATTTTCCCCTTTCCCCTTCATCGACCCGTAGTCATACTCATTATCTCACCTTTATGATAACAATTTTTTCACGTGTCACCTAGCACCACCATTACATTGCGGTGTTAATGTATACAGGCAGGGAAGAGGGGGGGGGGGGGGGGAGAAGATCGTTACACATGCCCCGTGGCGACAGTATGCAGGAGGGCGAGCGGTCAGGACTTGAGAGGGGGCATCCAGAGCTGAAGTTAAATGACAGAACAGGAAATTAGGCACAATAAAGAGAATATATTTCAGTGTACGGGGTACAAGGGGCGCGCCTAGGGTCCGAAGTTACCAGGTTTAGGCCAGTCTAGGAGCTCGAACAATTAATTAAAATGGGTGACGGAAGGGGACGCGGTTCATTTTAAAGCAGAGCCAGAGGCTCTGCCTTCCAAGAAGACGTCTGTTCTGCTCGAGGTCTGGATTACAAGAGAGAGGCAACTAAGCTCCGCACCGCAGAACACTCCAACTTCGACACACGTGACCTGTGTCCCACGCACGCTATAGGCTAAAACCAATGGAGTGAATTCGCTAGCAGTTTCAGCAGAGATCTGAGGTCGTCTCTTGTCAGCAGCTTTAACGTCCACATTTCAATGCCTCGGTTTTGAAAGGCAGGCAACTTGTGTCACGTAGGTACAGCGTAAGATGCTCTGGGAGAAAGATTTCACTGCGGCTTTGAAATAAAGTTTTAAACCAATTCCCTAAAATATTCCTTGACTGCCTGCCACCATGTACAGTGGTATCATTCACGACCGTTAGTGACGATGTTATAACTGTAATATAAAGGCACGAAACGAGTTTTAAAACCTATCAACAGTCTCCACCTACGCGTAATTTTACACAATCCTCGTTTTTTATCGCCTCTTTTTATGAAAAAACCTCAGTATCATCCACCTGTGTATTTTTTTTAATCATCTGTTATTGTCACCTTTTGTACACTATCAGTTTGTGTAACCTTTGGTTGAAGAGCGCTGCCAGCTCGTCCCAGTTGTGGGAAACTGAAACAACAATAAAGGGGAAAAAATGCTCTGCAGTCACTTCACACACTGCGCTACTACGCCGGCAGCACACAGCGATCCGCCAGTCAGAGCTGTTTCGCCCAGTTCACTGTATGCTCTATGCTGGCCACACCCAGCGATGCACCATTGAGAGTTCTTTCGCAGAGCACACTCTACACTCCGTGCTCTAAGCCGGTTGTGCCCAGTGGTCCATCTATCAGAACACACCGCAGCTGACCGCTTCGCAAGACTTTGGCGCGCCGCCGAATCCTCATTCTCACGGGACACTATCACGATGGACTTCGTTCACAGACTTCCGCAGCTAGTGGTCCCGCGGGAGCGTTCTCGCTTCCCGAGCACGGGGTCCCGGGTTCGATTCCCGGCAAGGTCAGGGATTTTGACCTGCCTCAAGATAACTGGGTCTTTGTGGTGTCCTAATCCTTTCATCAACACTCGCCAAAGTGGCGAGACTAGACTGAGCAAAGGTTGCGAATTTGAACGGGCGCTGGTGACCGAGCAGTTCAGCGCCCCACAAACCAGCCATAATTATCATCATCGTCATCGTTCACATAGAAACGTCCCCGTGCTATGTCGGTGATTACCCGATAAGGCATTCCAGTGCCACGTCAGTTATTACTTGCTACGTTATTCCAGTGCACCATCAGTCATTATATGAAAGACATTTCAGTGCTTCATTCATAATCTATCACACTAAATGAAGTAGTTCATACTAACGTTCCAAGAAAGTGTTACTGTAGTTTGTTTATTATCCTCAATGAAGTTCCATTGTTATTCATTAGGGCACATCAGTCGTAGTGTATTGTTCCCCTTGGTCATGAACATAACATTAGTCAGCCTCTGTTGACCCATTGTCCATTGTGGACATAGAACAGAGGGTGGTCAAATATTTAACAATGAAATTCTCCAAACAGCCAAGCAATTGAAATCCTATTTAATTTTCGCTACCAGTTTCAGCAGTTCATTATGCCATATACACCTCTTAAAAATAATGTTGACACAGTGGGCACGTATGTTTCTGGTTGTCTTGAATTCATAGCTCAAGTTCTTCCTTCTAAGACTTGACTGCAACATTAGTCACATGCTGTATATCGTTTACCTTGCTCCATTGGTTCTCCCTATTCACGAACAACCCTTGGCATAGCCATATTAGTGTAAATACGAGGGGCGTCGAAAGAATAATGCGGCACGTATTTTTTCCCCGCCAATTTCGGCTGAAAAAGAACGGCATTCGTTGTAGGACACCGTCGAATATTCCCGCTTCAGCCTCTATACTTCCATGAAGTTCCGACAGGTAACGGCGCAACACGTAGCCTTCAAAATGGCTCCTGTAACGGAGGTGCGTTCCAAGCGGAGAGCTGTGTCTAACTTCTGTCCAATCTCGCGTGCGCCGGCCGACCGCACACTTGTGACTCCCGCAGTGCTGGAGCGTTCGGACATTCTCATTCGATTTTTATTAAAAAAAGAAATTCCTCCAGCTGTACTCGACATTCTATATTTACTTCGCTACTAGTTTCGTCGTTGCGTCAACGCCATCTTCAGGCCCGTACACTTTGATGATCTCAGTTACACACAACTGGTTTCATCGAAGTTTACGGGCCTGAAGACGGCGTTGACGCAACACCGAAACTAGTAGCGAAGTAAATATAAAATCTTGAGTACAGCTAGAGGAATTTCTTTTTTAATAAAAATTATACCAGTTGTGTGCCACCTTCTTCCAGTTTAAATACGGATGTGTGAAGACTGTCATTCGAGGTGATGGACGGAACACACCCCCTGTTTAACCGTACGACTCTGCTGGTAATGTTGCGAGCCTGTCCACCAGTTCGGGAACGCAAAGGTGTGTACCCGCTGGGTTCCTTCTGCTACTCTCAGGAAACTGAAGAGACGCCTTTAGAGTGCTCGTCGCCACAAAAATGCAAACAAACTTCTCCTTCTCCATAGCAACTCAAGGCCTCGCACAACTCTGCGCACCCGAGAGAAGGTCGCAAGACTTCGTTGGACTGTTCTTGCTCATCCACCCTACACTCCGAGTCTCGCACCTTCCGGCTTCCATCTGTTTGGCGCAATGAAGGACGCACCCTACGAGAAGGAGCATGGGGATATTGGTGAGGCTACTGATACACCAAGACGTTGATTTCGACGTGCCCAGTAAGTTGGTACCACGCGAGCATACAGGCCGTTCCAGTAAGCCGGCGCAAGGCCGTCGCACTGAACAGAGATTATGTTGACAAAGAGGGTTTTGTAGCCAAAGCAGTGGTTAATAATATTGTGTTGGAATCTTGAACAGAATATACCGGCTTACAAAAAAAAAAAAAAAAAAAAATTGATGCATTACTTGCTGAACGTCCCTCGCACCTAGCGAAAGATTTAAGTGGGGCTTCCAAAAAGCAACTCAGCACCGTGTTGTAAACGCAGCGTGAGTTTTGTAATCTTATCTTGGCTAAGCTATCTTTATTCTAGGTTGGGACCCTGCTGATGTTTTTGCACATATTTTATCCAGAGTGATGGATATACCCATCAGACGTCAAAGTGTAGGTTGGAAACAGTTGTGCGTGAGAATTGAAGATCATATATCGGATTCCGCAATGTACAGAATCTGTACAGTCTAGCACAGCACAGCTGCAACATTTCCAACCGTTAGTGCCGCATTCATCTTACACCACTGCACGTGGCCACGCTGCGGCACTGCCCGTATATAGTCGGGAAAGGGCCACAGTCAGATGGAGTAGATGATGCCACATCAGCAGGGCTGAAGTAGCTACAAACAGGATATAGTTAAGGAAGAGAGACACATTAATGGGGAAAACACCAGTGTTTAAAAAAAGTTCCGGAGAGTGTTGTCCAGCAGTTTTTGTATACTTCGTATATGTTTTAGTACCTTTTGAAGGAGAAATTGCGTAGAATGTATGATTATTTTGGGAGAATATTTTTTTGTGTCTGTGTTAACGATTAGCATAATTTCTGAGCAGAATTGTAAAACTGACGTAGGCTACTGTAGACTATCATAGTCATACACTCCTGGAAATTGAAATAAGAACACCGTGAATTCATTGTCCCAGGAAGGGGAAACTTTATTGACATATTCCTGCGGTCAGATACATCACATGATCACACTGACAGAACCACAGGCACATAGACACAGGCAACAGAGCATGCACAATGTCGGCACTAGTACAGTATATATCCACCTTTCGCAGCAATGCAGGCTGCTATTCTCCCATGGAGACGATCGTAGAGATGCTGGATGTAGTCCTGTGGAACGGCTTGCCGTGCCATTTCCACCTGGCGCCTCAGTTGGACCAGCGTTCGTGCTGGACGTGCAGACCGCGTGAGACGACGCTTCATCCAGTCCCAAACATGTTCAATGGGGGACAGATCCGGAGATCTTGCTGGCCAGGGTAGTTGACTTACACCTTCTAGAGCACGTTGGGTGGCACGGGATACATGCGGACGTGCATTGTCCTGTTGGAACAGCAAGTTCCCTTGCCGGTCTAGGAATGGTAGAACGATGGGTTCGATGACGGTTTGGATGTACCGTGCACTATTCAGTGTCCCCTCGACGATCACCAGAGGTGTACGGCCTGTGTCGGAGATCGCTCCCCACACCATGATGCCGGGTGTTGGCCCTGTGTGCCTCGGTCGTATGCGGTCCTGATTGTGGCGCTCACCTGCACGGCGCCAAACACACATACGACCATCACTGGCACCAAGGCAGAAGCGACTCTCATCGCTGAAGACGACACGTCTCCATTCGTCCCTCCATTCACGCCTGTCGCGACACCACTGGAGGCGGGCTGCACGATGTTGGGGCGTGAGCGGAAGACGGCCTAACGGTGTGCGGGACCGTAGCCCAGCTTCATGGAGACGGTTGCGAATGTTCCTCGCCGATACCCCAGGAGCAACAGTGTCCCTAATTTGCTGGGAAGTGGCGGTGCGGTCCCCTACGGCACTGCGTAGGATCCTACGGTCTTGGCGTGCATCCGTGCGTCGCTGCGGTCCGGTCCCAGGTCGACGGGCACGTGCACCTTCCGCCGACCACTGGCGACAACATCGATGTACTGTGGAGACCTCACGCCCCACGTGTTGAGCAATTCGGCGGTACGTCCACCCGGCCTCCCGCATGCCCACTATACCCCCTCGCTCAAAGTCCGTCAACTGCACATACGGTTCACGTCCACGCTGTCACGGCATGCTACCAGTGTTAAAGACTGCGATGGAGCTCCGTATGCCACGGCAAACTGGCTGACACTGACGGCGGCGGTGCACAAATGCTACGCAGCTAGCGCCATTCGACGGCCAACACCGCGGTTCCTGGTGTGTCCGCTGTGCCGTGCGTGTGATCATTGCTTGTACAGCCCTCTCGCAGTGTCCGGAGCAAGTATGGTGGGTCTGACACACCGGTGTCAATGTGTTCTTTTTTCCATTTCCAGGAGTGTAGTAGCCTTGGTCAGTTGCGATAGTAGCTGTGTTATCTGTACGTTAGGTGTGTTGCAGATCTGTGGAAAGTTACCTCGTTTCGATTACTTAGTTTATTTGTACGATCAGTCTCTTACTACATTCCCCTAGAAATACGAAGCGGCGATCAAAAAAAAAGGTTGGAATGGCTCTGAGCACTATGGGACTTAACATCTGAGGTCATCAGTCCCCTAGAACGTAGAACTACTTAAACCTAACTAAGCTATGGACATCACACACATCCATGCCCGAGGCAGAAATCGAACTTGCGACTGTTGCGGTTGCGCGGATTCCACACTGAAGCGCCTAAAACCTCTCGGCCGGTTCCAGACTGAAGCGCCTAGGACCCCTCGGCCACACTGGCCGGCAAAGCTTAGGATATATAATGGGTCAAGTAACCTGTCTGTTACTTAAAAGGAAACAATATTTGTAGAAAAATTTTAACTGTCAGTGTTTAATTCAAGTTTATTCGAAAAATTTTGATCTTTAATGTGAAACAATGTTGTAGTGCAAACAAACAAGCAATACAGTTTTATCATATAGTAGTAGAAAATGAAATTTGCTCAAAAAATTTTAAAATGGTAAATTAAAAAAAACTGCAAAATAAAAATAGCTTCCGTACTTCGTAGAGCTTATATAAACATGTTTTTGATATTCAGAAACAACTTTTGTACTTATCAATAACAACAGGAGGCTGTAGCCTTTGATCATACGAAGAAATTCCATTGAGACAGAACAACAATAATTATATACATTTTTATGTCTGTGCATGTAAACTGTACTTGCATCAAAAGTAACTGTGTGTGAATTTCTAAGGGACCAAACTGCTCAGGTCATCGGTCCCAAGTCTTACACACTACTTAAACTAACTGAAACCACTTTATGCTAAGAACAACACACACACCCACACACACACACACGCATGCCCGAGGGAGGACTCGAACCTCTTCTGGAAGGGGACAGAAAGTAATTGCTTTGGTTACATATAAGGGCAGACGTTAAGCGATGAACTAATTTATAATATGCAATTTATACTTTGTACAGATATAAAGTACACAACGGACTAACACTGGACGATGTGCGTTTCTGTTGACGTGTGAAACAAACAAACAAAAAACGAAGAGAAGTCGTCGGGTCCCAGTTTCTTTCTCACACGCTCAATTGTGTGACTGCCGGTAACTCCATATTTACTATGTAATTTATGTAGTGTACAAAAACCTACTGACCCGTAGTTTTAGTAGAACGCTACTCTATTTCTGAGGTGTTTTTTTTAGAGTGTATAGTGTGAGAGATCATTTTTAGTATATGTTTTCTACGGTGTGGATATGATATTTGAGCATTCATATGTTTGGGCCTTTGGGAGGGCAAATCGTCTAAAAATAACCGGAAACAGATGATAGGTTAGCATTTCGTTTCTGGTTTTACAAGTCACCTCGTCAATTTAAAGTTTAAAAATCCATTACCACTGAGCACAACGTCCGGGATTCCATGGAAAACCTCCTGGACGAACACTGTAGTAGTTTTTGAACAGAAAGTAAATTGCTCTCCGAAAGAGTGTGTTCCTAAGATAATATTAAGTGAAACGTGGAGAATGTCCCATTAAGAGATATACAGGGTGTTTCAGAAAGAACTTTACAAATTTAAAAATTCATATAAATTTATCGAAAGAAGATATACAGCCTGGTTTAGTGTCATTTTGTAGCGAAACACGCCAACTGTTTATCTTTAAACTAAAAATGTTGTATGTGACTTCCGTTGGTTATCCTGCACACATCCCATCGAAAGTCAATTTCTTCCCAAGCTCGCTCTAGCGTTGCAGGTGTAACTTGAACAGTGGCGCCGTAAATTCTTGCTCTAAGTTCAGGTAGAGAAGCCAGCACAGGAGTTACAAACACGATATCCTTGACGAATCCCCCCGAAAAATCGAGTGGTGTCAGGTCTGGGGAACGTGGGGCCCATGCAATTTCCATCGACGTGGAAAGCGGTCACTGAGAAAATCCCAAACCTCAGCGAAGAAGAGCATGAGGTAAACATTTCGTTCTTGGTCATCCCTAGCGATCGGTACTATCAAAATTGTTGTAACGTATCGAGGTACACTATCCCATTGATTGTCCTCTCACGGAAGAAAAGCGGCCGTCCGTCGGATGTGCTTAAAGTACCTGATGGTTTCCCATGTCTTAGCGAGCACCCTGTCTCTAAAAAACATTTATCACCCATAAATTGTAGGCCTACTAGAAGGATCTTTAGTGTATTTGGTACGGAAATTACGCTGAACTGTTGTCGCCGACTTCGACTCTTCAAACCAAAACACACAGCTAGCACACTCGGGTCCAGTGAAGGAAGCCATCTTTAACGCAACTGCAGCTAGCGCTCCTTGTGGTGCGATTCGGCACTATCGGACAACGCGAAGCCAAAACTGATGTATTTTCCTACAAATTGACACTACAATCACCTCTGTAGGAGCTATGAATTAATTTGTATGAATTTTTAAAATTGTAAAGTCCTTTTTGAAACAAACTGTACTTGGGTTCGAAGGTTCATTTCTGAGAATTACCCCAATGATAGGACATAAGAGACAAAAAAATTTCAGAGAAATTGGCTAAACAACGCAACAGCGAGAGATCAAGCAGAGATTCGATGATTAATGGATAAGTAATGGAAGTTACAGAACCACTTGTTTGAGTTCCAGCAAACTATGTCGAATGTTGACGGTCGCGTCACGGTGATTGAGCAGGAACAAGATAGTTTACTTACCGAACTGATAGAGCAAATGTACTCGTTTGCAACTGTCACTAATGGGAAGTTAGACGAAATAGAAGAAATCTCAGTAGAGCTGCGAAATGAGGCCACCGAGCTAAATCTGTGTCGTAGGTAGCTCATAGGGAGCTTGAAACCCAAGTGTCTACGTCTACGTCTAGGTGATTACTCTGCTATTCACAATAAGGTACCTGGCAGAGGGTTCAATGTACCACCTTCAAGCTGTCTCTCTACCGTTCCACTCTCGAACGGCACGCGGGAAAAACGAGCACTTAAATTTTTCTGTGCGAGCCCTGATTTATTTTATCGTGATGGCCATTTCTCCCTATGTAGGTGGATGCCAACAGAATGTTTTCGCAATCAGAGGAGAAAACTGAAATTTCATGAGAAGATCCCGTCGCAACGAAAAACGCCTTTGTTTTACTGATTGACACTCCAATTCACGTATCATGTCTGTGACACTATCTCTCCTATTTCGCGATAGTACAAAACGAGCTGCCTTTCTTTGTACTTTTTCAATGTCATCCGTCAGTCCCACCTGATGGGGATCCCACACCGCGCAGCAATACTCCAGAATAGGGCGGACAGGCGTGATGTAAACACCTTCTACGTGTTCTGCCATTGAATCGCAGTCTTTGGTTCGGCTCTGAGCACTATGCGACTTAACGTCTGAGGTCATCAGTCGCCTAGAACTTAAAACTAATTAAACCTTACTAACCTAAGGACATCACACAAATCCATGCCCGAGGCAGGATTCGAACCTGCGACCGTAGCGGTCGCTCGGCTACAGACTGTAGCGCCTAGAACCGCACGGCCACTCCGGCCGGCAGTCTTTGGTTTGCACTGCCCACAAAATTATCTATGTGATTGTTCCAATTTAGGTTACTTGTAATTGTAATCCCTAAGTATTTAGATGAATTTACAGCCTTCAGATTTGTGTGACTTACCGCGTAATCTTTTAGTACTCATGTGAGTAACTTCACACTTTTCCTTATTCAGAGTCAATTGCCACTGTTCGCACCAGACATATCTTATCTAAACCATTTTGCAAGTCGTTTTAATCATCTGATGACTTTACAAGACGGTAAATGACAGCATCAGCTGCAAATAATCTAAGAGAGCTACTCAGATTGTCTCCTATGTCGTTAATATAGATCAGGGACAATAGAGGGTCTACAACAGTTCCTTGGGGAACGCCGGATAGTATTCCTGTTTTACTCGATGACTTTCCGTCTATTACTACGAACTGTGACCTTTCTGGCAGGAAATCACGAATCTAGTCGCACAACTGAGGCGATATTCCATAGTCATACAGTTTGGTTAGAAGACGCTTGTGAGGAACGGTGTCGAAAGCCTTCTGAAAATCTAAAAATATGGAATCAATGTGACATCCTCTGTGGATAGCATTACTTCATGAAAATAAAGAGCTAGTTGTGTTTCGCAAGAAAGATATTTTCTGAGTCCGTGCTGACTATGTGTCAGTAAATCGTTTTCTTCATAATGTTCGAATACAGCATATGTTCCAAAACCCTACCGTAAATCAACGTTAGTGATAAGGGCCTGTAATTCAGCGGATTATTCCTACTTCCCTTTTTGGGTATTGGTGTGACTTGAGCAATTTTTCAGTCTTTAGGTATGGAACTTTCTGTGAGCGAGCGGTTGTATATAATGGCTAAATCTGGAGCTACTGCATCCGCATACTCTGAAAGGTGCCTGACTGGTGTACAATCTGGAGCGGAGGCCTTGTCTTTATTAAGTGATTTAAGCTGCTTTGCTACACCGGGGATATCTACTTCTATGTTTTTCATCTTCGCAGTTCTTCTTCATTGGAATTCGGGAATATTTACTTCGTCTTCTTTGGTGAAGGAGTTTCGGAAAACCGTGTTTAATAACTCTGCTTTCGTGGCACTGTCATCAGTGACTTCACCGTTGTTATCGCGCAGTGAAGGTATTGATTGCGTCTTGCCACTGGTTTTCTGCCAGATTCCGAGACAGAGTTTCGTTGTGCATCTCGCATCTGCAAAACTTTGACAATCTTCGGGATTTTGCATTGTTTCATTGTTTTAAATGTTGCATGCTTTTTTCATTGCTTCTGCAACAGCGATCTGACGCGTTTTGTGTACCTTATTAATTATAGTATATTATAATTATAATAACTATCATAATGTTCTCTGTTTGCCAGAAATTCTGGTATCCATCGCAGAATTGGTCTAATATTTTGTGCACTAGTTTTTTTCCCAAAGGCAGCAGCATGGAACGGAATCGAACGCAGTCCAAAAAAAAAAAAAAAAAAAAAAAAAAGACAGCTTCAACATAGATGCCTGTATCTACTGCTTTCTGGGTCTCGTGGACAAACACCACAAGGATGTTTTCGGTTTTCATAAATTTCATAATATGTGAGCATAAAACATGTTCCAGAACTCTGCAACATATTGACGTCAGAGATATAGGCGTATGGTTTTGAGTGAATGATTGACGACACTTGGGAATGACCTGCACAATTTTCCAATCACTGGGAACGTTTCGTACCTCCAGCAGCCCACAGTACACTGCCACTACAAGGGCAGCAACACTGCATGCAGTCCACAGCGGTTTTCTGAGTGTAGATATAGAAGCAGCTGTAGTAAATAAAACATTTTGACTGTGTTATTATCGACAAATGCTTAAAATTAGATGGACAGATTAATGTTCAAAACGAAGGACTACAAAAACGAATGGGTGACGAAGGATCTACAGAGGAGACTTAGCAGAAGAAGGGCAGGTGACTGGGGCATCCAGGGATAGTTGCTCTGGCGCTTGAAGAAGCAGTAGGTAGTAGAAATCAGAAACGGAGTGAGTAGGAGTCCATTGTTGGGGGTTGCATACTTCACAGATCAAGGCGCCCCTCTTGCGTCACTGCTTCCTCTCTGTTGTGGTTCTGCGAGTATGGCGCGTTTGAGGACAGTGGCGCTGCAATCGCTTCGTACTCATCAACTCGTTCTCTCTTATTGAAGCGTGCAGGAGTGTAAGGCCAGTCGTGACTTAGTACGGAAGATGGGTGTATATCTTGCTACTGTAAAGTAGCACTGATCAGGCGAAATGACCGAATATCAGGATCATGTGAGTTTGAACGAAGCTCTGTTTTGTGAGGCTGCAGAAGGTGTAAGACAAAAATTAATGCAGTGTGCACAATTGCAAACGTGCTCTATTAGAGGAAGAGCGATTCTGAAATATGCCCCATGCTATAGTCCACGCTTCACACAAAAACATACGATTTTCCTCCAGTCCAAACAAAGTGATTGTATTCTTGTTCATTCCACTTCCACCATGGGAAACGATACGTGCTCCGTCGAACGAAAACTGATCCCAAAAAATGGCCTACTTCTGCGTTTTTCTGATAACGGCAAGTGGCGTTTATGCGCACACTGTGAGCTGTGTAGCTTCTCATTCATTTCTGTAACTTTTTCGAAGACTGTTGTAAATGTATATTAATTAATCCCTCCTGTTGCCAGGTTTTCTTGTACTGTCGTCACAGATTCGGTAACGTATCAGAAGTGTGTATGTTAACATAACTGTTGTTACTCCTTGAGTATGACATTCAGTTTTGCAGTGACTTTATCAGGTGTTGTCCCCTTGTTTCTGGTCACAATCCTCTTCGACAACAGTGTGTCACGATGACTCAACGCTCGCTTTCGTTCGCGTTGTAACCTAGCGGACGATATTTTCCTGAATGCAGTATAAATCTTCGATATGGTGGCTCTTGAAACACCAAACACGTCGGCTCCCTCGATTATGAAAGTGCCCACCGTACGACCACTAACAATCTGACCTCGTCCGAATTCACCG
The DNA here is from genome assembly GCF_023897955.1 of Schistocerca gregaria. Taxonomy (NCBI): domain Eukaryota; kingdom Metazoa; phylum Arthropoda; class Insecta; order Orthoptera; family Acrididae; genus Schistocerca; species Schistocerca gregaria. The sequence continues at coordinate 112,545,391 of NC_064928.1, read as the reverse complement.
AACTCCGACACGATGCACCCACAACTATATAGAATACTGTTGCGATCATGACTGGCACTTACAACGTATTGAGGGCATTTCACAGCTGCCGTTCGCAGTCAAATACAACATCACAACCTGCAGGCTCCGTTGGCATCTGCATTTATGATCAAGTACGCTTTTACCTAGGTGTTTTCACATTTTTTTTCCATTCTCTGTATTTACTCCTATGGGTGTGGTGAGAATTACTATTGAAGGCAGCCGAAAGCAACCACTTTTATTTAGGTAGCTAAGTTATGGAGTGCTACTCCATGTATTCAGTGTGCAGTATCCTGGATACAGTTCCTCGGTATCTGTACGGGCCGTTCTTGGTATTGCGGACAACTCACGAGGTTGCCAGACGGAAGTGTAAAACCTCAATTTAGTGAGGCTTAGTCTGAACACTTTATCGCTTGTACACTGAAGCACCAAAGAAACTGGTATAGGCATGCGTGTTCAAATAAAGAGATACGAAAACAGGCAGAATATGACGCTGCGGTAGGCAACGCCTGTATAAGACAACAAGTGTCTGGCGCAGTTGTTACATCGGCTACTGCTGCTGCAATGGCAGGTTACCATGATTTAAGTTATTTTGAACGTGGTGTTTTAGTCGGCGCAAGAGCCATGGGACACAGTACGACCATTTCACGAGTGTACCTTGAATATCAGGAATCCGGTAAAACATAAAACCTCAGACATCGCTGCAGCCGGAAAAACATCCTGCAAGATCGGGCTCAACTACCACGGAAGAGAATCTTTCAACGTGACAGAAGTGAAACCCTTCCCCAAATTGCTGCAGATTTCAATGCTGGGCCGTCGACAAGTGTCAGCGTGCGGACCATTAAAAGAAACAATCGATATGGGCTTTCAGAGTCGAAGGCCCACTCGTATGCCCTTAATGACTGCACAACACAAAGCTTTACGCCTCGTCTGGGTCCATCAACATCAACATTGGACTATTGATGACTGGAAACATGTTGCCTGGTCGTACGAGTCTCGTTTCAAATTGTATCGGCCGGATGGACGTGTACGGGTTGGAGACAACCTCATGAGTCCATGGACTCTGTATGTCAGCAGCGGATAGTTCAGACTGGAGGAGGCTCTGTAAAGGAATGGGGTGTGTGCAGTTGGAGTGATATGGAACTCCTAATACATCTAGATACGACTCTGACAGGTGAGACGAACGTAACTATCCTGTCTGATCACCTGGATCCTTTCATATTCATTGTGCATTCCGACGGGCTTGGGTAATTCCAGCAGGTCAATGCTACACCCCACAAGTCCAGGAGTGCTATAGAGTGGCTCCAGGAAAATTCGTTTGAGTTTAAACACTTCCACTGGCCATCGAACTCTCCGGACATGAATGTTATTGAGCATATCTGGGATGCCTTTCAACGTGCTCTTCAGAAGAGCTCTACCCCCTCGTACTTTTACGGATTTACGGACAGCCTTGCAGCATTCATGGTGTCAGTTCCCTCCAGCACTACTTCAGACATTAGTGGAGCCCATGCCGTGTAGTGTTGCGGCACTTCTGCGTGCTCGCGGGAGCCCTACACGATTTTACGCAGGTGTGCCAGTTTGTTTGTACAACAGGACAACCTGTAGGCTTGGTTAGCATATGCATTTATTTTTCAAGTACGCATTTTCCTCAGTGTTTCTATATTTTTCCAGCCTCTGTATTATCAGTCGTCGGTGTGGTGTGGATTAGTATTGAAGGCAGCCGAAAGCAACCAATTTTATTTAAGTAGCTTTGTAAAGGGCTGCACTTCACGTATTTACTGTACAGTATCCCTGAAAGACTCTTGTTTGATATCTGTAAGGGCCATTCTGCTTGGTTTTTCGGATAACTGACGAGGTTGGCGGAAGGAAGTGTTAGACCTCAAATTAACGAGAGTTAGTATGAACACATCTCTTGTATTTCCGGATGCTCTACACGCTGGTAGCTAGTAGTTTCACATACAGGGTGGGCCAAATAAAGATCGTTTTCTGAACCTTGCTTCATGTACAACATGGTAACTCTTATTGTTGTACACAGTGCAAAGTTCAGAATACGATCTTAAACGGTGTCAATGTAGTGTGGATCCTTTCGTAAAATGACGGAATATCGCTAATTTTTACTTGTAGTTGAGTTATTTGCAAATGACATGAAATACAGATGTTACAAATATGCATGACAATGATACTTAGTCGAAATTAGCTAACCGCACCATTACAGAAACATCGCATTACAGCCTACTACAGATCATGTTTACGTTTTACATTGAGAATGTTTAGAGAACAGGTATTTTAAGCTGACTGTAGAACAATTCTACTGACGTCAATGTACATTTCGGATGAGCACTAGGAAGATAAGATAAGAGAAATTAGAGCACGTCGTTTTTCACTCACTCTTCCAGTGGAGCAGGAAAGGGAATGACTTGTACAAGGCACCCTCCACCATGCACCATACTGTGGCTTGCGGACTATAGGTATAGATGTAGATTTAGATTTTCGTGGTATATTTATCGCTAATCTCATTTCTGCTGCTGCTAATTACCTTCTTCTTCCTTCGGTCACCCTGAATCCATTGTGCTCATTAGACTGTTCATCCCATCTAAGAGCTCCTGTAATTCCTCCTCACTTCCACTGCGGATAGCTGGGTCTTTATCGAATCTTGTCATTGGTACCCTTTCAACCTGAACTTTAATACACAGTACGTACATTTCATGTATTTGCGTAATTGCTTCTTCGCTGTACAAGTTTGAAGAGTAGGGGCAAAAAGTGCATCGCTTTCTTACCTCCTTTGTAATCCCAGCATTTATTACCCTTCCAAATTTTTCCCTCTTGGTTCTTGTATACTATATTAACAGTCTATCCGTATATCTTAGATCTACGTTACTGAGAATTTTGGACTTCTTGCGCCTTTTTACATTGTCGATCGCAAAAATATTACAAAATACACAGATTGGTGAAATCATACAGCAGAGTGGACTAGAAAAATTTACATTAGCTGTAAGAGTTAAAAAACCAAACCAGTGCAAGTGTCACCCGCATTCTGACAGTTCCGTACAAAGGTAATTATGTATAGATGAGTAGATAGTTGATGCATAGGTACTGATAGTGAGTTTGCAAGTAGCAAAATATGTGCCATAAATGGCCGCATATTTTAGCTGCATTGACTTAGAAGCTTACGTTTTTCACGCCGCCAAGGGACCATAGAGCCTAGTATGTAACACAAATTTCAGCTTCATACCTCTAGCCGCTCCTGACACGAATGGGTGATGACTGTCAAACAGAGTCAGACAGACAACAGAGTGATCCTATACGGGTTCCTTCTTTTACCGACTTAGGTACGGAACACTAAAACAAGAGGTTAGCATACGAACAGTCGAAAGACTGATGATTTTAAAAAAGAAGCAGATGTTACTCAGCTGGTAAACATGTGATACTGAAAAACGTCTGAAAGTATGAGCTGCAGTGACAGGTGGAATGGAGAAAATGTGTGTGCCAGGGCGTGCGTAAGTCTCGACGACAGGACAGGCTTCATGTGGGTGGTAGGGGGTGTGGATTTACAGGGGGGTGGAGAGCGAGAGGGTAGGCTGTCAGGCGAGGCGATGCCGCAGGCAGGGGAATCCCCCCAGAGGCCCGAGCTGGGATCCCCTGGGAGCAGCGGCGCGTCTGCAGGGCTGCAACCCGCCAGGCTCTGCCGCACTGCGGAGCGCCGGCCGGCACAACACAGGCGGCGCCGCCTAAGCAGTCACGTCTGCCAGAGCGCTGGCCATTGAAACTGCACCGCCGTGAGGGTCGCAGCGTTAAGTGTATTGCATGTCATCATACACAAATGTAGCGTCTCAGTGCAACCACATCAAGTAGGTAGGAGTAAGTTCGACATGCATTCTATATATAAGCAATGTATTGCTCATGGTTCCTCATTCAAAAAGAACTTTTGAATGTCAGTTTCTCCATGTCGCAATTCGACAGTGGTAGGATAGTGCTACTCGTGTTAGTGGGGACAGCACGACTGTCACACAATTGTGGAATCAATCTATGCAGGAGGCCCATACTTAATAACATGCAGGATGTGACTAGATCCCGAGAAGAAAGACATACACATGGTCCAGTCATGTAATGTGACCACACCCTTTGTTCGACGTCAACGTGCAATAAAAACTCACAGGCAGCAGATGGCAGATCTAGCATTGGAGGGGGGATGTGGAAAACAGTGCAGTCGTTGTCTATACTGTGGAAATGGCGCGATTTATCTGACAAAAGGACATCGTCATTGGCTTTTGGGCCATGGGTGGAAGCATTTCCAAAATGACTAATTTTGTGAATTGTTTGCGCCCTACCATGATTAAAACATACTGTGCATGGCAGCTGGCATCGAGGCTACTGTCAGGTATAAATGAAAGGAGTGAACTACGGATGTGGAGGTGTGTATGGGCCAATAAACTTTTAACTGTTGAGCAACTGACTGCCCAGATGGTGCAAGAAGCCACCAACAATGTTTCATCAACAACCGTTCAACGAACATTGCTCTGTACGAGCCTCCGCAGACAGTGCCTGGTCCGTGCACCCATTTATTGACGTTCATTGGCAACGGAGGCTGGAATTTTCACACCAATACCGCAACTGGATGTTGACAGGCGCCATATTGGAATGTTTTGAAATGAATCACGTTTTATATGCCATCAGACTGATGGCCGTCAACACTCATTGGAAGGAACGAGACCAAAGTAGGAAGCATTACGGTCTGGGAAATGCTATCGTAGCATTCGCTGAGTGATCCCGTCATACTGGAGGGCACAATTGATCAACAAAAGTATGCATCAATCGCTGGGGACCATGTCCTACCCCTGCACGCAATTTGTTTTTTTCCCTGGCACAATGGCAACTACCAGCACGACAATGCGACATGTCACACAGCTGACAGTGTACCACCATAGTTCAAAGAACACCAGTTGGACTGTTGGCGCCTTGGACAATCAGCTGGGAAACATGGCGCAGCTGGCCATGGCAGTAGAGTCAGCATGGCTCCACGTACCTGTCTGCACCTTCTGGAAGCTGACTGACTCTTACTGGATGTTCACACTGCAGAAGATTGTTATTCAGGTTTTTGACATGTGGTCACGTGAATGTGACTGGATATTGTACTTTTCAAGGCCATGCAGGATCCTACAGCCATGTCATGTACCTTTGGTCTGGAAATAACCTTTTTCGCAACAAGTATCCACAATGGGAATGCTATGATGTCTGGACTGCTATCCACTCCAACTGTTGTCGCGGCTTCCTATGAAGCGGTAACAGAGAGAGGTGTGACCAAATGCAACAGTGGACATGCACCATTTCGTGTTTTCAGACGAGTCCTAGTTCTGCATAAAGCACGAGTATGTGTGTAACCTAGCCATCCGGGGTGGCCAAGCGGTCCTAGGCGCTACAGTCTGGAACCGCGCGACCACTACGGTCGCAGGTTCGAATCCTGCCTCCGGCATGGATTTGTGTGACGTCCTTAGGTTAGTTAGGTTTAAGTAGTTCTACGTTCTGGGGGACTGATGAGCTCAGACGTTAAGAGCCATTTCAACCATTTTTTGTGTGTATCCTAGTTGTTGAATATCCCTAGAAAACAAAGAGTTGACAGATCGTATTCATCATCGTTACATGGGCCTAGCATATGCTGTGATGGGTGGGGCGCCGTCACTTCTCATTCTCACAGTTAATTTCGACGGCAGGTTTGTGTTTGTGATATCATCTTACAACCTTACACTGCGAGACACAACGCTACTGCTGCTGACCTGATCTACGCCGATGCACAGGGTGTTCGACCAATGCCGCAGCCAGAATGTTCTGCACGTCTCCTATACACTGAAAACATAGCTTCACTGAGAGGCTTGCACGTCAGCACTCACCAGCCACTACGGTTGAATACCTCTGGTATACAGTTGCTGCAGGATGAAATGTACCTGTACATGTCGTCCACGCTCAGTTCGAATCGCTGCCCAACCGGATTAGAGCCTTTCATGTTGCCAGAGGAGACTGTTCTAGAAATCCTGAGCAAAAACTATAAAAGATACACATTTTTATTTTTTTATTTATCAGTCTCCAGGCTGGTCTGATGTGGCCCACCACGAATTCCTCCCCCATCTCAGAGTAGTCCTTCCACCCCACTTCCTCAGTTATTCGCTGAATTTAATTCAGTCTCTGTCTTCCTTCTTTGAAATCATCGATGATTAATTCAGATTTTATTCGAAAATTATGCATTTTCAACGTCAAACAGAGAGATGAAAATGCAATTTCCTTAAAAAAATTGTGTAAAACATTGATATTCTTGAACAACATTAGTACTTATCACTGGCCTTTTATCATAATGCAGAACCTTCTACTGACTAAAAAATAACAACAGTTTTTTTAACGTTTGTGCATGTAAACTATACTTGCACCTAAAATAATAGGTTTGGTTACATTGAAGCGTAGAAGTTAAGCAATCAACTAAATTTATTCCTTTTAAAATGCAATTAATATTTTAAAGGATATAAAACATAATGGACTAACACCGAAGGATGTGCAGCTCTAATTATGTGTAAAACGTTTATTTATGTTTCCTACCCTACCAATGATACCAGTACTACCGTAATCCCACCACTTCCTACGTCATTTATGTAGTGTACCATAACTACCGAACCGTAGATTCGGTACGGAACAACTCTCAACTCCAGCTAATTTCCCATAGCCTTCTACAGTACCACATCTCGAACACTTAAACTATCTTGTTCTCTGGTTTTCATACAGTCTGTGATTCACTTGCGTCCAATGCGATGCTCCAAGCGTATATTGTCAGAAATTCCTTTTTAAATACAGGCTGATGTCTGATACTAACAGATTTCATTTGACCAGGAATGACCTCTTTTCCTGTGATAGTCTAATGTTTATACCTTCTTTGCTTTGCCCATGATGTATAACGAGCGATGAAAAAGTTTCTGTTTGAGGGACGTACAGTCCAGGATCGATGTGACAACCAGGCCAAAATCACCGCGAGCATTCATACGACCTGTGCATCTGGTTGTAGACAGCCATTTGGTAAAGCCCGATGGCCTGCTCCATCAAGACGATAAGAGCGACTGTCTCGTGCAGCGTGAACTGACACTGGTACAAATTACTTCCGACTTGACATGAGTTCCGGCGATGTCGACGCACACTATTTTTGGGACGAACACAGTCACTGTTAGAGAGAGTGGCACTGCGCGGAGTGGAAAGAACCTACATGAATTTCCATGGGCGAAGTTTTGCGAGCCTGAGTATCCTTGGTTCGATTCCGATTCCGGCACGAAGCAAAGGGCCTCGAACGGTTTTGAGCTTCCGATCTGAGCTTTTTCTGGCAAACACTCTGAACATGTCTTTTTTTATTACAATAAAAGCAAATAGCTTGGCGTGACGGGCAATTCTCACGCGAATGTCTAGTAGCGCACTGCGGGCATGATTTTAGCACTGCATTTGCTTGCCGGCGCGGCACACGTGGCTGAGAGCCTGGCGGCAGCGGCGCGGCCGGGCGCGAGGGCTGTTTACTGCTCCGTGCAGCTCGCCCGGCGGGCCGGTTAACCTGACACACTGCTGGCGAAGTTTCAAATGATTCCTCAGCAAAGTCAAGTGTGTCCTGCCGATTCAATATGCCCATCACTTGTTGAAGGGAGGGATTGACTAGTTCAAAATCTGTTCCCTTATACGAACATCGGAAACGTTCTGTGAAATTGCATCACGTACCAAAATATCTGAATAAGCACAATCCCTAGTAAGGCTTTGCAAGGTTGCAACCCACTCCCGATTAGTCTGACCTGCCGTACGTTTTGTACGAAAGAAGGTATACCTTTTCGCAACTACATTGACTGATTCTTTGAAATATGCATCTAATGCAGACAAAATTTCTTCTTAGGACAGAGTTGCTACGTCGCATCGGGGAAATAATTTGACTATCACACGGTACGTTTTCAGCCCGACTGATGATAAGAGATAAGGCTGCCGCTCGTTACCTTGAATTCTGTAGGTGGCGAGATGGAATCCAAATTGGCGTGACCACTCCATCCAGCTTTCCAGAGCAGCATCAAAAGATCTGAACGTCGGTACAAATGCATGTTGTGGTTGCGTTAGCGGTGGAGCGGCGGCTGCCGCATTGTTTTGCATTGGTCGTTGACCCTGGACGAGCTGTCCAAGGGCATCTAGTAATGCTTGCGTCTGCAGATTCTGTAAGCGATAAAATTCGGACAGTACATCTGGAGATTGTGGCGAAGTCATTACACAAGTAAATCAGGGCAGTTTAGAGAAGAACGCGGTATTGCCTCGTCGCCAATGTTGTGGTTGGCAGGAGAGCCAACACCGTGTTACTAGAGGGGGCCGAAAGGCATGCGTTGTAGATCACGCAGGCTGGCGTGAGGTCTGGAACAGGACAAGGATATTAGAATTTAGAAAAACGGACGTAGCTGGTGGAACACTTAACTTTAATTAGAATTTAGAAATACGGACGTAGCTGGTGGAACACTTAACTTTAATCCATTAATGATGAACGTCGCTCTTGACGGTACATGATTCACAGTATCAATAGTAAGTGAATATGGCGCCTTGATAGGTCGTAGCAAATGACGTAGCTGAAGGCTATGCTAAACTATAGTCTCAGCAAATGAGAGCGTATTTTGTCAGTGAACCATCGCTAGCAAAGTCGGTTGTACAACTGGGGCGAGTGCTAGGAAGTCTCTCTAGACCTGCCGTGTGGCGGCGCTCGGTCTGCAATCGCTGATAGTGGCGACACGCGGGTCCGACGTATACTACCGGACCGCGGCCGTTTTAAAGGCTACCACCTAGCAAGTGTGGTGTCTGGCGGTGAGACAACATTTTCGTTGCCTCTTATACATACTGTACACCTGTCTTTCCCTACAGCTTTCACCCACTTCGTCAGAATTTGAAAAATCTTGTACAATTTTACATTGTCGCTTTATCTAGGTCGTCAAATCCGATTAACGTGTCTTGAATTCTCTTAACTGTTGCTCCCATCATCATTCTGAAAATCGAGCTTTGCTCTTTGTGTGAATGACAGCATCATAGCTGCGTGACAAATTCTCACACACTTCGCCGCAATCTCAGTTACACCATGGGCAACAGACCTGTGGGCCTAGAACCCATGTACTGTAACAAAGAGTCCAGACTACGACGAACGCGTTGGACGTAGGGACAAATACTGCAATTCGATGCCACTCTGCATATCTTGTTAAATACCTCCACAGCTGATGGTTTCCGAACTAGAATCGCAGACTCTTTTGTAAAAAAATGACTCAGGACATTTCATTGTATCAAGGTACAATTCAAGTCCATCTAGACTTTCTTAAATTTCCCAAGATTTTCCAGAATTCGCTGAGATCTCTTTGACTGTCTGTCAAGGTACTACTATAGTCTAATTTTTTTTTCCTTCCTTTCTCTTTCTTTCACTCAAAGAGAATTTCAATAGTTGTTATTTCTCTCTATAAACCAACTAACTGTAACTGCCCTCTGCTGACTAGCTACTTTTCTGTTCGTGCTGTTGTGTGCTTTACCCATTTACTAACGTGTTGTTAAAGTATTTTTATGTGCATAAGATTGTAAGTAGCTGTTACCCACAGTTGTGTTAGCGTACCATTAGTTTTGTAATGACGAGTGATGGTGAGTAAGTGCAATAACATCTGCTGCCCTCACCTGTCTGCCTATCCGGGTGAGCACAGCTCGTGGTGTGCGCCGCGCTCTCCCTCCTCCAATCCTGTCCAACACACAAAGCACCTGCGTGCCCAGGAGCTCACATATATGGTACAACAGTATTACACGACGTGCACGTTATGCAACAAATAGTGTGGAAGTGAGGATTAAACACATCGAAGATTGTACAAGCATTGTGCTCATTAGATTGAATCGCGTCACGTAGTACATATCAACTAATACAAGCGTTTTCACAACTATAAGAAAGATAGGAAGTCAAAGAGTTTTAAGAGAGTAATTAACTTCCCTAATTCGCGTAATATTCCTTAAATCACTAATTATCTTGTAGTGCCCAAGTTATGAGGTAAGCTATGTTCTCCCTCAGGGTCCAAGCTATCTTGGCACCAAATTTTATCGAAGCCGCTTGAGTAGGTTAGTCTTGAATACGTAACAAACAGATTTCCTTTGGGATTTACAACATTACTATGCATAAAATTTCAATTATGATATGTTTTTTTCCGTGATCCGTTTTTGGTTGAATAAAGTGTATATGGTGCCCTAAGCAATGCTCAAGTTACCTGCGAAAACCCTATGAAAATTCGCCTAGTGTTTTTACAGATTAGCCTGTTCAAACACACAAATAGACACATAAAACAGTTTTCTAAGACTTTAAAATTATGTTAACTTTTTACCTTTATCCGATTTTGATGAAGTAAAATCTGTACGGTGCCTCAAATTACGCTCAAGTTACCTGCGAAAACCCCATGAAAATTCGTCGAGTAATATTGGGAAAGAGTGCTGAAATATCAACCAGTTTCAGTCATGGATCATCTTCACGGATAAGGGTTAAAATGGTTTACGCCACCACATTACATTTGTCATTACTTAAATAGTGTGTAGAACATGTCATGAATATAATACATGCCAATACTAAGTGTACATAGAGAACTACTGAAGAGAAGATCAGCGATTATTGATTAATAGAAAATTGTAATTTATACAATATTTTGCGAGAGGACAATCTTTGTTATATATCGATAAGTAACTATGGCAAGTGGTAAAGAAACGAGCATGGAGAGGCAAAGTGACGTGCCTGAGAGACAGAATGTCGTCTTCGTAGTAGTAACTTTAGACTGGTTTCGAAATATGACGTGATCTTATTTTAGATATATATCGCAAACTGTTAAGCTGAAATATGAATATATTGATGTGCTTTATGTCTTGAAATATCGCCCCACAAATGAGTTGAAAACTACGATGTGCGACCACTGGAGTAACGTGTTTACTGAGTCTTTTGGCCTGCAACGGGGACGGTGAACTTAAAGTGATTCTCGTCGTAAGCTACTGCATAAAAAAATAATGTGAAAGCTTCAGAATCCGAACAGCGAAGTTAGGATAACCAACTGGACTGTTTTCGACGCCCGGCGTGAATTTTGCAGTTAAAGAACAAATGTGCTTCTTGTATAGGCTATTACTTCACCAAGTACTGAAAGAGAGCTATCGTGTTCGGACAGTGCAACAACGTGTTTATTAGGTGGACTGGCTGGTTTCTTTTTGTTTTTTTTTTTTTTTTTTTTTTTTTTGCGCTGAGTACTACTTAGGGCACCGTGAGGGATCTATTTCATTGAAATCGCATCACGAAAAAAAATAATCGTCAGTTGAAGATTAATCTACAACTGCGACGTCTGTCTGTGTGTCTGTATGAACACGTTGATCCACTGATCTCTTTCATGTGGTTTTGACAGGCAATCTGAGTATTGCTTAGGGTGCCGTATATGTTTAATCCCACTGAAACAGATCTAGGAAAAAACGGCAAGAGTTTTCTGTTATAGTGATAAGTGCGAAAGTTGTTCTTCAATATCAAAAACAAGCTTTATACATGTTCAGCGAAGGACTGAAGCGATATTTAATTACTTCTGTTGTTAAGGAAATTACGATTTCATCCCTCTGTTTGATGTTAATAATGAACAGTTTTCAAAGAAAATCTGAATTAATCGTCGGCAATTTCAATTTTGCTATAAATACTGGTGATTTTTCAGTAATGGACTGGAGGATGACAATGTAAATCAAAAATGTTCTGTAGGTTGCGTGGCTCTTTATGTATCCTTCATCAGTTTCTAGACCACTCACCGCTTCCGGTTTCTAGGGGAATCTGCTAAACAGTGATCACATATGTGAACAAAGCGATGGAAATGCGGTAACGCCTGATAGCTCTGCAACACACTTAATGTGCAGGTGTTGAGGCTGTGACCTTATATGGCCAAGGCTTCTAGGAAAACTACGGTAGTCACTCCTTACTTATGATGGTCTACGGTAGCCTACAGTAGTTTTACAACTCCAGCTGGATTGATTAGATAAGAAATGAGGAGGTTCTCCACAGAAGTGACGAGGAAAAAATATGTGGAAAACACTGACAAAAGGAGAAGGGACGAGATAACAGAACATCTTTCAAGACATCATAGTGCTAGAGAGAGCTGTCAACGGTAAAAACTGTAGGGGAAGACAGTTATTGGAATGTTGTTGTTGTGGTCTTCAGTCCTGAGACTGCTTCTTCATCTCCCAGTACTTACTGCAACCTACATCTTTCTGAATCTGCTTAGTGTATTCATCTCTTGGTCTCCCTCTACGATTTTTACCCTCCACGCTGCCCTCCAATGCTAAATTTGTGATCCCTTAATGCCTCAGAACATGACCTACCAACCGGTCCCTTCGTCTTTTGTCAAGTTGTGCCACGAACTCCTCTGCTCCTATTCAGTACCTCCTCATTAGTTATGTGATCTACCCATCTAATATTCAGCATTCTTCTGTAGCACCACATTGCGAAAGCTTCTATTCTCTTCTTGTGCAAACTATTTATCGTCCATGTTTCACTTCCATACATGGCTATACTCCATACAAATACTTTCAGAAACGACTTCCTGACACTTAAATCTATACTCGATGTTAACAAATTTCTCTTCTTCAGAAACGCTTTCCTTGCCATTGCCAGTCTACATTTTATATCCTCTCTACTTCGACCATCAGTTATTTTGCTCCCCAAGTTACTGGAATATGTCTAACAAACAACTGAGGAATCAGGGTGCAAGTGCTACTCCGAGATGAAGAGGTTAGCACAGGAGAGGAATTTCTACTGCATCGTATCAGTCGAGTCGGAAGCCTTGACTTGTAAAGTTGTCTCTGTTATTCTATTTGTCTTAAGATGCATTTATTTCTATACTGATCATCTTTTATGAGCTTCGTTGGTAGATTGGTGTCTATATAGGTAAATAGTAATAAAAGAAATGGGCAGTTCTGACACTAAGATTGGCATTTTCCTCCTTAAGTGTGCATCCGTACCCAGCACTCCCTTAGCTTGTCTTGAAGGGCCCCGCCCCTGCAGATGTGCGCCGAGTGACGTGGCCAGAGCCCTGGGGTTCCCTTACAGCAGCTTTTCCAGTGAGAGTGCGGCCTGGTCTCCACTGTCTCGTTTCCGGGCAGCCGCTGAATCACGCTGCCTGACTCACCCAATCAGCGGACGTCATACAGGCCGTGGCAGCCTGAGGACACGACACGGAAACTGCCGCTGACCGCTGCCGCCGTCGCAAGTGTGACAGAAATCGGCGCAGCTTCTTACGAGGCAGGGAATCTCATCGACGGAGGGGGCCGAACTACTTGTCCGAACGCTACAGAAAGTAGAACTCCAGTATGGAGAGGTGACTGTGGGATACGCTGTTTAACATCTCGGCCTTATTTTTGTTGTGGTCTTCAGCCAGAAGACTGGTTTGGTACGACTCCGCCCTCGGTGCAACCTGATATCTTCGACCAGCTTCCTGCAGTCATCCTTTGGTTTTCCTCTACAATTTTTATACCCCCTCTCTCCACACATTCCCTACCAGTACCAAACTGACTATGCCTTGGCATCTCAGAATATTTCTTCAGTTTCTAACATTCATGGTGGTGTCTGTTTGTTCAATATCGTGTCTCCCTACCACTTTCGCGCAACGACACTCTGAGCGTGTTTTTTAGGGAATTGACTAGTTTGAACCTGGGACCTGTTGCTGGAAAGGAGACGCCAGACCACACATGACATGTAGAATTCAGAAGAGTTCAGTGAGACTAGCGATGATATAACCAAACACTTAATGATTTCAGCGTCAGCTCCACTGCACCCCCTGTAAAAGAATCTTATTACTAACTAAATTTAGTGGAAGGGGTTCAAAGCTTTCCTATTTTTAGTTGGCTGGTAAAATAACGTCGAGAAAGCAGTTATGTCTACCATTGGAAATTTTATTCTACTCACAAAACATCGTTCATAAATTGTACTATTGATAAAAGGAAATGTTTTAATACAGGATGGTAAAAACCAACTGCGTTCAACAAAAATGTGAACGAATATTCCCTGAATGGGTTTCCAAGTTCTTCAGTGGATCGAAGGATGACCTATGCCATATCACATCTATAATCTAGGTCTAAATTAAGTTTCACAAAAGAGAAAACTATCAAAATGGTTTACAGTGACCCTCAATTATGTTTAATTACTTATCTAACTTGTCGTAAATTACAGTGGCTGATGTGGCTTCCCAATAACTATATAACAGAAAAATCAACGAGTTTCATATTTTTACTTCAAGTGGCAAATGTGAACACCATGAGCTGTAATTGACGATCGACACTAGTATCACGCAAAAAAAGGGCTTGTAACAGATGAGACTTCTGCAGTTCTGAGTGAAGCTGTATGCGCTGTTATGCACCTTGTCGGTGTTTAGGCAGCGTCAGGGCGGCAGCAGGCAGCACAGCTCCAGTCACCTCGCCATCTCGGAAGCAACTCTAACTTCTCCTACTACCATTTACCGAAGTTGGTTTAAAAAAAATCTATCCGGCTGTTTTTTCATCTGACCAATCAGGGTCTCAATATTAACCTTAAGCTCCGCCTACAAAAATTCTGTCTATCCAATGAGAAACGTTATACTTTTCGTGGTGGGGCAATGTTTTTAAAGTTTGCAACGTAACAGAGACGCGAAAAAATCTCACGCTAAAACCTGCAGCTGGTGTGGTCCTTTTAGCGTTATCGTAAGATCTATACTGTTTTTCTGGAGGGCTCTAGCTTTTAACATGGGCTGGGGGGGTTGGGGGGGGGTGGTCCTTGACGTAACAGAGACGCGAAAAAGTCACACGCAAAAACTAGTGGTTAGCTGGCACGTGGGTGTCCAGTCCGTCCTTTATCGTAGGGCCTTCTAGCTTAACACGGTTCTGCTCTCGGCTTTTGTTCTCGTGTCTCCCCTCGGAACTGCGTCTGTCTCACGGTAGGAAGGTATGACATGCATGTAGGCATTCTTGTGTTAGTCTGTGGTATTCCATTTCCTCACTCGTTACTCGTATTACTTTGGTTAATTTAATGTCACGATTTATTCGGAGGTATGTGGCATACTACTGGATTTGCTTATCATGTCAGGGTTTTCATGGAAGGTGTTGGATTTGCCTGACACCTTACAAGTTATGTCATACAGTGCCTGGTTTCCAATATTTATTTTGTCATTGAGCAACTGTTTGTGTTAATTGTTTGTTTGCATGGAAGTTTTCTTGGAAAGGGAGGAGATGTCCCAATGTGCCATACATTTTTCACAGTCTCTGCAACTGAATCGATAGATACTACATTGTTGGTACCTGTAAATTTTTTGATTTCACTTTTGGGCTTCGTTTTTGTATTGAGTTGTTTATTTTCTAAGGAGTGTTTATGCTTCGTTTTGATTATGCTACGTATTTTATTTGTGAATTTGCTATCGATCGTCACTGTATGCCATTTTTGTGGTTGTGCACATAGTATGTGCTGATGTATTTGGTTAGGTTTTTTAATTATTTTTGCCTTTATTTTCCTGTTTAGCATGTCTATCGGCGTTTCTTTGTGTCCATTTTCCAGTGCTATCTGTTTTATAGTTGCCTACTCTTTTTGGTAATCAGAAGGGGGATCCGGTTCAGCCTGTGTACCATGTGTACCAAGTGTACCATGTATCAATCTGGCGCCTGTTTCTGATCCAGCAGGTGCATTGAGGCTGCGTTTAAGACAGTATCACTTGTTGTGGGTTTTCTGTATATGTCAAATGTGTGTTTGTGATTACCTTTTCTTATGGTCTAGAAAGTTTTATTGCTTCTCCTTGAACATTATTTTCTCCTCCAAATGTATGTTTGGTTTCGCTCACTGCTTGTTCAATGCACACAGTACAACCCTGTCTGATCCTCTTCTCAACCTCTGCTTCCCTTTCATGCCCTACTGTCCGGTTTCTGTAAGTTGTATATAAATTTTCTGTCCCCGCAGACTTCAGAATGTCAGTGTATTCCAGTCAACGCTGTCAATAGCTATCTCTAAGTCAACATTTAAAGTAAGTACTGCCTCGTGTGACCCTACACTTGTACAGAACCCAACGTCATCTTCACCTCCGTGGCTTCTACCAGTTTTCTTTTTTTCGTTCTAGCGTAAACAATTCGTGTCAGTATAGCACAAGCATGACTTATTAAAATGATAGTTCGGTGATGTTAACACCGGTGAGCACCTGAGTTTTTTTTAGATTTATAAGTATTACATTCTTTCAGAAGTCCGAGAGCTTATTTTGAGAACAAAAGAGGATATTCCTAGAGACAAAGTATGGTGAGAGTAGATGATGGTTACTGGGGAAGACGGCGATGGCAACCCAGCATACACACAGAACGTAACGCTTGCGATAAGCCACCTTATGGGGTTTGATCGACATGGGAACATCGTACTGACAAACCGCACAGACAACTGACTGCAGATCAAGTAATCCGAGGTGGGCCAATAGTGTGACTAGAACAGCAAGTATGGGTCCTACCAGAATGATGACACGACGGGGAGATAGTAGGTTGTTCGACTGATGAGACTTCAAATCCGGGCAGGTTTTTTTCTGGTACGCTCAGAGTGTGCTTTACATCACAGCGTTTGAGCAACAGGTTGCACATCCTGCATGGTCACAAGATTTGACAGATGCTAATTTTTAATATTATCTTGACCTGTACATTAAATACACAATCATCTGATGTGTTCCTGTCCTTAGCTACATCACATTTTGTGTTTTATTATATACACTGGGGTTTACCTCTGACAAATCTCCACTTAACTTTGTAAATTTGTTTTATTTTATGACTGGAATAACAATATACTTTAACTTTTTTATGTATGTATTAATGGATACTAAATTTATGCATTTCTTGTAACACATTAGTTTATTGAACAGATAGATGCTGAGTTATGTTAATTATATTTATATACATTGACGCCATGTTGGAGTGATAATTTTCGCCAGTCTCCTTACACCAGATGGGTTTTTGTTAAATAGTAAACTGGGTCACGTAATAGGAATAACAGAATGTTTATTTTAAAAATACATTGCATCAATGAAATGTATCACTACTACTGTATTAAGCGTATAGCTAACGATATAGTGCACAGGATTGATGACGGCGATATGCATGTGGGCAGCATTTGGTTTACTGACGAAGCTTATTTTTACCTGGACGGCTTCGTCAATAAACAGAACTGGCGCATATGGGGAGCCGAAAAGCCCCATGTTGCAGTCCCATCGTCCCTGCATCCTCAAAAAGTACTGGTCTGGGCCGCCATTTCTTCCAAAGGAATCATTGGCCCATTTTTCAGATCCGAAACGATTACTGCATCACGCTATCTGGACATTCTTCGTGAATTTGTGGCGGTACAAACTGCCTTAGACGACACTGCGAAAACCTCGTGGTTTATGCAAGATGGTGCCCGGCCACATCGCACGGCCGACGTCTTTAATTTCCTGAATGAATATTTCGATGATCGTGTGATTGATTTGGGCTATCCGAAACATACAGGAGGCGGCGTGGATTGGCCTCCCTATTCGCCAGACATGAACCCCTGTGACTTCTTTCTGTGGGGACACTTGAAAGACCAGGTGTACCGCCAGAATCCAGAAACAATTGAACAGCTGAAGCAGTACATCTCATCTGCATGTGAAGCCATTCCGCCAGACACGTTGTCAAAGGTTTCGGGTAATTTCATTCAGAGACTACGCCATATTATTGCCACGCATGGTGGATATGTGGAAAATATCGTACTATAGAGTTTCCCAGACCGCAGCGCCATCTGTTGTTGACAATTGTAACTACTGTAATTTCGAAAGTTTGTCTGCCTGAAAATGTACTGTTGTCCCAAGCATATTGCAACAAACGGTGTATTTCTATCGCTGCTCGTTTAGTTTGTATTGCGTTTAAAATATACCGGTTGTTTTTGAAACACCCTGTACGTGTTTTTACTGATACCCTTTCAACACATTCGTTGTGAAGTATTTGAGAATGACGTAAGGCTGAAACACTAAGGCAGTAAAAATCAATAAATAGCGTTAGAGATTAATATCAGTTTGTGAATACATTAAAAATTGGCTGCAACAGGCCACATAGGATGTATGCATGTTGCTGAAAATATCAGCTGTTGTCTCCATGAATCGCTGGGAACAGATTACTAGGAGATGAATTGAGGTCTCTGGATGTCACGCGTCTTTCGCGGCTGGTATCAAAGGAAATGCAAGTCGTTGAGGAATGAAATAAAAAGGAAGTGCACGAAAGCTAAGACGAAATCGTTGTGCGAAAAATGTCAAGAAATCGAAAACGAAAGGACTGACTCAGCATACAAGAAAGTCGGAACAATCTTCGGTGAAATTAAAAGCAAGGGTGGTAACATTAAGAGTGCAAAGGGAAATCCATTGTTAAGTGCAGAGGAGAAAGTGGACGAGTGGAAAGAATACACTGAAGGCCTCAATGATGGAAAGGTATATCTGCAGTAATAGAAGAAGAAATTTGGGCTCCAGTATGAGAATCAGAATTCTAAAGAGCTTTGGAGGTCTTCAAATCAAATAAGGCAAAAAGTATAGATAACATTCCATCAGATTTTCTGAAATCATAGAGGAGTGGCAACAAAACGGTTATTTACGTTGGTATATAGTATGTATCAGTCTGGCGACATACCATCTGAGTTTCGGAAAAATATCATCAACACAATTACGATGACTGCAAGAGCTGACAAGTGCAAGAATTATCTATCACTCATGCATCCAAGTTGCTGACAAGAATAATGCGCAGAAAAATGGAAAAGATGATTGCAGATGTGTTAGATGACGATAAGTTTGGTTTTAAGAAAGGTAAAGGCACAGAGTGGCAATTCTGACGTTACGGTTGATAATGGTAGCAAGACTAAAGAAAAATCAAGACACGTTCATAGAAATTGTCGACCTCGAAAAAGCGTTCTTTCAACAGAGTGAAAGATGTTGCATTGTCGAACCCTTTTTCGAGGTCGACAAATTCTATGAAGCTATAGGGAGGGATGGGTAATGTACAATATGCACAAGAGTCAAGTGGGAATAATAAAAGTGAACGACAAGATCGAAGTGCTCGGATTAAAAAGAGTGTAAGACAGGGATGTAGTCTTGCAGCCCTATTATTCAATCTGTACATCGAAGAATCAGTGATGAAAATAAAAGAACGATTCAAGAACGGAATTGAAATTCAAGGTGAAAGGATATCAATGATACGATTTACTGATGATATTGCTATCCTCAGTGAAAGTGGAGAAGAATTATATCATCTCCAGAACGAAACATTCGGTTTCGTGAGTGCAAAATATGGATTGAGAATAAATGGAAGAGAGACGGAAGTAATGATAAATAACAGAAATGAGAACAGCGAGAAACTTAACGTCAGGATTGATTGTCACGAAGGAGCTGACCACCTAGTTAGAAAAATAACCAATGACGGCTAGCACTAGCAAAATGGGCATTCCTGGCCAAGAGAAGTCTACTAACATCAAACAAAGGGCTCAATTTGAGGAAGACATTTCTGAGAATGTACGTCTGGAGCGCAGCATTGTATGTTTGTGAAACATGGACGGTGGGAAAACGAGAAAACCAGAAGAGTATCTAAGCATTAGAGATGTGGTGCTACAGACGGATGCCGAAAATTAGGTGGACCGATAAGGTAAGGACTGAGGAGGTTCTGCGCAGAATTGGAGAGCAAAGGAATATGTGGAAAACATTGACACAGAGAAGGGACAGGATGATAGATCATCTGTTGAGACATCAGGGAATGACTTTCATGGCAGTACAGGGAGCTGTAGAGGAAGACAGAGATAGGAATAGATCAAGCGAATAATTGAGGACGTAGGTCGTAAGTGCCGAGATGAAGAGAGTAGAACAGGTTGTGGCGCGCCCTTCAAAGCAGTCAGAAGGCTGATGGCTAAAAAAAACCGAAGGCAGGGCAACAGAAACGTGCCTGGCATAGAGCCAGAGGCAACTAAGATACTGACTGGCATACTGCAGAGTTCACTGAAGACTCGCGCATCTACCTTGCGACGGTCAGCTCGGCATCTGCGTGTCCGTAGACAATTTGGCCATAGATGCCAGGAAGCAGCGATTCTCAAGGCAGATACCTCCCCAACCTTCGGTACATTACGTCTGCCTGGTCTTGGTTCAGCTGTAGCTCGACTCTCGCGTTTCTGCTTTGCAACACCAACCGCCAACAGTCGATTCGGCAGTTTTCCAAGGGTTTGAATGTCCGTCATGATTCTGTTAGTCAGGTGACATCCACATTCGAAGTGAGCCAGCTCTCCTGGCCGACCCATTCTCCTGTTACTGCTTGTCTACTGAGAAAATGTTCAAATTTTTGTAAAATTTTATGTGACTTAACTGCTAAGGTCATCAGTCCCTAAGCTTACACACTACGTAACCTACATTATCTTAAGGGCAAACACACACACCCATACCCGAGGGAGGACCAGAACCTCCGCCGTGACCAGCCGCACAATGCATGACTGCAGCGGCTCAGACCGCTCTGTTAATCCCGCGTGGCTCTCTACTGAGAACTAGTGCTGTGCTCTAACGAAACTACGGTTCGGCAGTTTTGGTACATTACAAAAAAGACACAGTAAACGGTGGGGTTACTGGTGGTATAGGTAGCATTGAGAGGGAAAGAAACATAAATGAATGTGTGAGAGAGAAGCTGGGGGTTGGCAAGTTCTCTTTTTTTCTTTTGCACGTACTTAGAACACTGTTCAGTGTTAGTCCATGTGTTTTTTATATCTTTTCAAAATACACTGAATCGCCAAAGAAACTGGTATAGGCCTGCGTATTCAAAAACAATGTAAACAGGTGGAATGGTTCAAATGGTTCAAATGGCTCTGAGCACTATGGGACTTAACTTCGGAGGTCATCAGTCCCCTAGAACTTAGAACTACTGAAACCTAACTAACCTAAGGACATCACACACATCCATGCCCGAGGCAGGATTCGAACCTGCGACCGCAGCGGTCGCGCGGTTCAGACTGTAGCGCCTAGAACCGCTCGGCCACTCCGGCCGGCCAGGCGGAATACTGCGGCTATAGAAAATAACAAGTGTCTGGTGCAATTGTTAGATCGTTATTGCTGCTACAATGGCAGGTTATCAAGATGTAAGTGAAATTCAACTTGGTGTTATAGTCGGCGCACAAGGGATGGGACACAGCATCTCCAAGGTAGCAATGAATTTGCGATTTTCCCATACGACCAATTCACGAGTGTACCATGAATATCAGGGATCCGGTAAAACATCAGATCTCCGACATCGCTGAGAGAGGAAAGATATCCTGCAAGAAAGGGACCAACGATGGCTGAAGACAATCGTTCAACGTGACAGAAGTGCAATCCTTCCGCAAATTGCTGCAGATTTCAATGCCGGGCCTTCAATAACTGTCAGCGTGGGAACCATTCAACAAAACATCATCGATATTGACTTTCGGAGCCGAAGGCTCACTCGCGTACCCTTTATGACAGCACGACACAAAGCTTTACGTCTCGCCTTGACTCGTCAACACCGACGTTGGACTGTTGATGTCTGGAATCATATTGCCTGGTCGGGAGAGTCTCGTTTCAAACTGTGTCTAGCGGATGGACGTGTACGGGTATGGAGACAACTTGATGAATCCATGGACTCTACATGTCATCAGGGGACTGTTCAAGCTGGTGGAGGCCCCGTAATGGTGTGGGGCGTGTGTAGTTGGAGTGATACGGGACCCCTGATACGGCTAGATAGTACTCTGACAGGTGACACGTAACTAAGCATTCTGTCTGATCACATTGTGCATTCCGATAGACTTTGGCAATTCCAGCAGGACATTGTGACACCCCAGACGTCCACAATTGCTACAGAGCAGCTCCACGTTCGGTCTTTTGAGTTAAAACACTTCCGCTGGCCATCAAACACCCCAGATATGAACATTATTGAGGCGAGTGAGCCTTCGGCTCCGAAAGTCAATATCGATGATGTTTTGTTGAATGGTTCCCACGCTGACAGCTGTTGAAGGCCCAGCATTGAAATCTGCAGCAATTTGCGGAAGGATTGCACTTCTGTCACGTTGAACGATTGTCTTCAGCCATCGTTGGTCCCTTTCTTGCAGGATATCTTTCCTCTCTCAGCGATGTCGGAGATCTGATGTTTTACCGGATCCCTGATATTCATACTGTTCAGAAGAGATATCCACCCCTTCGTATTTATTGACAACCCAGAAGGATTCATGGTGTCAGTTTCCTCCAGCACTACTTCAGACATTACTCGAGTCCATGCCACGTCGTGCTGCGGCACTTCTGCTTGCTCGCGGGAGCCCTACACGATATTAGGGAGGTGTATAAATTGCAATTTATAAGTAATAAGAATTACCTGATGTGCTACCGTGTCCGTTTTTTTAGAACCACTGCAATTACTTTCGTCGCATGTACACTTTACATGCACAAACTTTAAAAAATGTATATAATTACTGATATTTTGTGCTCAGTAGAGCGCTCTCCACGATGATGAAATGCAAAAGTTTAGTGTTATTATTTATAAGTGCGAAGCTAGATTATGAATAACATAAACATGCTTTATATAACTGCGACAGAGAACTGAAGTGATGTTTGATATTTTTTTGTTCTGCGATTTTTTTCAATTTTACCTTTTTCGAGGAAATTCCGTTTTTTGGCGCTACATGTTAAATCTGTATTGTTTTTTTTATTTCTACAGCACGATCCCCTTGTTGCACATTCAAG
This sequence comes from Schistocerca gregaria, assembly GCF_023897955.1. Classification (NCBI taxonomy): domain Eukaryota; kingdom Metazoa; phylum Arthropoda; class Insecta; order Orthoptera; family Acrididae; genus Schistocerca; species Schistocerca gregaria. The sequence continues at coordinate 112,522,607 of NC_064928.1, read as the reverse complement.
ATCAACAATTTTCGAATAACATCTGCTCTACAGCCTGCCAATCTGAGTTTTGCTGTAAGTAACATTGAGGAGGACAACTAGGTAGAGTAAAAACGTTCCATAGCTTACGCGGTCCTTTATAAAAATGTTCAAATGTGTGTGAAATCTTATGGGACTTAACTGCTAAGGTCATCAGTCCCTAAGCTTACAAACTACTTAAGCTGAATTATCCTGAAGATAAACACACACGCCCATGACCGAGGGAGGACTCGGACCTCCGCCGGGACCAGCCGCACAGTCCATGACTGCAGCGCCTAAGACCGCTCGGCTACTCCCGCGCGGCGTCCTTTATACAGGGTCAGTCACCTATCGTTACGGCTAGATATATTTCGTAAACCACATCAAATACTGACGAATCGATTCCACTGACCGAACGTGAGGAGAGGGGCTAGTCTATTTTTTAATACAAACCATACAAAAATGCACGGAAGTATGTTTTCCAACACAAACCTACGGTTTTTTAAATGGAACGACGTTAGTTTTGTTAGCACATCTGAACATATAAAAAAATACGTAATCAGTGCCGTTTCTTGCATTGTAAAATGTTAATTACATCCGGAGATATTGTAACCTAAAGTTGAAGCTTGAAACCTCCGACGTTCAGTTGCCTGTTGCAACAAACACGGGCCACGGTCGGCGAGCAGCATCTGCAGGGACATGTTTACGATGACGACCGTGTTTACGAGTGTAGTGCACTGTTGTGGTTTGGTCTAGCTGTCGCAGTGTCCGCGTGCAGCGCTTGCTGCTATTGTTACTCTGCGTTCGTCTCCGCACGCAGACCAACTATAGTACACCGTGTTACCAGATGTCTGTGATAGTGTAGGAACTGTGACCATGGTGTATTCGAACTCTGAAAAGGCAGAGATGATACTCATCTATGGCGAGTGTCGACGAAATGCAGCTGAAGCCTGAAGGGTGTATGCAGAACGGTACCCGGACAGATAACATCCAACGTGCCGCACATTGCAAAACATCTGCCGCCAACTGTCTGCAACAGGTATGGTCGTAGCATGCAAACGAGTCCGTAACAGGCCCGTCACAGGAGAAGCGGGTGCAGTTGGTGTGTTAGCTGCTGTTGCCATGAACCCACACATGAGTACACGGGACACTGCGAGAGCCGGTGGACTGAGTCAAAGTAGTGTCATGCGCATACTGCATCGTCACCGCTTGCACCCGTTTCATGTGTCGCTACATCAGCAATTGCATGGTGATGACTTTAATCATCCAGTGCAATTCTGTCAAAGGGCATTAACAAAGAATGCGTTGCAGTTCTACCTGTTTACCGATGAAGCGGGTTTCACAAACTACGGGGCAGTGAATCTACAGAACATCTGTAGACAATCCTCGCTGGCTCAGACAGATAGAGCAACAGCGACCGTGGACTGTAGATGTATGGTGCGGTTCAAAATGGCTCTGAGCTCTATGGGACTCAACTGCTGTGGTCATCAGTCCCCTAGAACTTAGAACTACTTAAACCTAACTAACCTAAGGACGTCACACACATCCATGCCCGAGGCAGGATTCGAACCTGCAACCGTAGCAGTCGCACGGTTCCGGACTGAGCGCCTAGAACCGCGAGACCACAGCGGCCGGCCTGTATGGTGCGGAACCACTGGCGACCACCTCATTGGTCCTCACCTCATTGCAGGGGCCCAAACAGCTGCAACATACATCGCGTTTCTACAGAATGATCTGTAACATTAGGCTGACCCTTGACAGGATGTTCGACGGGCATTTCATAGGACGTGGAGGACGCATAAATTGGCGAGCCCGTTCTCCTGATCTTACACCTCTGGACTTCTTTCTGTGGGGTACGTTAAAGGAGAATATGTACCGTGATGTGCCTACAACCCCAGAGGATATGAAACAACGTATTGTGGCAGCCTGCGGCGACATTACACCAGATGTACTGCGGCGTGTACGACATTCATTACGCCACAGATTGCAATTGTGTGCAGCAAATGATGGCCACCACATTGAACATCTATTGGCCTGACATGTCGGGACACACTCTATTCCACTCCGTAATTGAAAACGGAAACTACGTGTGTACGTGTACCTCACCCCTCATGGTAATGTACATGTGCGTCAGTGAAAACGACCAATAAAAAGGTGTTAGCATGTGGACGTAATGTGCTGTTCCAGTCTCATCTGTACCTAAGGTCCATCACCGTTCTCTTTGGATCCCTACGTAATTCGGTGCTCTCCGATACACACGACAGAACAGCGGAGGAGTCGTACTCAAGCGTCAACTTTAGGTTACAATAACTCCAGATGTAATTAACATTTTATAATGCAACAAACGGCACTGATTACGTATTTGTGTATAAAACATACTTCCGTGAATTTTTTTATGGTTTGTATTAACCAATTACACTAGCCCCTCTCCTCACGTTCGGTCTGTGGAATCGATTCGTCAGTAATTGATGTGGTTTACGAAATATATCCAGCGGTAATGTTAGGTGAGGCACCCTGTATATCCTCGTTCAGTTTATAGACGGTTTACCGTTTCACGGTTTCTTGGGAACGTCGTAGAACACTGACTGCATGTGCAAACAAAGCGATCGAAATGAGGTAACGCCCGACACGTGTGCAACACACATGACATACAGGTAACAAGATTATGCTCATAACTGAAAGGGGGCTGCTAGGAAAACTACAGAAAACTATCCTTACTTGTGATAGTCTACAGTAGTAAGTGTTAGTTTTGCAACTCTACTACCAACAGAATAGTCCTGTCCTCCTTTTATAGTGACGGAACCTCCTCTCATGACATCTCATGGTCAATTTTGCATGTGGTAATGGTGTCTGGATGCTTTCAATCAGACAGTGCAAATTCAGGAGGGATTTGAAAACATGGTCTGACCCATATACACACACATAAACACACACACAGACAGAGACAGAAAGAGAGACAGAGAAACAGAGAGAGAGATACGGAGAGACACATGCCAACAGACTCTTTGTCAGCACTTGCATTCAAAGTCTGTGTGACCTTGGCACATATTATAGGCGCTTCTTTTGTAAACTGATCCATCCGCCCACCTCGAACAAGACAGACGCGCGTTGGCTGGAGATGTGTAAACAGATGTCCGCACTCGGGTTTTGATGTTTACTCCGGGGCGTGTGTACAAACAAACACACAGTTCTGCGGTGGGCGAGTTCCGTTTGAGGCGGACAGCACCGCTCCGCAGACAGCTGAGGCAGCGAAAACAAACGGGCAGCTCATTTCGCTCGCGCTGCAGTCTCCCCGTATCGATCACGCGCCGCGTTTAATCCTGGGCCGGCGCGAGTTGCCGGGCCGGCGCGTTTGTGTAAGCACGGTGAGCGGACGCGCCTCGTCCGTGCAGTTACCAGCTGCTGGCGACTGGAGCATCGTGGGGCAGAGGGGCGTTGCAGAACACACACGCAGCCGGCCGCGGTGGCCTCGCGGTTCTAGGCGCGCAGCCAGTCGGTCGCAGGTTCGAATCCTGCCTCGGGCATGGATGTGTGTGATGTCCTTAGGTTAGCTAGGTTTAACTAGTTCTAAGTTCTAGGGGACTGATGACCACAGCAGTTGAGTCCCATAGTGCTCAGAGCCATTTGAACTATTTTTGAACACACACACAAACGCGCGCGCGCCCTGTCAAGGTATATACACAGTACATAAAAGTAAGTAACTTAGAAGTATGCAGAAGGGCCTTTCCGGTGGCGAAGGGTGTGCGCCCCCACTACCCCTCCCCCCACCCCCTCCTCCCTTTGGTGTCAAAGGCGTCGAGCGACGCAGCAACCAAGCTGCTATTTTGTCTACGTCTGGTCGTTTACTCACTACCTCATCTCGCCTTTCTATCGGTTTCCCTTTAGATTTCTTAGTTTTTAAGTTAACTACACAAAGCAGTGAATACACTCAATAATATACACTGTGTAAGGTGTCAGGCAAATCCAACACCTTCCATGAAAACCCTGACATGATAAGCAAATCCAGTAGTACGTCACACAGCTCCGAATAAATTGTGACATTAAATTAACCAAAGTAATACGAGCAACGAGTGAGCAAATGGAATACCACAGACTAACACAAGCATGCCTAAATGCATGTCATACCTTCTCACAATGAAACAGACGCAGTTCCGAGGGGAGAAATGAGAACACAAGCCGAGAGCAGAACCATGTTAAGCTAGAAGGCCCTACGATAAGGGACGGACTGGACACCCACGTCGGCAGCTAACCGACAGGAGCCCCCCCCCCCCCCCCCCCCAGCCCATGTTACAAGTTAGAGCCCTCCAGAAGAACAGAGTAGATCTCACGATAACACAAAAAGGGCCACACCAGCTGCAAGTTTTCGCGTGAGACTTTTTCAAATCTCTGTTACGTTGCAAACGTTAATAACATTGTCCCACCAGGAAAAGTATAACGTTTCTCATTGGCTAGACAGAATTTTTGTAGGTGGAGCTTAAGGTTAACATTGAGATCCTGAGTGGTCAGATGAAAACACAGCCAGACAGGGTTTTTTTAAACCAACTTCGGTAAATTGTAGTAAGGAGAAGTTAGGGGAGAGTTGTTTCCGAGACGGGAAAGGTGCAGCTGCCCCGCCCGCTGCCCCCCTGAAGCTGCCTAACCAACGACAAGGTAATGAACGCACGCGATGCCGCATAACAGCACATAAAGCTTCTCTCAGAAGTGCAGAAGATTCATATGTTACATCCCCTTTTTGCTTAATACTAGTGTCCATCGTCAATTGAAGCTCATGGTATTCACATTTGCTACGTAAGTTAAAATCTGAAACGCGATGATTTTTCTGTTATATAATTATTGAGAAGCCACATCAGCCACTGTAATTTACGACAACTTAGATAAGTAATTAAAGATAACTGAGGGTCACTGTAGACCATTTTGATAGTTTTCTCTTTTGTGAAACTTAATTTAAACCTACATTATAGATGTGATATGGCGTAGGTCATCCTTCGATCGATTGTAGAACTTGGAAACCCATTCAGGGAATATTCGTTCACATTTTTGTTGAACGCAGTTGGTTTTTACCATCCTGTATTGAAACATTTCCTTTTATCAATAGTGCAATTTATAAACAATGTTTTGTGAGTAGAATAAAATTTCCAATGGTAAACTTAACTGCTTTTTCGACGTTATTTTACCAGCTAACTAAAAACAGGAAAGCCTTGAACCCTTTCCACTAAATTTAGTTAGTATTAAGATTCTTTTACAGGGAGTGCAGTGGAGCTGACACCGAGATCATTTAGTATTTGGTTATATCATCGCTAGTCTCACTGAACTCTTCTGAATTATACATGTCATGTGTGGTCTGGCGCCTCCTTACCAGCAACAGGTCCCAGGTTCAGACTAGTCAATTCCCTAAAAAACACGCTCAGAGCGTCGTTGCGCGAAAGTGGTAGGGAGAGACGACTTAGAACAGACAGAAACCACGCTGAAGAGCCAAAAAAACTGGTGCACCTGCCTAATATCGTGTAGAGCCCTCGCGAGCACACGGAAGTGTCGAAACACGGTGTGGTATGAGCTCGACTAACGTCTGAAGTAGTGCTGGAGGGATCTGACACCAAGAATCCTCCAGGACTGTTCATAAACCCGTAAAAGTACGAGGGGGTGCAGTTCTCTTCTGAACAGCACGTTGCAACGCATCCCAGATATGGTCAATAATGCTCATGTCTGGGGAGTTTGGTGGCTAGCGGAAGTGTTTACACGCTGTTCAAAAAAATGGCTCAAATGGCTCTGAGCACTAAGGGACTTAACTTCTGAGGTCATCAGTCACCTAGAACTTAGAACTACTTAAACGTAACTAACCTAAGGACATCACACACATCCATGCCCGAGGCAGGATTCGAACCTGCGACCGTAGCGGTCGTTCGGTTCCAGACTGTAGCGCGTAGAACCGCACGGCCACTCCGGTAGGCTACACTGTCTCCCTGAAGCCACTCAGTAGCAATTCTGGACATGTGGGGTGTAGCATTGTGCTGCTGGAGTTGTCCGAGTCTGTCGGAATGCACAATGGACTTGAATGGATGCACTTGATCAGACAGGATGCTTACGTACGTGTTACCTGTCAGAGTCGTATCTAGACGTATCAGGGGTCACATACCACTGCAACTGTACACGCCCCACACCATTCCAGAGCCTCCACCAGCTTGGACAGTCCCCTGCTGACATGCAGGATACATCGATTCATGAGCTTGGCTCCATACTCTTACATGTCCGCTCGATACAATTTAAAACGAGATTCGTCAGACCAGCCAACATGTTTCCAGTCATCAACAGTCCAACGTCGGTGTTGACCGGCCCAATCGAGGCTGCGAAAGCCTATATCGATGATGTGAGACCTGAGTTTCTCCTGGCGTATACGACTTTCAAATAACTTCCGGGAATTCAGCCAGGTAACACTTTCAGCGATCGCCGAAACTTCGGCGGGAGAACACCCCGCAGTTTGCCTTGAAAATGGCGGGGTGTTCTCCCGCCGAAATATCGGAGGTCGCTGAGAGTGTTACCTGGCTGAATTCCCGGAAGTTATTTGAAAAATATCGATGATGTTTCGTTGAATGTTTCGCATACTGAAACTTGTTGATGGCCCAACATTAAAATCTGCAGCAATCTGCACTTCTGTCACGTTGAACGATTCTCTTCAGCTGTCGCCCTTTCAGTTCTTGCATGATCTTTTTCCGATCGCAGCGATATCGGATTTTTTATGTTGTACCAGATTCCTGGTATTCATCAAACACTCGTGAAATGGTCATTCAGGATAATCCCCGCTTCATTGCTACCTCTGAGATGCTGTCCCCCGTCGCTCGTGCGGCGACTATAACACCACTTTCAGACTGACTTAAATCTTGATAACCTGGCATTGTAGCAGCAGTAATCGATCTAACAACTGCGCCAGACACTTGTTGTCTCATGTAGGCGTTGCCGACCGCAGCATCATATTCTGCCTGTTTACATATCTCCGTATTTGAATACACATGCCTGTACCACTTTCTTTGGCCCTTCAGTTTAGGCAACATTGAGAACAAAATAATATAGGTAACAGAGTCTCCTGTAAATCGAGTAATGCGTTTCTGAAGAGGAATTTGTTAACATTAAATATAGATTTAAGTGTTAGGACGTTTTACTGAAGATCTTCGTCGGGAGTGTAGGAGACCGTAGGCCTTGGTATGCTTCATTAACTTCAGCTCCATACCCTGACTCCTATGTCAGGAAACTGATTCGCCACAGTCGAATAGATAGGCAGACAATCACACAGACTGATGAGATAGTGATCCTATAAGGATTCAATTTTTACCGATTGGTGTTCAGAAGGCTAAAGACATTCACTCAGCGCCATGAGCTGATGACCGCCGGTGTCTTTTTATTGCGTTAAATTTATCTTTTATTTCTAGCTTCGTTTTGTATTGGCTTCATACGAAGAGGAGAAGTACGCGACAGCTCTGCGCTCCGCATAGTAGCCGCGCGTCTCGAAGTTGGCTCCCTGCCTCGTCACAGATAACCTCCAGTGCATCTCAGCTATTTTCTCAAGAATAGATAGGGGCATCGCTCTCCTGACACCGTTAAAAACAATTTCAGTTTGTAACTACACTACTGGCCATTAAAATTGCTACACCACAAAGATGACGTTTTACAGACGTGAAATTTAACCGACAGGAAGAAGATGCTATGACATGCAAATGATTAGCTTTTCAGAGCATTCACACAAGGTTGGCGTCGGTGGCGACACCTACAACGTGCTCACATGAGGAAAGTTTCCAAACGATTTGTCATACACAAACAGCAGTTGAGCGGCGTTGCCATGTGTAAAGAGGAGAACTGCGTACCAACACGTTTCCGACTTTGATAAAGGTCGGATTGTAGCCTATCGCGATTGCGGTGTATCGTATCGCGACATTGCTGCTCGCGTTAGTCGACATCCAATGACTGTTAGCAGAATATGGAAGAAGTGGGTTCAGGATGGTAATACGGAACGCCATGTTGGATCCCAACGGCCTCGTATGACTAGCAGTCGAGATGACAGGCATCTTATCCGCGTGGCTGTAACGGATCGTGCAGCCACGTCTCGATCCCTGAGTTGACAGATGTGGATGTTTGCAAGACAATAGCCATCTGTACGAACAGTTTGATGACGTTTGCAGCAGCATGGACTATCAGCTCGGAGACCATGGCTGCGGTTACCCTTGACGCTGCATCACAAACAGGAGAGCCTGCGATGGTGTAGTCGACGACGAACCTGGGTGCACGAATGGTAAAACGTCATTTTTTCGGATGAATCCAGGTTCTGTTTACAGCATCGTGATGGCCGCATCTGTGTTTGGCGACATCGCGGAGAACGCGCATTGGAAGCGTGTATTCGTCATCGCCATACTAGCGTATCACCCGGCGTGATGATATGGGGTGCCATTGGTCACACGTCTCGGTCGCCTCTTGTTCGCATTGACGGCACTTTGAACAGTGGACGTTACACTTCAGATGTGTTACGACCCGTGGCTCTACCCTTTATTCGATCCCTGCGAAACCCTACATTTCAGCAGGATACTGCACTACCGCATGTTGCAGGTACTGTACGGGCCTTTCTGGATACAGAAAATGTTCGACTGCTGCCCTGGCCAGCTCATTCTCCAAATCTCTCACCAATTGAAAACGTCTGGTCAGTGGTGGCCGAGCAACTGGCCCGTCACAATGTGCCAGTCACTACTCTTAATGTACTGTGGTATCGTGTTGAAGCTGCATGGGCAGCTGTACCTGTACACGCCATCCAAGCTCTGTTGGACTCAATGCCCAGGCGTATCAAGGCCGTTATTACGGCCAGAGGTGGTTGTTCTGTGTACTGATTTCTCAGGATCTATGCACCCAAATTGCGTGAAAATGTAATCACATGTCAGTTCTTTTATAATCTATTTGTCCAATGAATACCCGTTTATCACCTGCATTTCTTCTTGGAGTAGTTATTTTAATGGCCAGTAGTGTATATGTCGTACACAGCAATGTATGGCGTAAAACGTACCAAACGTAAACTCGCAAGGGACCATTTTTTTCACTGCAAATTTTTCAAAATAAGTGTATTTTACTTTTATCTATTACAATAACTATGGGCAACAACGAAAAGAAACCAAGTTCATTATCAAGCTATAATATGTGGCTATAGGATTCGGATAAATAATTTTTTTCCCCAGATAGACTCCTAAAGGGGGGAGTCTCTCGAACACCTTGAGTCTCTGGCAAAACAATGGGGATGATACGCGATTGGAAGAACTCAGCAAGAGAGTTCTCTTTGCCTCTATCACCTCAATTCTCCAAAGTGGTGCCTCAGTTAAGCTGAGCATCTGAGAGGAAGGTTGGGTAACCAACCCCAGCGGGAAACTGAGTGGGTGGGCAGATAGGAATTGGAGGTCAGTGCAAGGCAACGGGAAACCATCACTGATACGTTTCCCATGAGAACCGCATGGCTTTGCTCAGCTCTAAATTATCCGGAGCTTCAAGTCCCCCAGTCGGATCTCCGGAGGGGATACGATTGAGAGAAGTCAGTAGACCAGCATCACAGTGCAAATTACGCCTGCATACTGTAAGAAATATTGCGACATGGAATGTGAGTGGGCCAAATCAGACAGGAAAACTTGCCACTGTAGAAAGAAATGGACCTGCATGGCCTGGATATTCTTGTGCTCATTGAGACTCGACAGGAAGTGGCCATTTCGTGACTCAAGAAGGAACACTCTGTACTTTTCAGGGAGTAGTGACCAAAGTAAGAACGGCGTTGTGATAGTTGTTCCTAGAAATTTGAACAACTGTGTTGTAGGTTACAAACCCATTAATTACAGGATCATCTCTATCGAACTGAGTGCTTCCCTGTGCAGACTCAACATAATTCGGATCTATGGTCCTACAGCTACAGCGTCAGATGAGGAGATGGAGAGGTTCTATGACCAACTGGAGCAAGTCCTTAGTAACGTCCCTCCAAAGAACAGACAGTAATCCAAGACGACTTCAATGCTAAAGTTGGAGATACTACACAAGACTCGCCCTTACGATCCGTCGTTGGACTTTATTGTGTTGGTGAGAGAAATGAACGAGCCAGGAACTTACTGGATTTCTGTGTGAGCACCGACATTTCCATCTGTAATACAATGTTCCAAAATCACCGAAGACAACTGTACACTTGGATATCACCTGGTGATAGATTTAGAAACCAAATTGACTGCATCCTAGTGCTAAGACACTGAAAGACTTCAGTCTTTCCTGGAGCTGACGGTGATAGCGATCACATTCTGCTGTCCATGTAAATGCGCATTAAGTTTAAATCTACCAAGAAGAGTGAAGAAAGACAGCTAAGATCCAGAAACAAGGAATCTATTCGCAAACTGGTGAGATTGTAAGACGAAAACTTCACAAGATCAGTTTTGATAAGGAAGCACCAGCATCACAAATATCGGACCGAATGAAGAATGTTGTTTCCTCGTCACTTCCGATATCAGAACAATCACAGAGTGAAAAACATCCCTGGATATCGCAGTCCACGCTACAGTTAATTGAAGAAAGAAGTCATTTGAAGAAACCTGGCATCCACACTACCCAGGATCAAGACAGATACAGAACCTGTCCAGAGTAATACAACGGAACTGTAGAAAGGACAAAGCACATTTCATTAATGATATTTGTAACGAAATAGAACGGCATCAGAATCACAATCAGGTACGTGATCCCTTCAAGAAAATCCTCGTACGTGGGTGGTTGATGACGAGAGGGGTAACCCTATCGAAGGCAAGGAAGACGTTGTAGGGAGGTGGAAACAGTACTGTTGAAAGCTGTACTCTGGAATTAACAACAGTACGGACAATCAAGGAGTTGAGCAGCTTACTTTGGATCCTACAATTTTAAGCAGTGAGATACAGAATGCGATTCAACATCTGAAGAATTATAAAGCCCCTGGTGTAGATGGTATATCAGTAGAAATGATCAAACAAATGGGACAGGAAGGTATTGATGTGCTGCATTCATTGTGTATGAGAATATGGGAAACTGTGGAGTGGCAGGATGACTGGTCAAAGTCTCTCTTCATCCCCTTACACAAGAAAGGGTCTATAAGGCCTTTCCAACTACCTAACTACTGCCCTCAAAACTTACACAAGTAAAATTTTACTCTACATCCTGAACCAACGTTTGAAGCCGTACACTGAGCCTCACATATCCACAGAACAAGCAGGTTTTGTTGAAGAGAAAGGAACTCGTGAGCAGGTCCTCAACATAAGACAAATAAAGGAAAAATCGCGAGAGTTTTGTGTTCCTGTTTTCATCTGCTTCCTTGACTATAGGAGAGCCTATGAGTGTGTTGGCTGGGAAAAGTTGTAGCAGATGCTTCAGAGTTTGGTGTCCCACCCCACTTGATAGCATTGATGAAAAGTCTATATAATAATCACTTCGCAGTTGTAATGACAAGTGCCGGCACGTCTGATTCCTTCAGAGTATCAAAAGCTGTGAGACAGGGTTGTGTCCCATCCCCACAACTGCACATATATGCAGAACATGTCATTAGGAAAGCTCTATCAACAACCTTCGTTTTGGTGGTGACACTGTGCTTTTAGCCAAAAGCGAAGATGAACGTGCTGAGTTACTAACAAGAACAAAGGACATTAGCATATGGATTAGACATCAACCTCAGCAAATCCGAACTCATGACAATTTATCAAGAACAGAACCAGCTTACAGGTCGACTAACGGAAATGGAAGTCGTGTACTCCTTCATCTATCTTGGGTCAACCATCTGCAGCACGGGAAGTTAGTTGTGTAGACGGATCACTCTAGGGCGAGTGGCTATGAAGAAGCTCACCAAGATCTGGCAGAACGGAGCAATAAGAAATAGCACAAAGATCCGACTAGGACGCCGGCCAGAGTGGTCGTGCGGTTCTAGGCGCTACGGTCGCAGGTTCGAATCCTGCCTCGGGCATGGATGTGTGTGATGTCCTTAGGTTAGTTAGGTATAATTCGTTCTAAGTTCTAGGCGACTGATGACCTCAGACGTTAAATGGCATAGTGCTCAGAGCCATTTGAATCATTTTCAACCGACTAGTTCAAACACTCTTGTTTTCTGTCTTCTTTCATGGTTGCGAAACATGGACACTCAAGGCCAGAGACAAACAGCGTTTGAGCTTTGGTGCTGGCGTAGGATGATACGCATAAAATGGGCCGAAGGAAAAACAAATGTGTCCATTACTGAACAACTCGACGTCCGCAGACGCCTTTTCTGGAGTCACCGAAAAAATTCTCGAGTTCTTTGCCAATATTGTGAGAAGAGATGGAGAAAATGTAGAGAAAATAATTTTGCAAGGAAATATCGAGGGCACGAGACCAAGAGGAAGAACAGATAGCAGATGGATGGATCAAATCAAGAAAAATCTCCAGTCTACTTCTTCAGCGGGCGTTAAGAGAAGCTGCCAACCGTCCGGATGGAGACAATTGGTTCATGGGGTCGCGACGCTCAGCAATAAGCACAACGACTTATGAGAGAGAGATTCCTAAAAATCAAATTAGAAAGACGCAAGAATCCCAAAACAGATGTTTTTTTAATTTTTTTTAACGCAAAACGTTAAATTTTCACTATGAAAATGACTACAGAGACAGGTGTAGCTTTGTTCCATCCACACAGAACAATTCTGCGGGAAATCGGACTACTTGAAATTTTACTCCCCGAGCATTGTACGATTCGAGCTGCGTGAAGCGACAGGCTTCACACACCTCACCTGTCCCGAGGGTCACGCTGTTTACTTCTATGCTCCATGGGTGGGAAGAATGCCAAAGATCCATCTACTCTCCCTCTCCTTTACGTGTCTAGTCCTCCAAGAATACGGCCTATCAATAGCGCGATTTTCTGTTTGCCCATGGCCTTCTTGAGCAGCTATTGCTTCCTCATTTCAAACCAGGGGCTTAACTTCTTCAGTAAGGATGGTCTTCTACGGTCTGAAACACGTCTATCATCAATATTTCCATCATTTGCTAGTTGTGTATACAAAGCTAAGAGGGCATTAGTTTTTGAGAATGTTTCCCGTGGAGAAAAGTGCTTCAAAAATGGAATCAAAACGTTCTCGACCACAAGAAACACTTGTTTACAATGGTCTGATGGTGAAAGGTGTTTTTCCTCCACGAGCAGTAGCCGTTCGTGGAATCGTAACATCTGCTCCGTTCACCGCCACCGCTTACCATCATGATATAAATGGTCTGCAGGTGGTCACATTCTGACCGAACCTGTGACCATTGTAAATAAATGTTTTATTGCGGTAGGGACAACATAGGACTTAATTTGAGGAAGAAATTTCTGAGAATGGCACGGCAATGGTTCCATAAAGTATTAGTTGTATTTTTCGTTGCGTATTCCTCGCCAAAAGAAGTCTACTAGTATCAAACAAAGGACTTAATCTGAGAAAGAAACCTGCAGCAAAGCATTGTTTGGAAGTGGACCAAAGACTGTGGCAGAACCTGAACAGAAGAGAATCGAAATATCTGAGATGTGGTGCTGCAAAAAAAAAGTTTCAAATGGCTCTGAGCACTATGGGACTTAACATCTGAGGTCATCAGTCCCCTAGAACTTAGAACTACTTAAACCTAACTAACCTAAGGGCATCACACACATGAATGCCCGAGGCAAGGATTCGAACTTGCGATGGGGTGCTGCAGAAGGATGTTGAAAATTAAGTAGACTAATAACATAAGTATCAAGGAGATTCTCTGCAGAGTGGGCGAAGATAGGAACATGAGGAAAATAGTGATAAAAAGAAGGGACAGTGTGGCGTGACATCTGTTAAGACAGCGGGGAATAGCCTCGACGGTCCTAGAGGGAGCTGTAAGGGTAAAAATTGTAGAGGAATACAGAGACTGAAATACATTCAACAAACAATCGAGGATGTAGTGTGCAAGTGCTACTCTGAGATGAAGAGGTTGGCACAGGGGAGTGATTTGTGCTGACTCACATCAAACCAGTCAGAGATCTGATGTAAAAAATCGAGGTTTCTTCTCTTGATAATATTGAGAATTTCTAAATCTTTATTGATGCACCACAACACAGGCACATTTGTGATTTTATCTGTCCACGACGTCCTTAATGTAGTTTGACACACCCACATTTCATATGTCTCCAGTTCCTGATCTAAAACTGCGGTAAACATCCATCATTCTCCTCTTTAGAGTAGTATACTGAATACGTAACACTGAAGTTGTCAATGGGTAGCAAAATATTTACATCATGGGTCATCAAAACTTCCTTTATTTTCTGGGAAGAAGTTTAGGCCTGTTGTTTTGGAGCGAATTCGGTGAAGTCCCTGTTATCGTTGATGCGACACCCTACGCCGAAACAGTTTCGACCTGATGATTACTGGGTGCAAGAGTGCCCTGAATTTCATCTCGCTTTCTGAAATCAACTATGAGTTTTGTGTTGTTGATGTGAGCGCATTTACTGATGGACACAAATCTCATTTGCAGGTATACGCTGTTCCAAATGTTACACAGGGTAAGCATCCACAGTTCTATTGCAGCAGCCTGGCCTACGGTGTGGCAGACTGCACGCGAACCATACGTGTGGGCGGCGTGCGGGCAGAGGCTCGGATTGTCTCGGCTTTGTTCGGTACTTCTCGGAAGTACCCGGTACAGCGCGACATTTCATTTAGCGTTGCGGTGCTGTATGTTTGGGTCAGCACGGCTTTCTTCAGTTCGGGAGAATCGCGGCGTCGTCACTGTTTAATCTTCGCTATTTATTCGGGGCATAAAAGCAGTCCACAGATCCAGTAGCGTTTGCACAAAAAGAGACAGTTTAGCGGCCTACTACCATAAGCCTTTAAAACGGAATAGGAATGACAGAAGGGAAGGACGAGTTCAAAAAATATTGTACAGGCACGTAATCCACGTGCATCGCAAAATTTATAATGGAATGGCATTCCAATAGCATGCAAAAAGGATTTGAAGATTAACTCGACCGTCATTTGCAACAGTTTTCGATGGAATTCAAAGAAGAATATGAAGACTTACTATACCGGGTGTTGCAGAAATAAACACAAAATTTCTGTAAGAGGATAGCTAGGATGTAGCCCACCATTTTCAAGTACACGACCATGGGGTCACTGACACAGTTAATGCGCTAGACGACGCCAAAACGCATTCGCTTTGCCTGGAGGAAACGCCACTGTACATTACGATTACTGCAGTAAATACTCGAAGTGTGCGCCACTGTCTTGATGGCATAACTCAAGTTGTCGAACTCTCGAACGGTGAACATTTGGTAATGTTTCATTGGCTTGATCTCCGACGTCTCCTGAAGCAAAAGCAATTTGAGCTACGAGTTCTTCCAAAGTGTTTACATGAGTTTGATACACAGGAGCCTTCACATGGCTACAAAGATAAAAATCAAGTGGTTTGACATCTGGTGAAACATAATCGGCCAAAGACACTACTAGCTATGGCATAACCAGCAATGGCAATGTAACATACACCGACAAGCTACTAACGTCGGTAAGCACCTGTGTATCAGCAACGTTGACTGGAAAGACCAGCAGCTATTAACGCCGACCAACAGGCTGCAGCACGGAGACCGTCGAGGTCACCCACTGACGCACAGACAAATCGCCAACATCACCCTACACTGTGCATCCGATATATGACCTATCGGACACAAAACGATGATGAACCTAACTGTTGCAGGTTGCTGACACTGAAGGAGAGCTCTACACCGGCACCCAGCGCCAGCCTCCGAGCAACACCACCGCACAACGTCAAAGGTATCGACATGCATGATACCCACTACTAACAAAGCCTACCCTTGCACGACCTATCGCAGGCAGCAAGACATCCGCTACTGCTCTTACCACCCAACCTAAGTATCGCACTGGTTTTTTTTCCCTTATCTCCTGCCTTGGCACTTTTTTCCGCTGCCCTTCAAACCGCAACTCTTCGTTCGACATTCGACCCAACCTATCTCCAGATGAGCGCGTGTTAATAGTTGACCTTAACCAGACGTACGCAAACATCACAGTACCCACACCCTGCGACACATCACATTATTGAAAATTAACCCTCAACGCAGATATGGCGGTAAATCTTTTCAGTTGGCCATCATGCCGGTGTGGGCGTGGAGGGGCTCCACCTCTAACAAAAAAATCTGGGGATCTCGCATGCCAGTGAAAGGTCCAGGGTATCGTTTGTCCAAGAACCTCCTCTCCCGATTTGTGAAATGGGAACGTGCATCATCATGCTTGTAGAACATTCGTCTTCTGATTTGAAGCGGCACCTCTTCGAGCAGACCAGGAAGTATGTGTTCGAAATGTTCAAATGTGTGTGAATTCCAAGGGACCAAACTGCTGAGATCATCGGTCCATAGACTTACACACTACTTAACCTGCTAAGAACAACACATACAGACACACCCATGCCCGAGGGAGGACTCGAACCTCCGCCAGCAGGGCCGCGCAATCCGTGAGATGGCTCCTCAAACCGCGCGGCGACTGCGCGCGGCAAGTCGGTATGTGTTGGAGAAGCACGAGGTAAACACGATCAGTTAGAGAGCGTGGAAGAATGTAAGGGCCCACTACTTGGTTGTCCATAGTTGTAACCCAAACATTAACTGAAAATCGTTCTTGAAAATGATGGACAGCCGTACCTCGAGGATTTTCACGAGTCCATACATGGGAGTTACGACTGCTGAATTTTCCTTTCCGGGTGAAAGCCGATTCCGGTCCACAGAACAATGTTTTCGAAGTGGGAAGTTAGAATTCTTTGCTGCAAGAACCATACGGGGAAGTTGTTCCGAATGGGAAAATCAATGGGTAGAACGTCTTACCTTATACAGCTTGTACGGACGACGATGATCATCACGCAGAGCTCTCCAGTGCTAGAACTAGCATTTAGTACATGAGCATCGGAGATTACGCTGTCTGAAGGACTGTTGTCGAATATTTTTAGTCTTCTTTCCTCAAAACCAGGATTGCGTACACTCCGCGGTCGACCTCTAACATGGAAATCTCCCTCCAATGTGCACCTTTCACGGAGGTCTGTTTCGACAATGTTCTGACTACAAACGTTGTGCTCCTTCCATAGTTTCTGCAGCACCAGAGGCCATGTTCATTCCATGTGAAACGTTCCATGTCCTACTCATGATAATACAAAGTAAACAGTTTCTTACGTTTGCAAGTGCATACTGTACCATTGTTCCATAACATACTTCCTTACCTTTGGGATAACAGTTGCGAATTACGTCGAGGAGGAAGCAAACTACACAAACGACAGCTCACTTCAAGTACACAGCACCGAATGAGGACAAAACGAACTAGCACAGAGTTTCCTCGTGAGGGCGCTGGTGCCAACGAAAACAAATGACACTAGACATCCAAACTCACAGGGATGTGACGCCGGTTATCGCACCACTAGGCGTAACGATGACTTTTCGAGGTCCCCTACCGTCGTAAATATGCTTCAGCGTCCCCATGTACGTATACTTAAAATGATTGCCTACATCCAACCTATCATCCCATAAAAATTCTTTACTTATTTCTGAAACACGCAGCATTACGGCAAAGTACATTGGTTCCGTCGAGGGACAAGCCTGAAACGATTTTTTGTATCTTTTTCTATTTAAACCTGCTATTACTGCATTTGTCAAGGAACAGAAGAGTTTAGCGAAAATTATAACATCCGGAATGGCGTGCAGACCTCACGTTTTAAGTGGATTTGACCGCACAACTTCCACCCCCGGTAGCTGAAGGGTCAGCGTGACGGATTGTCAATCCTCTGGCCCCCGGCTGGGTCGGGGACTTCTCTCCGCCCAGGAACTTGGTGTCGTGCTGTCCCCATCATCATCCTATCATCCTCATCGACTGCAGGTCGTCGAAGACCGGCACTCCGCAAAAGGCCTGCCCGGCGGAAGGGTGGGGGGCATTCGATTAAACAAATAACCGCACAACGCCCGTAATGAGACACTTTAAGATGAGAAGCAATTTACATCTGAGTTGGTGGACGAGGATGCATTAAAAAACGAAAATGGCACACTGTAAGGAGCAAATTCTGACAAAATAACGACACCGTCAGTTCCCTAAGCTCGCAGGCGTTGCAGAAAATGCGAGGTTTGAAGAGTTCATTGCAGCCTAGAAAGAATTTTTTTCTATGACTTTTGAGTTTTCGAGCTGGTTTTGAGACGGTTTGCTGTTCAAAGTGCCCCTGTGCACGTACTGGTTAACTTACTGACCTGCAAGGTAATTTTCATTTTCATGAGAAATATTTTTACGTTAAAACGGTCCAAGAGAGTGTGTTGATTTCTTCCAGAAGCGTTTCCATATCTCCGTAATGAGATTGCAAATAAAATAGCATATTTCCGTCAACTCATATGTGTGAAGGGCTCTTTTCGATTATGAAACTAAATAAGTCACGATTACAATGATGAGGTAAAACATTTTGACCATCTGCTGAATACCTTTTTTGTCCGTCTTCGGAACAAAATACATTGCTGATTCTGCGTATCAGGCATAGCACATTTCGTTGGTAGGTTTGCGGAGGTATGCGGCTACACACAGGTCACATAATTCGCATAAATAACGGGCCCCTGACATGCGTATGTGGTGAGGGCGCACAACAGCGATCCAGATGGATTCCATAGGATTTACATCACGCGAATTTGGTCATGAGACATCAATGTGAGCTCGCTAGAACGCTCCTCAAACCAACGGTTGTGCTGCTGAAAGGTGACATCATCGTCGGGGAAGAGATCAAGCATGAAGGGATGCAGATGGTTCGCAGCTTTCGGCGTGTCGTTAATTACTACCATATGTCCCCTGCAAGCGCAAGAGAAGGTCTCCTATAGCATAATACTGCTCCCGCTAGCCTGCGCCCGTGGCCTTTCGAGCCACCGTTCACCTCGATGATGGCGTTTGTGCAGATGATCATCGACCTGGTGTAGCAAAAATGTTTTTCACCCGAAGACCCGACACGTATCCATGATCGACGGTCGACTCCCTGTGGTCCTAGCGCCCACTCCAATCTTGACTGATGATGTCGTTGAGTCAAAATGCGATTACATATGGATGGTCTGCTGCAGAGCTCCATTTTCAACAATGTACGACGAACGGTGAGCTCTGAAACACTTCTGTATCCGCCAGCACTGTGCCACAGATCGACAGCTAGCTTACTTTATCGAGCAGACAAGCCTGCGAACCTCACGTTCTGTGAAGAGTCGTGGACGTCGAACCATTTAGTGTCTAGTGGTAGTTTCACAGTTCCTCTACCTCTTTCTGTAGATGCTCACCTGAACATTCGATCACCTTCGCCATTTTAGAGATACTCGTTCACAGGCTCTGCGTAATAATAATTTGCCCGTTGTAAAAGTCACTTGTCGCAATGGATTTCCCATTTGCAGCCCATACATCTGCTAACGTGAACCCCCATCCGTTTCTGCTCCGCATACGTACTTTTCTTACGGCATCACGTGCCCGCAACCCCACCAGGCGGCATCCAACGTCACAGTGGACAGTGATTATAATATTTTGGCTTGTCAGTGTGCAGAAAACTGAGAGTAGAAATCTGGGGAGTTGTCTGCGTCTGTCCCTAAGCCGACAGTTTGTACCAGATAAAACTTATATTATGGCTTAAGCACGCCAAAAATAATCGAACAGTATTGAAAATCTGTTTTGCTTGCTAATTATGTAGTTGAGAAATATGAAATCAAACCATATGCATAGCGTCTGCGTAGCCATTGAAACGTATTGCTTTCATAGTTTTCTCCTCTTCCCCCTCTCCATCCTCTAACAGCGAGCTGGGGGAAATGTGCAGCCAGGTGAGCGAGCTACAGCACACGAGCCACAGACCTGTAAGCGTTCCGAATTCTCGGCCGTCCCTGCGTTAGGACACCATTTGCATTTCAGTAATGGGTGCTTGTGAGAAATTTGTGTGACGAGAAATGTCTGAATTCTACAGCACCAGGGTCCCACCACTGTTACGCAAACATGGAAGAGACGATTCAGGAGGGCTGTTCTCACTGACATGCAGGAGCTCAACAGCCTCACAAGGCTAGTGTCCGAGAGAAGAGATGTAGAGTTCGCTGGGCTTTGCAGGATCATACAGTCACCTCATGTGCACTGAATCACAGAACAGGCTTGTTTGCAGCATGACGACATCTGGAGTGCTACAGACTATAGCTACACAGATTATACCTCAACAGACTACAGCACCACAGACTACAGCACCACAGACTACAGCACCACAGACTACAGCACCACAGACTACAGCACCACAGACTACAGGACCACAGACTACAGGACCACAGACTACAGCACCACAGACTACAGCACCACAGACTACAGCACCACAGACTACAGCACCACAGACTACAGAACCACAGACTACAGCACCACAGACTACAGAACCACAGACTACAGAACCACAGACTACAGAACCACAGACTACAGCACCACAGACTACAGCACCACAGACTACAGAACCACAGACTACAGAACCACAGACTACAGAACCACAGACTACAGAACCACAGACTACAGCACCACAGACTACAGAACCACAGACTACAGCACCACAGACTACAGCACCACAGACTACAGCACCACAGACTACAGGACCACAGACTACAGAACCACAGACTACAGAACCACAGACTACAGCACCACAGACTACAGCACCACAGACTACAGAACCACAGACTACAGAACCACAGACTACAGCACCACAGACTACAGCACCACAGACTACAGCACCACAGACTACAGCACCACAGACTACAGCACCACAGACTACAGGACCACAGACTACAGGACCACAGACTACAGCACCACAGACTACAGCACCACAGACTACAGCACCACAGACTACAGCACCACAGACTACAGAACCACAGACTACAGCACCACAGACTACAGCACCACAGACTACAGCACCACAGACTACAGCACCACAGACTACAGCACCACAGACTACAGCACCACAGACTACAGCACCACAGACTACAGGACCACAGACTACAGCACCACAGACTACAGCACCACAGACTACAGCACCACAGACTACAGCACCACAGACTACAGCACCACAGACTACAGCACCACAGACTACAGCACCACAGACTACAGAACCACAGACTACAGCACCACAGACTACAGCACCACAGACTACAGCACCACAGACTACATCACCACAGACTACAGCACCACAGACTACAGAACCACAGACTACAGAACCACAGACTACAGAACCACAGACTACATCACCACAGACTACAGCACCACAGACTACAGCACCACAGACTACAGCACCACAGACTACAGCACCACAACTATAGCACCACGGACTATAGCAGCATGGACTATAGCACCAAGGACTGTACTGCCAGAGTACTGTACCACCACGAACTGTACGACTACAGACTGTACCACCACGAACTGTACGACTACAGACTGTACCACCACGAACTGTACGACTACAGACTGTACCACCACGAACTGTACGACTACAGACTGTACCACCACGAACTGTTGCACCACGGACTATGAGCTCTGTGACCATAGTTGCAACGTCCATCAGGCAGAAAGAGATAGAGGCGTGTGGATGGTGGAAAAACAGACCGCAACACTGGACACAGCACAGGAGTGACATTACGTTGTAATTTGAGACAAATCACGGTTTTGCATGCAGCATTCTGATGGGTGTATGCACAGTTGCAGTCTTCAAGGAACACAGTAGTTCTCAGATTCCATTCAGCATTATCATGTGTGCCCAATACCTAGTATGCTGGTATGTTGTAGTGTAGAAAATTATTCGGAGCCTTTACACCTTGCAGTGAAGTAAGCAATCTTTAAGAGTGTCTTATTGTTTAGACATGAGGAGAGCGGTTAGTTTCTCTCTCTCTCTCTCTCTCTCTCTCTCTCTCTCACACACACACACACACACACACACACACACACACACACTGGGGTTTCCCTGGAAAGTAAGTACTGATTACACAAAAATGAGTAGTAAGAGTAACATGGCATTTGCCAACAGACCTAATGTAGGTACCTCTTCAAGGAGACAGATCTTTTTACTGCGCCGTCGCAATACATGTGTCAGATAATGAAATTCGTCATCAATAGTCCATCAAAATTTGAGACGGGCACTGATGTCCATACCTGCAGCACTAGAGGGAAAAATTTCCTGTATTACCCATTGTTAAAGCAGTTAGTGGCTCAGAAAGGAATTCAATATGCCGCAACAAAAATTTTTCATCATTTTCCCAATAACATAAAATTTCTGTCAGGTAACGAAACAAATTATAAATCTAGTTTAAACAATTTAAAATCATTTCTCCTGGATAACTCCTTATATTTTATTGGCAAATTTCTATTTAAAAACTGACAGCCAGTAGTGTAGTGTCTAAAAATAATTATATGTTCACCAACGGTAACACTAATGTTGTATACATATCCTGTAAACTGGCTCGTCCCACATGATTTCAAATGATCTATGGAACGTGTAACTCACAAAATAATTAACTAGTCTACCACACGCATATAGTCCGTTATGCACACTCCCTATAAATCTAAATAAAAAACATTAAATTTCATTCGAACTTTTTCACATCCCATATAGATACTTGTATTAATAATACAACTACACTGTAAAATCTCAGTTCAGTAGATTCAATACTTTTCGAGATACAATTTTTTATCTAGAACCCACAATAGATTTTCTCGTATTATAAAAAAGAGATAGACGTTGTAACGTATTCATCCATAGTTTCAGTTCAATCTATGAAGAAAAAGGTCATTTCATATAAATTGTTTTTCTAGACTTTTCTTTCCTCTCATTACAATACCACCTAATGTAGCAGTAATCACGTTCAGAACAATAATTTAATTATCTTTCGTTGTTTGAATGATATGGAAAGAATGAGATAGTGTATAGGGGGCATAAGTAAAGTGTGAATGTTTTACTTTGTGAAAGACTATGTAAAATGTATTCGTAGGAAAAATTATTGTGCAATATGAAATCTAGTGGCGTAAGTCCTAATGTCCACACTTTTGTATAAAGACAGGCAGAAGAGACGTTGGCTAGTAAATCAATTAGTAATTCATTTCTGGGGACAATTCGTACTTTGTTTTATCTAAATTAAATTTGGATCAGTAGATTCAGAATTTCTTTTATAAACTGTTTTCCTGATTCTATTGGATGACCTATGAATTACCGAGAGTATTTGAGGGTTTCAGCTCTACTGACTGGCTGCCTACATCATCAGCCAATATGAGTCAAGCATCGCCCGCGATTTGTGTAGTGCTTCGTGATACAATTCTACGACTCCAGCTGTCCCACGGGATTCGTTTTACTGTGCAGATCGTTGTGGAACCTAGCCACACCAATTTCTGTTAAGAGGAAGAACATCTTGCACCTTTTATTCAGAGTTTGGACATTTTAAGTAAGTACGCATGTAATTTGTGAGTGAACTTTCTTATCGTACTTCAAACTCTGAGTGGCGTGTTTCGTAAACATTCGGGAACATTCGGGAGAGCACTTCCTTTTAAGAGGCCCACTGAACGACTTGACGAATAGGTCGCGAATACCTGTCAGTATTGAGTGTGTGAAACCGGCGATATACCATCTGAGTTTCGGAAAAGCGTAATCCACACAATTTCGGAGACTGCAAGAGCCGACAAATGAGAGAACTGTCGCACAATCAGCTTAACAACTCATGCATCCAAGTTGCGGACAAGAATAGTATACAGGAGCATGGAAAAAAAATTACGATCTGTTAGATGACAAAGATTTTGGCATTAGAAAAAGTAAAGGCACCAGAGAGGCAAATCTGATGTTGCGATTGATAACGGAAGCAAGACTGAAGGAAGAGCGAGATATGTTCATGGGACTTTTCGACCTGCAAAAAAGTTCGACAATGTAAAATGGTGCAAGATGTTCGAAATTCTGACGAAAATAGGGGTAAACTATAGGGAAAGATATGTAATATACAATATATACAAGAACCAAGAGGGAACGGTAAGACTGGGAGACAAAGAAGCGCTTGGGTTAAAAAGGGTGTGAGCCAAGAATGTAGTTCATCGCACCTGCTGTTCAATCTACACATCGAAGAAGCAATGACGGAGATAAAAAGGAGGTTCAGGAATGAGATTAAAATTCAGGGTGAATGGATATCAGTGATAAGGGTTGCTGATGACATTGATATCCTGAGTGAAAGAGAAGAAGAACTGCAGGATGTGTTGAACGGAATGAACAGTGTAACGAGTACAGAATACAGACTGAGACTAAACCGAAGAAAGATGTAAATAGTAATAAGTCACAGAAATGAGAACAGCGAGAAACGTAACATTACAGTTGGGATCACGAAGTTTTACTCCAAGATGCTACTCCAGGCGGGTGTAAATGTGCGCAACGGAAAATAATAAACGCTAAAATGAAGATTTGGCCCTGACTACCCCCTGAAGCAGATCTTAGGATCCCTTAATACTATAAATTACAATCTAAACATAAATGAACGATGAAGGCAACTAATCCTACTAAATGATAAACGTTGTCCCTGCTTGTATATGTATTGTAGATAAAAAAGCCTCTATATTACAAAGTAAAATTACTAATCAGTTGCCCAACTCTGCTCCTTATTATGCCTGTGCGGTCTGGTACCAATAACGCGAAATGACTGACATAATCTACGTACCAAACACTAGAAGACACTACTTTCAAACATGATCTACGGTGGTGTGGAACCTCAGTGTAAACTAACCTGACCACAGCTGTTCAGTTTTTATAGCCCTAATAAGCCGAACCAATCTGCGACATCACCGTATGTACTGCGTCCGGTGCGTTGAAGTGACGGTTCTTGTACTCGTCAGCGACGATTGAAGAACTCCAGCCACAAATAAACTCTTTCAAACACGAGGACAGCAAAAGGCGGTCCTCTGACTAATACACTCTAATATTGTCTTCTCCTCTCTGTGTTCTACAGACGAGAAACGCGAACTCCCAGCCACAAGGACGGAGTTCAGATAACGTCTCAACGTAAGTATAGCCAGAGGAAGCGCTCCCAATTACTGAACGCTGTGCACTCATCGACGACTTCCAACCCGGAGGTGAAGTCCAGAATCGCATAGGTTCGCAACAGTACAGTGCCTAACTGTTCTAACTACAAACTCTCCTGAGAGCAAAGGCAGCAAGTCCTCGTGTACCAACAAAACTTGATATCCAGCGACCGGACCGTCACACACGGGCGCTCACAAAGGAAGACCTCGTCTCTCCGCCGCTGGCTTCCCAGCAAGGCTTGGCTCCCCGCCCTCGTAATTCCGAAAACGAATCATATTCCGGAAACCACGGAATATTCTTCCTCTATACAGATTCTTCCGAACACCGACCAACCATATTTTAGTCTTTTGTCGTCCAACGCGGAAAGGTTGCGAGGAAAAACCTGTACTCGTACAATGGTACGCTCCTGAGTAAAAATCCTTGGAAATAACACAGCCTGCGTGGTTTACGAGGTGCCGCTTCTTCGTTCCTCTCAACTGCGTCAAAGATTTTCAGCGTTCGGAAGTATTATCCGGTTATCCTTCCGGCCCCTACTACAAGGGCGGCCGGCCGTCACCCTATTGTGCTCCAGAGCTCCGAGGCCACGACGTCCGTATTGCTACTTCCAGTGTTTAAGCAGGACCAACACCTGTGCGGGTCTTCCACCTAGAGCTTGAGTTCTGGCGGCCGTTTCATCTCCACTGGCATTCCAACCTCTACCAATATAGGCTATCATTCATTACGCCGGTTTTATAATAAAGAAACTCCGTCACCTTTCATGCAATAAGCGTTAACAAATGGTTCAAATGGCTCTGAGCACTACGGGACTTAATTATAAAGTCATCAGTCCCCTACAACTTAGAACTACTTAAACCTAACTAACCTAAGGACATCACACACATCCATGACCGAGGCAGGATTCGAACCTCCGACCGTAACGGTCGCGCGGTTTCAGACTGTAGAGCCTAGAACCGCTCGGCCACACCGGCCGGCAAGCGTTAACTATTATTTACAAGACGTACATGACAATGTCAGTCTCCTTTATACACTCCTGGAAATGGAAAAAAGAACACATTGACACCGGTGTGTCAGACCCACCATACTTGCTCCGGACACTGCGAGAGGGCTGTACAAGCAATGATCACACGCACGGCACAGCGGACACACCAGGAACCGCAGTGTTGGCCATCGAATGGCGCTAGGTGCGCAGCATTTGTGCACCGCCGCCGTCAGTATCAGCCAGTTTGCCGTGGCATACGGAGCTCCATCGCAGTCTTTAACACTGGTAGCATGCCGCGACAGCGTGGACGTGAACCGTATGTGCAGTTGACGGACTTTGAGCGAGGGCGTATAGTGGGCATGCGGGAGGCTGGGTGGACGTACCGCCGAATTGCTCAACACGTGGGGCGTGAGGTCTCCACAGTACATCGATGTTGTCGCCAGTGGTCGGCGGAAGGTGCACGTGCCCGTCGACCTGGGACCGGACCGCAGCGACGCACGGATGCACGCCAAGACCGTAGGATCCTACGCAGTGCCGTAGGGGACCGCACCGCCACTTCCCAGCAAATTAGGGACACTGTTGCTCCTGGGGTATCGGCGAGGACCATTCGCAACCGTCTCCATGAAGCTGGGCTACGGTCCCGCACACCGTTAGGCCGTCTTCCGCTCACGCCCCAACATCGTGCAGCCCGCCTCCCGTGGTGTCGCGACAGGCGTGAATGGAGGGACGAATGGAGACGTGTCGTCTTCAGCGATGAGAGTCGCTTCTGCCTTGGTGCCAATGATGGTCGTATGCGTGTTTGGCGCCGTGCAGCCGAGCGCCACAATCAGGACTGCATACGACCGAGGCACACAGGGCCAACACCCGGCATCATGGTGTCGGGAGCGATCTCCTACACTGGCCGTACACCTCTGGTGAACGTCGAGGAGACACTGAATAGTGCACGGTACATCCAAACCGTCATCGAACCCATCGTTCTACCATTCCTAGACCGGCAAGGGAACTTGCTGTTCCAACAGGACAATGCACGTCCGCATGTATCCCGTGCCACCCAACGTGCTCTAGAAGGTGTAAGTCAACTATCCTGGCCAGCACGATCTCCGGATCTGTCCCCCATTGAGCATGTTTGGGACTGGATGGAGCGTCGTCTCACGCGGTCTGCACGTCCAGCACGAACGCTGGTCCAACTGAGGCGCCAGGTGGAAATGGCATGGCAAGCCGTTCCACAGGACTACATCCAGCATCTCTACGATCGTC
This sequence comes from Schistocerca gregaria, assembly GCF_023897955.1. Taxonomy (NCBI): domain Eukaryota; kingdom Metazoa; phylum Arthropoda; class Insecta; order Orthoptera; family Acrididae; genus Schistocerca; species Schistocerca gregaria. Next base: position 112,495,309 of record NC_064928.1, on the reverse strand, counting down.
TCCATGGGAGAATAGCAGCCTGCATTGCTGCGAAAGGCGGATATACACTGTACTAGTGCCGACATTGTGCATGCTCTGTTGCCTGTGTCTATGTGCCTATGGTTCTGTCAGTGTGATCATGTGATGTATCTGACCCCAGGAATGTGTCAATAAAGTTTCCCCTTCCTGGGACAATGAATTCACGGTGTTCTTATTTCAATGTCCAGGAGTGTATATTGATATATACGATGTACCACCTGTCAAATAATATCTAATGTGGTTGTAGGTCACGGTGTAATGTTGATGCATTAAGTTGTTCTGACAGCGGTGCTGATATTCAAGACAATAAAAGCGGGTTAAAGGCTCTGAGCTATCTGGGGAAGTTAACCTTGCATTACTGAGCAACTGTTTCATCAGGTATCGAGTCTATCTTACCAAATTCCCAACCTGACTAACATTAATTATAATCTTTTAATAGTCATCTTACGACAACAGGTGAGAAGAGAATTTAAATAAAAAAGAAATAAATCACTTTATATTTAGACATTTACTTCAACATTGATCATTGTTCCGCTAAAATTTCAGCATATTAAACTTGACTCATAACTAAGCTGGTGCCTTATTTAGGATTGTGAAAATGTGAGTTTGTAATCTTATGGAACACATCAAATATGGAGCCAAGATTGGGAGACTGCATACAACATTGCATTCATAAAATAACACACGAAGAACGTTGAAACATACGCAAGAGGAAATTAACCACAACCAACCGACTCAATTTTCACCCAAAGAAGTTACGGTAGTAGCGCAGTCCTGTCCTTCGTGAAATTACCTCACTCTGGTATACTAAATTCATACTAATTGTCTTGAAATCTTCTCGAAAAGAATAGCTGAGGGCTACTTTGATGATTACACCATATGCTCCACGTAGTCAACTTGGTTTACAGAAAGAGTGTAACTCCACAATAATTTTGATAATTAAAATAAATTAGATCGAAACGCAATTTACAAAAGAAAAACCTCGAACTGGTTACTTTCGTAATACTATGGGTCAAATAATTATATGAGCACGTGGTACTGGTCTAACGTAGTACACCCCACATGGATTGAACATAAATAAAAGTTGCTATATTGAAAAATATTGTCAAGAAGAGACGTTATAATCTCACACACATTCGCATTTAAGATTGATGATCTTAGTTAGAGTTACGGATCATCAACACTTGGTTCCACTTTACTCACAAAGTAGAGACAAAGCAACTACTGGAAGATATTCTAAACTTCACACTCCAATTACACTGCATTGCAATTTAAAATAACATAAGACATTTTAGATCTAAACCTGAAGTAAAGGTGATTAAATTTTCAGTTAGGCTGAACTTAAATAATCCATTGTCCTACGGACTTAGCAGACACACGATAAGCCCGAGATCTTACCACTTCAGACGCTCGCCGCGGACAGAGTGGCATGGGCCCCTACCGAGGATGCTTCACACATACAAACAGAAGTGACCAGAAACGCAGCTTCCTATACCATCATGACAAGGGACGGACATGACCATACCAAGAATAGAAACCTCTTTGCTTTTAGAAAGCGTAGCTACCTTTTCTGACGTTGGTCCTACTGTTCTCTAGCAGACAGGCTTGTCTGCTACCATCGAGCATGCAACTAGAAATACACTCCTGGAAATGGAAAAAAGAACACATTGACACCGGTGTGTCAGACCCACCATACTTGCTCCGGACACTGCGAGAGGGCTGTACAAGCAATTATCACACGCACGGCACAGCGGACACACCAGGAACCGCGGTGTTGGCCGTCGAATGGCGCTAGCTGCGCAGCATTTGTGCACCGCCGCCGTCAGTGTCAGCCAGTTTGCCGTGGCATACGGAGCTCCATCGCAGTCTTTAACACTGGTAGCATGCCGCGACAGCGTGGACGTGAACCGTATGTGCAGTTGACGGACTTTGAGCGAGGGCGTATAGTGGGCATGCGGGAGGCCGGGTGGACGTACCGCCGAATTGCTCAACACGTGGGGCGCGAGGTCTCCACAGTACATCGATGTTGTCGCCAGTGGTCGGCGGAAGGTGCACGTGTCCGTCGACCTGGGACCGGACCGCAGCGACGCACGGATGCACGCCAAGACGGTAGGATCCTACGCAGTGCCGTAGGGGACCGCACCGCCACTTCCCAGCAAATTAGGGACACTGTTGCTCCTGGGGTATAAGCGAGGACCATTCGCAACCGTCTCCATGAAGCTGGGCTACGGTCCCGCACACCGTTAGGCCGTCTTCCGCTCACGCCCCAACATCGTGCAGCCCACCTCCAGTGGTGTCGCGACAGGCGTGAATGGAGGGACGAATGGAGACGTGTCGTCTTCAGCGATGAGAGTCGCTTCTGCCTTGGTGCCAATGATGGTCGTATGCGTGTTTGGCGCCGTGCAGGTGAGCGCCACAATCAGGACTGCATACGACCGAGGCACACAGGGCCAACACCCGGCATCATGGTGTGGGGAGCGATCTGCTACACTGGCCGTACACCTCTGGTGATCGTCGAGGGGACACTGAATAGTGCACGGTACATCCAAACCGTCATCGAACCCATCGTTCTACCATTCCTAGACCGGCAAGGGAACTTGCTGTTCCAACAGGACAATGCACGTCCGCATGTATCCCGTGTTACCCAACGTGCTCTAGAAGGTGTAAGTCAACTACCCTGGCCAGCAAGATCTCCGGATCTGTCCCCCATTGAGCATGTTTGGGACTGGATGGAGCGTCGTCTCACGCGGTCTGCACGTCCAGCACGAACGCTGGTCCAACTGAGGCGCCAGGTGGAAATGGCATGGCAAGCCGTTCCACAGGACTATATCCAGCATCTCTACGATCGTCTCCATGGGAGAATAGCAGCCTGCATTGCTACGAAAGGTGGATATACACTGTACTAATGCCGACATTGTGCATGCTCTGTTGCCTGTGTCTATGTGCCTGTGGTTCTGTCAGTGTGATCATGTGATGTATCTGATCCCAGGAATACGTCAATAAAGTTTCCCCTTCCTGGGACAATGAATTCACGGTGTTCTTATTTCAATTTCCAGGAGTGTACATTTGCTCATTCATCCTTTCACACAGAAGGGAAGGGGGATGGCAGTATCTTATCATATACAGTATATAAAAGAAAGTGGATGTAGGTTCCGTATGAGACTGTGTGACATGAATTACATATAAACTGTGTTTTAAAGTGTAGTAGTGTGACAGATCGTTCTTGTTTATGTGTAAAAGTAACACGTTCCACTGCTCAGTCTCCTCCCAGGTAGTCAGAAACACCACAGTAAATTTAGAAGAGGAATTTATGCCGTAAATGACAACAGATTTAAGAATTTAACATGAAAGGAATCCAACGGAGTCCTTTCAACGGCAAAATATGTGGATGAGTGCTTCTAAGGTGCAAAATTATAGCCATCTTACAGTGCTATCTAGGCAGCAAATTAAACTATGACCGAAGGAGCAAGAGCGAGATGGAAATCAGATTAGCACTGGAGAAAAAGGCATTCGTGGCCAAGAGAAGTCTACTAGTATCAAACATAGGACTTAATTTGAGGATGAAATTTCTGAGAATATTCAAATTTTAATGTGAGAATGTGAAGTCCATGCTTGTGCTTCGTGTCAGCAGTTCAATGGCAAACCCATACCGAAATAAATGATTAAGTTGTGCTTTCTGAAAGCAAATACAGTTGGGATATGATTACAGTGCTAAAATCTTGTGTTATCTTGACTCTGATTAGTTATTTCCAGGTTGAGTTACGCTGGAGACCTTAGTGTTTGGATAGTTCCTGCTTGTGTGCGCTTTCCACACTGATCAGCCAGAATATTATGACCACCGATCGTCTATCGTTATAAACCCGCCCAAGCGATAGCATCGTCACCTGACGAGGAATGACTGCTAGTTAGACACAGGCACCGTGGTATCAGTGGAGGTGCTGTCCGTGTGCAGAATTGAGTAGACACGTGATCTAGCTGAGTCTGAGCGAGGGCCAAATGTGATGGCCCGAGGACTAGCGTTTTGGAAACTGCTCGACTTCTAGGGTGTTCCACGAGTGCTTTGGTGAGTGTCTACAACACGTGGAGAAACCAAGGTGGAACCTCGTCCAGACGTCGTGGGGTTGGGTAGACTGGTAAAACAGGACAAGAGGGGAACTGCGGCGAAAGTGATACCAGAGCTAGGCAGAGTACAAGTGTGTCTGAACACACAGTGCAGCGAACACTCCTAACGATGGGCCTCCGCTGCCGACGACCCATGCATGTGCCAACGTTAAAACGCGACACCGGCAATTGCGACTGAAATAGGCTCGTCGCCATCGGAGGTGGACGTTGGCGCACTGGCAGAGCACTGTGTGATCTTATGAATCCCGATACTTTGTTCATCATGACGATGGGAGGGCGCGAATCCATCGTCTTCCGGGGAAACAGCCCCTTGACACCTGTACAGCGGGACGGAGACAAGCTGGTGGTGGTTGCATTGTGCTATGGGGAACATTCATGTGGGAATCCGTGAACTCATGCAAGTCACCATGATGGCCAAGGGACCTCGCTCACTGGATGCAGACGACATACACCCATTCAGCCCTTTACGACGAGGGCAGCTGCCATTTTCAACAAGATAATGCGATATGTCACAAGGTCAGGAGTGTGATGGAGTGCTTCGTGGAGCAGAGTGGCGAGTTCCAGATGGTGCGCTAGCTCCATAACTCGCCTAATCTGAACCCGATCGAACACATCTGAGATGTGGCCTCAGAGCTTATCGCCCCCCTCCCCGGAATTTATGATAATTGGGTGACTTTTGTGTGAGTGCAGATGTGGTGCCAACTCCCTCCAGTGACTTACTAAGACCTCATTCCTTCCGTGCCACGAAGCGTCCCCGCTGTTATCCATGCCAATGGGGAACGCACCGCCTATTAGGTAGGTGGTAGTAATATACTGGCTGATCAGTGTATATGCAGAGTGCTGAGCGTTTAGGTTGTGCGGCGGTGCAAAGAAGTGAAAATATGGGTTCGAAGTAGTTGTCCTAGATCAATACAACATCGATCTTGGCCCGATGGATTCCAATGGTAAATAATCAGCACGCAGCGCATAGTTAGTTCAAAGCATCACAAATTGAATAATGGTGAACGTGGCCTCAGAAGAACACGCTGAAATTGTTTTTTCTGTATACTGGGGGCAGCACGATACGCTGCAGAGTTGATAGTTGCACCATGCTGGAGGACATCAGACAGAGTGACCGCTTCAGAGTACCAGAAGACCGTCGCCGTCACTTTACTGGCTTTGAACTTTTTCTTCGGAAGAGAGGTGGTGTAGCGATAGTCGATGGATTGCCGTATCGTTTCCGGTTAGATGTGATGGACCCATGTTTCACCGTCTGTGGCAATGTTATACAAAAACTGTCACGATTATTGTCTTAACACGGCAAGCAATTCGGTGCTCTTTATGGTGTTCTGTTAAGCGGTGAGGAGCCCAACAGACAAACACCTTTGAGTACTCCAACTGGTGGACGAGTGTGTCAGCACTACCAATAGAGACGTCCGGCTGTGTAGGGGGAGAGGGGTGTTTGCCTGCGACCTGTCGATCAATTCGAGTGAGAGTGTCCGCACGTTCCAACACTGCAGGGGTTACAGCTCTGTGTGGCCGGCCGGCACGCGGGAAATGGCACAGATTTGCGCGACACTTCCGCGATGATGATAGGCTCCTCGCCCAATAGCTCGGCGTGGTTTTGGTCACTGCCAGGTTTCTGTAGACATTTTGCAAGTGCCTATAAATATCTACGATGGTCTCGTTTTCCGCCGGAAGAAACTCAGTGAGAGCTCTCTGCTTCGGACATACCTCCGTTACAGACGCCATTCTGAGGGCTGTATACAGCGAGGTGGCATATCGGAACTTCATGGAACTCTAGGGAATTCCACGGTGCCCTACAACAAATGTAACATTTTTTCAACAGAAATGTTGGCGTATTACTTACAGAAAGCCCCTTGTACTTCCAGGTGTAGAAGTATGAAACCGGAATTTCCCTATAGATGGTGCTAGCCGCCACTGTAGGGCACGTGAGACCGCGTCTGCTTCTTGTAACGCCTGAAGACGAATGTCAACACACAGTAACCCCAGTTCCATACTCGGTATCTGATTCAAACGCGTAAACATGTCCAGTTTTGTGCCTATAAAATACGAGTTGCGGACAGGATTGGTTTTCTGTTATCAACCGGAGAAAACCGCTGCAGAATCGCATCCAATGCTTGTCGAAGCTTTCGGCGAACATGCTCTTGGGAAAACACGGCGTTTCGAATGGTTCCAAAAATTCAATAGTGTTGATTTTGACGTGCGAAACGACGAACACGGGAAACCACAGAAAAAGCTCAAAGACAACGAATTTCAGGCTTTATTGGATGAAGATGATAGTCTTAACAGGAACAATGGAATGTGACGCAGAAAGCCGTTTCTCTTCGGTTGAAAGCTATGGGAAAGGTGCAGAAAGCGGAAAAAGTGGGTTCCACATGAACTAAATGAAAAACAGCAACTAAATGGAAAGACCGCTTGTGATATGCTGCTCACCAGATACAAAAGAAAGTCGTTTCTCCATCGAATAGTGACAGTTGATGAAAAATGGATATATTTTGAGAATCCTAAGTCTCGTAAATCATACAAGACCAAGTCGCTTTGTAAAAATAAGACAATGCTCTGTGTTTGGCGGGATGAGAAGAGTGTATCTATTACGAGCTGCTGAAACCTGGTGAAACTGTTAACACTGATCCCTACCAATAAATGATCCATTCAAATCGAGAATTACGTGAAAAACGACCGGAATATGGAAGAATGCAACACAAAGTTACATTGTTCCGCGATAACGCCACATCACACACAGATAAACGGGCCAGGGAAACGATCGAGGCGTTCAGTTGGAAAATACTGGGGCGTCCGGCTTATTCTACAGACTTGGCTCCGGCCGATTATCATCTGTTTGCATTACTGGGACACGCTGGCCGAACTACACTTCAGTTCGTATGAAAATGTACGAAAATGGACCACTGACTGGTTCGCTTCAAAAGAAGAACTGTTTATTTTTTTTATTTTCTTTTTTTTTGCGTGGCATCCATAGCCTGTCGGAGAGGTGGGGGAAATGTATAAATAACAGTGGCGATTCTTTTGAATAAAATATTGTTTATCAGTTTCAAATGACAGACGTGTAATTACTGCAACCAAATTCCGGTTTCGTACTTCTGGTATACGAGGGTCACTGCAAAAGAAATGCACACTATTTTTGTAAAAATCCATCTTTTATCCTGCATGTGTGAAAGTTTTACAGTGTGTAGATACATCCTTCCCGCTTGTTTTCAAACTTAGTTCAACCTGTTCCCGCGAGTGGCACCGTCACAGCATGTCTTCAAGATGGCTGCTATACTTGACGTTCGTCAGAAGCAACGTGCTGTCATAGAATTCCTGTGCTGTGGAAACGAGACAGTGGGAAACATCCAAAAGAGGTTGAAAAAGGTTTATGGAGATGCTGCTGTCAATCACAATACAGTTAGTCGGTGGGCAAGCAGATTACTTGATAAAAGCGGGCACGGCAATATTGAGGCCTCATACTGCACACACTCCAGACAATGTGCAGACAGTTAACAAATTGGTGACTGCTGACAGACGCATCTCAGCGAATGAATTGTCACGCTACGTCGGGATAGGGGAAGGAAGTGTTTGCAGAATACTGAAAGTGCTGGCGTTGAAAAAGGTTTGCGGCAGGTTGGTTCCCAGGATGTTGACAGTGGCTCACAAAGAAACAAGAAAAACGGTATGCAGCGAACTTTTGGAACAGTACGAGAATGGTGGAGATGAATTTCTTGTAAGAATTTTGACAGGTGATGAAACATAGCTGCATCATTTTTCACCAGAGACGAAGAGGCAATCAATGGATTGGCATCATGCAAAGTCACCCAAGGAAAAAAAAATTCAAAACCACGCCTTCGTTGTAAAAGTTATAGTTACGGTGTTTTTCGATTCCGAAGGACTCTTGCTTGTGGACACCATGGCAAGTGGAACCACCATAAATTCTGATACATATGTGACGACACTGAAGAAGCTCGACTGAGTCGTGTTCGACCACATCGGCAAAAGCAGGATGTTTTGCTGTTGCACGACAATACACGGCCACATGTCACTCAAAAAACCGAGGAAGCGATCACAAAACTCGGATGGACAACACTGAAACACCCGCCTTACAGTCCTCACCTGGCTCCGTGTGACTATCATCTTTTTGGAAAACTGAAAGACTCTCTTCTTGGAACAAGGTTTGAAGATGACGACTCCCTTGTGCGAGCTGCCAAACAGTGGTTCCAACAGGTTGGTCCAGAATTTTGCCGTGCGGGTATACAGGCGCTGGTTCCAAGACGGCGTAGGGCAGTTGAGAGGGATGGAAATTATGTGGAGAAACGAAAATATTCTTCCTAAAGGATGTATCTACACACTGTAAAACTTTTAAATGTGTAGAATACAAGATGGATTTTTTTTTTAAATAGTGTGCATTTCTTTCGGTGTGACCCTCCTACTAATGCTTTGGGCAGTATACAAATATTCCCGCATCTCTGCCAGTACCACACCTTCCGACAAGGGAACCTCCCCATCGCACCCCCCTCAGATTCAGTTATAAGTTGGCACAGTGGATAGGCCTTAAAAACTGAACACAGGTCAATCGATAAAACGGGAAGAAGCTGTGTGGAACTATGGAAAAATAAGCAAAATACACAAACTGAGCAGTCCATGGGCAACATAAGCAACATCATGGACGATGTGCGCACAGGATTGGTCTCCTGGTTAGCGTGACCAGCTGAGGAACAATTATCAGAGTTCAGGCACTCACACATAATCAACTTCTCTCTCCAAAATTCCAGGACGTGTTCCTATTTGCTGGGACATATACAGGACTTGACGGTGTACACACGGAAAAAGTTGAAAATGTTAAAAACATATCTCTTGACAGAGCACAGAGAAAACTGTGCGATTGTGAAACTGTTGCATTCATTTGTTGCAGCTGATGTGACACACTTATGTTTTCATCACTTTTTTGGAAGTGATTATCACATCCACAAGAAAATATAAATCGGGCAGGTGTGCAAGTTAGGTGGGTCGACAACATATCCCTGTCATGTGATGCACATGCCGTCACCAGTGTCGTGTAGAATATATCAGACGTGTTTTCCTGTGGAGGAATCGGTTGACCTTGCTATTAAATGTTTTCGGTTCCCATTGGAGAGGCACGTCCTTTCATCTACTAATGACACGGTTTTGCGGTGCGATCGCAACACACAGACTCTGAACTTATTACAGTGAACAGAGACGTTAATGAACGAACGGACAGATCATCTTTGCGAAAATAAAGTAAGTAAACTTTTCGCTCGAGGGAAGACTTGAACCAAGGATCTCTCGCTCCGTAGCTGTTCGCGCTAGCCACGGGACCACGGCGCGCCTGTGCTGAGATCATCCTTTATGTTGCCTATGTTGCCCATGGACTACTCAGTTTGTATATTTTGCTTATTTTTCCATAGTTCCACACAACTTCTTCCTGTTTTCTCGATTGATCAGTTTTTCAAGGCCTATCCACTGTGCCAAATTATAACTAAATCTGAGGGGGGTGCGATGGGAAGGTTCCCTTGTGAGTAAAGTATCGTTATCTGCTATCCTTTACGGTGTCGGGATTTAAATGGCCAGCAATTTAATCGCTGGTAATGGCAGTCTGCGTGTGACTCTCTCATTCCTCCATTTCCTTGCAAAAACTGCACGCCGACACGCATCACAGCAGAACGGTCCGGTGACCTTCCTGCAACTGCGCGAGCCGAAACGTGAAGACGAGCGTCGGAAATGTGGCCGGAGATGGGGTTTTTCCCGCGTCCACGGTAGCCAGGAAGCGGCGGCAGAGCCCCTCGTGGCGCTGAGTGTCCCCTGCCGCGTGGAGCACCGGAAGGGAGGCGCCGAGGCAGCGGCCGGCAGGCGGCCGGATGACAATAGCGGAGACACTCGATACTCACCAGGGCGGCCGCTGCCGTGTCTGCTGTCTGGGGATGCGGGCGGCCCGCCACCCCGGCACAGCCGCCGCGTACAACCGTCCACCGCCACGGCATCCGTTTGGCCACTGGCGCCTTTTACACCAGCCCGGTCGAGAGTCTGAATGCAGAAGCTGCCGAACTACCGCTGTGAGTGTCTCCTCGGCAGGTATGCGTGCCGTTTGTCTGCCTTGCGTGGCAATCCATCCTATGCCTTCTTCTTAAATGAGTCCCATGATCGCCACTACGGGACTCCCGCGGTCCGCTTTGGCACTTGCTACGGCGGCTTAACTTCACGCTACCTGCAACTTTCCCGGTGGGCGACTTTCCACCTTGGCTTCGTGAAGCGGGCCATGTTAAGTAATGTGCAATCGGCTTTATAAGGATCTTATCTCAAATAACACACTGTCAAAGTCACAGTTCGGATTTCTAAAGGGTTCTGATACAGTGACAATGTGCTTAATTCATTAGACAAAAAATTGCAGGCAACTGGTATATTTTGTGATCTGTCAAAGGCATTTGACTGTGTAAATTACAATATCCTTTTGAGTAAATTAGAATACTATAGTGTAACAGTAAATGCTGCAAAATGGTTCACATCTTATATCTCTGGCAGGAAACAAAGAGTGTTATTAGCAAAGAGACATGTATCAAGCTACCAGGCATCATACAACTGGGAACTAATTACATGTGGGGTCCCACAAGGCTTCATTTTAGGACCCTTACTTTTTCTTGTGTATATCAATGATCTTTCATCAGCAACATTATCAGATGCCAAGTTCGTCTTGTTTGCCGATGATACAAACATTGAAATAAATAGCAAATCAAGTGTAGTCTTAGACAGATAGGCTAATAAAATATTTGTGGACATTTATCACTGCTTCCTAGCCAATTCTGTATCACTAAACTTTGAAAAAACACACTACATGCAGTTCAGAACTTGTAAGGGGTGTTCCACGAGTATATGCCTAACATACGATGACAAGCAGATAGAAGAAGTTGACAGTTAAATTCTTGGGATTACCGCTTGATAATAAATTCAACTGGGACGAGCACACCACAGAACAGCTGAAACGTCTTAACAAATCTCTGTTTGCAATGTGAATTGTGTCAGACATAGAGGATATGAAAAAGAAAAAGCTGGCTTGCTTTGCTTACTTTCATTCCATAATGTCATATGGAATTATTTTTTGCGGTAATTCATCAAGCCAAGCTAAAGTTTTTCGGGCACAAAAATGTGCAGTAAGAGTTATATGCGGTGTGAACTCGAGAACATCCAGCAGAAGCCTGTTTAGGGAACTAGGGATACTAACTACTGCTTCCCAATATATTTATTCCTTAATGAAATTTGCATTAAAAACATATCACTTTTTCAAACCAACAGCTCACTTCATGGAATCAATACTAGAAATAAGAATAATCTTCACAAGGATTTAAAGTCACTTAAGTCTTGTACAAAAAGGTGTGCATTATTGAGGAACACATTTTCAATAACTTGCCAGCAGCCATAAAAAGCCAACGAAATTCAATTTAAGAGAAGCATAAAGGATTTATTGGTGTCCAACTCCTTCTACTCCATTGATGAATTTCTCAGTAGAACCAACTGATTTGTGATTTTGTGAGTATATATAACTTCTACACAATTTCAGTGCAGTAATATGTTCATTGTAAATAAGTGTGTGTGGGTGGGGGGGGGTAAGTACAATCTAACTTCTGCACCATTTCAGTGCAGTAAAGTGTTCATTGCAAATAAGTATTATAGTAGCTTATTACCTTATAAATAAATAAAAACCATTTTTATTTTAAATTCATATCATTAGTAATTGTAAAATAATTCTTTCATATAGTGTTCATTAAAAAAATGACGGTCATTCCACTTGGGACCTGTGGAAGGTACATTAGCTTATTTGTTTGAGTTGTAAGTATTTGCCATGTATTATTGTTTTTCTGACATGTTCTACATCCTGAAAGACCTCCTCAGTACTGACCAATTGCCGGCCGCTGGTGGCCGAGCGGTTCTACGCGCTTCAGTCTGGAACCGCGCGACCGCTACGGTCCCAGATTCGAATCCTGCCTCGGGCATGGATGTGTGTAATGTCTTTAGGTTAGTTAGGTTTAAGTAGTCCTAGGGGACTGATGACCTCAGAAGCTAGGTGCCATTTTGAAAATAAATCTCATCTAATCTAATCTTAACCTTGGTCTTCATTCCCTTCCTAAGGACACTTCTCCAGCCTCGCTGTGTTGCCTCCAGTTTCAAGACCTTCGCATGGAACTTCGCGTTAGTACCTTTGTATACACTGATGGCTCTCGGACTGACCGTAGACTGGACTCGCGTTCGGGAGGACGACGATTCAATCCCGTCTCCAGCCATCCTGATTTAGGTTTTCCGTGATTTCCCTAAATCGTTTCAGGCGAATGCCGGGGTGGTTCCTTTGAAAGGGCACGGCCGATTTCCTTCCCAATCCTTCCATAACCCGAGCTTGCGCTCCGTCTCTAATGACCACGTTGTCGACGGGACGTTAAACAATAGCCACCACCACCACTGACCGTAGGGTCGCGTGCGCCTTCGTCATTGGCGCCCGTGTCTTTCGGTATCGGCTTCCGGCACACTGCTCAGTGTTTACAGCAGAGTTCTTCGCCCTGTATCGGGCCACGGAGTACATCCGGCGACACAGACTTTTCAATTGTGTCCTCTGCTCTGACTCACTCAGTGCTCTCCAAAGTCCATGTGCGCTGTACACTGTTCATCCCTTAGTGCAGTGGGTCCTGGAAAACTGCCACTTGCTCACTCTTGGTGGAGCCACTGTGATGTTTCTGTGGGTCCCTGGTTGTCGGTCTGCCAGGAAACGAGGGTGCTGACTCTGCTGCCAAGGCTGCAGTCCTCGTACCACAGCCCGCTAGTTCTTATATTGCCTCTGACAACCTCTGTGTTGCCGTCAGTCAGTAGGTGGTGTGTTTTTGGCATCGCCAATGGTCCTTCCTTCAAGGGAATAAGCTTCCGCTTATTAAGCCTATCCCACCGATTTGGACGACCTCCTCTCGGCTCTTCCGCCGGCAGGAGGTCATTTTAACTAGGCTGCATTATGGGCACTGCCTATTTAGGCTTCCTCATTTGATAAGTGGCGCTACCCCACCACTTTTTACACGTTGCGCCCAAGTTTTAACTGTCCGCTACTTCCTGACGAAATGCCCATTTTTAACCGATTACGTTCCCGCTTCAGTTTGCCGTCTGAGTTATCGGCCGTTTTAGCAAATGGCGCGCGGGCTGTCGACCGCGTTTTGCGTTTTACTTGTTATCCGCCAAAGCAATATGCCGAAGGCCATTTAATTTTTGTTTGGAACTCCGTTTCTGCACGGTGTCTTTTTTATCCCTTTCTCCACGTCCCTGTTTTTAGCGGTCTTCTCTAATGTCACTTGGGACTGACGTATAGTCGTTTTTCAACTCCTCTCTGTCTTTGTGTTCTACAGTTTTGACTTCGGCGTGTAGGAACCCAGCTGTGTTTTGCTCCTTAAAGCAAAACAAAACCAACAAAGAAGCCACCACTGCCACAGAGGTAATTCGCCTTCCCCGAGCAGTGGGTGCGCTGACATGAGGATCCTGCCGCACTGAAGGAAGTGAGCCTACCACAACACTAAATGTCATGTCGCCCTGCACCGGCGTGTGAGTTCGTAGTCCGCCGTCGCCCCATAACTGGATCTTCCCAACACTCAAACCTCCAGATGTCAGACACTCAGATCGGTACCAAACCTTGTATGTCGATGGCGTATCAACCAAAACTCCGATTTAGTTCGTGCTGTGTGCTGTCGTACAGTACAACACGCGTAAACGGTAATTACAAGTAACAACAGAACTACGGAGTACGGGAAAGATGTATATGTGACTTACTCATCTGTAGATTTCGCGTGAGTGAGATGGTAGAGTGTGAGGTCGTCGTGTCAAAGATCCCGCATTCAAACCTCACTGATGAAGATTTCTTTTCACTGTTTATGCATGAAACTGTTACACGAGAGGACATTTGCCTGACACGTAAAAGGAGTTTTACGAGTGTGCAACAATTTTCTTTTCGCAGTCTGCTTTCGCTTGTTAGTTTAAAGTAGCAAACCTACAAAGCACATGTGTATAGATAGGTGTGGTGTTCTGTCAGACATGTACGGCAGAACAGACACCACTCGTGATGAAGCAGCTAGTGCATTTGTAGTCTCACAAAAAACATATACAATCGGAACAGTAGAATTAAGAAACATTTGCATCATACATGCGAAAGTATTAATAGTCCCATATAACACTTTCAAGCATAAAACAGTAAAAAAAATTGTCATCATTGCGGTTTGGACCCAGGACCCTTGATACGGCGATGTAATGCCCCACCAACTTCCTCGCAGAAGCTATACGTATTAGCTACTCACAGTTATGCTTCTCCTGTGGTCTCTGTAGTTCTCGCGTTAGACTTAACTAACATGTACGCTTGTTCTACTGGAGGACAGCAGACAGCACGACCTGAATCGGTGTTTTGCTTGATACTCTATTGAAATACTACGTTTGGCATCGATCTGAATGTCTGACATCTGCAGGTTTGGGTGTAAAAATGTAGGTTTCCTACCATTTATAACCGCAAACAACGGAGCAGAAAAAGGTCGTTTTTAAAACTGAAGTCGACCAAAAACAGGCTCTGAACCTCGACCTTAGAAGACAGACTGAACAGTTAGACTTAGCTCAGTATTGAAAGTGATGTTTTAAGACAGATGTTCTTCTTTTCCTTAGCGTGAACCCTTTCAGTACATGATCGCTGTAGTCAAAGATTTGCCAAATTTATTTTACCTAATTTTTATTGATATGCCGTTGGTGCTTCGAGAAAGATAGATATATTAATAACTTGAACACAAATTATTAATGTTCCAACGCAATATTTATTAGTTCGTTATGAACCGGCTTACAGCTTCTTAGGACATCGGTAGATAACTTAAAACCACACAGATAGTCCACAGAACTTCAGCGGTAATTCATAGCTGTTCAAAGATATGTGTCATTTTATGACTGTATCGAAACAAAATATAAGCATGATGCCATACCTAAAGAGCCTCTGAGGAAAATAAATCTTATATTACAGTATATTCAAATATTAAAGCTATGTGAATGTATAAAACAGTAATCTTCTTCAAGTAAGTAATGGCACACGCTACTATGTCGTATGGACAAGCTGGTGAATATGACGAACAGAACGAATGAAGGGACGGAAAGAAAGAAGTTTATGGAATGTGGGTATGAAACAGTTATAAGAAGCTTATCAGCCAATGGTGAAAGGAATAATAACAGGCTGCTGCATTAATAAGGGGGAGTAATGGAACTGTGTTTGGTCATTAAGGACCAGGTCAGAATTATTTAATTGGTGTCTATTAATTCACATAATTTCAAATAATGTTAATTTTCTCCCTTTAGTGCCTTCAGGAGATTATCACGCTTCACATCACACTACATCTACATCTACATCCACACTCCGCAAGCCACCTGACGGTGTGTGGCGGAGGGTACCTTGAGTACCTCTATCGGTTCTCGTATTGTTCGTGGAAAGAAGGATTGGTCAGTATGCCTCTGTGTGGGCTCTAACCTCTCTGATTTTATCCTTATGGTCTCCTCGCGAGATATATGTAGGAGGGAGCAATATACTGATTGACTCCTCGGTGAAGGTATGTTCTCGAAACTTCAACAAAAGCCCGTACCGAGCTACTGAGCGTCTCTCCTGCAGTCTTCCACTGGAGTTTATCTATCATCTCCGTAACGCTTTCGCGATTACTAAATGATCCTGTAACGAAGCGCGCTGCTCTCCGTTGGATCTTCTCTATCTATTCTATCAACCCTATCTGATACGGATCCCACACAGCTGAGCAGTATTCAAGCTGTGGGCGAACAAGCGTACTGTAACTTACTTCCTTTGTTTTCGGATTGCATTTGCTTAGGATTCTTCCAATGAATCTCAGTCTGGCATCTGCTTTACCGACGATCAACTTTATATGATCATTCCATTTTAAATCACTCCACACTAGTTAGAGAACCAAAACTTAGACCTCCTGGCAACAAACAGACCTGAACTTATCGAATTAGTTAGAGGAAGGTATCAGTGATCAAAAGGATGTGACAGCATCTATGACGACGGCTCCTACAAGGAATGTTAAGAAAGATAGGAAGATATATTTGCTCAGCAAGGGTGGCAGGATACAAATTTCAGAATATCTCAGCAGTCAGCACCAAATATTCGGCGACGAGAACGAAGATGTGGAGTACAAAAAATTCAAAGGCATCGTTCAATATGCCCTAGACAAGTATGTTCCGAGAAAGATTTTAAGGGATAGTAAAGATCCACCATGGTTTAATAGCTGTGTTAGAAAAACGCTACATAAACAAAGAGCGCTTCATCTCAGATTCAAGAGAGAGAAAAACCTAGCTCACAAACATAAGCTGAACAAAGCGAAAATGAGCGTAAGGAGAGCAATGAGACATGCGTTCAGTGACTTCGAAAGTAAAACGTTGTCAACCGATCTGAGCAAAAACCTTAAGAAATTTTGGTCGTACGTAAAATCAGTAAGCACGTCAAAATCATCTGTTCATTTTTTCAGCAACCATACCGGCAGCGAAGCGGAAGATAACAGATAGACGACCGAAATACTGAATTCGGTCTTCCGAAGTTTTCACCGCGGAAGATCGTAACACTGTCCCTCCTTTCAATCGTTGTACGTACATCGAAATGGCAGATATTGAGACAACTGTGAGTAGGCTGTTTAGGGTTTCTTATTGGTAACGCCACATAGCACTCTGTATGAAAAATCACTGGCTGTGCTGTGCGCATTCTGTGGCTAGTTTGCATTGTTGTCTGCCATTGTAGTGTCGGGCAGCGGCAGCTGGATGCTAACAGCGCGTAGCGTTGCGCAGTTGGAGGTGAGCCGCCAGCAGTGGTGGACGTAGGGAGAGAGATGGCGGAGTTTTGAAATTTGTAAGAATTGTGTCATGAACTGCTATATACATTATGACTAGTGAGGTAAATACATTGTTTGTTCTCTATTAAAATCTTTCATTTCCTAACTATGCCTATCAGTAGTTAGTGCCTTCAGTAGTTTGAATCTTTTATTTAGCTGGCAGTAGTGGCGCTCGCTGTATTGCAGTAGCTTGAGTAACGAAGATTTTTGTGAGGTAAGTGATTTGTGAAATGTATAGGTTAATGCTAGTCAGGGCCATTCTTTCGTAGGGATTTTTGGAAGTCAGATTGCGTTGCGCTAAAGATATTGTGTGTCAGTTTAAGCACAGTCTTGTATAATTTTTCTAAGGGGTCGTTTCATATGGCGACCCTGCCAGGATACCTCACTGGAATCTTCTGATTATTTTCTTGTAGTTTGTGTAGTTAGTGTAGCCTTTGTTTATTGCTAGCGCATAGTCATAGAGAGAATTTCCTTTGTAGTTGCAGTCTTTCATTGTTGTAAAGTAAAACAGTTGTGGCATGCATGTAGATTTGCAAAAAAGTATTTCGCAGCTTCGCTTGCAATTAACTAGATATTATTTTCAGTGCTATGTTAATGTGTTCTCTTATTATTGCTCTTCAAATTGTGCTTTTATGTGTTATCGTGTGAAATATTGTGACAAAAATGGCGTGTGAAAAACGTAACACTAGGCTCCAAAGTAAACTGAGAAATAAAAGTGACGACGAGCGTCGCTTATCAGCACCACTGTGTAGTGAATTAACAGACATCCGAAGTAGTAATTTGGTAATTGTGCATAGGGAAATGGAGCGGGCGGCAAATAATGGTGTAGACAATGAAACAAGTAGTGAACAGGGAACAATTATCGATCGATCAGTCGGCAACAGCTCGCCTCAGAAATCCGAAATGACAGAACACCATATTGAAAAATACTGTAGACTTAGGTTATGGGACCTCACCGTTTTCTCAAATGAGTCAAGACACATTTTCTGCCTGTCAAAATGTAAATGTTGCCGGTGAAAATGCACTGCCAAAAAGCATATGCAATTAATGCAACAAATGGAACAAAATCAGAAACAAATGGAACAAAATCTTCAAAAGTTATATACAATGGAACAAAATCTTCAAAAGTTAGACACAATGGAAAAAAATCAGAGACAAACACAGCAACAGTTGGACACAATGGAACAAAATCTTCGGAAGTTAGACACCACACTTGAACAAACCCGTGAAGATTTAACTACTGAGTTACATAACATTGAATCGAAATGTCAAAAAATTTGTAATGACGTAAAAACACAAATTTGTGAGCATTTTCAACCTATTTTTTCGCGGCATGAAAACGCATTACAGAATCACGAAGCAGCCATAAAAGAATTGCAAACTGTTGTTCGTGAAAATCACGACACCTTGCAAGCTAAAATGGACTCAGTTGCATCCACCGATTCGGTTACGCAACTTGCAAGAACTCAGGAAAACTTAAAGGACACAGTAGATTCGATTTCAACACAAATGGACACTCTGAAACTTGGTTCAGAAAAACACACTGAGGAAATGTGTTCACTATCGGAGAAAGTAGCCGAACTTTTGGATCAGTTCACTAATTTATCTACGAAGGTAGATGATAATCTGAATGACACAAAACCGGTAGTCTTTAATGACACAGAAGAGTGCGAACAAATTAGGAAATTCAAACAAAGTCTGAATCAAATTAGTACGCAACACCAAAGAGAATTCCAGGAAGTACAAGATCAGCTGACATACAGGTAATACAACAATTACGTATTTCAGAGGACACTCGCGCTCCAATACGGGAAGAGGGACATAGAAATACGGAACAGCCACAAAATAATAACACAGGGCACTTCGGAAATTATGAAAGAAATTGGCAAAGTACACCGAATTTTGAGATGGAACCGCCGAAACGACGTAGCAATGACCGACATGCGACTCGCAGACATGATGATTTTGACTATAAGCTGTTCATTACTACATGTAAATTCAAAACATTTAAGAATTCTGGCAACGACATTCATCCACAAGCGTGGCTTCATCAATTCTCACATTGTTTTCCTCCCAACTGGTCATTAGAACACAGATTAGAATTTATGTGTGGCTACTTGGAGAATGAACCAGCTGTAAGAATGCGATCGGTCATTCACAATTGTCACAGTGAAGGAGAATTTTATCATGCTTTCCTCTCAGCATATTGGTCTCAAGCTACACAAGACCGAGTAAAACATAGCATCATGATGATGAAACACTTTGAACAATCTGAATTTTCCAGTTTTGTCAAATATTTTGAAGACATGTTGCATAAGAACCAGGAACTTTCAAACCCATACAGCCCGTCAGAACTCATCCGCATTTGCTTAATCAAATTGCCTGAACATTTAAGGAATATTATTTTGGCAGGGCGTTGCAAAGACGACATTGAAGCTTTTCAGGGACTCTTACAAGAATTAGAAATTGACACTGACAGTCGCGGGATGCGAAAACAGGAAAACAATCACTACAGGTCACATCCGTGGCAATTCCACGATGAAAGAAACAACAACTGGACACGACAAGGCCATTCTCACAACACAAATCGTGACCAAAACAGACACCACCCATATGACAACCACTGGTAGAGTAATAATTACAGAGAAAGATCGCATTTCCGTAGTAATGAATATCACAGAGACAATCAGAGAAACAGACAATACGGGAACCAAAATAATTATTATCAAAGGAGACGGAATAACTTCAGACGCAACGGTCCAGCGCGCAGTTACGATTCAGGGAGAAATTCTCCACCACGTGACCGACAAGAAATTAATTACAGAAATTACCGACATGACGACAGACGATATGATCGTAACGACAGACCTGAATTGCATCAGAACTGGCGGGATTCAAACAGAGCAGAGTCCTCTGGGCAAGGTGAATTTGTAGAAGTTAGGTCTCCTAATCCCAATAACGATGCGCGCCAACAAAAAAACAGACAATGACTCGCACCGCAGGCAGCCGCGTGCGCCGGCTGGCTCAGAGAAAAATAACAAAAGCTAACATTGAGCAAAATTCCAGTGTTCCTTACCGACGTAATCATATGATAATTGCTTTTCAGTTGACAGTCTGCGTACTAGGAAGAGTAAAGGTTTACACCACATTTCACATGTAAAACCGTTTATTGAAAGATAATCCGCTTTTTAACTTTGTCTTTGCCATAAAATTTTTCACTTCACGCTACTAGTACAATTTGTCAGACTTAGAATCTGTTAACATGCATCCATGTTTGAAGTTAAATGTCCAGTCAAGAACCAAGAGAACTTATTTAAACAGAAATTACGAATGCATTGTTATAGTGAACAGACGTCACAGTGTTATTGTGCATGTACATTCTTGCTTGTTAGTTGCACGATTACGTAACGACTATAAAGCTGACATACTTAGAACAGTTACCAGTACTGCTAATGAGATTTTAATGCAACATTTTGGTTTACTTGAAAATAAATTCTGGATTTAAAGTACTTTCTGTGAGATACCAGATGACTCAGTGGTTAGTTTATTTGACAGCTACACGATTTTATCACGACGCTACTAATGAGTGACAATTTACAATGTTGCTTTTGCACTGTATCTGTTTTATATCTGCACAGTTTTTCTGTATTATTCTGGAAAGTAAAACATGTTTTAGTAGTAACTTTGTGGTATAGCTACAATGAGACAGCCTTTTCTGTAGCACAACAATACGTTACAGTACAGTACTTACTTCATCATGGCAATAAGCGTAGTAACTACGATATCTATACTCAAAGCATTTCACTTTTGTTTATCATGAGGTAAGTACATTGACTTCTGTAGAACTTAGCTTTCGGAGGACGATAACTACGACTCTTCCACAGAGATTATCTTACAACACGACGCACAGTTTAGCGCTACAGTACGCGTATTTGAGTGACCAATTTTGTACTTAAACCATTTATTTTTCAAGATTTTTTAATTACAAAGAAAGTTTTCCGTGATATATTTCATTCCATTGCTGTAATCTGTAACACCTGAGCGTATAATTACATTGATCCTCAGGGGGGTACACGCTTTCTTTGTGTACCATGTGTATGGCAAGCACAAGGAGCCCTAGCTAATATGGTATTTGCTTATACAACTTTACACATCGGTACCATAATTCTCTAACACAGAATTACACAGCTATCTGATCATTTAATTGAGAGACAAACATTTTTTTTACTACATCAGTGACAGATGTTTACGTAATTACACAGTTGGATAACTTCACACTTACGAAATTGTATTTTGTCTGTACTTCGTGAGCTGTTCATATTTCTTCGGAAACATTGTGATACTATGAGAGCTTTGAATGATGTATTTGGTATGGGATCATGATTTTTAAAGTACGTTTAAGGCAGATGACACTTTTGACATGAGCAGAGAATTTTTTATAGGTTTTGAAATTATTGGAGGAGCTACGACGATTTTGAGAATTGACTGAGGTGTTATGATATTATTACGACGACGATGTGTATTATGCTGTTGAGATATGTTTATGATCAATAAGATAATGCTACCGTATATGAGGAATTTGATTATGCTATGTATTTGTTATGATGAAATATTGAAGAAGTGTTGACGAATATGTATATGTGTAATAAGGTAAGGAAAAATGAGTAGTGGTTAGGGACCTCGGTTTGTGAAAAGGTTGTTGGAAACCGAGAATCGTACTTTAAGTGTTATGAAATGTGTGTATATGCGTGAATGTATCACTATGCTGGCGAAAAGTTTTTGGACACTATTATATTTATAGGATTTTATTTTCTAAACATTTGTAACGCAAATTCTCAACCTGTGAAAATATTTTTATATGAGACTGTCACTGTAGCGGAAACTGCTGTCGTAAATATTTCGGTATGAAAGGTAAGTGGCCACGTGCACGTAATGCGTCGTGGGCACCCAGCTGTGCGATAGTCGCCTGGGAAAAAAGCCATTAGTGTGTGCCTTTCAGAGGCACAGGTAAAAAAAAAAGCAATTATCCTCGCTATTGACATTCCTTTGTAGAAAGCATCGTAAATATGACACCCTCAAACTTGAAAACATGATTACTCGGTAGAGTTCTTAATTTATGATATTTACTGAAATGAAATGATGGGAAACGTTTCATGTCTATTGTCTTGCTAGTTGGAAGATTGTTTACTGCATTATGAAATGCCTTATGGCTAGCGAATGACGTTTCACGCCTTGCTTTGCCTATTTTGTTTAATATCTAGTTTCTAGCTGCATTGCAGCATTTGTTAAAATAAAATTTCATAGATGTACTAATATAAATATTTTCTGTCTACAGATCCAGTGTATAATAATAATGAGATTTACTTCCAAAAAAATGAGGGAGCACAAAAATACATTTCCCTTCACAGGAATTGCATACAGAATTTTCTTTTCAAGTACACGGTAATATTTATTTACAATAAGTTTTTGTGGTGCACCACTTTAAATATATAGAAATTAAGATGTGAATATACATTTCCCTTATCTGCATTGTTGTCTTTAGTGTAATATTTTTTCTGCTTGAGCTATGTCATGTTTAGGTATAACTTATAGCATTTGCTGCTGCTGTTTGCCATGCATAGTGCTACTGAATGTCACTTTGTATTACTAGGTTAAGCCAATTTTATAAATGATTTATTTTTCTTGTTTGCTGCGCATTGTCTTATATTAGTTGTAATATTGCTGCCTTTTTTTGCCAATTTCTATTTTTTTGTTATTGCTGTTTGTATTAATTGTTTTGTGCTGCTGCATTGCGTCGTCCCTTAGTTTAGCATCTGAGCTCAGTAGATTTAAGTTAGCTTAAGAGGGGGTAGACTATATAAGAAAATAACTATGATGAATTGGAAGAAATGCATTGAGAAACTATAAGAAAATGTTTTGGCCAAAAAAAGTAGTGTATAGTGGAGAAAAACTATTTTTGAAAGAGGATGTGAGCATAATACAGAAAGCAGGCTTCGATATGACTTTTTGGAAATAATGAAGAATGAAGGGAGATCTCTGAGAAGTAAAGAAAGTTTTGTTTGCAAAATACTGCAGTAAAACAAACCCTGTCCTTTCTTTGTGTTATCCCACTATGTGTTTGTGTACCCTTGTGTATTTGTTTTCTTCCTGTCTCTGTGTACTGTTTCATACATTTTTTTCTCTTATAATACTAAGCTACATTCACTATGATGAGGAATACTGTTATCCTCAAATATAATTTGCATTAATAACATGTTATTTACTTTGTAAAGATGTTTACACATTATTTATTCTGTTATGTTCTAATGCTCATGTGTGAAGTTGATGTTTCAAAAGTTATTCTGATCTTTTATGTATGTACTTATGTCGTAATTTTTGTAACACTGATGTATTTGCTATTTCGATTCTTTTGTAAAGCCTGTACTACTGCAAATGTTATCTGTATTGTTATGTTCTTTAAAGATGTATTTTGTACCTTTGTTATTACATTCTTATGTTATAAAATTGTAATTGACACCAGTTCATCAAATTAAGTAACTTGTAAATTACATTTCACTGCACACGTTTCTGTTGGTCATAGTATATGGACAATATGTGAGAAGTAGGGACTGATAGTGTTTGCACGTGTGTTAATAATTCAGTAAGGGACTGGGTAACAGCATTGCTGGTTCTAAGGACATACCAAACAGTATGTGAGTGCACAAGTGGTGGTTTATGGACTTGCTGTATTCTCCGCAAGACTCTTCGATGGTGATTGTGCACCTGCACACTCAAACAGATGGCTGCTGGCCATCTCTACAAGGACTACAGTGGGTCTACACCTTTGATGACCCACCAATACCATTATTTCTACAAGGACTGCAATGGGTCTGCACCTCTGGTGGCCCACCAATACCGTAATCTCTACCAGGACTACAAGGGGTCCACTCTGTGATGACCTACCTACCAATATTCTTCAAAACTTCGACTGACTCTGCTGTGGGTTTGCTCTGTTGTGGCCCATTACCTGTCTGCATGTCAAGAGTCAGCACTGTCTTTCCATTGGAAGGACAGCACTACTTCTCCAAGACTGCATGGAAATCCACTACTTCCGTGTGCATTTTCTTTTACTACTCAGACTTTGAGAAAAACACTGCAATTTTACTTTGATGAATGATCAGGACTGTCTTTATGGACTGTGATAAAATTTTAGCTTTTGACCAACATTGTATCGATAAGTGTGTGCATTTCATTTCTTTGTTATTGTAATTATGAAAAAATTTTTCAAATCTGTATTGGCCACTGCTCAAAACAATTTGTAAATTTTTTGTGGGGAGCATGGGGGCTATGTGAGTAGGCTGTTTAGGTTTTCTTATTGGTAACGCCACATAGCGCTCTGTATGAAAAATCACTGGCTGTGCTGTGCGCATTCTGTGGCTAGTTTGCATTGTTGTCTGCCATTGTAGTGTCGGGCAGCGGCAGATGAATGCTAACAGCGCGTAGCGTTGCGCAGTTGGAGGTGAGCCGCCAGCAGTGGTGGACGTGGGGAGAGAGATGGCGGAGTTTTGAAATTTGTAAGAATTGGTGTCATGAACTGCTATATATATTATGACTAGTGAGGTAAATACATTGTTTGTTCTCTATTAAAATCTTTCATTTCCTAACTATGCCTATCAGTAGTTAGTGCCTTCAGTAGTTTGAATCTTTTATTTGGCTGGCAGTAGTGGCGCTCGCTGTATTGCAGTAGCTTGAGTAACGAAGATTTTTGTGAGGTAAGTGATTTGTGAAACGTATAGGTTAATGCTAGTCAGGGCCATTCTTTCGTAGGGATTTTTGGAAGTCAGATTGCGTTGCGCTAAAGATATTGTGTGTCAGTTTAAGCACAGTCGTGTATAATTCTTCGAAGGGGTCGTTTCACAACTGGCCGCGGAATTGAAAAGCAGTTAGTAGTACTGGAAAGGCTTCGTGCCCAGATGAGATACCTATTAGATTCTACAAAGATTATGCCAAAGAACTTGCTTTCCTTCTAGCAATAATTCATTGTAGATCGCTTGAGCAACGAAAGGTACCTAACGACTGAAAAAAGGCGCAGGTCGTTCCCGTTTTTAAGAAACGCCGTAAGACAGATCCACACAATTATAGACCTACATAGTTCACGTCAATCTGTTGTAGAATTATGGAACATGTTTTATACTGAAGAATTATGACGTTCTTGCAAAATGAACATCTCATGTCTAAAGATCAACATGGATTCCGCAAACAGAGATCCTGTGAAACTCAACTCCGATCTGTTCTATCATGAGATCCACAGAGCAATGGACAACTGCACTCAGGTTGATGCCGTGTTCCTCAATTTCAATAAGGCATTTAAGGCAGTTGACATCGTCCCGCATTGCCGTTTAATGAATAAAATTTGAGCTTACGGAGTATCGGAGCAGACCTGCGATTGGATTCAAGACTTTCTTGCAGATAGAACTCAACACGTCGCTCTTAACGGAACCATTCCACAGTTGTTGTTGTTGTTGTTGTCTTCAGTCCTTAGACTGGTTTGATGCAGCTCTCCATGCTACTCTATCCTGTGCAAGCTGCTTCATCTCCCAGTACCTACTGCAACCTACATCCTTCTGAATCTGCTTAGTGTACTCATCTCTCGGTCTCCCTCTAC
The DNA here is from genome assembly GCF_023897955.1 of Schistocerca gregaria. NCBI lineage: Eukaryota > Metazoa > Arthropoda > Insecta > Orthoptera > Acrididae > Schistocerca > Schistocerca gregaria. The sequence continues at coordinate 112,469,641 of NC_064928.1, read as the reverse complement.
GATTTTTACCCTCCACGCTGCCCTCCAATGCTAAATTTGTGATCCCTTGGTGCCTCAAAACATGTCCTACCAACCGATCCCTTCTTCTAGTCAAGTTGTGCCACAAACTTCTCTTCTCCCCAATCCTATTCAATACCTCCTCATTAGTTACGTGATCTATCCACCTTATCGTCAGTATTCTTCTGTAGCACCACATTTCGAAAGCTTCTATTCTCTTCTTGTCCAAACTAGTTATCGTCCATGTTTCACTTCCATACATGGCTACACTCCAAACAAATACTTTCAGAAACGACTTCCTGATACATAAATCTATATTCGATGTTAACAAATTTCTCTTCTTCAGAAACGCTTTCCTTGCCATTGCCAGTCTACATTTTATATCCTCTCTACTTCGACCATCATCAGTTATTTTACTTCCTAAATAGCAAAACTCCTTTACTACTTTAAGTGTCTCATTTCCTAATCTAATTCCCTCAGCATCACCCGATTTAATTTGACTACATTCCATTATCCTCGTTTTGCTTTTGTTAATGTTCGTCTTATATCCTCCTTTCAAGACACTGTCCATTCCGTTCAACTGCTCTTCCAAGTCCTTTGCCGTCTCTGACAGAATTACAATGTCATCGGCGAACCTCAAAGTTTTTACTTCGTCTCCATGAATTTTAATACCTACTCCAAATTTTTCTTTTGTTTCCTTTACTGCTTGCTCAATATACAGATTGAATAACATCGGGGAGAGGCTACAACCCTGTCTCACTCCTTTCCCAACCACTGCTTCCCTTTCATGCCCCTCGACTCTTATTACTGCCATCTGGTTTCTGTACAAATTATAAATAGCCTTTCGCTCCCTGTATTTTACCCCTGCCACCTTTAGAATTTGAAAAAGAGTATTCCAGTCAACATTGTCAAAAGCTTTCTCTAAGTCTACAAATGCTAGAAACGTAGGTTTGCCTTTTCTTAATCTTTCTTCTAAGATAAGTCGTAAGGTCAGTATTGCCTCACGTGTTCCAACATTTCGACGGAATCCAAACTGATCCTCCCCGAGGTCTGCATCTACCAGTTTTTCCATTCGTCTGTAAAGAATTCGCGTTAGTATTTTGCAGCCGTGGCTTATTAAACTGATAGTTCGGTAATTTTCACATCTGTCAGCACCTGCTTTCTTTGGGATTGGAATTATTATATTCTTCTTGAAGTCTGAGGGTATTTCGCCTGTCTCATACATCTTGCTCACCAGCTGGTAGAGTTTTGTCATGACTGGCTCTCCCAAGGCCGTAAGTAGTTCTAATGGAATGTTGTCTACTCCGGGGGCCTTGTTTCGACTCAGGTCTTTCAGTGCTCTGTCAAACTCTTCACGCAGTATCGTATCTCCCATTTCGTCTTCATCTACATCCTCTTCTATTTCCATAATATTGTCCTCAAGTACATCGCCCTTGTATAAACCTTCTATATACTCCTTCCACCTTTCTGCCTTCCCTTCTTTGCTTAGAACTGGGCTGCCATCTGAGCTCTTGATATTCATACACGTGGTTCTCTTCTCTCCAAAGGTCTCTTTAATTTTCCTGTAGGCAGTATCTATCTTACCCCTAGTGAGATAAGCTTCTACATCCTTACATTTGTCCTCTAGCCATCCCTGTTTAGCCATTTTGCACTTCCTGTCGATCTCATTTTTGAGACGTTTGTATTCCTTTTTGCCTGCTTCATTTACTGCATTTTTATATTTTCTCCTTTCATCAATTAAATTCAATATTTCTTCTGTTACCCAAGGATTTCTAGCAGCCCTCGTCTTTGTACCTACTTTATCCTCTGCTGCCTTCACTACTACATCCCTCAGAGCTACCCATTCTTCTTCTACTGTATTTCTTTCCCCTATTCCTGTCAATTGTTCCCTTATGCTCTCTCTGAAACTCTGTACAACCTCTGGTTCTTTCAGTTTATCCAGGTCCCATCTCCTTAATTTCCCACATTTTTGCAGTTTCTTCAGTTTTACTCTACAGGTCGTAAAGATAAAATCGGGAGTACAGCACGGAAATGCGAGAGGACCGCTGCTGTTTACAATACATATAAATGATCTAGTAGAAGGCGTCAGGTACTCTTTAAGGGTATTCGCAGATTATGCAGTTGTCTACACTAGTGTATCAACGCCAGAAGATAGTAACAATTTGCAGAACGGCCTTCAGAGAACTGATGAATGGTGCAGAATCTGGCAGTTGACCCTGAACGTAAATAAATGTAACATAATGCGCATCATAGGAAAAGAAATCCACTGCTGTACAGCTACACTGTTGATGACAAACAGCTTGAGACAGCTTCTGCAGTAAAATTTAGGCAACCTTAAGTGGAATGACCATAGATATTGGGAAAAGCAGACACCACGCTCAGATTCACCGGAAGAATCTTAAGGAAATGTAACTCATCCACGAAAGAAGTGGCTTATAAGGCGCTTGTTCGCCCGATTCTTGAGTATTGTTCATCTATCTGGGATCCCTATCAGGTATGACTGATAGATCAGATAGAGAAGATCCAAAGAAGAGGGGCGCGTTTCGTCACGGGATCCTTTAGCTGGCTAGAGAGCGTAACGGTGATGCTAAACAAAGTCTACTGGCAGACGTTACAAGAGAGGCGTTGTCCAGCACGATGAGATCTACTATTGAAATTTCGGGACAGCACTTTTCAGAAGGAGTCAGAACATACTACTTCCCCCCAAATACATCTTGCGTATTGACCACGAGCAGAAAATTCGAGAATCTTTCTTCCCACGCACTATTCGCGAGTTGAACAGGATTGGAGGGATCAGATAGTGGTACCGAAAGTACAGTCCGCCACCCAACATGAGGTGTCTCGCTGAGTATGATGTAGATGCGGGCATAGGTGAATATCAAGAGCTCACATGGAAAACCAGATATGAATGACATTCAGAGAATGTTCAGCAAAGGTGCAATCTTTCTTTCTCAGTCTGCTTTCATGCCCAGTCAGTCTATTAGTTACCTTATTTAGCTGTGAAGCCGGACATCCTTCATTTATTTTATTTATGTATTTATTTATTGTTCCGTGGGACCAAATTAAAGAGAAGTCTCCATGGTCATGGAACGAGTCAATACATGAAATTATAACACGATAGTAGAAACAGATAAAATGAAATATAAAAAACATATTCAGACGCCAAGTCGTAAGTTTAAATAAAGAAAATCAGCAATGTAACATTGGAGTTCTTGTGGTAGCAGCAGAATACTGCATGCCTTTCTGCACAAGAGTCAAGGAAGTGCATTCCACATGCAGATTTGATTTCTGCCTAGTTTTAACTGAGTGAAAGCTGATAACTCTTGGGAATAGCCTAATATTGCAAACAACAAACGACATTAAAGAAAATATATACTGTGAGGGCAATGTCAGAATACTTCCCAGACTATTGAACAGGGGTCGACAAGAGGTTCTCGAACTTACACCACATATAGCTCGAACCTTTTGAGCCAAAAATACCCTTTTTGAATCAGAAGAATTACCCCAAAAAATAATACCATATGACATAATCGTATGAAAATATGAGAAGTAGAATACTTTTCGTGCTGAACTGTCACTTATTTCAGAGACTCTTCTAATGGTAAATAAAGCAGCATTAGTTTCTGAACAGGATCCTGAACATGGGCTTTCCACAACAGCTTACTATCTATCCGAACGCCTAGGAACTTGAACTGTTCATCACAGTTCTGATCGTGACGTGAAGGGTGGAAGTCTAGTGAGCCATCTGTCTGTGAATCGTCTACACTGTGGGTTGTCATACTTCAACATTTTGCGTATCGTATTTTCTGAGGAGACAGATTTGGCTGAACGAGAGAGCGAGAAGCCGCCTAACAGCTACACTTAGTCCGACCAGTGCACTAGCCACGGTTGTCAATCTGCCGCGCAGGTTCGACTCGACTCTGGCACACCTTCCGGTCTGTCTAGCTGCAGCACTGCGTGTTACGGTATATGACCAGGTGTTTTAAGGAAAGTAAGATACGCACCTCAAAAAAAGTTTTGCGTCACCCCAGTGCCCACAGCTCCTGAATATAGACGTTGACTGTGAATATCGTATCACAGACACAGTCCCTTTGACTCTTCAAAGATGTCACTAAAGCCGCCCAAAGATGTAAACAACCATGCATGAGCAGCGCCTGTTAGACGGAGGGGGTCCGACAGCCGATCAGTTCCAGTCATTCCACCAGGAAGGAGGTACACGGCTCGTGTTGTCTGTAGTTCAGCCATGCCTGGACGGTCAATACCGCGGTTCGAACGCGTCCGCATTGTTACTTTGTGCCAGGAAGGGCTCTCAACAAGGTAAGTGTGCAGGCGTCTCTGAGTGAACGAAAGCGATATTGTTCGGACATGGAGGAGAAACAGAAAGACAGGAACTGTCGATGACAGGCCTCGCTCAGGCCGCCCAAGGGCTACTACTGCAGTGGAAGACCGCTACCCACAGATTATGGATTATGGCTCGGAGGAACTCTGACAACAACGCCACCATGTTGTATAATGTTTTTCGTGCAGCCACAGGACGTCGTTTTACGACTCAAACAGTGCACAGTAGGCTATATGATGGGGAATTTCACTCCCGACGTACATGGCGAGGTCCATCTTTGCAACCACTACACCATGCAGCGTGGTACAGATGGGCCCAACAACATGTCGAATGAACCGCTGAGGATTGTCTTCACGTTCTCTTCACCAAATGGTTCAAATGGCTCTGAGCACTATGGGACTTAACATCTATGGTCATCAGTCCCCTAGAACTTAGAACTTTTGAAACCTAACTAACCTAAGGACATCACACAAACCCAGCCACCACGAGGCAGAGAAAATCCCTGACCCCCCCCCCCCCCCCCCCGGGAATCGAACCCGGGAACCCGGGCGTGGGAAGCGAGAACGCTACCGCACGACCACAAGATGCGGGCTTCTCTTCACCAATGGGTGTTGCATGTGCCTTCAACCGGAGACGTGTTTGGAGGCAACCCTGTCAGGTTGAACGCCTTAGACACACCGTCCAGCGGGTGCAGCAAGGTTTAGCTACGCTGCTGTTTTGGGTCGGCATTATGTGCGGCCGACGTACGCCGCTGGTGGTCATGGAAGGCGCCGTAATGGCTGTACGACAAGTGAATGCCATCCTTCGATCGATAGTGCAAGCATATCAGCACCATATTGACGAGTCATTCGTCTTCATCGACGACAACTCCCCCCCTCCCCCCCCCCCCCCCCGCCCATCGTGCACATCTTGTTAATGACTGCCATCACGATAACAACATCGCTAGACTAGAGTGGTCAGCGTGTTCTCCAGACATGAACCCTATCTAACATGTCTGGGATAGACTGAAAAGGACTGTCTATGGATGACGTGACCCGCCAACCACTCTGAAGGATCTAAGCTAAATCGCCGTAGAGGAATGGGACAATCTGTACCATCAGTGCCTTGATGAACTTGTGGATAGTATGGCACCATGATACAGACATGCATCAATGCAAGAGGACTTGGTACTGGGTATTAGAGGTACCGGTGTGTACAGCAGTCTGGACCACCTCCTCTGAAGGTCTCGCTGTATGGAGGTACACATGCAATTTGTGGTTTTCGTGAGCAATAAACAGAGCGGAAATGATGTTTATGTTGATGTGCATTCGAATTTTCTGCACAGGTTCCGGAACTCACTGAACCGAGGTGACGCAAAACTTTTTTTTTAATGTTTGTGTGATAAGTACTTTCATTGATGGCCAAGGATGTATCTCGAATCTTAACTTTTTGTTCTTTTCTTTTAAATTATAGGTGTCCACAGCGACGTTAATAAATGGTGTTCAATACCTCATTGATTTTAATTCTTTTTGTTTGCTTATCCTCATCACTTCATTAAACCGTACATTTTTTTAAGTAATTCGTAGAATAGAATATCTACATCTACATCATACTCCGAAAGCCACTTGAGTGGCGGAAGGGACTTCTGGTACCACTAAATGATTGCCCTCACCCACCCACTCACTCCGTTCCATTAGCGAATTTCGAGTGGGAAGAATGATCGTCAGTAAACCTCTGTACTGGCTATAATTTCTAGAGATTTTCTCTTCGTGGTCACTACGCGAGATGTATTTGAGAGGAAGTAATATTTTGGCCGACTCTTTCCGGAAAGTTCTCTCTCGAAATTTCAGTAATAAACCTCTCCGTGAAGCAAAACGCCTCTCCTGTAACGTCTGCCAGTGGAGTTCGCTCAGTATCTCCGTAACGCTTTAGCGCCGACTAAACGATCCCGTGACGAAACGCGCCGCTCTTCGTTGGATCTTCTCTATCAATCCTACCTGAGAAAGATCCCAGACTGATGAACAATAGTCAAAAATCGTTCGAACAAGAGCCTTTTGAACCACTTCCTTCGTGTATGAGTTACATTTCCTTAAGATTCTGCATGTGACTGTCAGTCTAGCATCTGCTTTTCTTCCTTTTTGTTTAATGTTGTCATTCCACTTAAGGTAGCACTGGATAGTTACTTCTAGATATTTCCCTTAGATATTCTTTCCAGCAATTTATCATTAATAATGTCGCTGTATCGTAATGAATTTCTTCTCCTATGTATGCGCAATACGTCATATTTAACACGTTGCTACATTATTATGGACAACATCATCTGCGAACAATCTTAAACAGCTTCCAACACTTTCAACTAGAGCACTTATACACACTGTAGGCAATCATACTTCCTTAGGATACTGGGGAAATTACCTTTACATACGTCGATTTCCTCCGGTAAGAGCAACGTGCTGAGTTCTACCTGCAAGGAACTCTTGAATCCAGTCGCAACTCTGCTTCAGTACTCGATAAGCTGTTTTTTTTTTCACTAAACGGTAGTGAGGGGCCGTGTCAAACGTCTTCCTGTATCCAAGGAACACGGCGACAACCTGAGCGCGGCTGACTCTGACGCTGTGGGTCTCACGGATAAACAGTGAGCTGGGTTTCGCATATCTCTGTTTTCAAAATCCATGCTGATTTTTGAAGAGGAGATTTTCGTTCTGCAAAGATGTCATCAATCTTGAGCATAAAACATGTTCCATAACTCTACAACAGATTGACGTCATCGGCATAGGTCTATAATTGTGTGCATCTGTCCCGCTGTCCTCCTTGAACACGGGTATGAAGTATGATCTCTTTTTCCAGTTGCTCCAGCGAACTACAATGAACTGCTGCTAGATGGGAAGCAAGTTCGTTCCCGAAATCTTTGTACAAACTTGTAGGTACCTCTTCTTGTCCCGACGGCTCGGCTGACGAAATTTTACTTTAAGAGTCACTGAATGCCTTTCTCATTGCTCTCCTTACACTCACTCATGCTTCATTCAGCATTTGTTTGTTAACTAGGTTATCAATACTCTTGACTCTGAGATGGAGCTCTAGTTGTTTACCAAGTAGTTTTCTAACGCGGCTATTAATTCACTTACCCGGAAAATACTCGTCCATGGCATACTAAACGATGCTACACTGAAGCGCCAAAGGAAGTGGTATAGGCATGCGTATTCGAATACAGATATATGTAAACAGGGAACACAGCGCTGCGGTCGGCAACACCTATATAAGACAACAAGTGTCTGGCGCAGTTGTTAGATCGGTTACAGCTGATACAACGGCAGGTTATCAAGATTTAAGTGAGTTTGAACGTGGTGTTATAGTCCGTGCACGAGAGATGAGACAAAGCATCTCCAAGGTAGCGATGAAGTGGGGACTGTCCTGTACGACCATTTCACGAGTGTGCCGTAAATATCAGGGATCCGGTAAAAAATTAAATTTCCGACGGATAAAGATCCTGAAAAAACGACGAGTGCAACCCTTCCGCAAATTCCTGCAGTGCTGGTGACTGCACGACACAAATATTTACGCCTCGCTTGGGCCCGTCAACACTGACATTGGACTGTTGATGACTGGAAACATGTTGCCTGGTCGGACGAGTCTCGTTTCAGATTGTATCGAGCGGATGAACTGGTACGTGTGTGGATACAACCTCATGAATCCATGGATCCTGCATGTCAGCAGTTTATTGTTCAAGCTGGTGGGGGCCCTGTAATGGTGTGGGACGTGTGCAGTTGAAGTGATATGGGATCCCTTATACGTGTAGATAACTCTGACAGGTGATCCTGTCTGATCACTGGGATCCATTCACGTCCATTGTTCATTCCGACGGACTTGGGCAATTCCAGCAGGACAATACGACACCCCAGACGTTCAGAATTGTTACAGAATGCTTTCAGGAACCCTCTTCTGCGTTTAAACTCTTTAGCTGGCCACCAGACTCCCCGGAGGTGAACGTTATTGAGCATATCTGGGATGTCTTGCAACGTGGTATGCAGATGAGATCTCCATCCTCTTTAACTCTTAACGAATTTATGGACTTTCCTGCAGGATTCATGGTGTCAATTTCCTTCACCGCTAATTCAAACATAAGACCAGTGCATGCCACGTCTTATTGAGGCACTTGTGTTTGCTCGCGCGGGCCCTACACGATATTAGGCAGGTGTAGCATTTTCTTTCAGAGTATGTTAAACCTTAAATGTTCTAAGGTGATATTTTTCTCTGTTAAGTATGAAAAAAAATTCTAATGGAGCCAGCAAATACAGGTCTGATTGAGAGTGCGTAAAAGAAGCACAACCTTTCCAATCGCAGAAGATGGTAAGATCCTGCACCTATATTAGTTAGTGCTGATGAAAATATATTTTTATGAAGTCGTGCATAATTTTCTTCGTTAAGAGGGGTAGGACGTCAAACGGGCCGACATGGAACAGGAGAGGCACCATAGGACATTTTAATTTGTACTGTCTATACTTTTACAAATAAATTCATAAAACTTTGTCGGCATGATCAGGAATGATTCAGGATTCACACTCATAGCAGTGGAAGTTCAAAAACACGAAAAATAATATTTTTTTAAATGTGTAATTTCATGATTTTTTTCACTTACTGCATTTGTAGCTACAGGTACACTTTTCTTCATAAGTAAGAGAGATTCTTCGATGAATTTTGTACAGCTTACAAACCATACTTCCAGGTGTATGAAACTCTAGAATTAATTTAATCTATGGAAAAATGAATGGGCTGTTACGTTTTAAACTTCGTGTTTAGAGAAAACTCGAATTTTATAGTTAATTATCTCAATTTTTACCACAGTTTTTAACAGATTTGGGAAATTCTAGAGTTTCATACACCTGTAAGTATGGTTTGTATGGTGTGCAAAATTCATCGAAAAATCTCTCTTACTTATAATTAAAAGTGTACCTAGAGCAACAAATACAGCTAATACCAAGTGAAAAAATAATGAACTCTCACATGTAAAAAAAAATTGTTTTGTTATGTTTTTGACTACCTCTGCTATGAGTGTGAATCCTGAATCCTTCCTGGTCATGCTAACAAAGGTTTATGAATTTATTTGTAAAAGTATAGACAGTGCAAATTAAAATGTCCTGTGGTGCCTCTCCAGCTCCAAGTCAGCCCGTTTCACGTCCTACCCCCCTTAATCAACAGTTCTACTATTCTTGTTAGTGCAGCAGAAACGATGCGACAGTTCTAGTTACAGAGATGTCACGTTCATCTCGACGCAACGATTTACCAGAGAGGAACACACAAACATGTGCAGAGCCTCCTCAAACTGCAGACTGAAGAGACCAACGGCCAAGGCCTGGTAATTAGCAGCTATCTACTATGTCGCAAAAAAATACCACACTCGCCGGTTGCACAAAACCTTTGGTCCTAAAAGGAGAAAAATACACGTTTTTCACGAGCTTTTTAAGCAACAACAGGTATGAGAACGCAGAACAACGCAGGTCTTTAATTTTCGACAGTCTAGTGCAGCAGTTTCCACTCATTTCTGTCGGAGGGCGAAATAAAACAAGTAAAACATCGTCCGCGTACGTTAAAGAGATTTCGCCACAGTAGCACTGGAGTTTCGCAGTAATGAAACGAACTTTATGAACAAATTATACTACCTGCCGCAATTTCTTTTTAGAATTGCTTTCGTTATCTGTTCCGCACCTACATAAATAGAAGTTCCTCGTAGAGAATCTTACAAAGCAGATATTATAACGGGCATCAACGAATGCGAGAGCCTGAGAGTACAAAACGAAACAAAAGAAAACGAATGTGCCAAAGAACTCTGCTACCTGCTTTAGCTCATACACATTGTCTATGTGGGCACTTTTCCTTACGATAATTAAACAACTGTCGAATGATTTAATACCGCCCGCACCTCTCGGTATGCCCAGTTAATCTTTCGACCCATGCATAAGGTGATTTCAGCCAATAACTCATTTATTTTTTAACGCTCTCCACATTCGTGTTGGCGCAATTTACCCAGCTTCTCCAGTGATCATGTTCCACCGCTCATGCGTGACTTTGGAACTTTGCAAAGAAAGAAAAAGAAAGAAATTCTGCATCTGTTGTAATCGCTACCGATTGCAGTAAGTCCACCTTCAGCCACAAAATAACTCTTCTAGCATCCGGTCTCGCTAACAATAATGTTATACACAAATGGAAGAAAACACTTATCTTCCATTTGTATATAACATTAACGTCCGTCAAAGACATAGGTATTAGAGACGTAGCAGGAATTAGGAGGAGCGAAGGATGGACGTCAAACGAACTATCGCGCCATTTACATTAAGCACCTTAGGGAATCCACGGAAAACTGTAATTAGTCGGATGGACTGTGTTTTGATCCTCCCACCCCCACCCCCTTCCCCTCACCGAAGGTGCGTGTCAAGTGTGCTAACCACTGCGTCTCACCGCTCGGTACCTTATTGCCGAAGTAACCGGTTTTCGATTACACCGGTTCTTTTAGTCTCCAGCTTGACACGGCTTTTAAAACCGCTCAAAATAACAGATTTCTGAAAAAAAATGACTTTCAGTTTTATGTTGCTGATACTTCCAGTAATAAACGTAGACTTCCAACAACGATATAAAACTTCTAATGAACATGCGGGAGTAGCAGATCACGATCGATATGTGGTTGAGGCTGCCGCAGAAACCGCTCTTGCTTCATTAAAATAGTGCTGATCGCTTTTCCCAATTTCTATAGTAATCCAATATTTCAAAGCAATGGAAATTGTACGAGCAAACATCTACTCTGATCAACGAGAACATTATGATCTAACAGCCGGTATGCCTAACTTTGGCACGGAAAACAGCGGCTACGTATCGTGGCATAGAAGCAATGAGGCCTTGATAGGTTGCTGGAGTGAGTTGACACCAAATCTGCACACATAAGTCATCTAATTCCCGTAAATTCGAGGGAGGGGCTTTAACACCTCGTTCAATCACATACCAGATGTGCTCGATCGGGTTCAAATTTGGCGAGTTTGGGAGGGGGAGGGGGGGGGGGGGGGGAGAGCATCAATTGGAACGCGGCATTGTGATGCTCGAAACACTCCATCATACTCATGGGCATGTAACAAGGTGCATTTTCTTGCTGAAAAATGCCATTGCCGTCGGGAAACATGAATTAGTGTTGCACCTTCTCTGTATACAAAAGCATCATCCACGAAAAGCCTCATGAAACTTCCGACCCCCTACTATCTGGTAGTGGCGTGGACTTATGTCTGAAGTACTGCTGGAGGGAATTGACACCATGAATCCTGCAGGAATGTCCATAAATCCGTAAGAGTACGAGGGGGTCGAGATCTCTTCTGAACAACACGTTCCAAGGCATCCCAGATTTGCTCAATAATGTTCATTTCTGGAGAGTTTGGTGGCCAGCGGAGTTGTTTAAACTCAGAAGAGTGTTCGTGGAGCCACTCTGTAGCAATTCCGAACATCTGGGTTGTCACGTTGTCCTGCTGGAATTGCCCAACTCTGTCGGAATGCACAATGGACTTGAATAGATGCAGGTGATCAGACAGGATGCTTACGTAGGTATTACCTATCAGAGTGGTATCTAGAGGTAACCGTTGCCTCATATCACTCCAACTGCACACACCCCACACCATTACAGAGTCTCCACCAGCTTGAACAGTCCCCTGTTGACATGCTGGATCCATGGATTTGTCTCCATACCAGTACACGGCCATCCGCTAGATACAATCTGAAACGTGACTCGACCGACCAGGCAACATGTTTCCAGTCATCAACCGGCCAGTGTCTGTGTTGACGGGCCCAGGCGAGACGTAAAGCTTTGTGTCGTGCAGCCAGCGAGAGTGCCTTCCCTCTCTCGAGCGGTTTCAGTTGCTGTTCCATCCCATTGTCTCTTATTCGATATCAGCTACTTTGTCGTTTGCGCGACGATTTAAGAGACACCACAGTAAGATCTTCCTCTGTGAAACAGCTTTGGAAAAAAGACGTTTAGTATTTCGACATTTTAAGACCAGATCTTCTTATGATCTTCTGTCAAGTCGGTAGACAGAATTTTACTTTCGAATTCGTTGAACACTTTGCACATGGCTGTCCTTGCGCTAATGTTGGCTTCGTTTAACTTTGGTCTGTAAGGCTCTGACTGAACCGCGATTTATTTTCAAAGAATATTCTTAAGAATTGATTTTATTTACTAGCGATTCATCAAGACCATTAACACATTTAATCACACTATGTAAGCATGGAAGTACTTGCCAGGGAGTAACTGATGATATCATAACCAAATTCCTTTTAATAAATGGGAAATTTATTCACATTAATAGTGCCTAAAAGCATTTTTTTTAAATTGCAATCAGAAAGCACCCTCTAAATATCAAAGTTACAATTTATTCAGAGGCAGAAAGAAACACGCTTTGACTGTATGAGCTTTCGGGCAGAGAACCTTGCCGCTCCATTTTGACACAGCCGTAGTTACGACCGCTCACAACAGCTTCTGAAAGACTACACTGGTGCAAATTTGCAACACACCAAATTACTTTAAATTAAGAGTTTTAACAATTTACACAAGCACACAAACTATGCACCCCCTGTAGGAGGGATGGAAATGGGATAAAACACTAACAATTAAAATATTAACCTTGCCGCCGAGGGTGCAACTTGATTTTAACTTCTAAGAAAAGTCTTACGGAGAAAGGGTGGCAACTTTAAAAATACTAAAATGATCATTTAAATAAAAGCCCATGAAATGCATCTTATATAAAATTCTACAAGGTTGGCCATACAATAGTTAAGATGCTCTAAAGTATGCAGATACCGCCTCACAAAATCATAGGCAATAATATCAAAGTGTCCAAAGATCATAACATATTTCAGGTATTAGGCCGTTACACTCCAAGCAATAAATTCGTTAATACACCAAAACCGACAAACATGACAGAGGAAGCTACTAACGTACGGTACATTGGTAGGAAGATTACCGAACAACCCGAACCGCAGGTTGCTCTAACCCGCCCCTACTCCACAAGGGAAATACGGACCACCCAATTTATAAACAACCACCTTCCCGCGGGTGCGCAAACGGAGAAGAATGGTGGGACGATCCCATAGCAAAACGGCTGGTGACCATACCAAGAAAACAAGCAGAATTTAACAAGAGTAAATCAAACAACCTATCACTAATCACGTAACTTCTAATAAACTGCGATTTCTCGAGAAGACATGGCGCAGCACCCCCAAATCGCTCTCCTGAACCGTCCACTGCCAGCCGCTTCAACGGACGCAGGTAGGCGCGCCCATCTCCCGTCTCACGGCGTCGCAGCTCGCACTGGCCAGACTGATGTCGTGGGACAAAACGATTTTTTTATTTTTTTCTATTTAAACCTGCTATTACTGCATTTGTCAAGGAACAGAAGAGTTTACCGAAAATTATAACATCCGGAATGGAGTGCAGACCTCACGTTTTAAGTGGATTTGACCGCACAACTTCCACCCCCGGTCAAGTCATCTTGTGTCTCAGTGCGCGACCGACCGACCAACCGATCGATCCAACCGCCAATGACCATTGCCTGAGCAAACTCTAGCAGACTGGCGGCCTCACGCGCAGACTCAGATGCAGGAACGGAGCCCCGACTGGGCGACCACTCGCTGAGTTCTCTTACTGGCGGAGTGGCAAGACTCTCATTTTGCCGGCTTTAAAGGGTGATCCGAACAACAGACATACTATCACTCCGAACGACAGACAGACACTACCTAACAAATGCGGACGAGAGACAGACTAGCAAGAGACTGACCCAGACTGACCAACTGGCGAGCTCATAGCGCCCCTTAAGTGCACGTGAACAGGCAACCTTTCCCCTTTCCCACCAGAGGGAGACACCAAAGCTGCGATTGCCACAGCGGCGCCACCGCCAGAAACGGAGGGCGACTGCTTCACACTATGCGCTGCGGCGCGCTCTTCAAAACAGCAATTTTTACCACAGCTCACTAACTACGTTTTACGTAAAACAATTTTTAAAATTTTATGAGGGAAGAGATACAGAAGCTTCACCGTGCACATGACACTTGCGAACCTGACTTTGATGTCGGCGCTGCAATCCGTCTGGGCCTGAAATGAAGTATATGCATGCATCCACCAACCCGACGAAGGATCTGGCCTCGCGCTCATCGTCTGTTGCTGCTAAAAACACAATATCATCCGGCGCTAAGCGATACTTGCGGCCTTCCTTGCGTTATGGATGCTGAGGAAGGTGGAAGAAATTCCGCAGGCGATGGTCCACCTTGTGGATGCGAACGATAGGAGGCGAGAAACAGTTGCATTGCTTGATCCGTGATGTGTGCGCTCCGAAGTTTGGCCATCTGCTGCTTCAATGTTCTGACAAAACGTTACGCTTAGCAGTTTGACTGTGGATGGAGCGGTGACTAGTTACATGCTGTATGCCATTCCGTTCATAAAGTGTTTCAAATTCATTTGATGTGAACTGACGGCCATTGTCTTACACTATGACTTCAGGCAAACCTTCAACGCAAAAAATAGAGGATACCACCTGAATTGTGCTACGTGAGGTTTTCGAGTTCACTGGCACAGCAAAAGGAAACTTGCTATAAGACAGTCAACCAACGGGTGTTTCAAAAAGGGCTCGCAAAGTTTGTGTGCACACCCTGCCGTGGTGATTGCGACTCAGGCCAAGCAGAGAATTTTTGTGGCGGAGTGGACTGATTTTCTGCACATGCGTGACACTGTGACGTCATCTGTTATATTTGGGCGTCCATACCCTGCCAAGTACAGTGTCGACGTGGTAACTGTTTTGTACAAACAACCCCCCGGTGTTCTTGGTGAAGTAACTGCAACACTTCTTTTTGCAAAGTTTAAGCTATCAATACACGTGACTGTCCACTATCATTTTGAACAAGAATCACACCTTGCTCGGCTGGTCCCGGCGGAGGTCCGAGCCCTCCCTCGAGCATGGGTGTGTGTGTGTTTGTCCTTAGAATATAAGTTGTGTATAACCTTAGAGACTGATGACCTTAGCAGCTAAGTCCCATAAGATTTCACACACATTTGAACACACACACCTTGCTGTAGGGCGAAACTATGCAGACGTGCAAAGTATCTGCGCACTACACAGTTCTTTATGCTATGCAATGAGAGAGGCCTAGATGTGCGCATATATTTTAGCAAAATGTTAAAATTTGAATCAGCTTCCGTGGGCCGTGCAATTTTCCTGTAGTTCAGAGGTAAGGATTGAAGCAATTCGGAATCGTGAGCATCGATGTGACAGCAAGACACAACAGAAGCGTCAATTTCCGTATCAGGGTCAACCAGAAGTCGGCAAAGTGCGTCCGCATTACCATTTTTAGCCATCGGACGATACACAATCTCGTACTGGTATAGAGACAACAACAAAGCCCATCTTTGCAGTTTTTGGACATTTCCTACGGGAGCCGACTTCACCGGATGAAACAAGGACTGCAATGGCTTGTGATCTGTTACTAACCAGAATTTTCTGCCATACAAATAATGGTGGACTTTGGTGACAACATACACAATAGCCAATGCTTCTTTCTCTATTTCTGAATAGTTACACTGAGCTTTGGACAATGCGAAAGCAATAGGCCTGTCTTTATCACCAAATCTGTGCGAAAGCACTCCACCGATTCCGTAAGGCGAAGCGTCAACGTGCAGTACAACTGGTTTGTCAGGATCAAAGAGAACGAACCATCAATCACTGACAAGGGAACCTCCCCATTGCACCCCCCTCAAATTTAGTTATACGTTGGCACAGTGGATAGGCCTTGAAGAACTGAACACATATCAATCGAGAAAACAGGAAGAAGTTGTGTGGAACTATGAAAAAATTAAGCAAAATATACAAACTGAGTAGTCCATGGGGAAGATAGGCAACATGAAGGATAATGCGAGCTCAGATTCGCCGTGGTCCTGTGGTTAGCGTGAGCAGATGCAGAACGAGAGGTCCTAAGTTCAAGTCTTCTCTCGACTGAAAGCTTTGATTTTTTATTTTCAGTCAATTATTATCTGTCCGTCATAACTTTTTTGGGAGTGATTATCACATCCCAAGGAAACCTAAATCGGGCAAGGTAGAGGAATCTTTTTACCCATTCGCCAAGTGTACAAGTTAGGTGGGTCGACAACATATTCCTGTCATGTGACGCACATGCCGTCACCAGTGTCGTATAGAATATATCAGACGTGTTTTCCTGTGGAGGAATCGGTTGACCTACGACCTTGCGATCAAATGTTTTCGGTTCCCATTGGAGAGGCACGTCCTTTCGTCTAATAATCGCACGGTTTTGCGGTGCGGTCGCAAAACACAGACACTAAACTTATTACAGTGAACCAAGGACCTCTCCCTCCGCAGCTGCTCACGCTAGCCACGGGACCACGGCGCCCTTGAGCCTACGCTATCCTTGATGTTACCTATCTTCCGCATGGACTACTCAGTTTATGTATTTTGCTTATTTTCTTCATAGTTCCACACAACTTCTTCCTGTTTTCTCGATTGATCTGTGTTCAGTTTTTCAAGGCCTATCCACTGTGCCAACTTATAACTAAATCTGAGGGGGCTGCAATGGGGATGCTCGATTGTGAGCAATGTATCTATAAGTTTTTGAAAAGTTTCTTGGCACTCAACTGTCGAAACATTGGGACGTTCTTGCGACGCAAGCTATGCAATGGAGCTGCCATTCGCGCAGCATTCGGTATGAACCGAATATAATGGTTCATTTTCCCTAAGACGGACTGCAGTTTTGTGACATTGCGAGGAAGTGGCAGGTCACATATGGTTAAGGCAGTTGCGCAAGCAGATTCAATTGGCCAGCCAGACACAGTGCCACCAAACGTGTCCTTCGTTAGGTTTCCTGAAATCGAAAAAGAGAGAGCAAAAATTGGACATGGATCGGTAGTGAGCACGGGACCCTAGCCAAAAGCTGGGCATTCCCATATACTGGCATCTATGCCATGAGAACAACAGACAGTAGTTGTATCTGGCGGGCCGCATAAATTTGCACGCACAACGACCTAACTGCTAACTCCATTGCTAGTTAGCTCGGAAACGGCGCAAACTTTCGACTTTCTTTCTTAACAGTTGTTTCCGCCGGCCGATGTGGCCGTGCGGTTCTAGGCGCTACAGTCTGGAACCGAGTCACCGCTACGGTCACAGGTTCGAATCCTGCCTCGGACATGGATGTATGTGATATCCTTAGGTTAGTTAGGTTTACTTAGTTCTAAGTTCTAGGCGACTGATGACCTCAGACGTTAAGTCGCATAGTGCACAGAGCCATTTGAACCAGTTGTTTCCCAGCACAACGTACCCTGCAACATCCGTATAAGGTTTTCGTTTCTGACTGTCCAGTATGAGCTGTGGATATAAAATAACAGGACCACTGCTGGAAAACATTTCATTTCAAAAACACGCATGTTTAGTTACTGTCACGCTCAGTATATTCCCGTGCGAATTGTTCACTGATAGAAACATTGCCGAAAGCGTTTCCCTGCGACAGGTGCCTCTTTTTCTTTCACGGCTTCACCGGACTGAAGCCTGTTCCTTTTAATGCAGATTCGACCTTTAAGAATAGATAAAAGCCACATGGTGCAAGGAAAACCGAATAAAGTGAGTGGTCTAACACTGGGGTATTGTACTCCGCTATAGTTGGAGTCACGAACGATGGACGTCGAGTTTAGGCACGTTCTGCGCCTCAACGTCAAGCGTTCTCCGACGAACAATGGCGGTTCAGTAGTGTTCCCAGCACTCTGTTATGAATGTTGTAGCCAGTGCGAGCATGAAACGTGACCGTAGCGAGTTATTCAGTGAATTTTCGTTCCGTTTGTTGCGAATTGTCACTGCTAATGGAGGTGCTAAGCGACAAGCTGCAAAATACTAACACGAATTCTTTACAGTCGAACGGAAAAACTGGTAGAAGCCGACCTTGGGGAAGATGTTTAGATTCCGTAGAAATACTGGAACACGTGAGGCAATACTGACCTTACGACTTATCCTAGAAGCTAGATTAAGGAAAGGCAAACCTACATTTCTAGCATTTGTAGACTTAGAGAAAGCTTTTGACAATGTTGACTGGAATACTCTCTTTCAAATTCTAAAGGTGGCAGGAGTAAAATACAGGGAACGAAAGGCTATTTACAATTTGTACAGGAACCAGATGGCAGTTATTAGAGTCGAGGGACATGAAAGGGAGGCGGTGGTTGGGAAGGGAGTGAGACAGGGTTGTAGTCTCTCCCCGATGTTATTCAATCTGTATATTGAGCAAGCAGTGAAGGAAACAAAGGAAAAATTCGTACTAGGTAATAAAATCCATAGAGAAGAAATATAAACTTTGAGGTTCGCCGATGACATTGTAATTCTGTCAGAGACAGATAGCAGTTGAACGGAATGGACAGTGTCTTGAAAGGAGCATATAAGATGAACAACAACAAAAGCAAAACGAGGATAATGGAATGTAGTCCAATTAAGTCGGGTGATGCTGAGGGAATTAGATTAGGAAATGAGACACTTAAAGTAGTAAAGGAGTTTTGCTATTTGGGGAGCAAAATAACTGATGATGGTCGAAGTAAGGAAGATATATAATGTAGACTAGTAACTGCAAGGAAAGCGTTTCTGAAGAAGAGAAATTTGTTGACATCGAGTATAGATTTAAGTGTCAGAACGTCCTTTCTGAAAGTATTTGTATGGAGTGTAGCCATGTATCGAAGTGAAACATGGACGTTAAGTAGTTTGGACAAGAAGAGAATAGAAGCTTCCGAAATGTGGTGCTACAGAAGGATGCTGACGATTAGATGGGTGGATCACAGGACTGATGGGGAGGTACTGAATGGAATTGGGGAGAAGAGGAGTTTGTGGCACGACTTGACAAGAAGAAGGGACCGATTGGTAGGACATGTTCTGAGGCATCAAGGGATCACAAATTTAGCATTGGAAGGCAGCGTGGAGGGTAAAAATCGTAGAGGGAAAACAAGAGATGAATACACTAAGCAGATTCAGAAGGATGTAGGCCGCAGTAGGTACTGGGAGATGAAGAAGCTTGCACAGGATAGAGTAGCATGGAGAGCTGCATCAAACCAGTCTCAGGACTGAAGACCACAACAACAACAAGAAGCGACAAGTTCTGCACAAGCGAGCGACAGCCATCATTTTAAGTATACTCGCTTTCTTCAATTGCAGACCACGTGTACGTGCTTACCGGAACCGCCGCTCGGAAACGGCAGCGCTGTGATCTCGCGAGCTGTGCGAACCGCCATCATTCTTGGATCGGACTGTAGAAACCTCTTAACAGACAATGAGGTATGAGCCGGCTGTAGCGTTACGACTACATAGGCGAGTTATTCGTCCACCTAGTACTGAGGGGGACTGCAGTTGCCTGCTGCATTGGGTGTGAGTCGGCTGGCCGGGGAAGTCACTCAGCAGCCCTAGGCGTGTCCAAGTGTAGAGCAGGGCAGAGCAGTGTCACCAGAAAGAAGAAAATCACAACACTGGGAATATGGACGGCTGTCACTCGCCTTTGTGCAGGAGACAGTGTTCCAAGAAATAGAGGAGTGTCAAACAATCTTGGCTAACTTACACCTCTTTGAGATTCGACTGTAATAAATGGTTCAAATGGCTCTGAGCAATATTGGACTTAACACCTAGAACTTAGAACTACTTTAACGTAACTAAACTAAGGACATCACACACAGCCGTGCGGTTCTAGGCGCTAATTTGGAGCCGAGCGACCGCTACGGTCGCATGGATGTGTGTGATGTCCTTAGGTTATTTAGGTTTAATTAGTTCAAAGTTGTAGGCAACTGAAGACCTCAGACGTTAAGTCGCATAGTGCTCAGAGCCGTTTGAACATCACACAAATTCATGCCCTAGGCAGGATTCGGGTCCAGATTGAAGCGCCACAGCGCCCGGCTCTTCAACTATAATCATTTACGTTCAAATATTAATGCAGATCTACACTGAACAGCCAAAGAAAGTGGTACACCTTGTAAGGTGTCAGGCAAATCCAACACCTTCCGTGAAACCCCTGACATGATAAGCAAATCCAGTAGTATGTCACATAGCTCCGAATAAATCGTGACATTAAATTAACCAAAGTAACACGAGTAACGAGTGAGCAAATGGAATACCACAGACTAACACAAGAATGCCTAAATGCATGTCATACCTTCCCACCGTGAGTCAGACGCAGTTCCGAGGGGAGACACGAGGACAGAAGCCGAGAGCAGAACCGTGTTAAGCTAGAAGGCCATACGATAAGGGACGGACTGGACACCCACGTCGCCAGCTAACCACTAGGGCCACACCACCTGCAAGTTTTAGCGTGAGACGTTTTCGCGTCTCTATTACGTTAGGACCACCCCCCAGCCCATGTTAGAAGCTAGAGCCCTCCAGAAAAACAGTATAGATCTTACGATAAGCTAGGAGAGGTGTCAGTTCCGAGACGGCGAGCTGGATGGCTGCTGCGCCGGCCGCTGCCCCCCTGAAGCTGCCTAACCAACGACAAGGTAATGAACGCACGCGATGCCGCATAACAGCCCATAAAGCTTCACTCAGAACTGCAGAAGTCTCATCTGTTGCACGCCCTTTTTGCGTAATACTAGTGTCGATCGTAAATTAAAGCTCATGGTGTTCACATTTGCCACTTGAAGTAAAAATCTGAAACGCGATGATCTTTCTGTTATATAATTATTGAGAAGGCACATCAGCCACTGTAATTTACGACAAGTTAGAGAAGTAATTAAAGATAATTGAAGGTCACTGTAGACCATTTTGATAGTTTTGTCTTTTGTGAAACTTAATTTAAACCTAGACTATAGATGTGATATGGCATAGGTCATCCTTCGATCCATTGTAGAACTTGGAAACCCACTCAGGGAATATTCGTTCACATTTTTGTTGAACGAATTTGGTTTTTGCCATCCTGTATTAAAACATTTCCTTTATTCAATAGTGCAATTTATAAACGATGCTTTGTGAGTAGAATAAAATTTCCAATGGTAACTACTTTTTCGACGTTATTTTACCAGCTAACTAAAAATAGGAAAGTCTTGAACCCCTTCCACTAAATTTAGTTAGTATTAAGATTCTTTTACAGGGGGTGCAGTGGAGCTGACGCTGAGATCATTTAGTATTTGGTTATATCATCGCTAGTCTCACTGAACTCTTCTGAATTCTACATGTCATGTGTGGTCTGGCGTCTCCTTAGCAGCTACAGGTCGCAGGTTCAAACTAGACAATTCCCTAAAAAACAGGCTCAGAGCATCGTTGTGCGACAGTGGTAGGGAGACACGACTTAGAACAAACAGAAACCACCATGAATGTTAGAACCTGACTAATATCGTATAGGGCCCCCGCGAGCACGCATAAGTGCCGCAGCACGACGTGGCATGGTCTCGTCTAACGTATCAGGTAGTGCTGCAGCGAACTAACACCATGAATGCTGCAGGGATGTCCATAAGACTGTAAGAGAAGAAGGTGGTGGAGATCACTCATGAAC
Source organism: Schistocerca gregaria (assembly GCF_023897955.1). Classification (NCBI taxonomy): domain Eukaryota; kingdom Metazoa; phylum Arthropoda; class Insecta; order Orthoptera; family Acrididae; genus Schistocerca; species Schistocerca gregaria. The sequence goes on along the minus strand of NC_064928.1, from coordinate 112,447,803 downwards.
AGCACGTTCCAAGTCATCTCAGATATGCTCAACAGTGCTCATGTCAGGGGAGTTTGGTGGCCAGTGGAAGTGTTTATAACTCAGAAGAGTGTCCCTGGAGCCACTCTATAGCAATTCCGTGTGGGGTGTCACATTGTGCTACTGGAATTGCCCAAGTCTGTCGGAATGCACAATGGACATGAATGGATCCTGGTGATCAGACAGGACGCTTACGTACGTGTCACCTGTCAGAGTTGTATCTAGACATACCAGAGATCCCATATCACTCCAACTGCACACGCCCCATACCATTACACAGCCACCACGAGGTTGATCGGTCCACTGCTGACATTCAGGGTCCATGGATTCATGAGGTTGTCTCCATACCCGTACACGTCCACGTCTATCCGCTCAAAACAATTTGAAACGAGACTCGTCGGACTAGGTAACATGTTTCCAAACATCAACACTCCGAAGTCAAAGCTGGCGGCCCAAGTCTGGCATAAAACTTTGTGTCGTGCACTCATCAAAGGTGCACGAATGGTTCAAATGGCTCTGAGCACAATTGGACTTAATTTCTGAGGTCATCAGTCCCCAAGAACTTAGAACTACTTAAACCTAACTAACCTAAGGACATCACACACATCCATGCCCGAGGCAGGGGTCGAAACTGCGATCGTAGCGGTTGCACGGTTCCACACTGTAGCACCTAGAACCACTCGGCCACTCCAGCCTGCGGTACATGAGTGTGCCTGCGGCTCCGAAAGCCTATATCGATGATGTGTCATTGAATGGTTCGTACACTGACACTTGCTGATGGCCCAGCACGTAAATCTGCAGCAGTTGCTGTCACGTTGAACGATTCTCTTCAGTCGCCGTTGGTCCCGTTCTTGCAGGATCTTTTTCTGGCCGCAGCGATGTCGCAGATCTGACATTTTACCGGATTCCTGATATTCACGGTACACTCGTGAAATGATCGTACGGGAAAATCCCCACTTCATCGCTACCCCGGAGATGCTGTGTCCCATCGCTCGTGCGCCGACTATAACACCAAAGTCGCTTAAATCTTGCTTACCTGCCATTGTAGCAGCAGTCACCGACCTAACAACCGCGGCAGGTAACTGTTGTTTGATATAGGCGTTGCCGACCGCAGCGCCCTATTCTGCCTGTTTACATGTCTCTGTATTTGAATGCGCATGCCTATACCAGTTTTTAGTGCTTCAGTGTAGATACATCGGATATGCCCGAAGAATGCGGCGCATCTAGTGACAAAACTTTATTTCAATATCTTTAAAACTACGGAAGTTAATATTTCACAATGAACAACTATTTATACAGTGAAACTCCGAATTCACAACTTTTAAATGCCTCATGCGATTGCAGCATACGATATCTCAGATGACAGCATTGCACTGAGTGCTGTGTATCTGTATCTACTTTAGTTCTTGATTTATTACGCCTTTATATCTCTTATTATGCAAAAATTTGTTTGAACATTGCATTCTCCACTTTTACCTACTAAATGGACACAGCATCAGTACCTCATATGTGTCATACTTGTGTATTTATATAATGAACAATTCACTATTTTTCCAGTTTATTTGAATGTTGATTTCAAGTGATATTAAGAAACTGTGCTAATTTAAAAGTGGACATTCGCACGTGTCTGCTGACACCACAATTGAAAAAGAACCAAAACATGCTTCTGTCAAGAAGGCATAAATAACAGTTTAAACAATATTTAAGGACAATGTGTTATCTCTCAATGTGAGCACACTTAAATAAGAATGGAGGCTTATTTATTTATATACTAACTATTACTTACATTTGTTGTCAATGACCTGAGATGTACCATATTAGTTTAGTCTGGGAAGTGGTCAAGACAAATCATACAGTGTCTGTACAGTTTGAGGACAACGTACTTTTGATGGGGATGGCCGTTAGCCAATGGAAAAGCGGGCAGTAGCGCAACACTACGAGAGTCAATTGGAGACTGGGACTTCTCGAGTGAGGAGCTCAAGGGAGCGATTACGGACAATGTTACACGACTTCTGTAAGAAGGCAGACCTGTCTAGAGTAACAGGTGTGAGTCCATCGTCTAAGTGATTGATTCTGGGCGGTGAATGGCCGCTAGAATACTCCAACTGTTGAAGGGACTTCGAGAAGTCTGAATGTGCCGCAGAGTAGGACCCTAACTTCTGGTGGTTGATTTTCGGAACTGAGAGTAGAGTATGAGATACTATTCTTTGCATCACGTGTGTTAATTTACGAATCATCATGTTGAACTCTGAACTGTTTTGAGCTGGTGAATATTTCGCGAAATGCACTTAAGTGACTATTTAGTTTGGAGATATTGCTTCCATTCTCGTAACGCTCTTAACTTTATTGCATATGATTGATTGAGGGAAGGGGTATGGGACTAAAAGGTAAGGTCGTCCTGCGATTCCAAAGTTACACATGGACGAGAGAGGATCCACTAAAAGTAGGGAGGAATCAAATTATAAAATGAGGAAGTTAAAACAAACGCAGTAGGAGGTATAAAAGAGTAGCCCCAATCTAAAAACTTGGAAAACAGGGATAAAAGAGTGGTCTTTGCAAGGAGCAGTGGTCATGGGTTACAGACCGAGAAAACATGAAGAGAGGTCCCAACCACAACCACCTTGCCCCTCTTCCAGGAGTAAAGATAAACCTTATATCTGAAAGAGAAAACCACTTTCATGGGACAGCCACGTCAGTAAAACCGAAAAAGTGGGACTGTGCTACATCGAGGAGCTGGTCGCCTAAATAAAGTTCTGAATCGGGGTGTATAGTGGGTCGATGACAAAAGTGCATAACCCGCGTTTTGGAGGGAGAAAACTGGAATCCAAGGCAGAAGGCCCGCCCACAGATGCGTCGGATGGAGCCTCGGATACAGTGCTCAGCAGATGCTAGCAAGTGGAAGCTGCACCAGATGCAAAAATCGTGACGTACAACGCCGGGGTAACCACAGGCTCAACAATTGTGATTAACCCATTGATGAGTATGAGGAAGAGTGTGGCACTTACCACAGAAGCCTGTGGGATACCGTTCTCCTGAATGCAAGGGGCGCTGAGTGTAGTGCCGAGTCGAACCCAGAAGAGCCAGTGAGATAAAAACCCACGGATAAAAATCGGAAGGGGATCACAGAAGCCCCTGTCATGGAGAGTAGCTAACGGCGCCAATCCATGTCATATGCCTTATATAGGTCAAAGAAGACCGCGATAAGGTGCTGGAAGTTAGTAAAAGCCTGTCTGATTGCTGTTTCCAGTCTGACTAAATGGCCAGTTGGAGATCGTCCTTCCCGGAAGCCACACTGATAAGAGGACAAAAGGCTTCAAGATTCGAGTACCAAACATAATCTGAAGCTAACCATCCTCTCGAGCAGTTTACAAAGTACATTCGTCAGGCCAATCGGGCAGCAGCTGTCGAGAGATGTTGGGGTCTTCCCGGCTTTAATGAAAGGGATAACTATACTGTCTCGCTATTGCGACAGGAAAGCAGCCGTGGCCCTAAGGAGATGTTGTGTCTGGGTAACGTCCAAGTGTGGATGGAATCCGGGCCTGGGGCCATGTCACATGAAGAAATAAGAGTCTGCAAGAATTCCCATTCAGTGAAGGGCTCATTATAGTGTTCAGCGTGGTGTGGGTTAAAACAAGTACCTAAATTCCTGCTTCTTCACTCCAAGAAATAGACGTATTACACAAAAAGCTAATCATTTGCATATCAAAGCATCTTCTTCCTATCGATTAAATTTCGCATCTGTAGCAAGTCATCTTCGTGGTGTAGCAATATTAATGGCCAGTAGTGTAGATGTATCAGAGGTCCCATATCACTCCAACAACACACGCCCCACACCATTATAGAGGCTGCACCTGCTTCTACAGTCACTCCTGACATGCAGGGTCCATGGGGTCATGAGGTTGTCTCCATATCCGTACACCTTCATCCGCTCGATACGATTTGAAACGAGACTCGTCCGACCAGGCAACATGTTTCCAATCATCAGCAGATGAATGTCGGTGTTGTCGAGTGTAGGTGAGGCGTAAAGCTTTGTGGCGTGCAGTCATCAAGGTTACACGAGTGGGCCTTCAGCTCGGAAAGCCCGTATCAATGATGTTTCGTTGAACGGTTCGCACGCTGACATTGTTGATAGCCGGGCATTGAAATCTGCAGCAATTCGCGGAAGGGTTGCGATTCTGTCACGTTGAACGATTATCTTCAGTCGTCGTTGGTCCCGTTCTAGCAGGATCTTTTCCAGCCGCAGCGGTGTCGGAGATTCCTGATATTCACGGTACACTCGTGAAATGGTCATCGCTACCTCAGAGATCCTGTCCTCCATCGCTCGTGCACCGACTATAACACCAAGTTCAAACTCTCTTACATATTGGTAACCTGCAATTGTGGCAGCAATAACCGATGTAACAAGTGCGCCAGATACTTGCTATCTTAAATAAGCGTTGGCGACAGCAGCGCCGTAATCTGCATATTTACATATGTCTGTATTTGAATACGCATGCGTATACGAGTTTCTTTGGCGCTTCAGTGTATAATTATAAATGCGAAAGTATGTCTGTTACGCTTCCACGGCTGAACCGCTGAACCTATTTTCATGAAATTTGTTAGGCAGATATGTTTTAGCGCTGGGGAAGAATACAGGCTACTGTAGAAAGCGTTTAGTAAAAGAAATTTATTGATTTGAGGAATGTAGAGCGAAATGTGGCACAACAACTGCTCTTAAGAAAAACTATTCTTTGATTTTTGAACTTTGTCATATTTACGAATATACTTATACTGTCGGATATGTTCTTCATAAGACGATCCTGCGCAGTGGATACAATACTCATACGATTTCAACGTGTTTATTCCGCACTTCTATTTTAATTTCAGTCATAATCCCGTCGCATTTTTGTCACTAACATTCACCCTCCTCTTAATAGAGTCTGAGATTCTTGAAGACTCGCAATTACTACGTCCTTTAAATACTGTATGATAATGTAGAACGTGGCAAGATTTTAGTGACGCTACATCTGATTATGATACGCAAGCTCAGACGCGGGTAACAGGCACAAACGTGATGGTATCTGACAGTATTGCACGTACAAATGCAAATTTGATCTGCACGGAACTATAAAGTATTTATTTTCTTCCTTCCTCAGTTTAACGCTATTTCATGATTTTAGTAAATGCACATTATTTTAGTGCCATCACCATCAATCATCGTCACAAAACTGCTGAGAAGTGTCAACAGTTTGTGGTCTTTCCCTTTGTTTTCCTGACACTTCATCCCTGGTCCCGGGTTCGATTCCCAGGGCCGTTTCGGATTCTCTCAGCTCAGAAGTGTGTGTGTGTGTGTGTGTGTGTGTGTGTGTGTGTGTGTGTGTGTGTATGTGTGTGTGTGTGAGAGAGAGAGAGAGAGAGAGAGAGAGAGAGAGAGAGAGAGAGAGAGAGCGAGAGAGAGAGAGAGAGAGAGAGAGCGAGAGAGAGAGAGAGTCGCCCAATTGGCGTCAAATAAAAAACTTGCACCGAGCCGCCGAACATCCCTAATGGGGTCTCCTGGACGATAAACCCACACAGCTGATTTCATTTTTCCGCCGCGCGGGCGCAGCTGAGGGAAACGGCTAGTCATGACTGTGTTATAATCGAAATCTAGATCTGCTGCAATAAACTACGTATTTTTTCCGCTGGCTGCTGTCCTCCTTTAAATTTTAATTAATGTCATTATCAACTTTGAATTGCAACTGGAGGAATAAATAATTTTCAGCCTGTGAATCGTACAATTTGAAGTCAAACGGAAGCGAGGCTGCATAAAGTTAAAAAAAAAAAAAAAGAATTGAACCGGGCCAGTTAATATTCGCCTGGTATCTCGCAACTCGCCGAAACCTGGCAAAATAAACGGCAGAAAATTCGTGATAATTGTACACTACACCGCAAACGCGTCGGAAATAAAATGTTAATTATGCCGAGAGCTGTGAAAAACCATCTCCGTTAATTCTATATTATTATTGTGTAGCAGATTCCGATGCGTTCGTCTCGAAGCGCGAATCGATGACGTCGCGTGCGGTTTGATTTAAATTAGGCGCTAATATATGTGATATTTTTTTTTCACTACAACTAATTGAAAAATAAAAGCAAAAATGTACAGCACTCTGACGCAAATGAGCGAAAATTCCGTCAAATGAAATTTTACATTTTTCCCCCGTACCATCAAAAAGATGGCGAAAGGCCGAGTGAAGTGCGAGAAGCGCAGCAACTCGCTGCCTGAAAGGCCGCCTACAAAGCTGACTCTGCCGGCCGACATTAAAGAGGGCGGATAAAAAAAGAGCATCTCTGGGGCTAAGCATCCCAGCGACGGCGTTATTATTCGGAAAGGGAGTCTGCTATTTAGTGATAAAATACACCAACGTGGAGACTGACTTTCACAGCTACTTGAATCTGTCATTATGAAAACGGGTCTGTGTCTCTGTTTTTGATAAGTAATTGGGGAAATTGCGTTCAAAATCTTGAAAGAGAGAGTTGGTTCGTACTCTAGCTATTCACCAAGGAAGGTACTAGCGTTTAGTGGTTTTCGCTTACAGTATAGGAAAATCAGACCCTTGCTGCCCAGTAAATATGCGCAAACTGAAAATAATTTTAATCGAGATTTCGCATTCCAGATATGTCGTGTCACCGCCAGACACCACACTTGCTAGGTGGTAGCCTTTAAATCGGCCGCGGTTCGTCAGTATACGTGGGACCCGCGTGTCGCCACTGTCAGCGATTGCAGACCGAGCGCCGCCACACGGCAGGTCTAGTCTAGAGAGACTCCCTAACACTCGCCCAGTTGTACAACCGACTTTGCTAGCGATGGTTCACTGTCTACATAGGTTCTCATTTGCAGAGACGACAGTTTAGCATTGCCTTCAGCTACGTCATTTGCTACGACCTAGCAAGGCGCCATATTCAGTTACTATAGTCTATAACTAATGAGGAAGTATTGAATAGGATTGGGGAGAAGAGAAGTTTGTGCCACAACTTGACCAGAAGAAGGGATCGGTTGGTAGGACACGTTCTGAGGCATCAGGGGATCACCAATTTAGTATTGGAGGGCAGCGTGGAGGGTACAAACCGTAGACGGAGACCAAGAGATGACTACACTAAGCAGATTCAGAAGGATGTAGGTTGCAGTAGGTACTGTCAGATGAAGAAGCTTGCACAGGATAGAGTAGCATGGAGAGCAGTCTCAGGACTGCAGACCACAACAACAACAATCTGAACAGATAAAATTGTGGATCATGAAACGTCAAGAGCGACGTTCATCATTAATGGATGAAAGTTAAGTATCAACTAATTACGTCCGCTTTCTGAATTCTAATTCCTTGTCATGTTCCAGACCTCACGTCAGTATAGTCCTTCCCTCCTCACGCCAGCCTGCGTGAGCTAAAACGCGTGCAGTTCGACCTCCTCTCGTAGTACGGTGTTGGCTCTTCTGCCAACACAACAAAACCACGAAAATGTTGGACTTCTTTCAGGGTTTTTTCTTATAACTCGAAAACGATGAATCTTACAGAAAATTTTCGAATATCAAAATTAAAGAGCGTAAAGTGTCACGTAGAGTGACCTGCCTAAAAGTTGAAATCGGTTTGTCAGTTTACCTACAATCGGTAGTTAAAGTTAACTTGTTTATACTGAGAGTCGATCTGTAGGCATTCAACTTGAAGGAAGACAATTTCTCGGCGTACATAGCACTAGTAGAAGCCTTATTTATTGTTTCGGTAAACAGTGTTACTGCCATGTGATCTCGCTAGAGCTTAATAAAAGCACCCAATTAAAGCTATAAATGTACTCCGTATCTTATTTAGCCAGATAGTTAAAACCAATATTACGATATGTTTCGCCAAGAGCGACGGTAAGTACTAGTTTTAACTTTGACCTGCCGATGCATGCCACACCAGCTACCCGGATAAGTAAGATATGGAATGCCTTTACAGCTTTAACTGCAAGCGTGTGTTAATCTTTACCGAGATCAGATGATGGTGAAATCTGTTTACTAGAACTGGTCATCGTAAATAAAAGTTTTACAATTGTGACCTTGGCTGAGAAGCTGCCTCCCTTCAAATTCGATAGTGAAGAAGGGAAATTTTTACCCACTTAGCGAAATAGTGAGTTATGCTCACGTTTTAACGCCTGTGGCTAAACAAGGGAAGTACCCGTGGTCTAGGGGTAGCGTCTTTGATACATAATCAAAACGTCTTCGGTCTCGGGTTCGAACCTCGCCACTGCCTAAATTTTGATAAATAATCAGCATTGGCGGCCGAAGACTTCCGGCATAAGAAGTCAGCCTCATTCTGCCAACGGCCTTGTCAATAAGGGCGGAGGAGCGGATAGAGGTTCAGGGCACTCTCTTGTCCTAGGGGTGGGAAATTGCCCCTAAAGGCGGAAGAATCAGAAATGATCAACGACATGAGGATGCAGAAGGCAATGGAAACCACTGCATTAAAGACACGTAACGTGTATCCACAGGACATGTGGCCTGTAGTTGAAGAAGTGTCGTGATGATCTCTCCATTGGCAAAAGATTCCGGAATAGTCCCCCATTCGGATCTCCGGGAGGGGACTGCCAAGGGGGAGTTTACCATGAGAAAAAGATTGAATAATCAACGAAAGAATAATGTTCTACGAGTCGGGGCGTGGAATGTCAGAAGCTTGAACGTGGTAGGGAAACTAGAAAATCTGAAAAGGGACATGCAAAGACTCAGTCTAGATATAGTAGGGGTCAGTGAAGTGACGTGGAAGGAAGACAAGGATTTCTGGTCAGATGAGTATCGGGTAATATCAACAGCAGCAGAAAATGGTATAACAGGAGTAGGATTCGTTATGAATAGGAAGGTAGGGCACAGGGTGTGTTACTGTGAACAGTTCAGTGACCGGGTTGTTCTAATCAGAATCGACAGCAGACCAACACCGACAACGATAGTTCAGGTATACATGCCGACGTCGCAAGCTGAAGATGAACAGATAGAGAAAGTGTGTGAGGATATTGAAAGGGTAATGCAGTATGTAAAGGGGGACGAAAATCTAATAGTCATGGGCGACTTGAATGCAGTTGTAGGGGAAGGAGTAGAAGAAAAGGTTACAGGAGAATATGGGCTTGGGACAAGGAATGAAAGAGGAGAAAGACTAATTGAGTTCTGTAACAAGTTTCAGCTAGTAATAGCGAATACCCTGTTCAAGAATCACAAGAGGAGGAGGTATACTTGGAAAAGGCCGGGAGATACGGGAAGATTTCAATTAGATTACATCATGGTCAGACAGAGATTCCGAAATCAGATACTGGATTATAAGGCGTACCCAGCAGCAGATATAGACTCAGATCACAATATAGTAGTGATGAAGAGTAGGCTGAAGTTCAAGACATTAGTCAGGAAGAATCAATACGCAAAGAAGTGGGATACGGAAGTACTAAGGAATGACGAGATACGTTTGAAGTTCTCTAACGCTATAGATACAGCAATAAGGAATAGCGCAGTAGGTAACACAGTTGAATAGGAATGGACGTCTCTAAAAAGGACCATCACAGAAGTTGGGAAGGAAAACATAGGTACAAAGAACGTAGCTGCGAAGAAACCATGGGTAACAGAAGAAATACTCCAGTTGATTGATGAAAGGAGGAAGTACAAACATGTTCCGGGAAAATCAGGAATACAGAAATACAAGTCGCTGAGGAATGAAATAAATAGGAAGTGCAGGGAAGCTAAGACGAAATAGCTGCAGGAAAAATGTGAAGACATCGAAAATGATATGATTGTCGGAAGGACAGACTCAGCACACAGTAAAGTCAAAACAACCTTTGGTGACATTAAAAGCAACGGTGGTAACATTAAGAGTGCAACGGGAATTTCACTGTTGAATGCAGAGGCGAGAGCAGATAGGTGGAAAGAATACATGGAAAGCCTCTATGAGGGTGAAGATTTGTCTGATGTGATAAAAGAAGAAACAGAAGTCGCTTTAGAAGAGATAGGGGATCCAGTATTAGAATCGGAATTTAAAAGAGCTTTGGAGGACTTACGGTCAAATAAAGCAGAAGGGATAGATAACATTCCATCAGAATTTCTAAAATCATTAGGGGAAGTGGCAACAAAACAACTATTCACGTTGGTGTGTAGAATATATGAGTCTGGCGACATACCATCTGAGTTTCGGAAAAGCATCATCCACACAATTCCGAAGACGGCAAGAGCTGACAAGTACGAGAATTATCGCACAATCAGCTTAACAGCTCATGCATCGAAGCTGCTTACAAGAATAATATACAGAAGAATGGAAAAGAAAATTGAGAATTCGTTAGGTGACGATCAGTTTGGCTTTAGGAAAAGTAGGCACGAGGGACGTTACGGCTAATAATGGAAGCAAGGCTAAAGAAAAATCAAGACACGTTCATAGGATTTGTCGACCTGGAAAAAGCGTTCGACAATATAAAATGGTGCAAGCTGTTCAAGATTCTGAAAAAAGTAGGGGTAAGCTACAGGGAGAGACGGGTCATATACAATATGTACAACAACCAAGAGGGAATAATAAGAGTGGACGATCAAGAACGAAGTGCTCGTATTAAGAAGGGAGTAAGACAAGGCTGTAGCCTTCCACCCCTACTCTTCAATCTGTACATCGAGGAAGCAATGATGGAAATAAAAGAAAGGTTCAGGAGTGGAATTAAAATACAAGGTGAAAGGATATCAATGATACGATTCGCTGATGACATTGCTATCCTGAGTGGAAGTGAAGAAGAATTAAATGACCTGCTGAACGGAATGAACAGTCTAATGAGTACACAGTATGGTTTGAGAGTAAATCGGAGAAAGACGAAGGTAATGAGAAGTAGAAATGAGAACAGCGAGAAACTTAACATCAGGATTGATGGTCACGAAGTCAATGAAGTTAAGGAAATCTGCTACCTAGGCAGTAAAGTAACCAATGACGGACGGAGCAAGGAGGACATCAAAAGCAGACTCGCTATGGCAAAAAAGGCATTTCTGGCTAAGAGAAGTCTACTAATATCAAATAACGGCCTTAATTTGAGGAAGAAATTTCTGAGGATGTACGTCTGGAGTACAGCATTGTATGGTAGTGAAACATGGACTGTGGGAAAACCGAAACAGAAGAGAATCGAAGCATTTGAGATGTGGTGCTATAGACGAATGTTGAAAATTAGGTGGACTGATAAGGTAAGGAATGAGGAGGTTCTACGCAGAATGGGAGAGGAAAGGGATATGTGGAAAACACTGATAAGGAGAAGGGACAGGATGATAGGACATCTGCTAAGACATGAGGGAATGACTTCCATGGTACTAGAGGGAGCTGTAGAGGGAAGAAACTGTAGAGGAAGACAGAGATTGGAATACGTCAACCAAATAACTGAGGACGTAGGTTGCAAATGCTAGTCTGAGATGAAGAGGTTAGCATAGGAAAGGAATTTGTGGCGGGCCGCATCAAACCAGTCAGTAGATTGATGACAAAAAAAAAGCTCAAAAACGGCTACTCCAATAATAAAATTTCATTGACGAAAATTGTGTGTCATCAAATTCTGTGTAAAAAGAGCTGCTAACTATTAAAATTTGCTCACTGCTATGCAACGATACGAATAAAAACTTGGAAGTATTCCTAGTGCTAAATTCCTGATAGTGCTTTTTTGTGAAGTCAAATTACTTTTTGACCTCTAATCATCCACATTCGTGCAACTATTTACATTTAAGGGGACTGTTAGGTAATACCTACCTGGGTAATTAGCTCTGTCTATGAATATTAATTAATTACTATGCCGGGCCACATTCATAATCAACAGATTTAAAAAGGAAAAAATGTATGCAATTAATGAAATACATTTTCTACAAACGTTCATTAAGCAGTTATTGCCTGCATTTACATTCATTTATAGTTTTTTTTATGTTTTCCTCCGTTTCGGCCGGTCGGAGTGGCCGAGCGGTTCTAGGCGCTACAGTCTGGAACCGCGCGACCGCTACGGTCGCAGGTTCGAATCCAGCCTCGGCCATGGATGTGTGTGATGTCCTTAGGTTAGTTAGGTTTAAGTAGTTCTAAGTTCTAAGAGACTGATTGTTGTGTTGGCAGAAGAGCCAACACCGTGTTAGTAGAGGAGGCCAAAATGCACGCGTTTTAGCTCACGCAGGCTGGCGTGAGGAGGGAAGAACTATACTGACGTGAGGTCTGGAACATGACAAGGAATTAGAATTCAGAAAGCGGACGTACTTAGTTTGATACTTAACTCTATCCATTAATGATGAACGTCGCCCTTGACGGTACATGATTCACAATATTATCTGTTCAGATTATAGTAACTGAATTTGGCGCCTTGCTAGCTGAAGGCTATGCTAAACTGCCCTCTCTGCAAATGAGAGCGTATGTAGACAGTGAACCATGGCTAGCAAAGTCGGGTGTCCAACTGGGGCGAGTGCTAGAGAGTCTCTCTAGACTAGACCTGCCGTGTGGCGGCGCTCGGTCTGCAATCAATGACAGTGGCGACACGCGGGTCCGACGTATACTAACGGATCGCGGCCGATTTAAAGGCTACCACCTAGCAAGTGTGGTGTCTGGTGGTGACACTACACTGATGACCTCAGAAGTTAAGTCACATAGTGCTCGGAGCCAATTGGACCATTTGAACCTGCGTTTCGGGACAGATTGTCTCAGTAGGCAACGTAACGTCGATCCAAATCGATTCCTTCCTCGACGATGTCGACGTCATCGGCGATTACTGCCCAATCAAGGAAGATATCTTCTTCTGTTACATAGTTAAGGCACAAAAGTCCCTTGTAATCGCTGGATTTAGCCAAACACTTTATGGATGCTTTCCTGCAGGAGCAAGACGCTTGGCAGGATACTGCGATGATGGTTGGCTGGTTGCAATCCCAGTCTCCAGACCGTTTTTGCGGTCTTTCATCCCTATTTCTACGGATCTAGGTGATTGTTACCCCAGATCTGAGCCTCCAAACCGTTTTTGCGGTCTTTCATCCCTATTTCTACGGATGTATGTGATTGTTACTCCAGATCTGAGCCTCCAGACCGTTTTTGCGGTCTTTCATCCCTATTTCTACGGATCTAGGTGATTGTTACCCCAGATCTGAGCCTGCAAGTAGACCGAGAGGCAGCTTCAGTGGGAGACGAACATGCGAAACTGAAGTTTTTCTTTTTTCGATAATGTTCTCTGGAACAGTTGCACAGGAATTTCATTCAAAGGTTCGGAGTTGCGTAAGTGTACACACACACACACACACACACACACACACACACACACACACACACACACACACACATACAATGAACTGCACTCCTGCAGGTGTAGCGTCGGAATACATGAAGTCTGAGGAACGTGCGGGAGGTTCGTGTTATTTTGAAATGTCTTTATAAATTTGATTTTGCCCTGTAGAAAAAGGCTGAGGTGATTCCCAGAGCCAACGAAGGCGTGGGAAATAATACGCGTATTTCGGCTTCTGTGGGGAGTTTAGAACTGTTGGGGGTGTGAATGTTTCTTGGTCGCCTTTCCAGGCTTCATAAGGAAGATACTGGTGATCGTGTCTTTATGTTCACTACTATCAGCAGTGAGTGAGTGAGTGAGCAGGAGCAACAAACCAGTATATCCCCCTACAATGAAAGCGTTGCCTCCCTATCTCGGCTTCTCCATGGCTTTGCCCACAATCAAGGGGTCTGCCTTCTCGATGACCTGCTTGATCTGATGCTCGACACCATACATTTTCTTCTGTCTGCACTGAAATAAGAAATTTCTTATTAAGTTCATTTAAATAAGAAACGTAATTTTGGCACAGTTGTTCACATTGTTTCGTCGAACAAAACAGAAGCAGATGATATAAAGCACGGTCTTCGGTCACGTTCAACAGATTTAATGTTTTTTCAGCTCTCTCCTCAGGTTGTTCCAACACTACGGTACACCTGAACCAAAAGTGTTTTTTGACGATGTTCGCCTACTTTTCAACGATGGATTGTACTCAGTACGGGGTAAGAGGAACCCACCGTCAAGGGAGAAGTATCCGCTGCTTGTGATTTTAACCCTGATTGGACTGAACACTTTAAAGCGAACGGATTTTCTTATCTTGCGTATTACGCCGTTGCATCTAAACGAGTTACTGGAAACAGACAAAGGATCCTCGCACTGACGTTCTCAGGCAGCACGCATCCAAAGTGGAAGTTAAAAGAACATTTCGATGTATAATGCTCACTGTAACAAATAATTTATATGTATTTGCATTAACTGAATTTCAAAAGGGTACTTACTTTTGTGAGGAAAAAGATAATTATGATTTATGCCATAATAATGATTATTCAAAGAGTGTGAAATACTATCTGTGGCGGAGGTTGTGAAAACCGCCACAGAAGAAACGATATGTACACTACTGGCCGTTAAAATTGCTACACCAAGAAGAAATGCAGACGATAAACGGGTATTCATTGGACAAATATGATGATGATGAGTCCCATACTTCTATACAGAGCGCAGGGGAGCGACGCGGGAGACCCGCGCCGCCATACTAGGCAAGGTCCTAGTGGAGGTGGTTTGACGTTGCCTTCATCCGACCGTAATGGGGATGAATGATGATGATGAAGACGACACAACAACATCCAGTCATTTCGAGGCAGGAAAAATTCCTGACACCGCCGGGAATCGACCCCGGCACCCCGTGCTCGGGAAGCGAGAACGCTACCGCGAGACCACGAGCCGCGGACTCTACAAATATATTATACTAGAACTGACATGTGATTACATCTTTACCCAATTTGGGTGCATAGATCCTGAGAAATCAGTACACAGAACAACCACCTCTGGCCATAATAACGGCCTTGATACGCCTGGGCATTGAGTCCAACAGAGCTTGGATGGCGTGTACAGGTACAACTGCCCATGCAGCTTCGTCACGATACCATAGTTCATCAAGAGTAGTGACTGGCGTATTGTGACGAGCCAGTTGCTCGGCCACCATTTCCCAGACGTTTTCAGTTGATGAGAGATCTGGAGAATGTGCTGGCTAGGGGAGCAGTCGAACATTTTCTCTATGCAAAAAGGCGCGTACAGGACCTGCAACATGCGGTCGTGCATTATCCTGCTGAAATGTAGGGTTTCGCAGGGATGGAATGAAGGGTAGAGCCACGGGTCGTAACACATCTGAAATGTAACGTCCACTGTTCAAAGTGCCGTCAGTGCGAACAAGAGGTGACCGAGGCGTGTAATCAATGGCACCCCATACCTTCACGCTGGGTGACACGGCAGTATGGCGATGACGAACACACGCTTCCAATGTGCATTCATCGCGATGTCGCCAAACACGGATGCGACGATCGTGATCCTGTACACAGAACCTGGATTCATCCGAAAAAATGACTTTTCGCCATTCGTGCACCCAGGTTTGTCGTTGAGTAGACCATCGCAGGCGCTCCTGTCTGTGATGCAGCGTCAAGGGTAACCGCAGACGTGATATCCGAGATGATAGTCCGTGCTGCTGCAAACCTCGTCGAACTGTTCGTGCAGATGGTTGTTGTCTTGCAAACGTCGCCATCTGTTCACTCAGGGATCGAGACGTGGCTGCACGATCCTTTACAGCCGTGCGGATAAGATACCTGTCATCTCGACTGCTAGTGATACGAGGCCGTTGGGATCCATCACGGCGTTCCGTATTACCCTCCTGAGCCCACCGATTCCATATTCTGCTAACAGTCATTGGATCTCGACCAACGCGAGCAGCAATGTCGCGATACGATAAACCGCAATCGCGATAGGCTACAATCCGACCTTTATCAAAGTCGGAAACGTGGCATCACAACACGAGGCATCACATCAACGTTTCACCAGACAACGCCGGTCAACTGCTGTTTGTGTATGAGAAATCGGTTGGAAACTTTTCTCACGTCAGCTCGTTGTAGGTTTCGCCACCGGCGCCAGCCATGTGTGAATGCTCTGAAACGCTAATCATTTGCGTATCACAGCATCTTCTTCCTGTCGGTTAAATTTCGCGTCTGTCGCACGTCATCTTCGTGGTGTAGCAATTTTAATGGCCAGAAGTGAAATTAAAAGTGACAAAGACTGTACAAGGATTAGTTAGATATAAATAGGCAATATATTGTAATAGAATCGCTTGTCTTCTGCACTGACTGAAAGGGAGAGGAACCCGTGACGTTGCATTAGGCTCTTAGGTAGTCTTCATTTGTCATAAGTTGATGATCGACGCCATTTCTAGCTGGGATTGTAAAAGGTGTCTAAAGATATTAATTGCTTCTGTTAAAACAGATTTATCTAGTAAAATCTGTTTGTCACAACTACTGCAGAGTTCGCACCGGACAATACCAATTTTATTTAAGAAATTTCAGCATTTTATTGGATATCGCTGGCGGTGCGGAGCTTTGCTGCGAGCGAGCAGTCTGCAGCAGCGGCAGATTTAAATATACGATCGAAATAACGACCACATCCTAAAAAGGGTAAAGGTAGAGGTAAAGGAAAATAATTAAGTGTTTCTCTTCATAATATTCTAGACGCAGAATAAAAAGAGATAGTGGATTTTATCTTGTGCATTCACAGATGGATACAAGCTGCAGCTTTTGTAAATTTTCATTCAGAAAAAGTGATAAATTCTGAACATATCGTAAAGTATATTTAAAAGTGGATCATTTCCATGAGAGCTTAGCAGGATAAAAAAAAGAAAACATTTTCATATAGTAAAGATACTCTTACGCTTCAAAGCTAGTCGGCGTATATCCAGTAAAACAAAAATCCACTGCAACGTGAAAATGTTTGCTAAGTTCGATGGACAATAATATTTACATTCTTGCACAAACAGCTTTCGTACTTAAATTAAAGTAAAACTTGAAAGGTCTCTGTTGGATTCCTTTCATGTTAATTTCTTAAATGTGTTGTCATTTACGGCATACATTCCACTTCTAAATTTACTGTGGTGTTTCTGACTCTATCTGGGAGGATACTGAGCAGTGGAACGTGTTACTTTTACACATAAACAAGAACGATCTGTCATACTACTACACTTTAAAACACAGTTTATATGTAATTCATGTCACACATTCTCATACGGAACCTACATCCGCTTTCTGTTATATACTGTATATGATAAGATACTGTCATTCCCCTTCCCTTCTGTGTGAGACGATGAATGAGCAAATGTATTTATAGTTGCTTGCTTGATTGCAGCAGACAAGCCTGTCTGCTAGAGAACAGTAGGACCAACGTCGGAACAGGTAGCTACGCTTTCTAAAAGCAGAGAGGTTTCTATTCTTAGTATGGTCCTGTCCGTCCCTTGTCATGTTGGTATAGGAAACTGCCTCGCTGGTCACCCCACGTGGGGTGTACTTTGTGAGACCAGCACCACGTGCTTATACAATTGTTTGACCCATCAGGTTAATAGTAAGACGATAGTAACCAGTTTGAGGTTTTTCTTTTGTAAATTGCGTTACGATGTAATTTATTTAAATTATCAAAATTATTGTGGAGTCACACTCTTTGTGTAAACCAAGTTGACCACGTGAAGCATGTGGTGTAAGCATCAAAGTAGCCCTCAGATATTCTTTTCGGGAAGATTTCACAGAGAGTTAGTATGAACTTAGTATACCAGTGTGTGGTAATTTCATGACGGACAGGATTGCGCTACGAACGTAACTTCTATGGGTGAAAATTGAATAGAGTGGTTGTGGTTAATTTCCTCTTGCATATGTTTCAACGTTCTTCATGTGTTATTTTATGAATGCCGTGTTGTATGTAGTCTCCCAATCTTGACTCCCTATTTGATGTGTTCCGTAAGATTACAAACTCACATTTACAGAATCCTAAATAAGACACCAGTTTAGAAAATAAATGTCCAAATATAAACTGATTTATTTCTTTTCATTTAAATTGTCTTTCTATATATATATATATATATATATATATATATATATATATATATATATATATATATCACCGGTTATAGTAAGATGAGTACTGAAAGATTATAACTAATGTTAGTCTGCCAGAACGAGATTTTCACTCTGCAGCGGAGTATGCGCTGATATGAAACTTCCTGGCAGATTAAAAATGTGTGCCCGACCGAGACTCGAACTCGGGACCTTTGCTTTTCGCGGGCAGGTGCTCCACCAACTGAGCTACCGAAGCACGACTCACTCCCGGTACTCACAGCTTTACTTCTACCAGTATCTCGTCTCCCCCCCCCCCCCCCCATGAACCATGGACCTTGCGTTGGTGGGGAGGCTTGCGTGCCTCAGCGATACAGATGGCCGTACCGTAGGTGCAACCACAACGGAGGGGTATCTGCTGAGAGGCCAGACAAATATGTGGTTCCTGAAGAGGGGCAGCAGCCTTTTCAGTAGTTGCAGGGGCAACAGTCTGGATGATTGACTGATCTGGCCTTGCAACATTAACCAAAACGGCCTTGCTGTGCTGGTACTGCGAACGGCTGAAAGCAAGGGGAAACTACAGCCGTAATTTTTCCCGAGGACATGCAGCTTTACTGTATGATTAAATGATGATGGCATCCTCTTGGGTAAAATATTCCGGAGGTAAAATAGTCCCCCATTCGGATCTCGGGGCGGGGACTACTCAGAAGGATGTCGTTATCAGGAGAAAGAAAACTGGCGTTCTACGGATCGGAGCGTGGAATGTCAGATCCCTTAATCGGGCAGGTAGGTTAGAAAATTTAAAAAGGGAAATGGATAGGTTAGATATAGTGGGAATTAGTGAAGTTCGGTGGCAGGAGGAACAAGACTTCTGGTCAGGTGACTACAGGGTTATAAACACAAAATCAAATAGGGGTAATGCAAGAGTAGGTTTAATAATGAATAGGAAAATAGGAATGTGGGTAAGCTACTACAAACAGCATAGTGAACGCATTATTGTGGTCAAGATAGATACGAAGCCCACACCTACTACAGTAGTACAAGTTTATATGCCAACTAGCTCTGCAGATGATGAAGAAATTGATGAAATGTATGATGAGATAAAATAAATTATGCAGGTAGTGAAGGGAGACGAAAATTTAATAGTCATGGGTGACTGGAATTCCAGAGTAGCAACAGGGAGAGAAGGAAACTTAGTAGGTGAATATGGATTGGGGGAAAGAAATGAAAGAGGAAACCGTCTGGCAGAATTTTGCACAGAGCATAACTTAATCATTGCTAACACTTGGTACAAGAATCATAAAAGAAGGTTGTACACATGGAAGAATCCTGGAAATACTAGATGGTATCAGATAGATTATATAATGGTAAGACAGAGATTTAGGAACCAGGTTTTAAGTTGTAAGACATTTCCAGGGGCAGATGTGGACTCGGACCACAATCTATTGGTTATGACCTGTAGATTAAAGCTAAAGAAACTGCAAAAATGTGGGAAATTAAGGAGATGGGACCTGGATAAACTGAAAGAACCAGAGGTTGTACAGAGTTTCAGGGAAAGCATAAGGGGACAATTGACAGGAATAGGGGAAAGAAATACAATAGAAGAAGAATGGGTAGCTCTGAGGGATGAAGTAGTGAAGGCAGCAGAGGATAAAGTAGGTAAAAAGACGAGGGCTGCTAGAAATCCTTGGGTAACAGAAGAAATATTGAATTTAATTGATGAAAGGAGAAAATATAAAAATGCAGTAAATGAAGCAGGCAAAAAGGAATACAGACGTCTCAAAAATGAGATCGACAGGAAGTGCAAAATGGCTAAACAGGGATGGCTAGAGGACAAATGTAAGGATGTAGAGGCTTATCTCACTAGGGGTAAGATAGATACTGCCTACAGGAAAATTAAAGAGACCTTTGGAGAGAAGAGAACCACGTGTATGAATATCAAGAGCTCAGATGGCAACCCAGTTGTAAGCAAACAAGGGAAGGCAGAAAGGTGGAAAGAGTATATAGAAGGTTTATAGAAGGGTGATGTACTTGAGGACAATATTATGGAAATGGAAGAGGATGTAGATGAAGACGAAATGGGAGATACGATACTGCGTGAAGAGTTTGACAGAGCACTGAAAGACCTGAGTCGAAACAAGGCCCCCGGAGTAGACAACATTCCATTAGAACTACTGACGGCCTTGGGAGAGCCAGTCATGACAAAACTCTACCAGCTGGTGAGCAAGATGTATGAGACAGGCGAAATACCCTCAGACTTCAAGAAGAATATAATATTTCCAATCCCAAAGAAAGCAGGTGCTGACAGATGTGAAAATTACCGAACTATCAGTCACAGCTGCAAAATACTAACGCGAATTATTTACAGATGAATGGAAAAACTGGTAGATGCGGACCTCGGGGGGGATCAGTTTGGATTCCGTCGAAATGTTGGAACACGTGAGGCAATACTGACCCTACGACTTATCTTAGAAGAAAGATTAAGGAAAGGCAAACCTACGTTTCTAGCATTTGTAGACTTAGAGAAAGCTTTTGACAATGTTGACTGGAATACTCTTTTTCAAATTCTAAAGGTGGCAGGGGTAAAATACAGGGAGCGAAAGGCTATTTACAATTTGTACAGAAACCAGATGGCCGTCATAAAAGTCGAGGGGCATGAAAGGGAAGCAGTGGTTGGGAAAGGAGTGAGACAGGGTTGTAGCCTCTCCCCGATGTTATTCAATCTGTATATTGAGCAAGCAGTAAAGGAAACAAAAGAAAAATTTGGAGTAGGTATTAAAATTCATGGAGACGAAGTAAAAACTTTGAGATTCGCCGATGAAATTGTAATTCTGTCAGAGACGGCAAAGGACTTGGAAGAGCAGTTGAACGGAATCGACAGTGTCTTGAAAGGAGGATATAAGATGAACATCACCAAAAGCAAAACGATAATGGAATGTAGTCAAATTTAATCGGGTGATGGTGAGGGAATTAGATTAGGAAATGAGACACTTGAAGTAGTAAAGGAGTTTTGCTATTTAGGAAGTAAAATAACTGATGATGGTAGAAGTAGAGAGGATATAAAATGTAGACTGGCAATGGCAAGGAAAGCGTTTCTGAAGAAGAGAAATTTGTTAACATCGAATATAGATTTATGTATCAGGAAGTCGTTTCTGAAAGTATTTGTTTGGAGTGTAGCCATGTATGGAAGTGAAACATGGACGATAACTAGTTTGGACAAGAAGAGAATATAAGCTTTCGAAATGTGGTGCTACAGAAGAATACTGAAGATAAGGTGGATAGATCACGTAACTAATGAGGAGGTATTGAATAGGATTGGGGAGAAGAGAAGTTTGTGGCACAACTTGACTAGAAGAAGGAATAGGTTGGTAGGACATGTTTTGGGGCATCAAGGGATCACAAATTTAGCGTTAGTGGGCAGCGTGGAGGGTAAAAATCGTAGAGGGAGACCGAGAGATGAGTACACTAAGCAGATTCAGAAGGATGTAGGTTGCAGTAGGTGCTAGGAGATGAAGCAGCTTGCACAGGATAGAGTAGCATGGAGAGCTGCATCAAACCAGCCTCAGGACTGAAGACAACAACAACAACAACACCTTCCAAACTTTGCAGAAGCTCTTCTGCGAACCTTGCAGAACTAGCACTCCTGAAAGAAAGGATA
The DNA here is from genome assembly GCF_023897955.1 of Schistocerca gregaria. Taxonomy (NCBI): domain Eukaryota; kingdom Metazoa; phylum Arthropoda; class Insecta; order Orthoptera; family Acrididae; genus Schistocerca; species Schistocerca gregaria. Next base: position 112,426,257 of record NC_064928.1, on the reverse strand, counting down.
TAGCGGAGACATGGCAAGCCACATCGTGGGGGATGTTTCCAGAATGAGATTTTCACTCTGCAGCGGAGTGTGCGCTGATATGAAATTTCCTGGCAGATTAAAACTGTGTGCCCGACCGAGACTCGAAATCGGGACCTTTGCCTTTCGCGGGCAAGTGCTCTACCAACTGAGCTACCGAAGCACGACTCACGCCCGAGTTCGAGTCTCGGTTTATTAACAAAGCCACAATTCGGTTATAATGTATGAGTGCTGACACAGCTATACAGGGTGTTACAAAAAGGTACGACCAAACTTTCAGGAAACATTCCTCACACACAAATAAAGAAAAGATGTTATGTGGACATGTCTCCGGAAACGCTTAATTTTCATGTTAGAGCTCATTTGAGTTTCGTCAGTATGTACTGTCCTTCCTCGATTCTCTGCCAGTTTGCCCAATTGAAGGAAGGTAATGTTGACTTCGGTGCTCGTGTTGACATGCGACTCATTGCATCAGGCACATCAGTACGTAGCATCAACAGGTTAGTGTTCATCACGAACGTGGTTTTGCAGTCACTGCAATGTTTACAAATGCGGAGTTGGCAGATGCCCATTTGATGAATGGATTAGCACGGGGCAATAGCCGTGGCGCGGTACGTTTGTATCGAGACAGATTTCAGGAACGAAGGTGTCCCGACAGGAAGACGTTCGAAGCAATTTATCGGCGCCTTAGGGAGCACGGAACATTTGAGCCTATGATTCGCGACTGGGGAAGACCAAGAACGACGAGGACACCTGCAATGGACGAAGCAATTCTTCGTGCATTTGACGATAACCCTAATGTCAGCGTCACAGAAGTTGCTGCTGTACAAGGTAACGTTGACCACGTCACTGTATGGAGAGTGCTACCGGAGAACCAGTTGTTTCCGTACCGTGTACAGCGTGTGCAGGCACTATCAGCAGCTGATTGGCCTTCACGGGTACACTTCTGGGAATGGTCCATCCAACAGTGTGTCGATCCTCATTTCAGTGCAAATGTTCTCTTTACGGATGAGGCTTCATTCCAACGTGATCAGATTGTAAATTTTCACAATCAACATATGTGGGCTGACGAGAATCCGCACGCAATTGGGCAATCACGTCATCAACACAGATTTTCTGTGAACGTTTGGGTAGGCATTGTTGGTGATGTCTCGATTAGGCCTCATGTTCTTCCACCTACGCTCAATGGAGCACGTTATCATGATTTCATACGGGATACTCTACCTGTGCTGCTAGAACATGTGCCTTGACAAGTACGACACAACATGTGAGTCATGCACGGTGGATCTCCTGCACATTTCAGTCGAAGTGTTCGTACGCTTCTCATCAACAGATTCGGTGACCGATGGATTGGTAGAGGCGGACCAATTCCGTGGCCTCCACGCTCTCCTGACCTCAACCCTCTTGACTTTCATTTATGGGGGCATTTGAAAGCTCTTGTCTACGCAACCCCGGTACCAAATATAGAAACTCTTCGTGCTCGTATTGTGGACGGCTGTGATACAATACGCCATTCTCCAGGGTTGCATCAGCGCATCAGGGATTCCATGCGACGGAGGGTGGATGCATGTATCCTCGCTAACGGAGGACATTTTGGACATTTCCTGTAACAAAGTGTTTGAAGTCACGCTGGTACTTTCTGTTGCCGTGTGTTTCCATTTCATGATTAATGTGATTTGGAGAGAAGTAATAAAATGAGCTCTAAAATGGAAAGTAAGCGTTTCCGGACACATGTCCACATGACATATTTTCTTTCTTTGTGTGCGAGGAATGTTTCCTGAAAGTTTGGCTGTACCTTTTTGTAACACCCTGTATACAACACAAATGTTACTCCTGTGACGACGTCTGTGATGTAACCACACGACGTACCCTGGAGCCGTGGTAGGAGGCGGCCTGAGCATCCGGGACGTTGCTGGGCCTGTGCTGCCGGCGTATGGAGAGACGGGACAAAATGGCAGTGCTGCCAACTGCTAGCGCTGGGACTCAGGCCGCGTGGAGCTGCTGTTAGAGCGAAGGGCGCAACTGACTGACTTCGCAGCGTCCGGCGGTGGCCTAATTGTGAGCGGATGGCTACCCTTGCGGTGCCGCGAAGGCACGTGATCCGCGTTATAATATAGTCCCCTGGCGATACCGCTCCCTGCTGCAGAAGGCACACTGACTGTCGGCGACGTTGGCGCCCCCAGACGCTGAGGAAGCGCCGGGTAGCGGTGGATTCACACGTGACAGAACGTCAAAAGATTCTCCTCTCTACTTCAAACGGCGGCATTCATACGCGCCGTCAACGGAACATCATCGATAAGTCACGTCATGTTAGGTCCCGTCAAGGTTTCTCGGCAAGAATGTTTCGACGGGCGAGCTTGCTTGGCGAGCAACTGTTACGTGAAGTACATAGTGTGAGCTATAGTGAAGCGCCAACGAAACTGGTATATGCATGCATGTTCAAATACAGAGATACGTTAACAGGCAGAATACGGCGCTGCGGTCGGCTGCGCCTATATAACACCACAAGTGTCTGACGCAGTTGTTAGATCGGTTACTGCGGTTTCAATGGCGGGTTATCAAGATTTAACTGTGTTTGCACGTGGTGTTATAGGCAGTGGACGAGCGATGGGACCCAGCATCTCCGAAATAGCAATGAAGGGGGGATTTTCCCGTACGACCATTTCACGAGTGCATCGTGAACATCAGGAATCCGGTAAAATCTCCGACACCGCTGGGGCCGGAAAAAGATCCTGCAAGAAAAGGACCGACGACGACTGAAGAGAATCGTTCAACGTGACAGAACTATAGCCTCCAGCAGATTTCAGTGCTGGGCCATTAACAAGTGTCAACGAAACATCATCGATATGGGCTTTCGGAGCCGAAGAACCCCCTCTCGTCTACCCTTGATGACTGCACGACACAAAGCTTTACACCACGCCTGGCCTGTCGGCACCGACGTTAGACTGTTCTTGACTGGAATCATGTTGCCTGGTCGGACGAGTCTCGTTTCAAATTGTATCGAATAGATGGAGATGAACGAGTATGGAGAGAACCTCGCGAATACCTCCACCCCGCATGTCAGCATGTGATTGTTCAAGCTGGTGGTGTGAGGTGTTTGTATTTGAAGTGATATGGGACCCCTAGATACGTCTAGATACAATTCTGGCAGGTGACGTAAGCATCCTGTCTGATCACATGCATCCATTCATATCCATTGTGCATTGCGACAGACTTGGGAAATTCCAGAAGGACAATGCAGACAACCCGCATGTCCAGAATTGCTACAGTGTGGCTCCAGAAACACTGTTCTGAGTTTAAACAATTCCGTTGGACACCAAACTCCCCAGGCATGAAAATTATTGAGCATATCTGGATTACCTTGCAACGTGCTGTTCGGAAGTGATAGCCACCTAGTCGTACTCTTACGGGTATATGGACAGCCCTGAAGGATTCATGGTGCCCGATCCCTCCAGCACTACTTTAGACATTAGTCGAGTCCATGCCGTGTTGACGCCTACACGATATTAGGCAGGTATAACAGTCTCCTTTGCTTTTCAGTGTATTACGAGAGTATTCCCCACTGACTGCTGTTGCGAAAAGATCTTGATATGTACTGGAAGACAATACTAACTTAAAGTATTTTTTCATATTTCTTACACTGAAGGCATACACTGCAAAATAAACGATTCATGTCTTGTTCAGTGCTTCACTCTTGATTTTTCCACTGTAATAGCGAAAAGACAAACTGGTAGTAAAGCTCATGTGGTATGCAGAAATTTAAAATAAGATTGGTAGTAAATTAATAACGAACAGCAGGTAGCAGGAATGTACGTAAACATTGTTCAAGTATACTAAAACGGCACATCTAGGTGTATTGTGGGGAAACGATCAGCTTCTATCAAAGTGAAACTGGAATTGTGAAGCTTGAATTTCTCTTCATAATGTTTATTTGTATCTCGCTTAACTGTTGTTTAGACATTCTGTAATATTTGTAGAACGCTGACTCCTCCTCTTCCAGCTCCCTGTAAAGACTGCAGAACTATCCTTCACAGTCTCGATTTCCTTACATTTTTCTAACCCAGACTCTTTTTGCTCTCTGATCCTCATCAAGTGCAACTTCAATCACTGCAAACTGCGTTAAACTAAAAGTTGCCATTTTATGACGATCTGCCACAAAGTACAAAGTAGCGTCTCTGGTGAGCATTTTATGAAGTAGCGTCACGATGCTCTTCGGAGTAGTGTAAATGCTCAGGAATTCCTCTGACCATCGACGTTCAAAAACGTGACAGTTAGGTGACGGTGACGTTCCGGTAAGTGTGAATCGACCTTAGCTCCGTAGCAAACGGCCCAGGCCATGGAAGGAAGTATCTCGGTGTTTATGAGGGTTGTTTACAGACGTCCTCCTGGCGAGGCGGCTGCCCGCACGGCCTGCCTGGTGTGCGGACACATCGATTGCCAGGCGGATGGACTAAGACAAAGCAGAAATATGACTTCAGCTGTTGTCCAAAAGGATTCGACGAAAATTGTATCGGGACTGACACAGACCGGTTCACCGCTCACCTTAACTGTATACTTCACAGCTCAGGGGCGCACTACTCGATTGTTCCTCAGGAAAAGCACTTCTGTACAGTTTTGAAAATAGTTCACATAAATATATTGGCAGGAATTTATCACTACGAACACTTGCATGTTTTATTGGTATCTTTCCACAGTAGTGAGCGTATCTTAAAATCTAGCTCTTTTTATGCAGAATTTGAAGCTCTACAACTTTCGTGCATGACACTCTTCACACGAAGTAGCTGTTTTTTGGAATAGTAGTTTTAACATGAGCATCACTCACCTTTCCACCCAGCTGATAAAAATTGCCGACCTTTGACGATCGGATGAACCGCTTTCAGCTTTTAAGTTGGTCATTCTACCCCACATTTTATGCTGTTTTATTATGATATTCGAAAATTTTCTGCAGGAATCATCGATTTTGAATTATAAGCAAAGAACTGGAAAAAAATCCGAAACCTTCCTGGTTCGAAAGTTCACACAAGCCAGGAACTCTTAACTATTCTTTGGGATGCCTAACGTCGATTGCGGATGTTTATTGGGCACCATGACCTTTTTTCCAGCTAATTTTCATGTGATACTGGACAAGATGGTGATAATGAGTCCTATGCCTTGGAACATTTTCGTGGATTGTGCCTGTGCACCTGACTGGTAGTCAAACACAGAACCTTGTCTTTAATGGCCAATGTTCTTACTATCTGATCTAGGCAGGAATGATGAGTTACCCGCCCTCACAGCTTCACTTTTGCCAGTACCCCTCTACGGGAAAAAAACTACAGAAAAATTCTCACATCCATTTTCACACAGATAGTCCGTCAGTAAAGCAATGCTTCGCTCTCGTCACCCACCACAGAAAACTGTAAAGATGTTAGTTGGCAACGGCCTCAATGCTAATGACTGCTGGAGAAATACATGGCAGAGTAATGGTACGACGGAACAAGTTACGGTGCGGAGCATATCGACAAGCCACCTGGCGTTAAACTACTACGCAAGATCTGGTCAATTCTTAATCGAATAAGATTTAAACCTGGCAGGTATGACGGGGCTCTGCATAAGTGGGAGAGAATAACTTGGCCACGCTGTGGTTGCGGCACTGAAAAGCAAATCGTTCACCACGTAGTTCAAGAATGTCCTTTGAGAGCTTACCGTGGCGAACCAACAGAGCTCTTAGTCATGACGGAGGGATAAATAGACTGCATTCCTATCCTGAATATGTGTTTGTAGTTTGAGGTACCTGCAGATATTAATTTCTAGTGATGTAGCCATGCACTTAACTAATAGACTTGCCGAACTATGTACCTCTCCTGCATACGATGCTCTATTCTAGTACTCTTGGAAGAAAAAGAACATGTTTTATGTCCGTGAATTATGACGGTTTTGGAGAACGAAAATCTCCTCTATAAAAAGCACCATGGATTCTCGGACCAGACATCTCGCGAAACTTAGCATAGTGCCAAGACTGATGTCCTGCATCGGATTAGATTTGTTGAAACGATTCCCATATTTATTTTTAATTGATCACGGCTGAAAGAGCCGACTTAAAGAGGGTGATCTTTTAACTGACAGCGGTTGTTAATTGAAAGCACTAGCTACGCTGACTTTACCACATCGCTTTATCAATTGTTCCTTCACTACATGTGCGCGGTCATTCTAGATTATGACTTCATTATCAAACGTGAAGCCCTATGATTTTGGTAGGCAGACCAGGCAAAGCAAACACAGAAGAAAAGCTAAAATCCGAGACCACCATGTAGTGACGAATTTATTTACTTCAATATGAATTCTTAGCAAGCAACTTACTTAACATGTTTCCTCTATAAAAGAAAAGGAATTCGGAATAACCTTGATTGACAATGAATTTAGCGTTCATCAATCTAGTTATTTACTACCAAAGGTTAATACCGAACAGAACATTATCAGCACTGCTGACTGATCAATCCTAGCTGGTAGAGTCAATCTGCCTGATGACGAGCAGGGAAAGCCTGTTTATACACATGGATCCTGATCTACTTAAGAATAGGTTTAGTGTCATGCACCAGTGTTAGTCTATCAGATCGACAGTGAAATGCAAGAGGGACACTGACAGTAAAATTCTGCAAGCTTTTGTTTAATACCAAACAACAGCACTTGTTAGATGGCGGTCCCGAGATCTCTCCAGCTAATGTGCATGCCAACTAAATAGCACTGGAGCCGGACCACATGTCACTCCATACCATAGCGAGGAATGAGAAATTCACTCTGGATCACGACGGGGTTAAAAAAAAAAGAATTAATGCTGCGCACATCTAGCTGAATATAATGATTTTAGATAGCGAGGATTGATACAAGTCAAACTAATAAATAATATAGAGCCTCTACATGAAAGAATACAAGACCACACAACAAACTGAATTCATGGTACTGAGGTTCACTAGAAATAACAAAATTTCACATGTAAAAAGTAATTTAAATATTGTGAAATGTAGACGATGAACTGTCTAGACAAGAAGAGTATAGAGGCGTTTGGATTATAGTGCTAAAGAAGAATGCTGACTAGATGCTCAGATAGTGTAACTAATGAGAATATACTGAACATGATTCGGGAGACAAGAAATTTGTGGCGCGACCTGACCAGAATAAGGGATCGGTTAACAGCGCACATTCTGAGACGTCTAGTGATTAGCAGTTTAATATTAGAGGGAAGTGTATAGGATAAAAATCGTAGACAGAGACCAAAAGATGATACAGCAAGCACATTAAGAAGGATGTAAATTGCAGTAGTTATTCGAAGAATAAGAGTCTTGCCAGGACTTGTTATACGTATCAGACGGCATGAGGCTGCTGACCAAAAATGAGTATACAGAAAAATAAAATCAAGTCAGGTGTCCAGTAGAATTCCTCCTCCAAGCATTGGCATCTGAAAGAAATATGAAGCTATAGAAAAAATTAGTACAGAATAGTGACAAGTAAGTGAATGACAAATTTATTGAAGAGGTACGAAAGTTATTCATTCTACATCTACATCTACTTCCATACTCCGCAAGCCGCCTGATGGTATGTGGCGGAGGGTACCCTGAGTACCACTATCGGTTCTCCCTTCTATTCCAGTCTATTGTTCGTGGAAAGAAAGATTGTCGGTATGCCTCTGTGTGGGCTGTAATATCTCTGATTTTATCCTCATGGTCTCTTCGCGAGATTTACGTAGGAGGGAGCAATATACTGCTTGACTCTTCGGTGAAGGTATGTTCTCGAAACTTCAACGAAAGCCCGTACCGAGCTACTGAGCGTCTCTCCTGCAGAGTCTTCCACTGGAGTTTATCTATCATCTCCGTAACGCTTTCGCGATTACTAAATGATCCTGTAACGAAGCGCGCTGCTCTCCGTTGGATCTTCTCTATCTCTTCTATCAAGCCTATCTGGTACGGATCCCACACTGCTGAGCAGTATTCAAGCAGTGGGCGAACAAGCGTACTGTAACCTACTTCCTTTGTTTTCGGATTGCATTTCCTTAGGATTCTTCCAATGAATCTCAGTCTGGCATCTGCTTTACCGACGATCAACTTTATATGATCACTCCATTTTAAATCACTCCTAATGCGTACTCCCAGATAATTTATAGAATTAACTGCTTCCAGCTGCTGACCTGCTATTTTGTAGCTAAATGATAAGGGATCTATCTTTCTATGTATTCGCAGCACATTACACTTGTCTACATTGTGAATGGACGCGCCACTTCCTTGCAGTCATAACTCAACACGTCGCTGTTAATGAGCGAAATCGACAGATCTAAATATAGTTTCAATAGGATCCCAAGATAGAACCGTTAGTATTTACAATACACTGACATAAAAAAAAGGTTTGAATCACCCCGGTTCCCAGAACTGAAGATAGACGTTGACTGTGGCTATTGTATCACAGACGTAGTACCTTTCACTGTTCGGAGAAGTCACAAAACCCGCCCAAAGGTGGTTCAAATGGCTCTGAGCACTATGGGACAACATCGTAGGTCATCAGTCCCCTAGAACTTAGAACTACTTAAACCTAACTAACCTGAGGACATCACACACATCCATGCCTGAGGCAGGATTGGAACCTACGACCGTAGCGGTCGCGCGGTTCCAGACCGAAACGCCTAGAGCAGCTCGGCCACACCGACCGTCCCCACCCAAAGATATAAACAACCATGTATGAGCAGCGCCTATTAAACGGAGAGGATCCGACAGCCGGTTCCAGTCATTCCACCAGGAAGGAGGTACACGGCTCGTGTTGTCTGTAATTCAACCGTGCCTAGACGGTCAATACCGCGGTTCGGGCGCGTCCGTATTGTTACTTTCTGCCAGGAAGGGCTCTCAACAAAGGAAGTGACCAGGCATCTCGGAGTGAACCAAAGGGATGTTGTTCGAACATGGAGGACATCCAAAGAAAGGAACTCTCATTGACATGCATCACTCAGGCCGCCTAAGGGCTACTACTGCAGTAGATGATCATTACCTAAGGATTTTGGCTCGGAGGAACCCTGACAGCAACGCCTCCATGTTGAATACTGGTTTTCGTGCACCCACAGGACGTCTGTTACGACTCAAACTGTGCGCAATAGGCTATATGAGGCGGAATTTCACTCCAGACGTCCATGGCGAGGTCCATCTTTGCAACCACGAGACCATGCAGCGCGGTACCGGTGGGCCCAACAGCATGCCGATTGGACCGCTCAGGATTGGCATCAGATTCACTTCACTGACGAGTGTCGCATGTGCCTTCAACCAGACAATCGTCGGAGACGTGTTTGGTGGCAACCCGGTCAGGCTGAACGCCTCAGACACAGTGTCCAGCGGCCGGTCGGTGTGACCGAGCGGTTCTAGGCGCTTCAGTCTGGAACAGCGCTGCTGCTATGGGTGCAGGTTCGAATCCTGCCTCGGGCATGGGTGTTTGTGATGTCCTTGGGTTAGTTAGGTTTAAGTAGTTCTAAGTCTATCGGACTGACGACCAGAGATGTTACGTCCCACAGTGCTCAGAGCCATTTAGACAGTGTCCAGCGAGTGCAGAAAGGTGGAGGTTCCCTGCTGTTTTGGGGTGGCATAATGTGGGGCCGACGTACGCCGCTGGTGGTCATGCAAAGAGCCATAAAGGCTGTACGATACGTGGATGTCATCCTCCGACGTATAGTGCAACCACATAGGCATCATATTGGCGAGGCATTCGTTTTCATAGACAACAATTTGCGCCCCCATCGTGCACATCTTGTGAATGACTTCTTTCAAGATAACTACATAGCTTGACTAGAGTGGCTAGGATGTTCTCCACACATTAACTCTATAGAAGACGCCTGGGATAGACTGAGAAGGCCTGTTTATGGACAACGTGACCCACCAACCACTCTGAGGGATCTATGCCGATCGCCGTTGAGGAGTGGGACAATCTGGACCAACTGCCTTGATGAACTCGTGGATAGTATGCCACAAGGAGTATAGAGATGCATCAATGCAAAAGAACGTGCTACAGAGTATTAGAGGTACCGGTGTGTACAGTATCCTGAACCACCACCTCTGAATGTGTCACTGTATGGTGGTACAACATGCATTGAATGGTTTTCATTAGCAATAAAAAGGGCGGAAATGATGTTTATCTTGATCTCTATTCAAATTTTCTGCACAGGTTCCGGAAATCGTGGAACGGAGAGGTTGCAAAAGTTTTTTGATGTGTGTATATAAATGATTTGGAGGATGATTTCGGAAACTTCCTGAAGCTGTTCGCGTCCGGTGTGGTTGTCTACAAGAAGATAACCACACCGCAACAGTGTAGCGAATTGCGGGAAGACTCGCCGTGGGCCGACTGGTGTAGGGACAGGCTGTTGGCCCTCAACTTAAAGTAGTGCGGATTCACAGGCGAACATGGCCAGTACTATTCGGTTACACAATTGGCGGCAGATCGCTGGAAATGGTAACTAGCATAAAATACCTAGGAGTAAGTATGTGGTACGACTTAATGTGGACTGGCCACATAAAACAAATCGTAGGAAAATAAAACTGGAGAAATCTTAAGGAAATATAAACACTCCACAAAAAGTGGCTGACAAAGTGCTTGTTCTAATGGCTATCGTGTACTGGTCATCGCCTTGGGACTCTTACCACCTAGGTTTAATGGAAGACCCAGAGACGACCCAACGAAGAGAGGCACCTTTAACTACGGAACTGACCAGTGGACGGGAGAGCGCCCATTAGATAACGTTGCAAGAGAGGCATTCTACACTCCTGGAAATGGAAAAAAGAACACATTGGCACCGGTGTGTCAGACCCACCATACTTGCTCCGGACACTGCGAGAGGGCTGTACAAGCTATGATCACACGCACGGCACAGCGGACACACCAGGAACCGCGGTGTTGGCCGTCGAATAGCGCTAGCTGTGCAGCATTTGTGCACCGCCGCCGTCAGTGTCAGCCAGTTTGCCGTGGCATACGGAGCTCCATCGCAGTCTTTAACACTGGTAGCATGCCGGGACAGCGTGGACGTGAACCGTATGTGCAGTTGACGGACTTTGAGCGAGGGCGTATAGTGGGCATGCGGGAGGCCGGGTGGACGTACCGCCGAATTGCTCAACACGTGGGGCGTGAGGTCTCCACAGTACATCGATGTTGTCGCCAGTGGTCGGCGGAAGGTGCACGTGCCCGTCGACCTGGGACCGGACCGCAGCGACGCACGGATGCACGCCAAGACCGTAGGATCCTACGCAGTGCCGTAGGGGACCGCACCGCCACTTCCCAGCAAATTAGGGACACTGTTGCTCCTGGGGTATCGGCGAGGACCATTCGCAACCATATCCATGAAGCTGGGCTACGGTCCCGCACACCGTTAGGCCGTCTTCCGCTCACGCCCCAACATCGTGCACCCCGCCTCCAGTGGTGTCGCGACAGGCGTGAATGGAGGGACGAATGGAGACGTGTCGTCTTCAGCGATGAGAGTCGCTTCTGTCTTGGTGCCAATGATGGTCGTATGCGTGTTTGGCGCCGTGCAGGTGAGCGCCACAATCAGGACTGCATACGACCGAGGCACACAGGGCCAACACCCGGCATCGTAATGTGGGGAGCGATCTCCTACACTGGCCGTACACCTCTGGTGATCGTCGAGGGGACACTGAATAGTGCACGGTACATCCAAACCGTCATCGAACCCATCGTTCTACCATTCCTAGACCGGCAAGGGAACTTGCTGTTCCAACAGGACAATGCACGTCCGCATGTATCCCGTGCCACCCAACGTGCTCTAGAAGGTGTAAGTCAACTACCCTGGCCAGCAAGATCTCCGGATCTGTCCCCCATTGAGCATGTTTGGGACTGGATGAAGCGTCGTCTCACGCGGTCTGCACGTCCAGCACGAACGCTGGTCCAACTGAGGCGCCAGGTGGAAATGGCATGGCAAGCCGTTCCACAGGACTACATCCAGCATCTCTACGATCGTCTCCATGGGAGAAGCCTGCATTGCTGCGAAAGGTGGATATACACTGTACTAGTGCCGACATTGTGCATGCTCTGTTGCCTGTGTCTATGTGCCTGTGGTTCTGTCAGTGTGATCATTTGATGTATCTGACCCCAGAAATGTGTCAATAAAGTTTCCCGTTCCTGGGACAATGAATTCACGGTGTTCTTATTTCAATTTCCAGGAGTGTATATGGCAGAATTGTTTGTTACTGAAATTCTGAGAGTGTGCGATCCGGGAAGACTGAGACACCGTACTTCCTCCCACACGTCTCAGAAAATGACACAAGCGAGAAGTTAGAACTAATACGTAGGTTCTTCCCACACATCATTACCGAATGCAGTAGGGAAGCGTGGGAAATTTGGAGATACTAGAAGTACTCTCCACCACACGTCGTTTGGTGGTTTGCGGAGGGAGTGTGCAGGGCGTCCCAGGACGAATAGCCAATATTCAGGTGTATGACGCGAAAGAGCACCAAAAGTGTCCAGTAAACACTGGCTGCAAAATGAATACATTAAGAGCATGAACATTCACCTTTTCTACTTTGAAACACGTCTCTTCTACAGAACGAGTTGTCATAGTTCTTAAGGCACGCATTTTAGAGCCATGTTTACTAGACTTTTTGGCTCAAATGCTGGTTCCTGCCATACCCCTGGATATTGACCATTCATCCTCGGACACCCTGTAGATGTAGACCAGTGGATTAGCCTGCCGGATTCTTTCCAAAAAAAAAAAAAATCATTCACTGTGCAACAGTGTCGGGTTTTTTAAACTTCCTGGCTATTAATAATTGTATGCAGCACTGTATCTTGAACCCTGAACCTTTCTTTAGGGGCCGGTCATGATTTGTACGTAGATAGCTCAGTTGATTACAGCAAAGGCAAGCGAAAGATAGGCTCAAACTAGCGTTCGTTAACGAATTATATCCAACGTTTTTCGCTAAGAAGGGAAGGGTGAGTACACTTTAACCAATGACAGAAAGGTCAAAGCAAGAGTTCGGACAGTGGCAGGATGGGGAAGTGAATCAGCCGTTCCCGTTTCAAAGCAACCACTCTGACAACCGATTTCACCGACTCAAGGTATTCATGGAAACCTGAATCTGGACAAACAGACGGGGTTCAGTGTGTCAACCACGGTGCCATTTGTGCCGGCGAAGTTGGCCACTTTGACTTAGTGGGTTAAGCAAATCACCAGACTTTTTTCAATAGGTGTGAAAACAAACCGGGGCGGTTCCAGCGAAATACGCCGCTGACCTTTATACTGGTACAGGAAATAACGAAGTTTTACTTATCGCGCGTGCAGAATACAGTACGAAGAACACATGGTTCAGTTTGTAGGAGCAACAAACAAAGGTTCTGACAGGGATAGGAACTGAGCTTGCATGACACTTGCAGGTGCGTCATTCCATGCTGCTTCAACTCTGCGCCAGAGGCGGCTAGTAAGGTGTTGCGTGCCGTCGCTGAACAGCCTGTGTCCCGCTGTTTTCAGTCGCTGAAATATTTGGAGGATGTGCTGGCCAGGTAAAGATTCGAACGCTCTCCGTATTGAAGCAGGTTAGGACAAAATAAGCACAACATGCGTTCTTGTGTTATCTCGTGGAAAAATATCGGATTATGTTACTCTTGGCATCACGGTGTGGAGAGCCGTCGGATTTGACTTCATGTCACGGCTGGTGTTGATTGAGGGCATTCCGATGGCAAAGCGTACGTCACGGACATCCTGCTATCTTGTGTGTTGCCTTCACTCGACTGTACCCTGGTGCCATTTTTCCTTAGGATAATTCTCGTCCTCACATTGCACGAGTCTCTAAGAATCGTGTGCGTGATGTTGAGATATTCAGATGGAGAGCTAGATCTCGAAATCTGTCCTGGGTATCATCCCGGAAATCAACACTGTCCAAGTGCCGGTGTCCGGGATATCTCTCCTCAGGAGAGAATGCGATGTGTTTATGACGCCCTTCCCAGACGAATAGGTGCATGTATCCAGGGTCGTGGTGATATGTGGACTAATACTGCCAAATTCTTTGGAAATTTGACTCGGTTTTGTAATCAGTTCGCTAAGATAACACACCTTTTCGTTTGCTCCTCCCCTTCTGAGTCATTCATTTTTTGTCAGGCCGCTCTTCGCTGGATCTTCTCTATTTCTTCCAATAATCCTACTAGGTAAGAGTCCCAGGTTGGTGGACAAGTATTTTGTCAGCCACTTCTTTTGTGGAGGATTTACATTTCTCTAAGATTTTTCCAATGAATCAGCGTACCATTTTCTTTCCCTTTTTTTTTTTTTTTTTTTTTTTTTTTTTTTTTTTTTTTTTTTGTATGGCCAATCCACTTTGAGTCTCTCTGGATAAGTAATCCTAGGTATTTTACGCCAGTTACCAGTTCAAGTGGGTAATGGAACAATAGTGGATGTGCTGGCCTACGTACGAATGTGCGCGCTACGCAACAGTTCACGACAAACTACCAGTCCCTTCCCTAATCCCTGCTATTCGCTAGTCTTCTTGTGTTGTTACTTCCTTATAAACAAATGGGTACCTGCGAAAAGCTCTATAGAGCTTGCGACATTATCCACCTACATCATTTAAGCGTATTGTAAAAAGTCGTTACTTTCTCAGAGTACTCCTGAAACGAGGACGTCGTGCTGAAAAGTAATGCCCCAGAATATTTTGTTTTGTTCTCAATATCGGTTGAGGTATCACTTCACTGACTAACCTTTTTAGAGGTTACTCTCTATAACTGCCTACTGCTATACTTGTTATTTCAGTGTCTACTCACTAAGGAAACTTCAAACCAACTTGATCATTCTTCAGTATTTGAGGATCGTCTTCTTTTCACTTTGATTGTTCCCATTGATTATTTTCAGTCTACTAATCGATTTTACGACAAATTTCGTGTCAAAGACGCTGTGTACAGGATAGCAGCATTTTAGACGCGAGGTGTGTTGGGGCTTATGGGCGCTCAACATCGAGGTCATCAGATTTTAGACGCGAACCACATCCGTAAGGGCAACTGAACCTGGGAGATTGGCTTGTCGAGGCATGTCGCTATCCTCCAAGCCTGAGCAGATACTGGACGTCCCTAACGCAGGGGTCTCCAAACGTTTTAGTCTGCGGGCCACACTGATACCTCCACGAAGTCATAAGGGCCAAGATCTACCTCGTGGGATTAAAGAACCCTAACACTCCATGACCACAGTAATGTAAGGCTAAAGGAAAGATGAAATCGCAAAAATCTAAGGTTGTGGGAATAGCTAGCACTGAAACGAACTACGATTTTTATTTAATTACATAATTTTGATTGGTGGACGAACCTGACCGAATTTCTGGCATATTTTATTCTGGCGAATTTCACTAACAAAAAAGTATGTCACTGCACATTCTTCACGAAAGCGTCGTGCAAAGTTAACGAAACCTCAAAATCATTGTTAGCAACACTATTACTGCAAGACGTAACAGAGGTAGAGTATGTCAAAGCATTGTTATTTCAAGCAGTGCAACAATAAGTTTAGTTACGTAGTCTTGTAGCGAGTAGCAGAGCCAGAGCATGTATTTGATAGTTCTGTTGCATGATTGTGTCTATGTTGCGAGTGTCCCACGAGTTTTTTTAGTGTTTTATCGCTGTACTAGTGGGTGTGGAACAATTCAAAGTTTGAATTCGAAGAGGCAAGAAAATCGGAAAATCGTAATACGTAACGAAAGTGAAACCTCGCTTAAGAAGCATCTTCCATAATGATTGATTACTAAGGCTAGTCGCCGAAGTGGCGTCCATTTGAAAGACTTGCACCAGACTCGTGAGCAGAATAAAATGCAAAGAGTTTTTTTTTTTACTTAAGATGTTTTCGCCGCCGGCCGCGGTGGTCCAGCGGTTCTAGGCGCGCAGTCCGGAACCGCGCGACTGCTACGGTCGCAGGTTCGAATCCTGCCTAGGACATGGATGTGTGTGATGTCCTTAGGTTAGTTAGGTTTAAGTAGTTCTAAGTCCTAGGGGACTGATGACCACAGATGTTAAGCCCCATAGTGCTCAGAGCCATTTTGTTTTCGCCAAACTAGTCTGTTAACCTTTTTTTCTTTTTCACTATCGCAGGGAGAAAGGTCTGTCTGTTTATTGTGGATAGCTACAAGTTTAACCACGACCTTCTGCTTTGTAAAGATAGAGCTCCGACAATGTCACGATAGGCCTCGAAACTCAATTGTTGGCAGTACAGGCACCACCTCAAACATTTGGCGGGCCGGGTACCAGGGATGTCCAGCGAGCTAACGCGGGCCGGTTTGCCGGCCCTCGCGGGCCGTAGTTTGGAGACCCCTGCGGCCTAACGATAGGCAGTGAAGCTACGGCACAATGTAAGAATGCAGTACTGGCGAAACGAGCGGAGATACTGCAGGAGAACACAGTGTGGCGCGACAGTATTGATCGCGGTTTGGCGCGTTGTGGAGATGCCAACTGGGCCAGAAGAGTGCGGCGTTCCCAGAAGCCACTGAACTCTGCCACAGGGGGGCACTGGCTGCGGGCAGTCCCAGACGAGGGAGGGGGGGCCGGATTACTGGGCCGGTCAATGCAGTAGAGACGAGGCATCCACCAGATAATGCAACACTTTTCTTCTGAGATCAGGTTGGTTTTATTCAGGATTCCAACACACCGTGTTATTGGCTACAAAACGTAGTTGTTCACACAGCCTCCGTTCAACGCAGAGGCCTTACGCCACCTTCCTCGGAGAGCCTGTAGGCCAGCACGGTACCGCTGCGCCAGTCGAAGTCAGCGCCGACATCTCGCTACGTCAACAACCTCCGCATCATCCACTTACTGCCTGCTCCGGAGTGCACCCTTCATTGCACAGACAGATGGAAGTAGAAAGGTGCGAGATCAAGGCTGTAGAGCGCATCACCAAGAACAGTACTGTTAAGTTTTGCGAGCTCCTCGCGGGTCTCGCAGACATGTGTGAAGGCAAGTGTTCTCGTAGAATAACGAGCATTTTTCCTGAAGGTAGCAGGAGTGCGTCATCACTACTAACAGAGAGGTCTAGTTGAGCAGCGAGTTGTTTGTGATTAGACGACCTCGAGTCAGGAAGCAGGCACGTTCCAACACGACAACGGCTACAGCTGTGTGCGGGCGGCTGGCACGCGGGAGATTAGACGTGTTTGGGCGACCTTCTTGGATGAAGTAAGGAATGAAGATTGGTTTTAATGTCCCGTCGATATCGAGATCATTAGAGACGGAGCACGAGCTCGGATTGTGTCATAGGGTTCAAATGGCTCTGAGCATCTGAGGCCATCACTCCCCCAGAATTTAGAACTACTTAAACCTAACCAACCTAAGGACATCATGCACATCCATTCCCGCGGAAGGATTCTAACGTGTGACCGCAGCGCCGGCCGGAATGGCCGAGCGGTTCTAGGCGCTACAGTCTGGAACCGTGCGACCGCTACGGTGGCAGGTTCGAATCCTGCCTCGGGCATGGATGTGTGTGATGTCCTTAGGTTAGTTATATTTAAGTAGTTCTAAGTTCTAGGTGACTGATGACGTCAGAAGTTAAGTCCCATAGTGCTCAGAGCCATTTGAACCATTTGTGACCGTAGCGGCCGCGCGGTTCCAGACTGAAGCGCCTAGAAACGCTCGGCCACAGCGGCCGGCGATTGTGTCAAGAATGGGAAGGAAATCGCCGTGCCCTTTCAAAAGAAGCATCCCGGCATTTGCCTGCAGCGATTTGGGGAAATCACGGAAAACCTTAATCAGGATGACCGGGCGCGGGATTGAACCGTCGTCCTCCCGAATGCGAGTCCAGTGTGCTAACCAGTGGACCACCTCACTCCCTTCTTTTGGCATGAAGACACTTCCCTCCCCCAACGACTCACTGCCAAGTCTCCGTGGACATTCTGCAAGAGCCTATGAATATCTAGGATGCTCAGGTTTTCCGCCAAAAGAAGCTCAATGACAGCCCTATGCTTGGAACAAACCTCCGTTACAGACGCCATTTTGAAGGCTACTTACAGAGCTGCCATCTATCGGAACTACATCAAACTATAGCGGCCGAAGCCGTATGTTCCACCGTATTGAACCAAAATAGGTTGAGAAAAAAAAAAAGTGTGTTGCGTCACTTATTGAATGCGCCTGGTACTTGTCACTGACAAGGGAAGATCTCAGACACGGCCAACCGATTCGGCACGCATTTGACAGGTCGCTTGTGTGGAACTTAAAAATTAAGGCTTGAAGATATTTTGGTTCAAATCCCCACCCCGTTTTTGCGAAGACTACCCCTAAAGTTCAAGACGAGCAATCGACTTGAAATTCACGAGGTCGACAGATAATTGAAAACTGAACATTTTTCATCATTATACTGTGAATGGTGTATGCAAACCCATATTTTGCTAGAAATCGAGGAAAGAAACTCTTGCGGCTGCTGCTTATGTGCCCAGAAGTTAGAACGCTGTTCAGCGAAAGCGCCGCTGGTTTGGCTACCAAGAAATCTGGCTGGCAAGCAGAGGACCCGTGTCCGATTTTTAAATGTATTTTGCTCCCTTTTCTGCTTTGCACGTTTTTACTTTCGAAGTTGATAGAATAGGAGGGCTAACAAGGTAAGAATAACAATAAGGAGTAATAACAAAGTAGGCGAACAAATTTTGCAGTGTCGTAAGCTATCGATACTGTCGGAGTCGGCGCATCGATGTATATTCGTGCAAACGCCACGAGCGGCGCTTTGAAAATCGCCGCCAATGCAGATCCAGGCCGCCGACCAATGACGACCTCCAGAACGGTGTTATAAGCCGCAGCCACCTGGACACAAGTCTTCCACTTCAAGATTACTTCTAGTTGCTAGTAGGTGCCAAAAGTTAACCGGGCTGTTGACACTTCTGCCGGCAAACTTTCAGTGTAGGCAGACGCACGCCAGTGTCCGGCTCTGCTTGTAGCTAACCGCGTCTGCCACGAGTTGTCAACAGAGCAGAATTTCTTCATCCACAAGTAGAACACTGTATATCTGTTCAAGTACAATTGTGTCAATAAACATTTTGCTTCCGTGTATAGATTCGTACGGCGACAGATCTCTGGAAACTTTCCACCCATTTATCATTAGCAGCGAGGACGCCACATTTGGCCCCTCGGAACACAGGATCTGCCGACTCGCATCTTTAATTTCGCAATTCATTTGGATTAGTGAAGAATTAAATGTTTAAGGGTCGTTCTATGATAAGAGCTACGAGTTAGACTGCTGCCAATTCGTCGCGAGGGTAGTTGTGTAGTATCATTGCCACAGATACTGCTACAACGCCGCGCCAACACAAGGTTGGCAGCCCGTCGTCTGCCGAGCACAGCGCACTCTGCCGGGCTGTGCAACTCGACGGAACTGGCGTGTGCCTCCTTCACTTCTTAGCTAGATTCCAACCTAGGTAGACGCACTTTTATAATCGGCACTCAGGCAGTTCTGCAATGTTTTCATTGATTCTCTGAGGAGAGCCCATCAGGCTTAGTCCCTGTTAGTTATAGCTGTAGCTGCAGCTCTACAAACTACTGAAAATAAGTAATTTTCATTGTACTATGTGTTTCTTGAATAATAATCCTTCTCTCTAACAGTGTGCGGTACCGCATATTATTGCAACCTGGACTCCTTCAGCTCCTATCAACTCAGCCTCCTACTTATTTGCATTTAGTAACGAGCTGAAAATACCCACGCGTTTTGTGCCTCTAAACAGTCAGACATAATAAGTTGCCCTACCAAAACTACCGTTCGATAGTTTTGTACACTACATAAATGGCACATTGGTAGCATTGATAGGGAAAGTAACATAAATGAATGCGTAAGAGAGGAACTGAGTTCCGACAGATTGTCTTTGTTCTTTTGTTTTGTTTGATTCTTTGTTTTGCATATAATTAGAACCTCACTTCATTAAATGTTAGTCCATTGTGTATTTTACATTCTTAAAAATATTAATTGCGTTTTATAAATAAGAAAAATTAGATGCTCGCCTAACTTCTCAGTTTTTATGCACCCAAAGCAATTACTTTTGATCCAGGAGCATTTTACATGCAAAAACATAAGGTTAATACAATTATTGTTGTTATTTTGTTTTTAATGGAACGTTCTTCATTGTGATCAAACGCGACGGTTTCATGTTATTATTGATAATTGCGAAAGTTGTTTCTGAATAACAGAAATATGTTTTATATAAGTTCGATGAAGTATTGAAGCGATGTTTGATACATTTTTATTTTGTGTTTTTTTCGGCTCTTTGTTGAGTATATTGTGTTTTCTAGTGCTGAATGATACATCTGTATTGTTTTCTTTATTTTTACTACAACATTTCTCTGTTTTGTTTCAAATAAAACCTGAAAGAAACATTGACCATTTCAGTTTTGCTATGAATACTGTTTATTTTCAAGAAACAGACACAATTAGCATGTAGAAAAAAATATCCCATAGGTTAAACGGTCCTTTCAATATCCTCAGTGTCGCCCTAACCGCCGTCTGCTTCACGTCTCCTGTGCAGCGAGCTACCTTAATTTAAGTATTAACTGTATTTTTCTCACTTGTCACTTCTTCTTCGGTGTGTTTTTGCTTTTAGGAAGCTTATTAGTGTTCCATAGATTTCGTGTTTGTTTTGAATTCAGTCAGAGAGAGTCCCTTTAGTCAGCCATAGTGCTAGTAGTGCTAGTGTTTGTTTTCAATACAGTCCAGAGACAGGTAGTGCTATTTTCATTGTTTTCTACAAGCAGTGGTTAGCAATCACAGTTTAGTCAATAATCAGCCGTCTTTAGTGAATTAGCAGTCTAGTTAAAAGTTGATTAAGTCTCTTCAGTAAATTGATTCCTTAGGATGGCTAGGAAGTGTGGCTGCTGTGTACGGATGCAGGAGGAGCTGGCCACTCTTCGCGAACAGCTGAGCGTGTTGAAGGCCGCGGTCAGCCGTCTTCAGGCTGCTGCCTCGGAGTGTAGCGGCAGTGGGGAGTCTGGTGCGTCGCAAGGTACACCCCAGGTGTTACATGCTTCACCCACTGTCCCTGCTGTCGAGACATCTTCGCGGGTACCGGGCGCGGTTGGGCCACCCTCTCCCCAAGGGGAGTGGCGGGTTCAGCGGCGTTCGCGGCGCACGAGGCGGAGGGTCAATGTGGAGGCTGTCCGTGTGGCATCGCCCGCTCTGCCTGTGAGTGGACATGTGGCCGCTCCTTCAGCAAGGTCCGAGCAGGCACACGGTGGGAGGGGTTTATTAGTTATTGGGAGCTCCAACGTTAGGCGGGTGATGGAGCCCCTTAGGGAAATAGCGGAAAGGTCGGAGAAGAAGGCCAGTGTTCACTCTGTCTGCTTGCCGGGGGGTCTCATCCGAGATGTGGAGGAGGCCCTACCGGCGGCGATAGAGATCACTGGGTGCACCCGACTGCAAATTGTTGCTCATGTCGGCACCAATGACTCCTGCCGTCTGGGTTCAGAGGTCATCCTCAGTTCGTACAGGCGGTTGGCGGAGTTGCTGAAGGCGGAAAGCCTCGCTCGCGGGGTGGAATCAGAGCTAACTATTTGTAGTATCGTTCCCAGAACCGATCGCGGTCCTCTGGTTTGGAGCCGAGTGGAAGGCTTAAACCAGAGGCTCAGACGATTCTGCGGAGAGCTGGGGTGCAAATTTCTCGACCTCCGCTATCGGGTGGAGAAATGTAGGGTCCCCCTGAATAGGTCAGGCGTGCATTACACGCCGCAAGCGGCTACGAGGGTAGCGGAGTACGTGTGGAGTGCACATGCGGTTTTTTTAGGTTAGAGAATTCCCTCCCTAGGCCCGACAAGACACCTCCTGAGATGGGGCACATGGAATAACAATATTAGTGTGCTAATAATAAACTGCAGGAGCGTCTATAGAAAGGTCCCAGAACTGCTCTCATTAATAAACGGTCACAACGCACACATAGTACTGGGGCAGAAAGTTGGCTGAAGCCACATGTAAACAGTAATGAAATCCCAAACTCAGATTGGAATGTATACCGCAGAGACAGGCTGGACAGTGAAGGGGGAGGCGTGTTTATAGCGATAAGAAGTGCAATAGTATCGAAGGAAATTGACGGAGATTCGAATTGTGAAATGATTTGGGTGAAGGTCACGGTTAAAGCAGACTCAGACATGGTAATTGGATGTCTCTATAGGCCCCCGGGCTCAGCAACTGTTGTGGCTCAGCACCTGAAGAATAATTTGGAAAATATTGCGAGTAGATTTCCCCACCATGTTATAGTTCTGGGTGGAGATTTTAATTTGCCGGATATAGACTGGGAGACTCAAACGTTCATAACGGGTGGCAGGGACAAAGAATCCAGTGAAATATTTTTAAGTGCTTTATCTGAAAACTACCTTGAGCAGTTAAACAGAGAACCGACTCGTGGCGATAACATATTAGACCTTCTGGTGACAAACAGACCCGAACTATTTGAATCAGTTAATGCAGAACAGGGAATCAGCGATCATAAAGCGGTTACTGCATCAATGATTTCAGCAGTAAATAGAAATATTAAAAAATGTAGGAAGATTTTTCTGTTTAGCAAAAGTGACAAAAAGCAGTTTACAGCTCAACACAAACGTTTTGTCTCAAGTACAGATAGCGTACAATATGCGTTAGATGAGTATGTGCCAAGCAAGATCGTAAGAGATGGGAAAGAGCCACCGTGGTACAACAACCGAGTTAGAAAACTGCTGCGGAAGCAAAGGAAACTTCACAGCAAACATAAACATAGCCAAAGCCTTGCAGACAAACAAAAATTACGCGAAGCGAAATGTAGTGGGAGGAGGGCTATGCGAGAGGCTTTCAATGAATTCGAAAGTAACGTTCTATGTACTGACTTGGCAGAAAATCCTAAAAAATTTTGGTCTTATGTCAAAGCTGTAGGTGGATCAAAACAAAATGTCCAGACACTCTGTGACCAAAATGGTACTGAAACAGAGGATGACAGACTAAAGGCCGAAATACTAAATGTCTTCTTCCAAAGCTGTTTCGCAGAGGAAGACTGCACTGTGCTTCCTTCTCTAGATTGTCGCACAGTTGACAAAATGGTAGATATCGAAATAGACGACAGAGGGATAGAGAAACAATTAAAATCGCTCAAAAGAGGAAAGGCCGCTGGTCCTGATGGGATACCAGTTCGATTTTACACAGAGTGCGCGAAGGAACTTGCCCCCTTTCTTGCAGCGGTGTACCGTAGGTCTCTAGAAGAGCGAAGCGTTCCAAAGGATTGGAAAAGGGCACAGGTCATCCCCGTTTTCAAGAAGGGACGTCGAACAGATGTGCAGAACTATAGACCTATATCTCTAACGTCGATCAGTTGTACAATTTTGAAACACGAATTATGTTCCAGTATAATGTCTTTTCTGGAGACTAGAAATCTACTCTGCAGGAATCAGCATGGGTTTCGAAAAAGACGGTCGTGTGAAACCCAGCTCGCGCTATTCGTCCACGAGACTCAGAGGGCCTTAGACACGGGTTCACAGGTAGATGCCGTGTTTCTTGACACGGTTCCCCACAGTCGTTTAATGAACAAAGTAAGAGCATACGGATATCAGATCAATTGTGTGATTGGATTGAGGAGTTCCTAGATAACAGAACGCAGCATGTCATTCTCAATGGAGAGAAGTCTTCCGAAGTAAGAGTGATTTCAGGTGTGCCGCAGGGGAGTGTCATAGGACCGTTGCTATTCACAATATATATAAATGACCTGGTGGATGACATCGGAAGTTCACTGAGGCTTTTTGCAGATGATGCTGTAGTGTATCGAGAGGTTGCAACAATGGAAAATTGTACTGAAATGCAGGAGGATCTGCAGCGAATTGACGCATGGTGCACCGAATGGCAATTGAATCTCAATGTAGACAAGTGTAATGTGATGCGAATACATAGAAAGATAGGTCCCTTATCATTTATCTACAAAATAGCAGGTCAGCAACTGGAAGCAGTTAATTCCATAAATTATCTGGGAGTACGCATTAGGAGTGACTTAAAATGGAATGATCATATAAAGTTGATCGTCGGTAAAGTAGATGCCAGACTGAGATTCATTGGAAGAATCCTAAGGAAATGCAATCCGACAACAACGGAAGTAGGTTACAGTACGCTTGTTTGCCCACTGCTTGAATACTGCTTAGCAGTGTGGGATCCGCACCAGATAGGGTTGATGGAAGAGATAGAGAAGATCCAACGCAGCGCAGCGCGCTTCGTTACAGGATCATTTAGTAATCGCGAAAGCGTTACGCAGATGATAGATAAACTCCAGTGGAAGACTCTGCAGGAGAGACGCTCAGTAGCTCCGTTCGGGCTCTTGTTGAAGTTTCGAGAACATACCTTCACCGAAGAGTCAAGCAGTATATTGCACCCTCCTACGTATATCTCTCGAAGAGACCATGAGGATAAAATCAGAGAGATTAGAGCCCACACAGAATCATACCGACAATCCTTCTTTCCACGTACAATACGAGACTGGAATAGAAGGGAGAACCGATAGAGGTACTCAGGGTACCCTCCGCCAAACACCGTCAGGTGGCTTGCGGAATATGGATGTAGATGTAGATGTAGATGTAGATGTAGGCAGTTCACCGCTTCCAGTTCTGGAGGGGATTAGTAAGGCACGGATCACATACACAAAGAAAGCGATTGAAATGACGCAACGCGTATAGGTATGCAACACACGTAAAGCACGGGTAACGCAGGTGCGATATTAAGCCGCCAAAGCTTCTAGAAAAACTACCGTTGTCTACGTTAACTTACGGTAGTCTACGGTAATTTTACAACTCCTGTCACGAGGGACAGCAGACAGCGGATCGCGCGACGCTTGTTTGCGAGAAATGGTTCTAATGGCTCTGAGCACTATGGGACTTAACATCTGTAGTCATCAGTTCCCTAGAACTTAGAACTACTTAAACCTAACTAACCTAAGGACATCACACACATCCATGCCCGAGGCAGGATTCGAACCTGCGACCGTAGCAGTCGCGGCCGCGAGAGAGAAGTTTATTTCGAGGCTTCAGAATTGCAATGTGTTTCTGGAAATCCAGAGAGTAATGCCCAACCACGCAGATACAATGACGATACGTAGCACAATACATTGTAAATTATCAGTACCGATTTTTCAGGTGATGTTATCATAGGATTACCTTATCACTCTCCTCTATTTCTACCCACTTCGACACGGAAAAAAAAACACAGTTACAAATAAAAATACTCCCCAGTGAAGCCGGCTGCTGCGGTCTAGCGGTTCTAGACGCTTCAGTCTGGAACCGCGCGACCGCTACGGTCGCGGTTCGAATCCTTCCTCGGGCATGGATGTGTGTGATGTCCTTAGGTTAGTTCAGTTTAAGTAGTTCTAAGTCCAGGGGACTGATGACCTTGCTTAGAGCCATTTGAACCATTTTTGAACTCCCCAATGAGATGTCTTGACCGATAAGCCAGCGCCAGTTTCACTGAACAGCGTTTAGCTTATGGGAACATAGGTGGCAGTGGTAATACACAGGAAGCGAAAGGCTATTTACAATTTGTACAGAAACCAGATGGCAGTTATAAGAGTCGAGGGACATTAAAGGGAAGTAGTGATTGGGAAGGGAGTGAGACAGGGTTGTAGCCTCTCCCCGATGTTATTCAGTCTGTAAATTGAGCAAGCAGTAAAGGAAACAAAAGAAAAATTCGGAGTAGGAATTAAGATCCACGAAGAAGAAATACAAACTGTGACGTACGCCGATGACATTGTAATTCTGTCAGAGGCAGCGAAGGACTTGGAAGAGCAGTTGAACGGAATGAGCAGTGTCTTGAAAGGAGGATATAAAATGACCATCAACAAAAGCAAAACGAGGATAATGGAATGTAGTCGAATTAAGTCGGGTGATGCCGAGGGAATTAGATTAGGAAATGAGACACTGAAAATAGTAAAGGAGTTTTGCTATTTGGGGAGCAAAATAACTGACGATGGTCGAAGTAGAGAGAATATAAAATGTAGACTGGCAATGGCAAGGAAAGCGTTTCTGAAGAAGAGTAGTTTGTTAACATCGAGTATAGATTTAAGTGTCAGGAATTCATTTCTGAAAGTATTTGTATGGAGTGTAGCCATGTATGGAAGTGAAAAATGGATGATAAATAGCTTAGACAAGAAGAGAATAGAAGCTTTCGAAATGTGGTGCTACAGAAGACTGCTGAAGATTAGATGGGTAGATCACATAACTAATGAGGAGGAACTGAACAGAATTAGGGAGAAGAGGAGTTTGTGGCACAACTTTACAAGAAGAAGGGACCGGTTGGTAGGACATGTTCTGAGGCATCTAGGAAACACAAATTTAGCATTGGAGAGCAGCGTGGAGGGTAAAAATCGTAGAGGGAGACAAAGAGATGAATACACTAAGCGGATTCAGAAGGATATAGGTTGCAGTAAGCACTGGGAGATGAAGAATCTTGCACAGGATAGAGTAGCATGGAGAGCTGCATCAACCATTCTCAGGACTGAAGATCACAACAACTACATAGGTATCCCAAAAATACGGGGCAGTTACTTTCTTATCATCCATTTCGAAAGTAGCGGAGCGGGTCATACTTCCTCGGCTCGGCGACCATTGAACTACTAATCAGTTGTACCAAATAACGCACTTTGGGTTTCATCTGCGACTAGTGTAAGCAGTTACTAGTGATTATAAAGCTGCTGAATGAACGGCACTAACATACCTGGATATTGCTCAAGCCTTTACGCTATTACGAGGGTTGAAACTTTATTAGTGGCAACTATTTATTTACAGCTCGTATGCTGTTCAGTTTTGGAAAACAACTTATGACCAGCTCAGAGACAGAAGTGATGACACTTTCTGCACGACCTGACCATCATTTTGCAGGACAATGCTCAAGCACGTACAGTGCAAGCTTTTACTGATTTGTTTGACTGATGGGTCTGCTGAGTGCTCTACCACCTCGATTTCTAAACTGAATGAAATACTTCACGGCATTCGCTTCAAAACTGCTACAAATTCGTCGCTCGAACTGTCAACACAACTGGCACTGCTAAGAGTATCCTACGCCTTCCACATCGCTGACAACGAGTTATACACAATGCTGGTGACTACTTTGAAGGTCAGTAAAACTTTGAAACACGTATCTGTTTTGTACGAGCTGTAAATAAACAGTTACCACTATTAACGTTTCAACTCTCGTAGTTAATAAAACTGCAATTCCGTTGTCAGATTAATTAGTTCCTATCTTAGTGATAGTACTTTTAGTATATTCATTGGTGACACTGCCCCTGATGTCTCACCTACAAGCACCGGCGTGCCACAAGGTTCCCTTTTGGGACTGACATATTTCATTTGGTGTAATTGGTTTATTATTTGTTGCTGTTTTTCGTGGTAGCCTTTTATCTTAAAATTTCCTTCGCTGATTATACGGCGAAATATTACACTGACAACGTACCGAACATTAATGCTAAACTCCAGCAGGCTCTACAACTGCTTGAGAAATGGTTTACGGCATGGCGGGCAGTTATAAATGTGGCCAAAGTCAAGCCACGCTTTATACAAGAAAAAGACAGGATTTACAAAACCCGCTTCATCTATTCAACAAAGAAATTCTTTGGACTGATTCCGCCACAGATCTAGGAGTTCACCTCGATAAAAGTCTTACTTTTAAGAAAGATACAACCGACTCCGCGAATAGAGCACAAAATGTATTAGCTGGCACGTATCCCTTCTCTAAACTGGAAAAACAGTCTCCTACTTTATAAATCGGTAATACGACCAATCTTGTTGTATGCCTAACCCACATGGGGACACGCCGCAACTACACATCTCCACAAACTTCAAGTTGTTCTAAACAAGGTATTGCTTACCATATTGCGTGCTCTATGGTTAGTTAGGAGCACCACGATTCACAAGACTTACAAATAAAGATGGATCCAAAGAAGATCCGATCCAAATCTAAAAGCTTTTATGAGAAACTTCCTTCCTCTACCAACACAGTAATTCGTCAGTTATCCATGTATGATCTCAGTGGCATGCACAAACATAAATGGCCTAAACGGGTGCTGTTATCGCGCAGGTAATCCAAACTGAGGCTAACATCCGGCATGCAATGTCCTAACCATTGTTAAATAGTTATGTAAGTGCCAGTCGCTCGCCATTGTAAAGGATGTTTTGTATATTGCAAATTGTAATGTTATAATAGTAACATTGTGCATTGCAAATTAAGTTTTACTCTTCTGTTTCTCAGTGTATGTTGTCCAGTGGTTGTGTATAAGGCTATACGTAAATATTCAGTAATTTATATTTACTAATGAGCCAGTCCTTGTAACGCAAAAATTGAACCCATGTTCTATACTCAACTGCATTTTGTGATGTTATAGGGTTTTTAATGCCTCTACGGCAAATATTTTTCGCAGTGTTCTCCTACATATATGAAATGTTATGTAGTTGGGTGTAAGAACACTCAGTTCGAAATCCTATAAAATAAAAAGAAAGAAAAAACCTGATGGGTACGTAAGCAGGAAAATATGAGCTTGTGCACCTCATATATCATGATAAAACGTGTTCAGTTTTCAATTACCTGTCGATACTGTCAATAGTGAGCTGATGGCGCATCATGATCATGAACTTTAGGGGTGGTTTTCTGAAAAACAGTGGGGGGCGGGAGGGGGAGGTGTTGAGCCAAAATATGTTAGTCTTTCATTTCGAGTTGTACACAAGCGACAAGAGAAGTCTGCCAGTATGAAACATCTGCTTTCATCTCGGTAAGACACCTCTCATAACGCACGTTTGGAGAACAGCATTTTAAGGCAGTGAATCATTCGCAGTGGGAAAATCGTTAAAAAAGAGAATCAAAGCGTTCGAGATGTGGTGTTATAAAAGACTGTTGAAAAATAGGTGAACTAATAAGCACAAAATTGAAAACACTAGAGGGAGGTGTAGGGGGTGAGGGAAGACAGAAATTGCAATACATCCGACAAACAACACGGCGTCCAAGGTCGTAATCGGAGGAAAGTTTCCGAACAACGAGACCAGAGTCAGACAAGGAGACGGACTCTCGTTTGTTCTTTAACTGTGTCTGAACAGCGACGAGAAATTGAAAGTATGGATGGAATACCACTGCGATGCAACAAGAAAGAAAAACGAGTAGATCTTCTGGCATTTGCAGTTGATAATGCGATCTTGTTAGCATCATCAGAAGAGACGGCTAATCAGACCACCCAACTACAAGTGGCGAAAACGATTTCACAGTACTCTGTCGAGAGGACACAGTGTATGACGAACACCGAGACAATATAAAAAGGGAAAATTCTGATTTTATAGCGCTTTAAATCCCTTGAAGGATGAATGGAAACAGGTCTGACAGAAAAATAGCAACAGGAGCTCGAATAAACAAGATTAAACTTTGCATGTATGCTCACTATGAACGTCTACCACAAGTAGAATCTTTCGATGGAAGCAAAATTGAGACTTTAGCACACAGCGACGCTCCTTACGGCCTTACACACAACACAACGTTTAAATATAACAACAACAGCGGTAATTAAGAGATGTACTTATGTAATGAACGGTTTCACTATTATTTTTAACGGTAATAACAAATACTGAGATAACAGATCGCGGAATAGAAAAGCAACTACAATCGCGAACTACAGAAAAGGCAACAGGGTCAGATGAGATCCCCATAAGATTCTACAAAGATTGTGCTGAAGAACTTGCTCTCCATCTAGCAGCCGTCTATCGTAGGTCAACTTGTGACGTTAGCAGTGCTGCCACTCACCCCCTATCAACGTAAAAACTTTGTTCCCAAGAAATCTTTACTCTAAAGACGTTCCGTCCGTTATCAGTCCGTTGACGACCTGTATGAGTCCTGCCATCTGAAATGCAATGTGGAATGTTTCTCCTTAAAATTTCGCATTTAATGGAGCATTTGCGCTTTTGTTTTGAGTCATTATGACAGGTATGATGCGCCCAGTCACGAATTTCTCTGCGTCGCTAACTTCTTCATCGGAAAGTAGCGCTTGCAACTATTTGTTGGATGTATTCAAATCTATGTCTTCCCCTACAGTTTTACCCTCTACAGCTCCCTGTTGTACCATAAAGGTTATTATCCGGTGTCGTACTACGTGTCCTTTCACCTCTCCCTTGTTCTTCACAGGGTTTTCCACATGACCCTTTCATCGCCGATCTACGGAGGAATTCCTCCTCCTTTACTTTGTCGGTCCACCTAATTCTTACATGCTTCTGTAGTACACATCACAAACGTTTCAATTCCACAATCCATGTTTCACTACCAAACTGTGCCGTGCTTCAAACGTACATCCCAAGGAAATTTCTTCCTCAAACCAAGGCCTATGTTTGATACCAGCAGACTTCTCTCGGCCAGAAATGTTCTCTTTGCCTGTGGTAGCCTGCTTTTTATGTCCTCCTTGCTCCGTCCGTCGCAGTATATTCTGCTCCATTGGTAGCAGAATCTCTTAATTTCGTCTACTTCGTGGTCACCAATTCTGATGTTACGTTTCTCGCTGTTCTCATTTCTGCTACCTCTCAACAGTTATGTCTTGTGCTGGCTTACTCTCAGACAGTTTTCTCTTCTCATTAGTCTGTTCACACCATTCAATAGATCCTGTAATTCTTCTTCACTTTCACTGAGGATAAGAACGTCATTAGAAATTGTTATCGCCGGCCGTTGTGGCCGAGAGGTTCTAGGCGCTTCAGTCCGGAACCGCGCGACCGCTAGGGTCACAGGCTCGAATCCTGCCTGGATGTCTGTGGTGTCCTTAGGCTAGTTAGGTTTAAGTAGTTCTTAGTTCTAGGGAACTGATGACATCAGATGTTAAGTCCCATAGTGCTCAGAGCCATTTGAGCCATTTGAACCAATTGTTATCACTGGCATGATTTCACGCAGAAGTTTAACCCCACTCTTGGATCTTTATTTCCTTGATTACTCCTTCAGTGTATAGATTGAACAATAGGTGAGAAAGACTGCATCCCTGTTTAATCCGAACACTTCGTTCTTGGCGTTCCAGTGTTATTTTTCCTTCTTGTTTGTTGTACATACTTTAGATAACCCTTATTTCTCTATAACTTACTTCTACTTTTCTCAGAATTTCGAACATCTTACAGCAGCACACCATCGAACGGTTTGTCTCGGTCAACATCTACAATGAATGTGTTTTGATTTTTGTTCTGTTTTTCTTCCATTATCAAGCGCAACGTCACAACTGCCTTTTTGATGCCTTAAACTTTCCTAAAGCCATACTGATCGTTCTCCACCAGATGCTCAGTGTTCTTTTCCATCCTTCTGTGTATTATAATTGTCAGCAGGTTGCACGCATCAGCTACTAAGCTGATTGTGTGATACTTACGCACTTATCTGTCCTTGCTATCTTCGGAATTGTGAGGATGATATTTTTGCGAAAGTCTGACGGTATCTCCCCAGTCTGGTACACACTGCTGCTCAAAAAAATTTCAATTCTTTGGAAGTGACAAGCGCCAACGTCAAATTTGTGTTAAGTACATTTCAGTACATTTCAGTGGAACCGTAAATATTACGTAGGAGTACCGTCACTCCGTACACAAGGAAAGGCTACACTGTGGATTGCTCACTCAGAAATCGCATTTGAAAATTCTTTATTTGCGAGAGGATCAGGTTGTGCCTCGTGTGAAAAGGAGCAAAGGCAACTAGCAGGTGTTGGTCGATATTTCAACAGCGTCGTACGGACGTAGTATGGATGGGTTCAAAAAAATAGTTCAAATGGCTCTGAGCACTATGGGACTTAACTGCTAAGGTCATCAGTCCCCTAGAACTTAGAACTACTTAAACCTAACTAACCTAAGGACATCACACACATCCATGCCCGAGACAGGATGCGATCGTGCGACCGCAGCGGTCGCGCGGTTCCAGACTATAGCGCCTAGAACCGCTCAGCCACTCCGGCCGGCGGATGGGTTCACGAGTGGCAGACTCAACGCCTTTCAGGTTCTCAACAGCCCCACGAGATTAGCGCGCAAGTGGACAGTTTATTTCCTCGCACATACAGGATCATACAGTCACTTCAGGTACCGTGTGTCAGCAATTATTTTTCACAGCACGTCCGCCCCCACGAACAATGTGACGACATATGGACCACTAGGCACCACAGCATGGAGACCACCGTTGCAGTTCCACTTGATGTGGCAGCAGAGAGAGGTAGGCCGAAAGTGGTGGCCCAGCAACAGCAGTCTATTCAGCTGTGTCACAGTTCGTTGAACAGAATCACGGTGGACATATCTGAAGTATCCCGGACTGGCAACACTTCCGCAAGGAACACACGATCATGTCGTTCATCCTCTATAATTAGGAACATAGAGTTCAACACAAATGGGTTTCGTTTACTGTCGCAAACAAGTACCAAACTTTAACAAGTTCCTAACAGGAACATAAGTTCATAACTAAATCCATAGCAACAATAATGGAATGTATTCAAATTAAATCAGGTAATGCTGATGGAATTAGATTACGAAATGATGATACAGTTAAAGTAGTAGATGAGTTTTGCTATTTGGGGAGCAAAATAACTGATGATGGTCGAAGTAGAAGTAGAGAGGATATAAAATGTAGATTGGCTGTGGCAAGAAAAGTGATTCTGAAGAGGAGAAATTTGGTAACCTCGAGTATAGATTTGAGTGTCAGGAAGTCGTTTCTGAAAGTATTTGTATGGAGTGTAGCCATGTATGGAAGTGAAACGTGGACGATAAATAGTTTAGTCAAAAAGAAAATAGAAGCTTTCGAAATGTGGTGCTACGGAAGAATGATGAAGATTAGGTGGATAGTTCGCGTAACTACTGAACAGAATCGGAGAGAAGCAGAATCTGTGGCACAACTTGACTAGAAGAAGGGATTGTTTGGTACGACACGTTCTGAGGCATCAAGGGATCACAAATTTAGTATCAGAGGGCAGTGTGGAAAATAAAAATCGTAGAGGGAGACCAAGAGATTCAGAAGGATGTGGGTTGCAGCAGTTACTTGAAGAAGCTTGTACAGAACAGAGTAGCACAGAGAGCTGCATCAGACGAGTCTCTGGACAGAAGACCAGAACAACAAGAACAACAACAACAACTAAATGCAAGTACTTGGAATAGATGTCTTGGTCGAGGAAACAACACAATGAAAACTCCACTAGTTTGGCTACGAAATGTTTAGGTCCTCGCTCTCCTTGAGCGGAACGCACTGAAAAAGATTAACGATTGATTCAAATGGCTCTGAGCACTATGGGACTTAACATCTGAGGTTATCAGTCCCCTAGAACTTAGAACTACTTAAATCGAACTTAAACCCAACTAACCTAAGGACAGCACACACATCCATGCCCGAGGCAGGATTCGAGCCTGCTACCGTAGCGGTCGCTCGGTTCCAGACTAAAGCGCCTAGAACCGCACGGCCACACCGGCCGGCAAAGATTAACGTGTATGGTATAATCTCTAAGAGTTGGCAGTTCCTTCAGCCTTGCGAAATTAGTCTGACAGAATGCCAAGAGGCCCGCTAACCCTTTGCCGACGTCTCTTGGCGGCGAAGCCGGCATGCGGTCGAGGCGGAGCCAGATCCGGAGCAGACTTCTCTTGTCTGGCGCGGGCGCAAACCCAAAATATCCTCACGCCGGAGGTGCACTTCCTCCTGATTGGCTGCACATGGCACTGTCGGATGCAGCTAAAGGTTCGTGGCAGAGCCGACCTCCCTTGCCGATTTACACGCCCTCTGTGCTTAGGTCCGCTGTCTGTGAATGCCCCTTGCTGGTCGCGCTCCAAATGGCGGAGCCTGAACGTCATGTAGTCGCAGGGGCAGAGCTGGCAACCAACCCGACGGTGGTGTGCTGCAGTTTGGCGGCGGCGCCTGACACGCCAGTATCCGTGCCTGGAGGCTCTGACGAGAAAGATCGTCGCCAGGCTGCATTCGTCGTCGCCATACAGTTACAGCACCTAGAGTGGTGGTGCGGTGCGCCACTAACTACACAACACATAAACCTCTGGTTCGCACAGCCGACAATATGCACATCAGGCGCTATAATTCTGATGTTTCACCAGGGTAACCCTCGTTGAACATTTGAAAAACAGGTCTTTTTCTTGACTCTTTTTGCACGTAAAACAAAAGTGATGCTAAATCTGATGACATAGTTATTCCTTTCATTTTTATCTCTAAGAAATAATATTTGTGTTCATATCGGACGCACCTTGTAACCGCTGCACCAGGTCGAAGGACGCCTTGCAGAGGGTACAATGGTCATCGGAGGGATTCCCAAAGTACTCATACTGGATCTGTAACAATGTAATTTGGGATAAGTCATTTTCAATATATATTCTATCAGATACACAGCATAATTCAAAAACATTAAGCTCTAAGAAAACGATGACCTGCTGAAACAAATGTCGTTTTCTCCCTCCCCCCTTCCTCCCCTCTCCATGAAGTCGAGACAAAAGCGAGCTCCTTTTGAAGATATCTCAAAATGGCTACATACGATAATAGATCATTCGATGCTGAATTCTGGCGTCAAATTGCGATCAACACTGCCAAGTTATGTTTGCCGCCAATTTGATAGACATGGTTCCGAGGAAAACGCGTTTAAATTTTTGGGTTTGTAATTAAGCATACCCCTAATAAGCGATCCCTGGACCATACAGCAATCTTTCCAGCTTCAAAAGGAGGTCCTCCTCCACCTATTGGTGGCCACGGCGGTCCTGTGGGTCTATTTGGCAACATCTGCTGTGCTTGCTCGATACCCTTTTAGTCTGCTTTTGTGCAGAAGTTGTAACAAGCCAGTCAGTCGGACCTCAAGTTCGAGCACGTTCGTTATTCCCATAATGCCTGCTAGACAGTCGTTGAAATTACACGCTCTCACACTGGCCGCGATGAAGACTATTTTTCCCCATTGTGAGTTATTTTCGCAGACACTTTTTCACAAAGCACCTTGTAACTCGATAAAGGAGTTACTGGCGAACATAAGATGAAGACTACAATAAACAGAGAACAATTTAAGGTAAAAACAATCTTTTGTAATTTTGAAAAAGGACTGCCCGCCTTAAGACCTTCGGCTGTGTCACACCTTCAGAGTCTCCACGACGTCACCTTTCAACAAGATAGCGCAAGACCGCATTTTGCTCGTGCTGTCCTGACCTATCTCTGTAGAGAGGCTGTACGACTGTTGCTGTGGCCGGCACATTCTCCACATCTCTCGTCCACTGAATGCATCTGGTCATGGTTTGCCTGGAGAGTGGCTCACCAGTAACTGTCAGCCACTATGACATATAATCTATAGAACAGGACTGAAGCAACATGGTATGGATACCAGTATCTCTCAGCCGATTTGAACCATTGCTGCCACCAGAGGTGGCGCCTCTGTGTACTGAATTTCGCAGCCCCCAAATTACCAACAAATTTAATCACGTACTCTTCCTATAGTATTGCATACGCACAGTAAATATAGTTTCTTTATTTGCTACCTCTTGGTGATGACAGAATTGAGGCGCACGCTCTGCAGTCTCTCTCAAACGATTTTTCAGAAACTATTCCGTAAAAAAAAATCATATTTTCTTTACTTGTATCGTATATGTCAGGTTCATGATGGCATGTCATCATTTCGTTACTGGTCATAGTTAATGCCATATTTACCTGGAAGTAAGACACAGCGCGAAATTCGAAAAAGTTAATAATGAAAAATAGAGGTCGCTATGATTTAGCGTTTGGTGCATATTACATATGTTGCAGCGTATGTAATTTAGCTAACGTATTGATTTTTTCTTCAGACTTGGTTGGAGGTCTCTGTCTGTCACCAACCTCGACAAAATTGGTCTGATGTAGCCCAGTCATTTGCGATCGCGCAACGGCAGTGATAAAGCCAGACTGAAATATCCACAACATTCCTCGCATATCATAAACGATATCGAAATGAGATTTTGGCGAAAAATGACATGCAAAAAGAAGAGTATTTTGCCATCTGGATATTTTGCAAAACTTCATTATCTACCGTGTTATTCCACTAACTACAGACTTTTTCGGTGCAAGAATGTAATTTTTAAGGACCATCGATATCTGGTGAAACGAGAAATGCTAGGGGTTATGGAACAACATAGGTGAAGATATTACATGTTTATTTTGTACCAACAATGTGCTTTTCCGTAAGCTACTGACCTTACTTTTCCTCATTTCCTCACTTAATAAACTTAATAAACTGCTTTTTTTAATTACTTTTATCGACTGAGTTAGTGAGGTGAGACTGTGTAAACTCCACTGTGCTTTGGAAAAAGAAGCAAATTTCACCACGGCAACAAGAGACATGTGTAGGTTTTACTCAAAATTCACTACTCATGATGTTTCTCTGAATGTTGCAAATGGTTAATAAGCCAGGCGATAATAAATAGCAACATTTTCGGCGAAATTCTTTTTAGATACTAACCAAAGCAGAGGTTACAGTAAATCTTTCTTTGAATAAGAGCGGTCTTTCCCGCTCTTTTCTTAAAATGTATCCATACGCGGTCTCTCCCGCCCTTTTTAAAATTATATCAATGTGCGGTCTCTCTTGCCAACAATACTTTGGTGCAGACATTCCTTGCTTCCACAATTATTTCCAACACGACAAATATTAATTATTCCTACTTAATCCTATTAATAAAATATAAACATCTTTCATAAATTGTGGTTTGACAATAGACAACAGAAATATACACGTCTTCCAATGAAAACGCACATTGAACTGTACTATGTTCAATTACTGGACTGAGTAAACAACAAAACGATCTCCTGTCTTACAAGAAAATCAACAGAGAGGAATCACACGCAATCAATTCACTGTAAAAAGTAACAATAGGCAACCACAACGACTGGTCAATTCCTATCGAAAATGCAGTCACAAAATATACAAGGGAGGAGTCGCTAGGAAGAAACAATGCAGCTGTTGTAATACCAAGTTCTCACGACGCACATAAAAATCAACCAACAACACAATATATTCAAGAAGTCTATATGAAACTCCACAAAGTAAATGTCTTATGAATGCTAAAACCCCAGAACCCATGTGTTTATAAAGCGATGACATCAAACTCTCTCCATGAAGTAGAGAGAAACATGGGAACATATGACGAACAACACGTTATCAACATCACAACACCCCAGCGTCAGGCTTGGTTCTCAACATAACTAAAGATCATATCCACTTCAAGTACGAGCACCAAATACTCGCTAAATCCTTTGTATCCAACAATCCGAATAAAATAAACGAACCAGCGTCAACGGCGGTAGGAATGTCAGGGAACAAAAAAAGAGTTTCAGAGGGTGGCTGGTCGGGCCGGGGGGGGGGGGGGTGGGGGGGGGGGGGGGAAGGGGAGTATTGGTCAGTCCGTGTATCAAGGCTGTCATAGCCGCAAATGGCAACGTTTTGTGCTGCTAGTCAAGACCAACTCTGAAATATATTAAGTTTTAACTGTTAGGGATCTCAAGCGGTCATGCATCGCGTGTACGGCGGTATTCGTGAAACTATTTCGCCTCCTCAAGACCTCACGAAGACGCCATACATTATTACAGAGCTATCCTAAATATAAGCACGACTAGTCAATAAATGCCGGGGCACTGTACCCAGAAAAGGTCAAACCTAGAGCAACTCACTCAGACTACACCTTATCAAGAGCAACTTCAAGAATTATACCGGGAGAGGGCTGATTTTTCAACGAAATGGAAGAATGTGGACACATCAAATAATGTTAGATAGCATACGTCACCCACTTCTGAACAGCTGGCAAACAACTTAAAACGACACTCTGGTGCCTTTCATCTAAAGGTAAAATTACCTCACCGAACAAAAAGTTAGTCATCAGAAGCATCATTTTATACCGTGTAATACACAGCCAGTTTTGCACTCGTGGACTACGGATGGCGTCTTTTATTAGTAATCGAAACGTCCTCGGTCCCGGGTTCGATACCCGCCACCGCTTAAACTTTTTATTAATAATCGGCATTGGCGGCCGAAGAGTTAACCTCATTCTGCTAACGGCCTAGTCAAAGAATGCGTAGGAGCAGCCAGAGGTTCAGGGCACTCTCTTGTCCTTGGGCTGGGAAACTGTCCCTACTCATGACCTAAGATGTTGAGTCCCATAGTGCTCAGAGCCATTTGAACCATTTTTTGAACTGTCCCTAAAGGCGGAAGAATCAGCAATGATCAACGACATGAGGATGCAGAAGGCAATGAAAACCACTGCATTAAAGACACATAACGTGTATACACAGTAAAGATGGCCTGTAATTGAAAAAGTCTCATGAAAACACTTCCCCATTCGGATCTCCGGGAGGGGAATGTCAAGCGAGACGTGACCATAATAAAAAGAGTCGGGGCGTGGAACGTCAGAAGCTTGAATGTGGTAGGGAAGCGAGAAAATATGAAAAGGGAAATGGAAACGCTCAGTCTCGATATAGTAGGGGGTCAGTGAAGCGAAAAATAAAGAAGACGAGGATTTCTGTTCAGATGAGTATATAGAGAGATATCAGAAGCAGCAGAAAATCGTATGATGGGAATAGGATTCGTTATGGATGAAGGGCAAAGAGTGTGTTACAGTGAACAGTTCAGTGATACGTTTATTCTTATCTGAATCGATAGCAAACTAACACTGACAGGTAAACATGCGACGTCGGAAGCTGAAAATGATGAAGAAATAGAGAAGGTAAATGAGGATATTGAAAGGGTAATGCAGTACATAAAGGAAGATGAAAGTGTAATAATCATGGGGGACTGGAACGCAATTGTAGGAGAAGGAGTAGAAGAAAATATTACAGGAGAATATGGGCTTGGGACAAGAAATGAAAGAGGAGAAAGACTAATTGAGTTCTGTAATAAATTTCAGCTAGTAATAGGTAATCTCTTTTCACGAATCACAACAGGAAGCGGTATACTTGGAAAACACTGGGTGATACTGGAAGATTTCAGTTAGAGTACATCATGGTGGGACAGAGATTCCGAAATCTGATACTAGAATGTAAGGTGTACCCAGGAGCAGATATAGACAGACCACAATTTAATACTGATGAAGAGTAGGCTGAAGTTAACGACCTTAGTCAGGAAGAATCAGCACGCAAAGAAATGGGATACGGAAGTACTAAGGGATGACGAGACACGCTTGAAGTTCTCTAAGGCTATAGATACAATAAGGAATAGCTCAGTAGGCAGTATAGGAGGAATGGACATCTCTAAAAAGCGCCATTACAGAAGTTGGAAAGAAAAACATAGGTACAAAGAAGGTAACTGAGAAGAAAACATGGGTAACAGAAGAAATACTTCAGTTAATCGATGAAAAGAGGAAGTACAAAAATGTTCCGAGAAACTCAGGAATACAGAAATACAAGTCGCTGAGGAATGGCATAAATAGGAAATGCAGGGAAGCTAAGACGAAATGGCTGCATGAAACACGCGAAGAAATCGAAAAAGAAATGATTCTCAGAAAGACTGATTCAGAGCAAATAGGAAAGTCAAATCAACATTCTCTGGCAGTAAAATCAAGGGTGGTAGCATAAAGAGCGCAGAGGGAATTCTACTGTTAAATGCAGAGGAGATAGCGGACAGGTGGAAAGAATACATTGAAGGCCTCCATGAGGGGAAGATTGTCTGATGTGATAGAAGAAGAAATAGGAGTCGATTTAGAATAGATAGGGGATCCAGTATTAGAATCAGAATTTAAGAGAGCTTTAGAGGACTTACGATCAAATATGGCAGAAGGGGTATATAACATTACATCAGAATTTCTAAAACCATTGCAGGAAGTGACAAGAAGACGACTCTTCACGTTGGTGTGTAGAATGTATGAGTCTGGCGACATACCATCTGACTTTCCGAAAAATAACATCCATACAATTCCGAAGACTGCGAGAATTATCGCACAATCAGCTTAATAGCTCATTAATCGAAGTTGCTAACAAGGATAATATACAGAAGAACAGGTAAGAAAACTGTGAATGTGCTAAATAGCGATCACTTTGGCTTC
Organism: Schistocerca gregaria; assembly: GCF_023897955.1. Lineage (NCBI taxonomy): Eukaryota > Metazoa > Arthropoda > Insecta > Orthoptera > Acrididae > Schistocerca > Schistocerca gregaria. Next base: position 112,386,321 of record NC_064928.1, on the reverse strand, counting down.
AGAAAGGGTAAAGGCATCCGAAAGGCAATTTTGACGTTGCAGTTGATAATGTAAGCAACACTTAAGAAAAATCAGGAAACGATCATAGGATTTGTGGACCTGGAAAAAGCTTTCGACAATGTAAAATGGTTAAAATGTTCGAAATTTTGAGAAAAATAGAGGTAAGCTATAGGGAGAGACCCATAATATATAATATGTACAAGAGCCAAGAGGGAATAATAAGGGTGGACAACCAAGAACGAAGCGTTCAGATTAAAAATGGTGTCAGACAGGCATGTAGTCTTTCTGCCCTATTGTTCAATCTGTACATTGAAGTAGCAACATTGGAAATAAAAGAAAGATTCAGGAGTGGAATTAAGATTCGAGGTGAAAGGATATGAATGATACGATTCGCCAATGTCATTGCTATCCTGAGTGAAAGTGAAGAAGAATTACATGATACACTGACTGTGTAAGTCTCCTGACGTTCATTTCTTGTATTTTCCGACCTCACCATTGTATTCTGCGTACCAAAATGTTTCATTCGAACCCAAACTCGATAGGGTAAAGTCAATTTTACATATTTCCATTTAATTGATATGCAAATCTAATGCACACTGAGATTAAAACGACGATGCTGGCTTACACAAACATTCAAGACTCGATGGCCACAGGAGTTTTTGTTTGGCGGAGACAACCAGCCCATTAGAAAGTCGATAGAAGGGTGAGTTAGCTCACAGCTGCGCCAGCCGGCTGAGAGGCCACGGACCAAAACAGTTTTTGCCAGAGAAAAGGGATAATGTCCTACGAGTTCACCTTAAAAGCAAAGCCCGCTGTATTGTTTGGGAGATCCCCAGCATACGCACTTTTGATGGACCTAGTGCACAGTTTCAGAGTCTCACAGGTGGACAGTAAACGCGTAACGCAGATGCTATATACACTCCTGGAAATTGAAATAAGAACACCGTGAATTCATTGTCCCAGGAAGGGGAAAATTTATTGACGTATTCCTGGGATCAGATACATCACATGATCACACTGACAGAACCACAGGCACATAGACACAGGCAACAGAGCATGCACAATGTCGGCATTAGTACAGTGTATATCCACCTTTCGTAGCAATGCAGGCTGCTATTCTCCCATGGAGACGATCGTAGAGATGCTGGATGTAGTCCTGTGGAACGGCTTGCCATGCCATTTCCACCTGGCGCCTCAGTTGGACCAGCGTTCGTGCTGGACGTGCAGACCGCGTGAGACGACGCTTCATCCAGTCCCAAACATGCTCAATGGGGGACAGATCCGGAGATCTTGCTGGCCAGGGTAGTTGACTTACACCTTCTAGAGCACGTTGGGTAGCACGGGATACATGCGGACGTGCATTGTCCTGTTGGAACAGCAAGTTCCCTTGCCGGTCTAGGAATGGTAGAACGATGGGTTAGATGACGGTTTGGATGTACCGTGCACTATTCAGTGTCCCCTCGACGATCACCAGAGGTGTACGGCCAGTGTAGCAGATCGCTCCCCACACCATGATGCCGGGTGTTGGCCCTGTGTGCCTCGGTCGTATGCAGTCCTGATTGTGGCGCTCACCTGCACGGCGCCAAACACGCATACGACCATCATTGGCACCAAGGCAGAAGCAACTCTCATCGCTGAAGACGACACGTCTCCATTCGTCCCTCCATTCACGCCTGTCGCACAACCACTGGAGGCGGGCTGCACGATGTTTGGGGCGTGAGCGGAAGACGGCCTAACGGTGTGCGGGACCGTAGCCCAGCTTCATGGAGACGGATGCGAATGGTCCTCGCCGTTACCCCAGGAGTGACAGTGTCCCTAATTTGCTGGGAAGTGGCGGTGCGGTCCTCTACGGCACTGCGTAGGATCCTACGGTCTTGGCGTGCATCCGTGCGTCGCTGCGGTCCGGTCCCAGGTCGACGGGCACGTGCACCTTCCGCCGACCATTGGCGACAACATCGATGTACTGTGGAGACCTCACGCCCCACGTGTTGAGCAATTTGGCGGTACGTCCACCCAGCCTCCCGCATGCCCACTATACGCCCTCGCTCAAAGTCCGTCAATTGCACATACGGTTCACGTCCACGCTGTCGCGGCATGCTACCAGTGTTAAAGACTGCGATTGAGCTCCGTATGCCACGGCAAACTGGCTGATACTGACGGCGGCGGTGCACAAATGCTGCGCAGCTAGCGCCATTCGACGGCCAACACCGCGGTTCCTGGTGTGTCCGCTGTGCCGTGCGTGTGATCATTGCTTGTACAGCCCTCTCGCAGTGTCCGGAGCAAGTATGGTGGGTCTGACACACCGGTGTCAATGTGTTCTTTTTTCCTTTTCCAGGAGTGTATTTGCGGATTGATCGGCTTAAACAGAGTGCCATTCTCCCGTTAGTAACGACACAAGTGCTGTTTTCTCATCTTGTTTCTGCTGCACAGTAGAGGTAATTGTGACGTGTTTTAAGTGTCCTGTCCTAGTTTATGAACAGTGGTTACCAAGGAGTCATAGCAATGGAGGTAACTCAACACGCCACAAGATTAGCGTCATTTCATGTGGACAAATTACGTGGTTATGTGAACAGCAGACCAACAGACGAAGTGAATCTTCCCTCAGGTTATCCCTCACTCTCTCCGTAGGATGACCAGAACACTGGTCAAGCCCCTAAAGAACCACTGTAGTATCTATATTTATTTTCGGTAAATGTCTTTGTATTGCCATGGGAGTTGCGTCAGTTCTCTCGGACATGTCCGACATAACAGACACCAGTCACATCTATAATTCAGTGGGCTCGTCGGCTGTTTGATGAAAAAGTTTCAGTGTGGAAGCGCAACCAACGTCCGAACTAATACGGGAATCGGAAATCTACGAGTGGGGGGCTCAGTGAGCGGGAGTCGTTGCGGTGAGGCGAGCGGGAAGTCGAGAATTTGGGTCTGATGGAGAGTGTGTCCGCGTGGCCAAGGCGGCTAATGCACCAGGCTTCGAGTCCGAGTCCAGCACAAACTCTGAACTCTCGATTTGCATTGCCGCAGATCCCTGTGCGCCTGGAAGCTATTATTTCCTTCTCATCTCTTTCCCATCCCGTTTCCTTTCCCTTCCCAGCACCTGAAATATTTAAAAAAATAATAATGACTCATACAGTCCCAGAAGAGCCTTTTCAAACAACAATTTTATCACCAAGCGAAGGATACATAATTCTCATCACTGTGAAATGGAAATGTCAAACAATGTTTATACGAGATCAGCAGGGGGATTTTAAAAAGATTCTACATGCAAAACATACAGTCCAGAGGCATCAATTTGACCACCTGTCGAAACCCTGAATAGCCATGTTTTTCTGCGCGTACCGCTGCTAGACGTCCAGGAAGAGAGCCGGCAAGGCTCTAGAAGGTAAATACAGGCATGTGGAGCCATGCCGACGTGAGTGCAGTGGTCAGCTGAGCTATGTTCCTAGTCTGCAACCAAGCAGAGAGGATGTTCCAAGTCTGCGGATCCACGGCGTTAACAGACTGAAATGTGAAAACACGGCCTCTTAATTTGGACAGGAAGGAAAATCAGGAAGGGCTAGACCAATGGGGATTTGTCACCGTTCATTCACTGGTTGTTGTTGTTGTGGTCTTCAGTCCAGAGACAAGTCTGATGCAGCTCCCCATGCCACTTTATCCAGTGCAAACTTCTTCATCTCCCAGTACCTACTGGAACCTACATCCTTCTGAATCTGTTTACTGTACTCATCCCTTCGTCTCCCTCTATGATTTTTACGATCCAAACTGCCCTCCAATACTAAATTGGTGATCCCATGATGCCTCAGAATATGCCCTACCAACTGATCCCTTCTTCTAGTCAAGTTGTGCCACAAACTCCTCTTCTCCCCAATTCTGTTCAGTACCTCCTCATTAGTTATGTGATCTACCCATCTAATCTTCAGCATTCTTCTGTAGCACCACATTTCGAAAGCTTCTATTCTCTCCTTGTCTAAACTATTTATCGTCCACGTTTCACTTTCATACATGGCTACACTCCATACAAATACTTTGAGAAACAACTTCCTGTCACTTAAATCAATACTCGATGTTAAATTTCTCTTCTTCAGAAACGCATTCCTTGCCATCGCCAGTCTACATTTTATATCCTTTCTACTTCACCATCATCAGTTATTTTGCTCCACAAATAGCAAAACTCCTTTACTACTTTCAGTGTCTCATTTCCTAATATAATTCCCTCAGCATCACCCGACTTAATTCGACTACATTCCATTATCCTCGTTTTGCTTTTGTTGATGGTCATTTTATATCCTCCTTTCAAGACACTGCTCATTCCGTTCAACTGCTCTTCCAAGTCCTTTGCTGTCTCTGACAGAATTACAATGTCATCGGCGCACCTCAAAGTTTTTATTTCTTCTCCATGGATTTTAATACCTACTCCGTATTTTTCTTTGGTTTCCTTTACTGTTTGTTCAATATACAGATTGAATAACGTAGGGGATAGGCTACAACCCTGTCTCACTCCCTTCCCAACCACTGCTTCCCTTTCATGTCCCTCGACTCTTATAACTACCATTTGGTTTCTGTACAAATTGTAAATAGCCTTTCGCTCCGTTTATTTTACCCCTGCCACCTTCAGAATTTGAAAGAGTGTATTCCACACAACATTGTCAAAAGCTTTCTCTAAGTCTGCAAATGCTAGAAACGTAGGTTTGCCTTTCCTTTATCAATTTTCTAAGATAAGTTGTTGGGTTAGTATTGCCTCACGTGCTCCTACATTGCTGCGGAATCCAAACTGATCTTCCTCGACGTCGGCTTCAACCAGTTTTTCCATTCGTCTGTAAAGAATACGTTTTAGTATTTTGTAGCCGTGGCTTATTAAACTGATAGTTCGGTAATTTTTACATCTATCAACACCTACTTTCTTTGGGATTGGAATTATTATTCACTGGTACAATATACAATTTGTTTTGCACAGACTGAATTTAGTAAACAACAGTTACCTTGAAGCCTGAAAAAAAAAGCTCAAATTTGTGTGAAATCTTGTGGGAGTTAACTGCTAAGGTCCTCAGTCCCTAAGCGTACACACTATTTAACCTAAATTATCTTAAGTAGAAACACACACACACACACACACACACACACACACACACACACACCCATGCCCGAGCGAGGACTCGAACCTCCGCCGGGACCAGCCGCACGGTCCATGACTGCAGCGCCTTTGACCGCTCGGCTAATCCCGCGCGACTTGAATGCCGAACAATAATCAGTGATGACAGAAAATATCAATTATAGCTCGTAAGCAATCACTGCTTGCCAGACCATAAGCTAAAAGACTAACTATACAAAGTTCACGCCAAATATAACGGCCAAGGAACTTCACAACGACATTAACCCAAATTAAAAGGCACCACGGGTACTTAAAAGAGTCTCAGCTCAAACTTCCAGTACGATGCAATGTACAAAGATCGAATTAAAGTATTTAAAAGGGGTTTTTAACACGCAAATGCTTGCTCATGCAACTCAGCCTGCAGATGTCATCGAGAAGCGGACTTTAGTCCAAAAAGAGAAACGTAGCATCCAGAGATTCCGGTAAACAGGCCTCTGAGAGCATGACAGGTTTTCAGTAATCCACTCCTGAGGCTCCTCGGCACTGCAAGCCAGACACAGGCCAACACCCTCACTGCAAACTTCCTGGCAGATTAAAACTGTGTGCCCGACCGAGACTCGAACTCGGGACCTTTGCCTCTCGCCGGGAAGTGGTCCGTGAGTCGTGCTTCGGTAGCTCAGTAGGTAGAGCAATTGCCCGAGAAAGGCAAAGGTCCCGAGTTCGAGTCTCGGTCGGGCACACAGTTTTAATCTGCCGGGAAGTTTCATATCAGCGCACACTCCGCTGCAGAGTGAAAATCTCATTCCAGCCTCACTGCCTATCCATCCCAGTTTCCGCCAACGCAGCTACAGGTGGGTGGCGGCAAAAGGCCTCCTTTCTGCCGCACATCTCGCCAGCTGCAATTTACATCGCCGCAAAAAGCAAACAGGGTAACGTACTGCCGCTCCGGCATTGCCTTAAACCAAGTTAGTTGTTTATGGTATTCAATCTGTAACTTGCACAGCATAATTTACGTCTGTTCTTTTTTAGAAAAAATAAATGTTTGAACAATATAATTATGTCAACACAATCAGTTGTTGTTGTTTGGGGGAGGAGACCAGACAGCGAGGTCATCGGTCTCATCGGATTAGGGAAGGACGGGAAAGGAAGTCGGCCGTGCCCTTTCAAGGGAACCATCCCGGCATTTGCCTGGAGCGATTTAGGGAAATCACGGGAAACCTAAATGAGGATGGCCGAACGGCAACACAATCACCAGCGTTACATCTCAGTCGCGTCCGCCTGAGTGGTCAACTGCTGAACAGTTGCACAAAATTACGTAGGCTTCCGCGGCCAGAGTCAGTCGACATCAAAGTTTTCTGGGTTTTGTACCGCGTCATAATGTAAAAACTACTGCTGCTACAGGAAAGCCAGCGTTTCGGCCACGATTGCAGCTGCCTTCTTCTGGGTCTAGAAGGCCGCTGCAATCGTGGCCGTAGTTTTTAAATTATGACGCGGTACCAAACCCAGAAATCTTTTATGTCGAGTTGCACATCCGTTCGCTCATACACATCTCCACAGATGTCATTCATCCCTGTCATCTATGGTCCGTGGTGCGCCGCTGCTGCCTCGGAGTCAGTTTTGGATAGCGCTGTTTTGCCATGTAGAATACTTTTAATAGTTGAAACGCATCTATCATATATGCAGCAGCATCAGTGACGGCCAGAAGCACCTTCTTCTCATCCACTCCGTTTGGGTATAGCACCTTAAGCCCATTGTTCACAAATTGTGCTATTGTTTGTTGGTTAGTTTTTGCAAGCTGTTTTGCGTAAATCAAAACAGCATGGAGCATATGGATCTAGTTTGCCAATAATCAGGTTTGCAATGTAACGGCCAAGACTGTCAGTAGTTTCATCCACAGAAATCGATATACAAGAGTCTCCAACATCTTCTCGGGTTCTGTGCAATGCAGCATTTTAAGCTGAATCCACATAATTCTTACGTAAAGTTGACTCTGCAGGAATAGACTGACGGCAGTACTTCTCAAGAAAAGCTCTGAAAATAGGGTTTTCTACTTTCCGAAAGGGGATGTTTGACCCAGAAGAAGGCCGCTGCAATCGTGGCCGAAACGTTGGCTTTTCTATAGCAGCAGTAGTTTTTACATTATGGCGCGGTACCCAACCCAGAAAACTTTAATGTCGACTGACTCTGGCCGCGGAAGCCTACGTAATTTTGTGCTACTTTGTGCTACTGTTTCGTGAAAGGTATTATACGTGAATTTTCCGGTTCGTCAGCTGCTATATGTCCAGCAGCGAGTACGGTACTTCCCCTACCTCTCCCATGCACCCCAGAAAAAAAAAGCATGTCATCATTCACTTTTTGCCAGCGAAAACAAATCAGTACATTGTGTAGCGACCGACGTGTTAAGTGTTACTGACGTTCTAAGTGCAAAATAAATCCTAGTTTCTGTGTGAGAATACTACGCCATGCCGCAAACAGCTAGATCAAAGTCTACTCATATAAGGCAGTGGCTGCAAGATTTTCCGCATCATACAACAGACGGGAAAATTATTTTGTGCCAAGCATGCAGCAAGGAGGTTAGTTGATGTTTTTCTTAGACTTCCTATTTTCCTGTCACTCAGGATTCTTTTTTATCGTTATCCTTTAGTAATACTAAATACTCTTTATATGCGATTCTAAACTGCATTTCCCTTTTCTCTCGTATTAGGTTTCGAGTGTTAAAAAATCTCACTTAACTCAGACTGCAGATGGAATCACACATAAAGCTAATGTTGAACGAAAGTCAAAATTGAAGCATACTATTTTAACCAATAAATCTGGTGAATCCTTCGGAAAAAAAACAAGTTCTGCAGTGATTTATGTCATGCACTTGTGGCACCAAACATCTCCTTTCGGAAACTAGAAAACCCTATTTTCAGAGGTTTTCTTGAGAAGTACTGCCGTCAGTCTATTCCTGCAGATTCAACTTTACGTAAGAATTATGTGGATTCAGCTTAAAATGCTGCATTGCACAGAATCCGAGAAGATGTTGGAGACTCTTGTATATCGATTTCTATGGATGAAACTACTGACAGTCTTGGCCGTTACATTGCAAACCTGATTATTGGCAAGCTAGATCCAGATGCTCCATGCTCATTTGATTTACTCAAAACAGTTTGCAAAACTAACCAACAAACAATAGCACAGTTTGTGAACAATGGGCTTAAGGTGCTATACCCAAACGGAGTGAATGAGAAGAAGGTGCTTCTGGCCGTCACTGATGCTGCTGCATATATGATAGTAGCCTTTCAACTATTAAAAGTATTCTACCCATCGATGCTGCACGTAACTTGTGTAGTGCTTGGGATCAACCGCATAGCAGAGCAAGTAAGGCTACAATTTCCTAAAGTAAATAAAGTAATATCTGTGGTGAAGAAAATTTTTGTTAAGGCACCATCAAGAATACTGGCACTCAAAGAACAGCTTTCCAGATGTCCCATTGCCACCAGAGCCTGCTGTCACCCGCTGGGGCACGTGGCTGACAGCAGCAGAATACTATAGTACGCAGCTCTCAGTTGTCCAGAAGGTGGTTGAAAATATACTGGAGGATGCTGCATCCGTAACTGCAGCAATGGAGTTACTCAAAGATTCTTCTTCAAACGGGACTTATCTTACATAATGGCCCACTACATATTTATGACAAGAATAATTTGACAGTTATAAGGCTCAGGGAGACGTATCTACGACAATATTTCTTTGCTTGAAGAAGTCAAAATGAAAATCAATGAAGCGCCAGGTGAAGTAGGGGAAAAAGTACGGGCAAAAATGCAAACGGTTTTGCAGAAGAACACTGGTCTGAAGGGGTTGTGTACAGCTGCCGGCATACTTAGTGGAAAATCCAGCACTCCTGACTGCAGCATTCCTGTCCAACATGTGCCGAAAATGAAGTATGCCCCTGTCACAACTGTTGAAGTAGAACGTTCTTTTTCAGCGTATAAATTGATTCTGAGTGACAAGCGCCACAGTTTTTCACTAGAAAACCTAAAAATAATTTGGTTATTTATTGTGAAGCCAACTATGGTCAGAATAAAAGATTGCTGTATGATGTGTCAGGTGGCAGTTGACGCTAAATAACGAAAAGTGTGAGATGATCCACATGAGTTCCAAAAGAAATCCGTTGGAATTCGATTACTCGATAAATAGTACAATTCTCAAGGCTGTCAATTCAACTAAGTACCTGGGTGTTAAAATTACGAACAACTTCAGTTGGAAGGACCACATAGATAATATTGTCGGGAAGGCGAGCCAAAGGTTGCGTTTCATTGGCAGGACACTTAGCAGATGCAACAAGTCCACTAAAGAGACAGCTTACACTACACTCGTTCGTCCTCTGTTAGAATATTGCTGCGCGGTGTGGGATCCTTACCAGGTGGGATTGACGGAGGACATCGAGAGGGTGCAAAGAAGGGCAGCTCGTTTTGTATTATCGCGTTATAGGGGAGAGAGTGTGGCAGATATGATACACGAGTTGGGATGGAAGTCATTACAGCATAGACGTTTTTCGTCGCGGCGAGAGCTTTTTACGAAATTTCAGTCACCAACTTTCTCTTCCGAATGCGAAAATATTTTGTTGAGCCCAACCTACATAGGAAGGAATGATCATCAAAATAAAATAAGAGAAATCAGAGCTCGAACAGAAAGGTTTAGGTGTTCGTTTTTCCCGCTCGCTGTTCGGGAGTGGAATAGTAGAGAGATAGTATGTTTGTGGTTCGATGAACCCTCTGCCAAGCACTTAAATGTGAATTGCAGAGTAGTCATGTAGATGTAGATGTAGATATGTGAAACTACGAATGTATTAATTAAACTACTGCCACATCTTTTTTTACGGAGATCTTTATCTTGTAGGAACTCAAAAATATTTGGAGTTATCTTCAACATTAATGTTGTAGATTGCTGTGCTCTGTAAGTGTGTAAATATTCGTTCTCCTTGTTTTGATGACTAATAAGATGTGCGTACTGTCAACACTGTGTATTTTAATTTATTTTAAATGTTCTCGGCATCATTTTTATTAGAGCCTATTTTAGGTTTTATATCTCCTAAATGAACTACTGAAGGAGCCCATTTTAGGTGCCTAAAACACACTTTTTTACGACCTAAAAATCCGTGGTCTAGCTGTCACATACCGCCTTTCAGCTGTTATTGCACATTGTCGTCGAACATAGGCGATGATCACATGAGACTGACTGCAGCACGTAAATACGACGTAGCGACACGTAGTCCTGTCACTTGGCAGGGAAGCGGTTGTCTTCCACGTAAACAGTTGATAAAGAGCGGCGATCGCGCAGACGGTGACTCAGCGCTCGCCGCGCTATGCCGCTTTCCGCCAACAGCTCGGGCAGTGGGACAGCAAGCAGCCTGACGCCTTCCGCCACGTCATAGCTGTCTCGCCGCCGGTCGTTTCGGGGAAATTGCCGACGCCTGGGACAGCTCAGCTCAGTCCACACGGGCCGGCATGAAGGGAACGTGTCGCAATGGCGCGGCCACGCTGCATTCCGACCCGGAACGTCATCCGCTGTCGTGCTCAACTTGTATGCGAAGCTCTCTGTTCCTATCTCACAAGAAAACATTTGCGTCCAATTATATCTGTATCAAATTTCGGTTACAGGACCTTTACAGACCTCTCAACGTGCTGGTGGGAATCGATTTTTTTTTTCAGGACTCTGCAAACGTGCGGTAGATGTCACAGCGTGTGTCGCTTGGAACCCAAACACAGTGCAGATACACTATGTGATCAAAAGTATCCGGACATCTGACTGAAAATGACTTACATTTTCGCAGACCCCTCCATCGGTAATGCTGAAATTCAATATGGTGTTGGCCGAGCCTTAGCCTTCATGACAGCTTCCACTCTCGCAGGCATACGTTCAATCAGGTGCTGAAAGGTTTATTGGGGAACGGCAGCCCGTTCTTCAGAGTGTTGCGCTGAGGAGAGTTATCGATGTCGATCGGTGAGGCCTGGCTCGAAGTAGGCGTTTCAAAACATCCCAAAATTGTACTACGGGATTCAGATCTGCTATCTGTGCAAGCCAGTCCATTACAGGGATGTTATTGTACTGTAACCACTCCGCCACAGGTCGTGCATTATGGAGCTCCATCGTGTTGAAAGAAGCAATCGCCATCCCCGAATTGCTCTTCAACAGTGCGAAGCAAGAAGTTTCTTAAAGCATCAATGTATACCTGTAGTGTGATAGTGCCACGTAAAACAACAAGGGGTGCAAGCTCCCTCCATGAAAAACAAGACCACCCCACCGCCTCAGAATATTACTGTTGGCACTATACACGCTGTCAGATGACGTTCACAGGGCATTCGCCATACCCACGCCCTGCCATCGGATTGCCACATTGTGTACCGTGATTCGTCCTCCACACAACCTTGTTCCACTCTTCAACCTCCAATCTTTACGCTACTTACACCAAGCGAGGCGTCGTTTAGCATTTACCGGCGTGATGTGTTGCTTATGAGCAACCGCTCGACCATGAAATCCAAGTGAGAAAACCTCCCGCCTAACTGTCACAGTACTACAGTGGATTCTGATGCAGATTGGAATTCCTGTGTGATAGTCTGGGTAGATGTGTGCCTATTACACATTACTACCCTTGAAAGGTCTCTGTTGGATTCCTTTCATGTTAATTTCTTAAATCTGTTGTCATTTACGGCAAAAATTCCTCTTCTAAATTTACTGTGGCGTTTCTGACTATCTGCGAGGAGACTGAGCAGTAGAACGTGTTACTTTTACACATAAACAAAAACGATCTGTCACACTACTACACTGTAAAGCACAGTTTATATCTAATTCATATACACTCCTGGAAATGGAAAAAAGAACACATTGACACCGGTGTGTCAGACCCACCATACTTGCTCCGGACACTGCGAGAGGCCTGTACAAGCAATGATCACACGCACGGCACAGCGGACACACCAGGAACCGCGGTGTTGGCCGTCGAATGGCGCTAGTTGCGCAGCATTTGTGCACCGCCGCCGTCAGTGTCAGCCAGTTTGCCGTGGCATACGGAGCTCCATCGCAGTCTTTAACACTGGTAGCATGCCGCGACAGCGTGGACGTGAACCGTATGTGCAGTTGACGGACTTTGAGCGAGGGCGTATAGTGGGCATGCGGGAGGCCGGGTGGACGTACCGCCGAATTGCTCAACACGTGGGGCGTGAGGTCTCCACAGTACATCGATGTTGTCGCCAGTGGTCGGCGGAAGGTGCACGTGCCCGTCGACCTGGGACCGGACCGCAGCGTCGCACGGATGCACGCCAAGACCGTAGGATCCTACGCAGTGCCGTAGAGGACCGCACCGCCACTTCCCAGCAAATTAGGGACACTGTTGCTCCTGGGGTATCGGCGAGGACCATTCGCAACCGTCTCCATGAAGCTGGGCTACGGTCCCGCACACCGTTAGGCCGTCTTCCGCTCACGCGCCAACATCGTGCAGCCCGCCTCCAGTGGTGTCGCGACAGGCGTGAATGGAGGGACGAATGGAGACGTGTCGTCTTCAGCGATGAGAGTCGCTTCTGCCTTGGTGCCAATGATGGTCGTATGTGTGTTTGGCGCCGTGCAGGTGAGCGCCACAATCAGGACTGCATACGACCGAGGCACACAGGGCCAACACCCGGCATCATGGTGTGGGGAGCGATCTCCTACACTGGCCGTACACCTTTGGTGATCGTCGAGGGGACACTGAATAGTGCACGGTACATCCAAACCGTCATCGAACCCATCGTTCTACCATTCCTAGACCGGCAAGGGAACTTGCTGTTCCAACAGGACAACGCACGTCCGCATGTATCCCGTGCCACCCAACGTGCTCTAGAAGGTGTAAGTCAACTACCCTGGCCAGCAAGATCTCCGGATCTGTCCCCCATTGAGCATGTTTGGGACTGGATGAAGCGTCGTCTCACGCGGTCTGTACGTCCAGCACGAACGCTGGTCCAACTGAGGCGCCAGGTGGAAATGGAATGGCAAGCCGTTCCACAGGACTACATCCAGCATCTCTACGATCGTCTCCATGGGAGAAGCCTGCATTGCTGCGAAAGGTGGATATACACTGTACTAGTGCCGACATTGTGCATGCTCTGTTGCCTGTGTCTATGTGCCTGTGGTTCTGTCAGTGTGATCATGTGATGTATCTGACCCCAGGAATGTGTCAATAAAGTTTGTAATTCATGTCACACAGTCTCATACGGAACCTACATCCGCTTTCTTTTATATACAGTATGTGATAAGATACTGTCATCCCTCTTCCCTTCTGTGTGAAAGAATGAATGAGCAAATATATTTCTAGTTGCATGCTGGATGATAGTAGACAAGCCTGTCTCCTAGAGAACAGTAGGACCAACGTCGGAACAGGTAGCTACGCTTTCTAAAAGCAAAGAGGTTTCTATCCTTAGTACTGTCCTGTCCGTCCCTTGTCATGTTGGTATAGGAAGCTGCCTCTCTGGTCACTTCCGTTTTGTATACGGAAGCACCCTTGGTAGAAACCCAGGTCAGTCTGTCCGCGGCGAGCGTCTGAAGTGGTAAGATCTCCGGCTAAGCGCGTTTCTGCTAAGTCCGCAGGTCAATGGATTTGTTAAGTTAAGCCTAACTGAAAATCTAAAATATCTAATGTTATCTTAAATTGCAACGCAGTGTATTTCGAGTGTCAATTTCAGAATATCTTCCAGTAGTTGCTTTGTCACTACTTTGTGACTAAAGTGGAACCACGTGTTGATCAGAAACTCTAACTAAGATCATCAATCTTAAATGAGAATGTGCGTGAGATTATAACGTCTCGTCTTAACAATATTTTTCAATATAGCAACTTTTCTTTATGTTATGTGTGCTTTGTGAGACCAGTACCACGTGCTTATACAATTGTTTGACCCATCAGGTTAATAGTAAGATGATAGTAACCAGTTCGAGGTTTTTCTTTTGTAAATTGCTTTTCGATCTAATTTATTTTAATTATCAAAATTATTGTGGATTTACACTCTTTGTTTAAACCAAGTTGACCACGTGAAGCATGTGGTGTAATCATCAAAGTAGCCCTCAGCTATTCTTTTCGGGAAGATTTCTCAGAGAGTTAGTACGAATTTAGTATACCAGTGTGTGGTAATTACATGACGGACAGGATTGCGCTACATACGTAACTTCTCTGGGTAAAAATTGAATCGGTTGGTTGTGTTTAATTTCCTCTTGCATATGTTTCAACGTTGTTCGTGTGTTATTTTATGAATGCAGTGTTGTATGCAGTCTCCTAATCTTGGCTCCATATTTGATGTGTTCTGTAAGATTACAAACTCACATTTTCACAATCCTAAATAAGGCACCAGCTTAGTTATGACTCAAGTGTAATATGCTGAAATTTCAATGATCAATGTTAAAATAAATTTCCAAATATAATCTGATTTTTTAAAATTCTCTTTATATATATATATATCACCGGTTTTCGTATGACTATTAAAAGATTATAATTGTTAGTCTGGTTGGGAATTTGGTAAGCTAGATTGGATACCTGGTGAAACAGTTGCACAGTAATGCAAGGCTAACTTCCTCAGGTAGCTCACAGCTTTTAACCCGCTTTTATTGAATATCAGCACCGCTTTCATAACAAATTAGTGCTACAACGTTACACCCTCTTCAACTGTCGGCGGTCACTGTCAGTCAACAGATGAGGTCGGCCTGTACGCTTTTGTGCTGTACGCGTCCCTTCACGTTTCCACTTCAATATCATATCGGAAACAGTGGACCTAAGGATGTATAGGAGTGTGGAAATCTCGCGTAAGACGTATGACACACCCATGACACCAAATCACCTGACCACGTTCGAAGTCCGTGAGTTCCGCGAAGCGCCCCATTCTGCTCTCTCACGATGTCTAATGGCCACTGAGATCGCTTATATGGAGCACCTGGTAGTAAGTGGCAACGCAATGCACCTAATATAAAAAAAACGTATGTTTTTTGGGGTGTCGAGATACCTTTGGTCACACACAAATACGAGCAAGGCCTTTTAATCAATTGCCCAAAGCAGTATGAGTGACTACAAAACGCACAGTGAAGAAAAGTTAGTTGATCACATATCATAGATGCACACTTTACACCAGTAGTGAACGTGAAGTCAGTGACGCGTTTGAAGTTGTTGTCCAGAGGATTATAAATACTGTAGCCAGCTTCCTGCCATGCATAACGAAGCCCCGTATATCCACAGATACCTCATTATAAATGACAGTGCATTTTCATGGTAATCCTTAAGTCCTGACCAGGAGTGACGAAGAAGCAGCCGGCAAACGTGGATTCAAAACTGACAGAAAAAGCGTCTTCAGATGTTTTCGCGTCATCTTTCTGCACTCACCTGCACCTACGAAGGCATTTGGAGGGCACCGTTTTCCTGTTTGCCTTGACTCACGCGGTCTAAATTTCCCGTTTAGTTCTTGGAAGCATATTTAGAGAGTTTGTCAACCGTCCGTCCATTGATATAACAACATCGATAGTGTAGCTATGTGTTGCACTGTTAACCGATTGTAACTTCGAGACAATGTTTCTCTTCCCCCTCTCATGGATAGCGTTTTTTCTGAAGGAAGCTCATAGTTGAACTGAGTTCTATACAGAATGGAATGGATGTTTTCTGTTGTAATATGCGCATGGACAAGAGCGACGAATGTTACAGTCTTCCAATCACCTCCTCTTCCTCGTCCTTATCTATTCGTGTTTGGAGCACAGGGCGTGATGTTAACCTAAACTTCTCCTCGAAATCAGTAAAGTGTCCGAGATGTCTGTCTACGTTCAATGCCCATTGTTGTAAATGCCAATAATGAACGGAAAAACAGTATTCTCGCTCTCCAAACGTAACCATTATAGGAGGCTTGTTGATATTGAATTGCTTTTCTTTACCACATAGTCCAGTACGCTTTTAATATTGAATTTAGTCCTCAGTTAAGAGTATCTTTTCAGGAGCTTGTCATATGTGTTAAAATTTCTGGTGTGATAATCATAGTTTATGTTCTCTAGTGTGTTGACATCAATGAGAATGGTGATAGTTTCGGCTTTAAATTTCTTATCAGGACAAGCTGAAATTCACTTTCACTGATTTCATCGCCCATTCTCGAACTTGCCGTTATACTGAAGTGTTCGTCATTATCGTAACCAGCATCATAATTATGTGTTAGCGTTACAACAGTATACGTTCCTAACCGACGATAACATTTTTGCACTATAACAGATACGAGAAAACTTGCGACTGATTCATCTTCTACGCCAACACCATCTTCACGAAGAAGAGTTTGTCGTAACCTCATCTCAACCAATTGAAGTACATTATCAAGGCTGATTACCAATTGTCGATCCCTCCGACGCATCATTACAGAAACAACTTCACAAAATGCAACCTCACATACTCTGCTGGTCTCGGCCGACCGCGGTGGCCGGGCAGTTCTAGGCGCTTCAGTCCGTACCCGCGCTACTGCTACGGTCGCAGGTTCGAATCCTGCCTCGGGCATGAACATGTGTGATGTCCTTAGGTTAGTTAGGTTTAAGTAGTTCTAAGTTCTAGGGGACTGATGACCTCAGATGTTAAGTTCCATAGTGCTCAGAGCCATTTGAACCATTTACTGATCTGGACTGCCGTAGCGAAAGGCAGAGGTCGGATTTGGCAGGGCGTTCTCAGCGGCCTCTAATGGACGTCCGTAGAGCTTTTAACAAATATCACCAGTGGAGAGACGGGCCTTTAAGTGACCCGCCATGGGACTACGGCGTACATGTGTTTGTTCGAGCTCAAATATTTCCTTGCCAGATATTTTCTCACCACTGTGTATATTGGAGTAGAAGGATCGATATTATTAAGTGGTTTGTGGTGACAAAGAAATGTATATACCGGATATGTCGGTATGTTTTAGAAATAATATCGATATGACAGAGTGGAATTTAATTTATATATATATATATATATATATATATATATATATATATATATATATATATATATGGTTACCGCTGCATATATTTCGTAAATAGCATCAAATACTGACGAACCGATTCCACAGACCGAACTTGAGGGGAGGGGCTAGTGTAATTGTTTAATACATACCATACAAAAATACACAGAAGTATTTTTTTAACACAAACCTACGTTTGTTTTAAATGGAACCCCGTTAGTTTTGTTAGCACATCTGAACATATAAACAAATACATTCAGTGTTCCCTTGGCCATGAAGCATCCCATTTACATCTGTACCTAAATTTTAATTTTTATACATAGTTTTTAAAAAAAAATCTTAACCTATTACACTTTTGGAACACTTTTCTGTCAAACATTACAGATGACGTGGAACTATCATCACTTACATCCTTTGCGATAAAATTACTTGTACTATGAATCTGTAATGATTCCCATTTCCAGTTGACAATCGTGTTCTTTTTTTTTCTTTTTTTTGCTTGCATTTCTCCGTGGGATGAGTTCTTTTAACGACAAAAAAAGGCCCGGAATTTATGTCAAAATTGCGCTGAAAAGTGGTAAGACTGTTGCCATCCTGGTAATAAAACCCAGCGCTGAATGTTTATTTATTTTTAATTATTGACTTACGTCTCTGCCGGTGTAGTTTGGCCGGAAACATCCAGAAAGGAAACGCCCAGTTGTTGCTACCAAAGCCGTTTTGTGTGCACAGACATATATGAACCAACGATATCTCAACCTTCCATATACGACTTTCAATCATTTTATGATCATCTTGTGGTGGGTGTTCTTCTTCTTATGTCTGTGCCTGTTATGAAAATAGGACGAGGAATTCCGCCTTAAGCAACACACCTTATTATGTTTTGTTTTACCCACACATGTTCCAGGACTTTTTGTGCTATCTTCAGTGGGTTATTTTTCGTTTATTTTCTTATTTACGTGATGCTATTGGACACATATGTTGGTAGTTAACTGCTTTGATGTTGTTGTGCGTTCTCATATGTTACGTAATGGCGGCGAAAACTCTGCCTATGTTTTGAAAAATCGGAGAAGTGCAGTGTCAAGCGACCATAGATCACGAAATCAGCTTATTCACTTTGCCAACAACATATGAGAAAGCACAACAACATCAGAACCATGCGAAGTTGTAGATTGTGTAGAAGACTAGCTACCAAAATAAATGGTCAGTAGCATCAAAAAAAATAAATAAATAAACCACTGAAGATAGCACAAAAAGTGCTGAAATATGTCTGGGTAAAACAACACAGAAAAAGGTGTCTTGCATAAGGTGGAATTCCTCGTCCTATTTTCAATCACTTTGTTATTTTGATCGAGTTACTCGTATATGTGTATCTATGACCTAGAGCCGAATTGTCCAACACATTCACTGCGGCACTACACGGCAGCAAGCAGGGGTGGACAACAAAATCACGTATCTATTACAAATCGCAGTACCTTAGAAGTCGCAGCTTTCACAGTAACAACTTTACAGCATTTGGCTGCGATTTTAGTCACAGCTAGAAGTCGTAAATAGCAACAAAAAGCAGCATTTAATATTTAGCACCGTGTGATGTCTGTGCTTCGTTCCGAGAACCTCAAGTCTCACACTGTGGATCTAAAATATACCTATCTATGAACTAAAAAGATCATTTCCTCCGAGAAAAATTTTACACTTCGTGTTTTCCTGATAGCAGCAACGATGTGTTTGGTTAGAGCGCGATATTAGACCAACCTTCCCCCACCCCGCAACCCCCTTGAAATGCTGGCAGTGTGGAGAAGCCCTACGTCCAGGTTAGATTAAAACGTGATAATTTGATTGAGAGTTGGCAACGCCAATGAATATGAATGCGAAATAAAGCCTGTGGTAACAGAGTGCGCTATTGTTTAACGTAATGTTCACGTTTGCGCCATATTTAAACACACTTAATGCTCCTTTCATCATAAAAAGTAAAATTGCAGGATATGACGTGATAAACACTGAGACGCGAGAAAAACTGCCGCATAGTGCATGACGTACAAATTCATTACTTCCTTGCTGCTAACTCTTTTTCTCTACATACTTTGCAGTCAGTCAGTATCCACATATGCTGCTGAATGTACCTACACAGATAAGTAATTTACGACACATAGTTCGAGAAACATGACGTCATAAACACTGAGGTGCATCAAAAACTACCGCATCATGTGTGACGTTTAAATTTATTACTACCAACCCGTTGACCCGATTTCGATACGATTTCGTAACGAGATAGATTGAATCCTGAGGAAGACAATAGGCGACTTTAGAAAGTGTGTAATACATGTTACTTACTGATGCGAAGAATATTTCGAGCATTAGGGAAAAATATCTACTCTTTGAAAACGTTTGTACTCTCTAGCTTCTGTTCATCATACTTGTCAAAATACTTTTATTAACTGATATATACTACGTGATACGATTCAAAGTAATGAATACAATGCTTGTACAAACTTCAGTGTTTTTAATCCATACTTCCACATTACTTGCTGCATAATGTACGAGTACATGGTGCATCATTTAAACTACTATGTGCGCTATCCAGTATTTGATGACGGGAAGAGTGGAGAAGGAGGAGGTGGACTACTCTAACTGAAATAAATACCTACCTGGGCAACGCCATGTAATCAGCTGCTATCAGACACTGGGCAAGGCTTCAACGATTATACTGATGCTTATTATACATACATGAACTACGAAAAATGCAAGGGGGAGGGGCTCCACTACGTAACTTTTTGGCAAAATGTTTAACAGTAGAGTTTGCACAGGACACTATTTTTTCCGACACAACAACAAACAGATAGATTTTTGTGTGTATCTTCAAGTATTGCGCTTAAATTATCGCGGATGTCAACCTCTAACTGGAAGATTTGTACTTCTTACTCTGTTGATTGGAAATCACCAACCTGCTCAAAATATGTAACCAAGTCTTTATCACTAACTACATGGCAGAAAATTTAGGTGTATGGGGCGCTTTTAACTAGGTCAGAATGGAATTTGCATTGTTCCTTCACAGTGTATTTCTCACTTATTTATCGTGCCTTTAAAATTGCATGACGACTTCGACAACAAACTGTTGAAATATTCAGATTACATACTCTACATGCGAGAACAGATCCTTTCCTTCGCTTTGTCACAGTTCACCGGTACAGACGTACCAGTTACCAAATATACACTCCTGGAAATGGAAAAAAGAACACATTGACACCGGTGTGTCAGACCCACCATACTTGCTCCGGACACAGCGAGAGGGCTGTACAAGCAATGATCACACGCACGGCACAGCGGACACACCAGGAACCGCGGTGTTGGCCGTCGAATGGCGCTAGATGCACAGCATTTGTGTACCGCCGCCGTCAGTGTCAGCCAGTTTGCCGTGGCATACGGAGCTCCATCGCAGTCTTTAACACTGGTAGCATGCCGCGACAGCGTGGACGTGAACCGTATGTGCAGTTGACGGACTTTGAGCGAGGGCGTATAGTGGGCATGCGGGAGGCCGGGTGGACGTACCGCCGAATTGCTCAACACGTGGGGCGTGAGGTCTCCACAGTACATCGATGTTGTCGCCAGTGGTCGGCGGAAGGTGCACGTGCCCGTCGACTTGGGACCGGACCGCAGCGACGCACGGATGCACGCCAAGACCGTAGGATCCTACGCAGTGCCGTAGGGGACCGCACCGCCACTTCCCAGCAAATTAGGGACACTGTTGCTCCTGGGGTATCGGCGAGGACCATTCGCAACCGTCTCCATGAAGCTGGGCTACGGTCCCGCACACCGTTAGGCCGTCTTCCGCTCACGCCCCAACATCGTGCAGCCCGCCTCCAGTGGTGTCGCGACAGGCGTAAATGGAGGGACGAATGGAGACGTGTCGTCTTCAGCGATGAGAGTCGCTTCTGCCTTGGTGCCAATGATTGTCGTATGCGTGTTTGGCGCCATGCAGGTGAGCTCCACAATCAGGACTGCATACGACCGAGGCACACAGGGCCAACACCCGGCATCATGGTGTGGGGAGCGATCTCCTACACTGGCCGTACACCTCTGGTGATCGTCGAGGGGACACTGAATAGTGCACGGTACATCCAAACCGTCATCGAACCCATCGTTCTACCATTCCTAGACCGGCAAGGGAACTTGCTGTTCCAACAGGACAATACACGTCCGCATGTATCCCGTGCTACCCAACGTGCTCTAGAAGGTGTAAGTCAACTACCCTGGCCAGCAAGATCTCCGGATCTGTCCGCCATTAAGCATGTTTGGGACTGGATGAAGCGTCGTCTCACGCGGTCTGCACGTCCAGCACGAACGCTGGTCCAACTGAGGCGCCAGGTGGAAATGGCATGGCACGCCGTTCCACAGGACTACATCCAGCATCTCTACGATCGTCTCCATGGGAGAATAGCACCCTGCATTGCTGCGAAAGGTGGATATACACTGTACTAGTGCCGACATTGTGCACTCTCTGTTGCCTGTGTCTATGTGCCTGTGGTTCTGTCAGTGTGATCATGTGATGTATCTGACCCCAGGAATGTGTCAATAAAGTTTCCCCTTCCTGGGACAATGAATTCACGGTGTTCTTATTTCAATTTCCAGGAGTGTATTTGCCCGTGTCTGTTAGTCGTTACTTGTGGCTAATCGTAGTGTAACATCTGCAGAGGAAAATCGCACGTTAACGCTTAACTCATTACCTGTAAATAAAAGCATATAACATTACCATGAGTTACATTTATTTTTTATTTTTAAACGCTAAGAGTATTAATCGTTTTGTGTATCTGAATTTTTTCGTTATCCGCATTTGTTTCCTAGTATTTAATACGGAAATGTGAATCTGCGTGGGCAAAGACAATTCTTCATGTTTCGGAGAAGTTTCTTCGCTTTCAGTGGATGTTATTTATTACCTACTGAACAATGTACAAATAACTGACAGAAATATTAACATGAAAGATCAGTCTGTACCTTAGTATTACATATTGGTATTCACAAGTCTGTTTGGCATATGCAGCACAGCTATATTATTGCCCTCCAGCATGCCATCTGTAATTAATAAGCGTTGTCGATGTTTCGTTACGTAATTTCTCAAATTTTAGCACTAATATGATTAGTTTCTTCCTGTCCCACTACTGTCATCATATAAAGATTCGCTGTTTTGTTATATTGACTAAAGTTTTCTCAGGTTACAGTACTATTTTTCGAAATATGTGTTGAAATGTACGCTCATTGTGATTAGGCTCTGTGAAAAGTTGATTGGGCGCAAAGAGCAAATTATGAATGTAACCAGCGAACTTACATTTAATAGACCTCTTGTTGTCGCTCTTCTGTTTGGTGTTTCGAGTGGAGCTTCCTAATACAAACTGTTTCACTCTTTGTCTGATGTTCACCTGTTCTGCCATCTTGTTCTGGGTGGGCTAAACTTACTTTTTTTTAATTTCAATCTTTAATTTATGTTCATAAACGTAGTAATAATAATATAATAATCATAAAAAATTAAACAAAAATCAAATCTCTTAATTCATCATTTCACAATCTCTTTTACACCTCAGGAATTTTCTTCAAATACATGTTGAAACTGTGGAACATAGATTATTTAAAATTTCTTTTATAGAAACAAAAGAATATATTGCTGAAAGTAAGATGATATGTGGTTATTTTATAATACAGGCACTAGCTCTGTAACGAAAATAGACCTACGGAATAAAATTAAAATGTTTTCACACGAAAGCTATATACAGGATATAATGGGCAAATTCAGGAATACCTTAATGGTTCAAATGGCTCTTAGCACTATGGGACTTAACATCTGAGGTCATCAGTCCCCTAGAACTTAGAACTACTTGAACCTAACTAACCTAAGGACATCACACACATCCATGCCCGAGGCAGGATTAGAACCTGCGACCGTAGCGGTCACGCGGTTCCAGACTGAAGCGGCTAGAACCACACGGCCACACCGGCTGGCGCATGCTTATCGATACGAGTGCTAGGGACTCGGTGCACAATAGTATCAACAACAACAATGAGTCACAGCGACTCACTCGACAACAGTTCTGACCATATGCTTGTTGCTTGCACACGTCCTAACCGTAGTGCGTTCACTATGTCACTGCAGGAAGGTAACAGGCCGCGCGACAAATCTGGTACGAAAACGTATCGTTTACTTACATTCAGAACTCGGGTAAGAGTTAAGGATTAAGGCTGGTGGTGTGCAGAAGGTTATGAGCTGTGAATTCGTAAAATGTGATTCTGAACTCTCATAAATCGCGTCTAAAAACAGCAGTTACCAAAAACTAGCAGTCCCATTAGACTTCGGTAGCGAATTACGGATTAGTGTTGGTGGATTTCGGAAGGATACAAGTAATGAAATCGTAAATAGCCGTTACCGAAAAGTAGCAGTCCCGCGAACTCGGGTAGTGAATTACAGGGCAACGTTGGTGGACTGCGGAGGATTACAAGCTGTGAATTTGTAAAATGTGATTTTTAACTGTGACAAATAGCGACTAAAAATATAGTCTGTCGGTAAACTGAAGAGCGAGCTAGCGAGTCCCCACTCTGCCAACCCAGCTACGTCACGAGGCGCTTCTACAGGCTGTTTCACAACGCAGTACCGGCACTGCCGCGGCGCGAGATTTAAATCTGTGGCGATGCCGTGTACAGATACGTCCCGGCTGCGTTCATTTTTAGACAAATGTATTAAGACCATAAGGAATACAAAAAACGATACCTTATTCCGAAACACAATATTATAGAGTAAATAATATTAAGATAAGAATGAAAGTCAGGATTATACTACAAACATAGAACCGAATGCCTGTTCGTGTGAATGTATTGTATTTTCCACTATTGCTGTTCGTAAAACGAACCCCATATAATGCAACCAATCTGTAGAATCCGAGGCTTGCTCTTACTTTGTGTTTCTACTAAAAGCTAAAAATTTTCTTTGAAGGACTGCATTGAAACTTAACAATTTTTGCAACACGAAGAGTGTTTAAAAAGAAAGCAGAAATTTATAATTTTGCGTGTTGTATTAGTCCGATTTTGCACTACTTTTTGTCTCAAAAGTATGTGTACAATGTTATGCATATTGGGTATTTATTCTGTTGTCAGCTGTCAAAATGTTTACACGTGTTTTGGTAGCACCAACGATTATTTGTTTTGTATAAAAATAGATTAGAGAATCTGTATTAAATTTTGTTATAGGAATGGAATGAAGTGTATGATTTTTTTAGAAATGGAACATTTTGCTTTTGGTGAGTCTGTTATGAGTAAACCAAGGGCAAACAAGGACAGCGGTTTTACAAGCATGGATGAGATTAAAAATGCACAGTTACAGAGAACTACAAACTATCCCGAAGAAACAGTTCCTAAAGTGTTCTGGGGATTGGAAAAAGCACTGGCATAAGTGTATAAAATCAAAGTGGAGTATTTTGAAGATTATAACATTGCTGTAGATTAACAAATACTGTTCTTACCAAAACATAAAAATTAATATGTCAACACACCTCATATGTCAAGCTTTTTGCTTAGAAGTCAAGAATCGGTGTAAATGTTCTGAAGGAAGTTTCAGCAGTGTTTAGAATAGCTATAGCGCACATGTTTTAAGCAATATGTCTTAGAATCAGGTGAACAGTAAACGAGATACAGATTTAGTGTTTCATAAGCATGAAGCATGGACCTTGCCGCTGGTGGGGAGGCTTTCGTGCCTCAGCGATACAGATAGCCGTACCGTAGGTGCAACCACAACGGAGGGGTATCTGTTGAGAGGCCAGACAAACGTGTGGTTCCTGAAGAGGGGCAGCAGCCTTTTCAGTAGTTGCAGGGGCAACAGTCTGGATGACTGACTGATCTGGCCTTGTAACCCTAACCAAAACGGCCTTGCTGTGCTGGTACTGCGGACGGCTGAAAGCAAGGGGAAACTACAGCCATAATTTTTCCCGAGGGCATGCATCTTTAGTGAATGGTTAAATTATGATGGCGTCCTCTCGGGTAAAATATTCTGGAGGTAAAATAGTCCCCCATTCAGATCTCCGGGCGGGGACTACTCAAGAGGACGTCGTTATCAGGAGAAAGAAAACTGGCGTTCTGCGGATCGGAGTGTGGAATGTCAGGTACCTTAATCGGGCAGGTAGGTTAGAAAACTTAAAAAGGGAAATGGATAGGTTTAAGTTAGATATAGTGGGAATTTATTGAAGTTCGGTAGCAGGAGGAACAAAACTTTTGGTCAGGTGATGGCTCTGAGCACTATGGGACTTAACATCTGAGGTCATCAGTTCACTAGAACTTAGAACTACTTAAACCTAACTGACCTAAGGACATCACACAACACCCAGTCATCACGAGGTAGAGAAAATCCCTGATCCCTCCGGGAAGGTCAGGTGAATACAGGGTTATAAAAACAATAGGGGTAACGCATGAGTAGGTTTAATAATGCATAAAAAAATAGGAGTGCGGGTAAGCTACTACAAACAGCATAGTGAACGCTTGATTGTGGCCAAAATAGACACGAAGCCCACACTTACTACAGTAGTACAAGTTTATATGCCAACTAGCTCTGCAGATGATGAAGAAATTGATGAAATGTATGATGAGATAAAAGAGATTATTCAGGTAGTGAAGGGAGACGAAAATTTAATAGTCCTGGGTGACTGGAATTCGAGAGTAGGAACAGGGAGAGAAGTAAACGTAGTAGGTGAATATGGGGGGAAAGAAATGAAAGAGGAAACCGTCTGGTAGAATTTTGCACAGAGCATAACTTAATCATAGCAGTTAACACTTGGTACAAGAATCATAAAAGAAGGTTGTATACATGGAAGAATCCTGGAAATACTAGATGGTATGAGATAGATTATACAGGGTGATTCAAAAATGCATGTAAATATTTTAAGGGTGTATTTGTGAGGTAAATATAAGACAAAAATGTTCTATACAATTTTTGCTATACTTGGCTTATTACAGAGTTATGAACAAAACATGATAATACATTCAATACAACGTAAAGTATTTACTTCCCAGAGTTCACAGTTTAATTACAGTGCATTTGGACTAAAAACGCAAACTGGTAAATAAACGTGACGTAACAAACTGAAACAATTCCTCGCGAATACTGTATTACTTTAGTTCCTGTTGATTGAACTAAATCAATGCAAAATAACTAAGGAAAATACGTGAAGAATTTACAGACTGTACTGTACTGTATTTGCTCAAATCTTAATGCAATGCATGTTCAAAATGCTGTCCCTGACCTTGCAGACAGACCCGTGCTCGTCGCCGCAATGATCTCTGCACATTACACAGTCCGTTCAACTCTCCACGAATAATTTCACAACCACCTTCAATTCTTTGTTGTAGCACTTCTCTGTTCGGTACTGCAGAAGAATACACCAATGTCTTTAGTCGGTCCCATAAATAAAAGTCTAAAGGGTTCGGGTCAGGTGATCTGGCTGGCCAAGCAATTGGTCCTCCGCGACCTATCCATCGATGTGGATACGCATCATTGAGGTACGCCCTTACGTTGCGGCTGTAATGGGCAGGAGCACCATCGTGCATAAACCCACAAGGTGGCTCGTGTTGCAAGAGGGACATCCTGTAACAATCCAGGCAATTCCCCCTCCAAAAATTCGCGGTAAGCGTGCCCAGTCAGCCTTGGAGGTAGAACATGAGGTCCGAGTAAGTCATTCCCCACAATACCACACCAAATGTTTATGGAGAATTGATGTTGATATCCACGCACAATTCTCGCGCCAGGATTCTCGACAGCCCACTGGTGCATATTATGCGAATTGATTACACCCGCACGAGTAAACATGGCCTCATCTGTGAATAATATCCGCCGAATGAACATTGGATCATTCAAATGACGCTCTTGTAACCACTGGCAGAATTGCTGACGGCGAGGATAGTCTGCAGGTGTCAATTCGTGCACTTTGTGCAGGTGAAATGGATGCAACTGTTGTCTCCGAAGCAGCCGCCATACAGTAGATTGTGGAAGTCGTACAGCTGCACTAATTTGTCTCGTACTGATGGCTGGATCTTGGTCTACCAGGTCCAAAACATGTTCCTCGACGTTCACTGCATGCTCAAGTGGTCGACCTGAATGTGGCCCAGGACGAATGCCATACTCCCGCATACGTCTGTCCACAGATACAAACGTCTGATGACTTGGTAACCGTCGTCTTGGAAACAGCTCACTGTACCTTCGTCTTGCTGCAAGTGCGTTTCCATCTGCTGCACCATACACAAGGTGCATATCAGCATACTCACTGTTTGAGTACATCATGTGCACGAAACCTGTAGCCTTCCGACGATGAATGAACGACAGGAAGTACGTTTCCGTTACCAACAACATCAGCGCCATCTTCTGTACAGTAGGAGTAAACAGCAATTGCAAACACAAACAAACACTATTCATGCAGTTTCGAATCAACTGTTGGGAGATACGTATGTGCATTACGTACCAGAATATGGCATCCTGCTGCTTGCACTGACGTCGTTTTGATACGGACATGACTTTCGTATTTTAACGATAACTCTGGAATTAAACGTTTATGGAAAAACATTTATAGAACATTTTTGTCTTATATTTACCTCACAAATACACCCTTAAAATATTTACATGCATTTCTGAATCACCCTGTATAATGGTAAGACAGAGATTTAAGAAACCTGGTATTAAATTGTAAGACATTTCCAGGGGCAGATGTGGACTCTGACCACGATCTATTGGTTATGAGCTGAAAAAACTGCAAAAAGGTGGGAATTTAAGGAGATGGGACCTGGATAAACTGACTAAACCAGAGGTTTACAGGGTTTCAGGGAGAGCATAAGGGAACAATTGAAAGAAATGGGGGGGGGGGGGGGGAATACAGTAGAAGAAGAATGGGTAGCTCTGAGGGATGAAGTAGTGAAGGCAGCAGAGGACCAAGCAGGTAAAAAGACGAGGGCTAGTAGAAATCCTTGGGTAACAGAAGAAATATTGAATTTAATTGATGAAAGGAGAAAATATAAAAATGCAGTAAATGAAGCAGGCAAAAAGGAATACAAAT
The DNA here is from genome assembly GCF_023897955.1 of Schistocerca gregaria. Lineage (NCBI taxonomy): Eukaryota > Metazoa > Arthropoda > Insecta > Orthoptera > Acrididae > Schistocerca > Schistocerca gregaria. The sequence continues at coordinate 112,358,215 of NC_064928.1, read as the reverse complement.
GTCTCAAAAATGAGATCGACAGGAAGTACAAAATGGCTAAGCAGGGATCGCTAGAGGACAAATGTAAGGATGTAGAAGCTTATCTCACTAGGGGTAAGATAAATACTGCCTACTGGAAAATTAAAGAGACGTTTAGAGAAAAGAAAACCACTTGTATGAATATCAAGAGCTCAGATGGAAACTCAGTTCTAAGCAAAAAAGGGAAAGCAGAAAGGTGGAAGGAGTATATAGTGGGTCTATACAAGGGCGACGTACTTGAGGACCATATTCTGGAAATGGAAGAGAATGTATATGAAGACGAAATGGGAGATACAATACTGCGTGAAGAGTTTGACAGAGCACTGATAGACCTGAGTCGGAACAAGGCTCCGAGAGTAGACAACATTCCATCGGAACTACTGAAGGTGGCTACACTGAGTCACAGCGCCAGAGATTGCGCCAAAGAGTATTATTCAGCCGCGTCCACTGGCAGTTGCCGCTGAGAAGATGGTGAGGGCTGTAGTAGTTCTGAGGTAGGCGTGATCTGTGCTTGTTGAGACGTCGATAGAGTATGGTTGTTCTGTTGGGCAAGACACCATGTGTTATTCGATTGGGGATGTTGTAATGATCAAAGTGTATTTTTCGTCAATATATATGAAGGTAAAGAAAATTTTTTATTTTAGACGCCCTAAATAACAATGCCTCTTGGTCACAGGTTCAGTCAACAAAGCATCTGGCTCGTGTTCTTGTATTTGACTGTAATTCTGGTTTCTATGTGCAATCATAGTATTTATAGTTTTTTTAATTACTTCAGTGTAAATGGTGTTCAAAATATCTTCTCTTATTGTGGAAGAACCGTGCCAGACGTGTACGTTGAATCACACTTACACACAGTTACGTTTGTGCTTTCTTGTTTCATAGGTTTTATAGTTGCTGGGGACTTAATTAACTAATTGTGTTAACGGAAATTTCCTTTCATTCTGTGTTGTTATTCTGTGCAGTCAGATTGCGTATTAATATTATTCAGGGCCAACTGGTTACGAGACTGCGTAACCGTACAAACAGCGACTAAAATTAAAATTATTAGCATTCTATTTAATTAAGCGCCCATGCACTACTGACGGCCTTGGGAGAGCCAGTCCTGACAAAACCCCACCATCTGCTGAGCAAGATGTATCACACAGGCGAAATACCCTCAGACTTCAAGAAGGATATAATAAATCCAATCCCAAAGGAAGCAGTTGTTGACAGATATGAAAATTACCGAATAATCAGTTTAATAAGCCACAGCTGCAAATTACTTACGCGAATTCTTTACAGACGAATGGAAAAACTAGTAGAAGCCAACCTTGGGGAAGATCAGTTTGGATTCCGTAGAAATATTGGAACACGTGAGGCAGTACTGACCCTATGACTTAGCTTAGAAGAAAGATTAAGGAAACGCAAACCTACGTTTCTAGTATTTGTACACTTACAGAAAGCTTTTGACAATGTTGATTGGAATACTCTCTTTCTAATTCTGAAGGTGGCAGGGGTAAAATACAGGGAGCAAAAGGCTATTTACAATTTGTAGAGAAACCAGATGGCAGTTATAAGAGTTGAGGGACATGAAAGGGAAGCAGTGGTTGGGAAGGGAGTGAGACAGGGTTGTAGCCTCTCCCCGATGTTATTCAATCTGTATATTGAGCAAGCAGTAAAGGAAACAAAAGAAAAATTCGGAGTAGGTATTAAAAAACATGGAGAAGAAATAAAAACTTTGAGGTTCACCGATGACATTGTACTTGTGTCAGAGATAGCAAAGGACTTGGACGAGCAGTTGAACGGAATGGACAGTGTCTTGAAAGGAGGATATAAGATGAAAATCAACAAAAGCAAAATGAACATAATGGAATGTAGTCGAATTAAGTCGGGTGATGCTGAAGGAATTAGATTAGGAAATGAGACACTTAAAGTAGTCAAGGATTTTTGCTATTTGAGGAGCAAAATAACTGGTCGAAGTACAGAGGATATAAAATGTGGACTTGCAATGGCAAGGAAAGTGTTTCTGAAGAAGATAAATTTGTTAACATCGAGTATAGATTTAAGTGTCAGGAAGTCATTTCTGAAAGTATTTGTATGGAGTGTAGCCATGTGTGGAAGGGGAACATGGACGATAAATAGTTTGGACAAGAAGAGAATAGAAGCTTTCGAAATGTTGTGCTACAGAAAAATGCTGAACATTATATGGGTAGAACACATAACTAATGAAGCGGTATTGAACAGAATTGGTGAGGAGAGGAGTTTGTGGCACAACTTGACAAGAAGAAGGGACCGGTTGGTAGGACATCAAGGGATCACAAATTTAGCATTGGAGGGCAGTGTGGTGGGTAAAAATCGTAGAGGGAGACCAAGAGATGAATACACTAAGCAGATTCAGAAGAATGTACGTTGCAGTACGTACTGGGAGGTGAAGAAGCTTGCACAGGATAGAGTAGCATGGAGAGCTACATCAAACCAGTCTCAGGACTGAAGACCACAACAACAACACAAGCATCAAAGGTTTTACGTGATTTAGAAACTGTCTATAACGATCGGTTTCCTCCCAAGATTATTAGTACTCCTTCGTGGCAATTCCACTAAACCATGCGGCTTATTTTCGCGTTCCTTCCTTATGCATCCTATTGGACGCGTCTGACGTTTGCATAAATTGCAGCCCTTCGATTGGGACTGGTAATATTAGCCAACAGTTCTTTTTGGGTCGCCTCCTTAATACACGCTGTAATAACGTTAGAGACGATCGAACGCTCGTTCCTCCCCAAATACCTCCTCTTCTTCGTATTCTGCACATTTTCTTGCAATGCTAGACGTTTATCCATCACTTCCGGATATCGAAGTACATCAGTTAGTATACAAAGTTAACTTCACTGACACTGGCAACCAAGATCCCGCGAACAGAAACGACGTATATCACTGCACGCCGTCCTACACTGCTAGACATATAACGGGCAACAGATTTTGGGTGCCCCTGTAGGCCGGCGGCAGCGTTCTTCGGGGAAAGGCCACTTTCCCCCCCAAAAGCGCTGCTCGCTCTCAAGTTTACAGACAGACTGTAGCAGCTACCGAAAAGTAGCAGTCCCACGGGCGCGGTTAGTGGAATGCGAGTTAACACTGGTGATTTGCAGGGGAATACAAGTTGTGAATTCGTAAAATGCGATTATAATCGGTAACAAATCGCGTCTAAAAATGGCAGTTGCCTAAAAGTAGTATTCACAAAAGGCAGTCACTACGGTCTACACTGCCGCACACACGGCTGCAAGTGGCTAATGGTTAATGGTGTACGGACAGGTAGCCGAGATGCCGGCTGGCTATTGCAGCGTGCCGGGTTTAGGGGAGGGGGGGGGTGGAGGAGGGGGCAGTACGGGAGGGGAAAGTTCCTCTCAAGGTCGCCGGCAGACCTCCTGCCTCCTGCCTGGGCGGGCAAAGCACTGCACGCAGGTACAGGACAGACAGAAGGCAGGCGCGGGTAGGCAGACCGCAGGCGCTGCCTGGGGCCGCTCCGGTTTTCCCAGACAACACAGCGTGCTCTCTCACAACAAACGCCGTGGTTACTGCAACACTACCAAGTGATCCTGTGGAAATTCACAACTGTGCGCTACAATAAACAGGGCGCCCACATCCATAAACCAAGTTCTCATTACCACTTCTGTCTACACATGTAAACATTGTAATTCCTTTATTATTTCAAACACCTTTTTTTTCTTTTTGTTCGGTCTATTTCATTTGTCGCAGATCCGTTTCGCCTTCAACATTAAGGCGTTTTAAGCGAATTTAAGATATATTAATTTTGTTTTGTTTGTAAATGCGGCACTAGCAGGTGAGCTGTTAACTCGCGAGGTGACTTTTCTGCAACGTATACCATGAGGTGGAGTCTCTGGGCCCCCTATGTTTAAACCGAGATTTAAGGAAACAAATCATATAAAAATTTTAATTTATGCTATATAACATTTATTTTAACAATTATGTAAGCGTTGTGTAAATGCTCCTAGTTTATTTTATTGCAATAAACAAAGCCTGCAGCATTTTACTATTCATCACACGAAAGCACTTAATTTCGTGTGGTTCTTTTGAAAAGTACACATAAATGGACTGTTAGAGAACTGAATTTAACTTTCTGAAGAATTATGTAATCTCTGTAGCAAATAAATTTAAATTCCAGGGTGTAAATTTGCGCATAAAAATTGAACCCAACAGGTACAAAAAGAAAGTCTGTCAAATTGACATTCCTTCCTGGGAACGACATTTTTATCGCCATTCACAACACATTCGATTTTAACAGACACTTCAAGTATTTTATTAAAAAAACAGACAGATCCCCATCACAACTTTCCTGACATTCTTCCTCTGAATGATACTCTTGTTCGATATCAGAACTGTGATCACTGGCTAATGTAGAATCTTCTTCTTTTTTGTTTATTTCTTCATCCATACCACTGACAGCTTCCTCCATAGACAATTTCATAAAGTTCGGCAAAGTTAAGACTGACACATTCGTGCGAACACATATTGAGCTATTGGGTACCATACTGAAGAAAACTTTCGTAGTTCGCGAGGTACGGTTTAGGAGACTCCAACACCTATCTATAACACGTGTCAACAATAAACATAGAAGGCAATAACGCAACCGACAACAAAACATCTTAGGCTTGGCAATTTAAGGAGGATACGGTGAGTATAGAAGCATTCCACCAAAACTGGCCTTGGGTAGCGAGTGCGAAAATTTTCTCGCGGTCTGACAAACCACACCTCGTCAGTTAAGGGTTAGCAAACAGTTCTCGTCATTAACATTAATAAATTATAACTGTAACTTATATGAATAAAAATAAATAGTAGATGAACGTTGTGAACTGAAAAAAAATCTTTACTGAACTGAATTGGTTGCCTACCTTTAAATTCGTGTGTGTCTGTGTTGTTACCCTGAACAATGCTGGTCGTGTACTTACGGAAACGCTATCTGATAAAATGAGTCGCCAAACCATCCGAAACCGTATAACTGTTGCCATTAACTTCAACCAAATTAATCAGAAAATGTGAAACTGGATGATGAATCAGCTGTCCTGTGAAACCCTGTACTGCAGAGTGCAGTGGACAGTGGTGCAGTGCGTGACGTCACAGTATGTGATTTGCAATTCCAGCAGCAATATCAAAACAATAAAAGTGCTTCGTGAAGTTACAGAACGAATTCGAAAGAATAAACGAGCGAAATGTTTCCCAAAACATGTCCTTTGGTTCTACGTGAGCAACTGACAATAAAATTCTAAACGCAATATAATACGTACGCAGATGGAACACTGCACAGTATAAGTACACACCTATACGCAAAATCCATAGGCTTTGTAGGGGGGCTGTCTATAGACGTGTAGTTAGACAATGTATACAGAGAATCTAGAATCTAGATACTTTGTCTCGTGTACAGACTACATTAGGTAAATATGTCAGAGCTTATTGATACAGCGGCTTGCGCTGTGATAAAGGATAGTGAAATAAATCGAAAGAGGGACATTGGTGCGAACGTGAACTGTTTGAGGAAGGGCCTCGTTTCCACTGTAATTTGCTTTCAACTTTGAATGCAGAAGAAGCATGTTCTTTTCAACAACAATCACTGATACTTAATACTTTTTGACCAACTAACTTTGTGTTGCGAGTACTAACTTCCCTCAAACATAAGTGCAGACCATGATACCAACACGCCCATACTAGGAAGTACTTTACAACATTGTCTAAGAATTGTCTCAGGTTTTCCATTTGAAGCGAGAGTTAAAAGAGTTCTGCGATTTTGCTCCGAAAGTGTGTCTATAGACAAGAACTGTCTGTTTTTTTATAGACACTGTCTAGTTATAAAAATCGCTCAACTTCGTATAATGGTGTGAACAAGATATAAGAATGAGTCTGTCTGGCAAGAAATATAGTTTAAACTCAGCTTTACTTAAATTGAACCTGATAATGATTTTCTAATACAATGCTTAATTGAAGGATCTTACTATGTTGTAAGACCACAACGTAAAACTGGCGCTAAATAATTTTCATGGCTGACTTGCGGCAAAGGAAACTCGGCACTATTCGAGAGGGAAGAACATACAAGCACATCGCAGCAACATACTAGCAAAACTGCTAAAGGAAAAACAAGTCTTTTCGCATGCAATGTAAGGACATGTTACTTTTCCAAACACATCAAGCGTTAGTTTTCCTTCTGTGCAACTGCGTTCCGCTTAGTGCAACACGCACTATCAAAACAGTAACATTCGTGAGGAGATGGTGGACAAGATTTCATTTACTGAATGACGTAAAAGAAACTAGCATTCAAAAACTCTAATTCCTTCCTTAACAATTACAACCGTCTTCACAAATCTTACTTCTTACTACAAATATGATGCTGCCGTGAAATTAATTATTGAAATGCTAAAGGAATTGTAAATCTATAGCTTCCGAATGCAAGTGATGTGAAGTGGTAACTTTTCTTATTCACGTCTTAACAACGAAACTAATTATCCTGAACCAATAAAGAAAAATCCCACTAAAACTTGCCGTTTTCCAAGCACATCTTAAATTACGCTCTGGTAAGTAATGCAGTTGCAGCATTACCTGAAAATCTTCACTCAAATTGATCTTTATCAAATGATGTATTCAATCTTCAACACCATTTGTTTCCTGGTCTCTGTGCTCTGCAGGCTATTTCCAGATCACTCACTTCTCACAGAATGCTACTGACAACCAAAGATCACATTGGTTGTACTCAACACCTCTGTGGAGCAACACATCGACTGTTGAAGATAACTGTTAGAAAAATATCGAAAGGTACAGATATAAAATAGGACACACTGAATGAAAATAGAGCTCACATCACTCTCACTGCATTCCAGAAACTAAGTAGAGATCTTACACAACTTAACAGCTCTTACTTATTCCGGTCGAAATATGTGTTTTCTTCTATCTCGCCATAGGTTAGCTGTCGCACTGTCACTTCACTTGTAAAACATTCGCACATTTTCGCGTCAAGATTATTTTGTTTTGTGGTTCTCATACACGAAGTATGTTGAAAGATGAAAAGAATGACGGAACTTTCGAGAGCATGAACCGGCAGAGAGAGAGCGCGTTGCGGCAACTGACCACAACCAGCATCAAGTTTAGACAACAAACTGCAGTTAGCCTCGGTTCTCTGTGAACGTTAGCTGTCGAATTACAGCTGCTGAAGTGAGCACGTGCGCAAGCTTTTCACGTTTTCGTGACAATGAAAGATCTTGAAGAACAATGTGTGTGTGTGTAAAATTTTGCTACAAACTTGGCAAAACTTTTACAGAAACGTTCGACAGGTTAGTCAGTTATGAAATTGGCTGGGCAAAGTGTCTCCTTGTTCAGAAAAAGCACTCAACTGTTTGGTCGAAGACCAAGGTGGTGTTGGTTGGTTGGTTCTGTTTGTGTTTTTTGACTGCAAAGGCATTGTTCTATTAGGAGCCTGTACCATCTGTTCAGATGGTAAACAAGGAAGTCTAAAAATGGCTCTGAGCACTATGGGACTTAACTTCTGAGGTCATCAGTCCCCTAGATTTTTTTAAAAATCTTTATTGATAACATCTATAATATTTATACAAAATGAACCCACCACCTTAGTGATTAGTGGGTCGTAATGTTACTACAATGTTATATATTTCAGCAGCTATTTTTATTGTTATTACAATGATACAATGTTTATTATTGTGAGCTACAGACAGGGTACAGTACAGGGTAATAGGCAGACTACAGTTATTGATCTACACTACTAGCTAATTGTTAGTTTTCTTACCTACTTGTTAATTCCTAACTGCCTGCAGCGTTACAGGAGTGTCAGCGTAGATATAAACCTACTGCTTTATGCTCTGCTCATCGAGTTAATCCCGATGAGCGTGCCTCTGACACTGGAAGGCCAAAATTGCTTGTCGCTGCAGGTTTCTAATTTAGTATCTATATCTAATGCTACAACTACTGTACTAACCTACGTCAATTCCGGTGCTATTTTGGTCTAGATTAGTGTACCCTGGTCCCCCCTAGTCCTGCACGTGGCGGATTGCAACTAAAAGTCGACCCGTCCACGCACAGGCGGTACAGGATTAGGGTACTAGGACGCGTTCAGTGTTTGTCTTTAGTCGTGAAAGTCCCTCAAGTATGCTGTCATCACTTTCCATGATACCTCGTTCGCCAAACTATGTAGAGTTTCGAAACTCTCTTCATGTCTCAATAGGTCGTAAGTATTGTTATGTGGAAGTTGTTGTCTTAATGTCACTGCTACATCATCGAAAAGGGGGCATTCGTAAGCCACATGGTCGGTAGTGTCCACCGAAGCGCCACAGTCACACTCGGGTGTAGCTTTCTTCCCAAACCGACACAAGTGACCAGTGAGAAAGTGTATTAGACCCCGTGTTGGCTCGAAGTACTTCATCCCTAACCTTTCTTTAACATTTGGCAGGAACGCAAAGGTTCTTCTGCCAGTTTCATCCGTTTCCCAAGATTCCTGCCATAAATCCTCACCCCTTCTGCGTATTTCTCCCTTGTCCCTCACCAGAGCTCCCAGCATATTCTCTATTTTCATGTTGTTCCCCTTCTTAACCCAATACCATGCTGCTTGTTCGCGTTTTTTTATATCTAAAGGACAGAGCCCCATTATTATTAATAGGGCACTTCCTGGGGATGTTCTGTACGCCCCTATAGATCTTAACAACATGTTTCTCTGTACTCTTCTCACTGCCATGGCAGGCACCACCCTTGTGAGCCTGTGTGCCCAGACTGCCGATCCGTAACCCACTATTGAAGTTAGTATACTATTGTGATATAGCTTGATTAGGTGTGGTGGGAGGTGGAATCGTTTGTGCCCTATGGAAATAAGGTTGTTAAGTACTGGTAGTGCTTTTTGGGTTACGGACTCAATGTGCCTTCCAAAGTTCCACCTTTCATCGATGATGACGCCCAAGTAGCGAGTCTCTTGTCGTCTTATAACTGGTGAGCCTCCGATTCTGACTGTAGGGTTCCTTACCAGCTGTCCCCTCAGTAATAAGTACGTTGATTTTGTTGGTGAGATCGTCATCTTAGTATTTGTACACCACAGTTGTAATGTGGTCATAGCTCTGTCTATTTTGGGCTAGATGTCTTCGCGGCTCTGGCCGCCGACCAGCAGAAGGAGGTCATCTGCGTACGCTATCACCTCTAGCACTTCTTCACTCTGCTGCAAACTATCTAAACGTAGTTCCATATGGATGTCCCAGAACAGGGGACCTAAGACGGAACCCTGGGGACATCCCTTATAGTTTTTCCAACTAGGGGATGATAGCGAAACCTCCCGCCCTTCACAATAGCTCCTCAGGCAACCATATAGCGTCCCTGGACACTCCTTCTCCCGCAACCAGGAGAAGAGCGAAGGCCACCACAGGTTGTCAAAGGCGCCACTGATGTCAACCATGATGCCAACAACGTACTCGTACGGTGTAGAGCCGCAGACCTCAGTCGCCAGAGCGATCGCGTCGGTTGCCGATCGTCCCGGCCTGAAGCCGAACTACCTGCATCTCATCCTGCACAGCATTCGGTGTGCAGTCAGTCTGTCAGCTAGCAATTTCTCGAGTAATTTCCCAAAGATGTCCAGTAGGCAGATCGGTCTATAGGACTTGACATCCGCTGGGTCCTTGTCGGGTCCCTTTTTGATGATCACAACATTTGCCTCTTTCCAAATTTTTGGGAGTTTTTCCTGTCTTAGGCACTCATTGTATAGCTGGGTTAGTGGCGCCACCAGTTGGGGTGCCAGGAACTGCACCACCTCTTCCACAATGCCGTCTGCGCTGAGGACTTTCCCTGTTTTTAATGCTTTGATGTGGCCGGCCACCTCCTCTTCAGAGAAGGGGTAGACTGCCCTATCGTTTGCTATTCTGTCTGGGTCTTCATTTCGTAGCTGGGAGTGGCCTTCGGTGTCGCTAGCCTCATCGTCATCAGGCAGCAGGGACGGGAGAAGGACCTCGGCAGTCTCCTGCCAGGAATCCGTCATCCCATCCCCGTGCCTGATCGTTGATAGCATCATTGGGGATCGGATCTTTTCCTTAACTAATTTGTAGGGTACTCCCCATTGGTCCAAGGCCAACTGGTCTAATACAAATTTTTCACAACTTCGTATTCTAACTTCTTTTAGTTCTTTTTGGAATTTCTATTTTGCCTCCCGGTATTGCAGTAACCATCTTTGCTTTTCGCACCAGACGACACTGCGGTGGCAGTGCCTCCTCAGCCTTCTGACAGACTGACGCATTTCCTCCAGTTCAGCTGAGCATGGTGACTGGGAGGCCGCCATGGCCCTCCTCCTGGTTGAAACAGCTGCCCTCACCGCTCCGGTAACTGCGCTCACCAGTTGTCTATGTTCAGGTCCTGTTGTGCGTCACCTTGTGGCAAGGGAGGAATGTCGCACTCTCTCGCTAGTCTCCCCCAGTCAGCGCTCTTGAAATTCAGTTGCAGCTCCTACCCCATGGCCCAGTGGCATCCTCTATTTACTAGGCTGAAAGTAATAAGATTATGGTCACTTGTTGTAGCGTTCTCTGCAACTTCCCAGTTCTGGATGATGTTGGCAGTATTTGGTGTAACTAGCGTTACGTCTATGTTGGTGTCAAGGATCCCTCCCGCCGCATAGGTGGGAGGGTTGCCAGGTCTATTTGCCACTACAAGTTGTAACGCCATGACCATATCCTTCATTTTTTCGCCATTTTCATATCTTGTGCCACTCTACCATAGGGGGGATTTTGCATTTAAGTCAGCTGTTATAACCAGTTTGCGTCCCCGCAACTCCGTGGCTACTCTTGTTAGGTGATCCATATGTTGTTCTATATTGTCTCCATATTGGAAGTACATGTTTTGAGGGTTATAATTCCCGCGGGAGCCTGTATCTCCACGACGTTGCAGTGACTGGTGGAAAATTGTGTGAGTGCTGTTACTCGTAGAGACTGGTTTGTAATGACAATTGCAGCTTTGGGGGCGTCCCCACTACTAGCTATTTGCCATGTAGCGGCTGCAAATGAGAGTTTCCCAGCTTGAGAGTACGGCTCCTGTAAGCAGAGTGCGTCCAGCCTCCTCTCCTCCACCTCCCTTCGGAGCTCCTGCATCACAAGTCTCCTGTTATGCGTGTTTAGTTGTCCGACAGTTAGTTTAGTCATTATGGGAAGTAAGCATGCATTCTATCGTCAGGCCAGGTCTTATTCCAATCAAAGGCGATTCGACCGTGAGCTAGGACTGACTGGGTATAGATGTCGTCTAAGTCAAATTTCTCCCCACGTCTTTCACTTTCTTCAGTAAGTCTCGCAGGGCTCCGAAGTCAGTGGGAAGGTTCACTGACTTAAGTTGTATTCCATCTACAGCCTCCATTACCGAGAAGGTGACCTTTCTTCCATTCTCATGTCCTACCCGGACCACATGTCGTAAGGCAGTGGTCAGGGTAGCCGGCTGCTCCAATCTTGCCAATTGCATTGTACATTCAATGTTGGAATACACCCTAACCGGGTCTACAGGCGGTAGCCTGACTGCTGGGGTATCTGCCACGGTTGGGTTTGCAATGGTGCTGGTAACTGTGCTGTCGTTCAGTGTGTTTAGGTTCTTGGGTAGGGGCCAGGGAGGCCACCACCACCACCACAGGATGCTTTTGCCGCAGTTGATCTTCATTCGGCCTCATTCCCCGGTTTTGTGAAGGGGGAGCTGTGATCTTTTCCGAGAAATCAGTAGAACTTAGAACTATTTAATCCTAACTAACCTACGGACATCACACACATCCATGCCCGAGGCAGGATTCGAACCTGCGATCGTAGCGGTCGCGCGGTTCCAGACCGTAACGCCTAGAACCGCTCGGCTACTCCGGTCGGCCAAACAACGAAGTCTACCAGCGAATTTTAACGCGTTTGAGGGATCTGTGAGCAGGAAAATGCCTGAATTGTGGGACAACCTCAGTTGGGTGTTACGTCATGCCAATGCGCCGCTCCTTGTGCACACTATCCGGCAAAAGGACAGAATCATGCTGTGCCCGCTACGGTCGCAGGTTCGAATCCTGCCTCGGGCATGGATGTGTGTGATGTCCGTAGGTTAGTTAGGTTTAACTAGTTCTACGTTCTAGGGGACTGATGACCATAGCTGTTAAGTCCCATAGTGCTCAGAGCCATTTGAACCATGTTGTGTCCCATACCCCATATTCTCCGGACCTAGTGCCGGCAGGTTTTGTGCTGTCGTCCAAGCTTAAAAGCACGTTGAAAAAAAAGTTTCCAAACCATAGGAGTTATTCAGGACAATGCGCCATCCCATGAAGAGTATTCCAGGACGCTTTTCGGTAATGGAAAAAAACGGTGTATTACCAGTGGAGCGGACTACTTTGAAGAAGATTGTGCCCAATATGTAATGCAATGACCGATACACATGTCATGAGCAAAGTTCAGTCTTCTTCTCATTTTTTTTTTCCAACACGAGACAGATGCAGAGCGACAGAGAGAAGAGAACAGTAATGAACAGTCGTTAGGTTTGCCTCATCCACTTCGTTAGCGTGGCAACACTCAGTAAATTTGTAACAAAAGAGATATCTAGAGAACACTTAGTTACTACACAAATCAATCACAGTTCTCGTAAGAAAAATTTGTAGTTAATGCTGTACTGGTCTCCTTCAACAGTTATCTTAACGAAATCCGAACACCACAAACCAAAATGATCATGAGGTGAACATGTGTCGATATCATACAAATGAACTGACAGCGTGACCTCTAACCTATGACGTGAGAGCAAACGGACATTTCGGTCAGAAAAACGAATAACTGTTACTGTAAAAATCGTGACGTGAATTGTTTTCCAATATACGAGTCTCTCTTAAAAAATAAAAGTGTGTGATTTCAGGTTAAATGCACTGACGATGCCTTAATGTAAAAGCCGTCAGGCGTGTGCAACAAAGAGGCGTGCCAGTTTATAAAACGAATATTTATGCACTTGTTGCGGATATTAGCCACGCCAACGAACTTTCTTGTTACTCGAGCTCTTGATGTGGTCTTTACTCCTACGTCTGGTTATTCTATTCGATGTAAACCCCTTATATCCGCACAAAAGTTACTGCAACCTACATCCATTTGAGCATGGATACCGTATTCATCCCCTGGTCTCCCTCTACAACTTTTACCGTCTTAACTCTCTTCGATTATCAACAACAATATGGGATCGTGGGACCGTCTAGATGCAAAGCGCTTTTGTTTTATTTACTTTCTTCTCCAAACTAGTTTCAGCTACAATATCGCCATCATCAGTGGGTTTTTCTTTATTCTAAAACGTGAAAAATTAGCACAGTTATGAAAATTACAAAACTTTGCAGTACACACGTAATAAAGTTGTAATGTTTGTAAAGGTGCTAATTTTACAGGTTTTAGAATAGGATGATAGCGATATTGTCGCAGAAACTAGTTTGGGAAATACAATAAATAAAACAAATGTGTTTACGTCAAGTTGGACCCACAATCCCATATTGGTTTGTTTATGCAAACACGGGTCAGTGGATGAAGATAAAATGATTGTTCCATTATCGAATTAACTGTTCCCCGATGTCAGATTACGATCTATCAGTGATCCCTTCTCTTAGGTTGTGCCATAAATTTCCTTTTACCCAGTTCGATTAAGTACTTCATTAGTTATTCGATCTACTCGTACAAATCTATTATTAAAGGTATTTCAAATCCGACTCCGCAACTACTACGAAACGTGTATATTTACTTTACCACTAACGTTCCACTTTATTCACTGAAAACATCGTCAGCGGTGGCATTTTGTGCGATTTCCGCTTGCTGTACGTTCGCACGTTGCCTGCAACACATATTTCGCAGCTGTTCTTGCGTAAAGTCTAGTTTTGCTCTGGCTTATAAAACTGCATATTTCTTGACGTTCAATCCACAGAACGTATGCAGGCGTTAGTGGCTGAAGGGATTATATTTGTTTATAAAAAGAAATGTTTAGCTGAACATTTAGCCAACAGAACGTAAAAAAAGTCTCCGGTGCAATGTTTCGTCGGTTCTTTTGCCTATGCGGATGTTGTTGAACACGTCGGTGTTATTCAATGAAGGACTGTTGAGGGAGAACGCAACCAGCCACAAATATCTTTGAAGACCTTTATTACCTTCCTTTGAAAGCTCTCCATCATTACCAAAGTACCACAGTCAGCAGAAACATACCATCTGCTCCTGCGCCACATACGAATATTTCAGTAGTTAGCGCCACTCTACATGCCATACAGGTGATCTGTCATCAGTTTTCAGGCTGGTTTCCTCTCCTGCGCCGACCATTTGATCTCAGAGTAGAACTTGCATTCTACTTCCTCAATTATTTGATGGCTGTATCCAAATCCCTGTCTTCCCCGCATTTGTTACCATCCACAACTCCCTCTAGTACCATGGTAGTTATTCCCTGGTGCCTTAACAGATGTTCTATCATCCTGACCCTTCCTCTTGCGTATTTTTATGTATTCGTTTCCTCGTCGATTCTACGGAGAACCTCCTCATTCCTTACCTTATCAGTCTACCAAATTTTCAACATTCTACTGTAGCAACATATCTCAAAGGCTTCGATTCTCTCCTGTTTCGGTTTTCCTATAGTCCATGTTTCAATACCATACAATGCTGTGCTCTAGACTTACGTTCAGAGGAAGCTCTGCCTCAAATTAAGGGATGCGTTTGACACTAGTAGACTCCTCTTGACCAGGAATAGCCTTTTTGCCAGTGATAGCCTGTTTTTTATATCCTCCTTGCTCCGTCATCATAGGTTATTTTCCTACCAAGATAGCAGAAATCTTTAACTTCATCTACTTCGTGACTATTAATCCTGATGTTAAGTTTCTCGTTGGTCACATTTCTGTTACTTTTCATTACTTTCGTCTTTCTCGGATTTGCTCTGAATCCGTATTCTGTATTCATTCATTCCACTCAACAGATCCTGTAATTCTTCTCCACTTCCCTGAGGATAGCAATGTCATCGGTGAATCTTATCATTGATATCGTTTCAACATAAACATTTCTTTGATTTCCGTCACTGCACGTATAGACTGATCAGAAGGGCAAAAGTTTACGTACCTCTCATTCACACTTTTTAATTAGAGTACTACGTTCTTTGTTTTCTTATTAGTCCTTCTTGGTTATTGCACTTATTGCACCTTATCCGTCGTTCCCTACAATCTACTATTTTCCCATATTTTCGACAAAAAATTTGACAATATGCATGCAGTTGGAATCATGTTAACTGAGCGAGCTATTTTCATTGATACTTGTTCCATAGTGAACGGTATTTATTCTAGTGTTGGTCTCAAGAATTCCGTCGTTTTCTACAGCACGGCTAACTTTTTAGGCAGGAGAATGCAATAGACACTGGTGGTGCAATATTTTGTCGTGTTTTACGTCAATAAATGTGCGGTGTAGCAATCTAAAATGAATTAAAGTGCCTCGTCACGTGACTTCCCTAGTTCTCGCCAAGGTCACACTGTGGTTCGCTTTGTCGAGTAACATGAGGCGCATTACCGGCAACTGGGTAGCGCTAGGCAGTACGCAACGCGCTGCAAGGGAGGAAGTGCAGTAGTTCCCACGCGCAACACAGACGCAGCTGACGTTCAGCCACAGCTGCTGTGCTAAGTACACACGGGGCTATCCGGGCGAAGAATGATCCGCTTGCCTACAACTGCAGACTGACAGCAAAGTAAATGTTACTGTCTGCCTGAAAAGGAAACTTAAGATCTGTTAGGTGGCGGTCAGTTTGGCTTCCGCAAAGTTAGAGGGACCAGAGAGGCAGTTCTGACGTTGCTGTTGTTAATGGAAGCAAGACTTAACCTGGCAGTGGTGAGTAGGTGTGCGGCACACCCCTCATGACGAATTTCTGTAGTTAATTGCTCGAAGGCATGTAATTCTGCTCTGTGGTCCCAGGTAGCTGCTACGAAATATCAGGGAGTAGTTCTAATTTGTTTTTGTAGCTTTAAATTAGAACAGGACTTTGTGAGATGATGTTGAAACAAGTATGAGAAAGCTGGCATTTGTGAAACTCCAAAACACCTCTCTCGTCCCATAAGAAGAAGAAATCAAGGTAACTATTTCATTGCATTTTTGTGCGTATTTTGCATAAGATATGATATTTGATCGTTCAATTAATAGAAACTTCGTTGTACACGGATTGTTATGGGCCAGAAGGGCACACAGTGCGAGCATTGATAGATCACATACTTGATGATGGACCAATTGATTCCGATGATGGACATGAAAAGGATGGTGTTGTTACAGTAATCATGACACATTATCAGAGTAGGGAAGGAAGAATATGAAAACGATGAAGATGAGGTCAGTGAAAGTTATTATTTGAAAAAAAAAGCAACGAGTAAATGGAGAAATGATTTTACACAAAGTGATGTCAGAACAAGGTCACACAATATTATCACCTATTTTCTCGGCATACTTTGTGATGTCAACAATGTGCTACCCTTTACAGTGTTTCAGTCTCTTTATCTTTTCTAATATTATTGAAGAAAGTATTTTGTTTACAAATAAGCACATGGAGAGTTCAAATGGCTCTAAGCACTGTGGGACTTAATCAGTACCCTAGAATTTAGAACTACTTAAACCTAACTAACCTAAGGACATCACACACATCCATGGCCGAGGCATGAATCGATCCTGCGACCGTAGCAGTAGCGCGGTTCCAGACTGAAGCGCCTAGAACCGCTCGGCCACAGCGGCCGGCACATGGAGAGTCAGAGAGACAAGTATTCACAAGAAAACGTACTACGTAATACCTATAACCGAGCACCAAATGATGGCCGGGTCTCCTGTATTCAACAGTAACCTGTATGGCGTGCAAATTGAATTTGGAAGACCTTTGGACATTTGCTGGAAGTGGGATGAAGAATTTTTGGGCTACAGCGCCTCTAGAAACATTGGCTCCAGACGTTCTTGGTCAGTTTGTGAGTAATTGTAACAAACTTTTCTCTATCAGTGAGTAATGTAACATTTGATGAAAAATTAGACGCGTGTGACTCAATATTTGTAACTGGTATGTGACTAATAATAAATAAATAGTGTTTCATTTTCTTGTTGTCACTATGTATTAATAATATACAATAATGTTAATCCATAGTAATAACTCACAGTTCATAAAACTACTGCATTCAGTGTTAAAATATTAAACATATGTAAAAAGCTTGATGGTGCGTACCACACCCCACACACCTTTTAGCGTTGGAATTCCAGGCTGCACCACTGCCAAGTTATCAGTAATAGAATTTGTCGACCTAGAAAAAGTGATAACCTGAAAAGGTGCAAAATATGAATACAAGTTGTAGGCAAAGAAGGATGATATACAATATGTACAGGAACCAAAAGGGAACAACGTGACCAGAAGACCAAGAACGAAAAGCTGGGATTAAAAATGGTGTAAGGTATGCAGTCTTCCACCCCTAATCTTCAATGTTTGCATCGAACAAGTAATCACTTAAATAAAAGAATGAGTCAATAGTGTGATTAAAATTCATGTTGAAATGATATCATCGCTGATAACATGCAATCATTAGCTAAAGTGAATAAGAATTACAGTATTCGTTCAATGTAATGAACACACTAATGAGTGCATAATGTGGACTGAGTGTAAATTAAAGAAAGACGAAAGTAAAGAGAAGTAGTAAAAGGGAGAACAGCGGGAAACTTAGCATCAGGACTGGGGATCATGAAGTAGATGAAGTTAAGGAATACTGCTACCTAGGCAGCAAAATAACCCATCAGAGACGGAACAAGGATTGCAAAGACAGCAGACTGGCAATGGCATAAACGGCATTCCTAGCCAAGAAAAGTCTACTACTATCAAGCATAGCCTTTAATTTGAGGCACAGATTTCTGAGATCGTACGTTTGGAACTCAGAACTGTATGGTACTGAGTCACAGACTGTGGGAAAACCGGAACAGAACAGAATAGAAGAATTTGAGATATGGCACTACAGAAGAATATTGAAAATTAGGTGGACTGATCACGTAAGGAAAGAGGAGGTGCTGCGCAGAATCGGTGAGATGAGCGATATGTCGAAAAGATTGACAAGAAGAAGAGACGGGATAACAGAAAAATGTTAAGACTCGGGGAATAATTTCCATGGTAGTAGAGGGAGCTGTAGAAGGTAGAGGAAGACAGAGATTGAATGCATCTAGCAAATGATTGTGGGACATAAGGTGCTTGTGATATTCTGAGATAAACATGGAGAGATTGGCATAAGAGAGGAATTTGTGGCGGAACACAACAAAACATTCAGAAGATTGATAAATCCTCGACAAAAATACAAAAATAAATAAATAAAAATATAAAATATATATAAAATGCTGCGAAAAACTACTAAAAATTATCCATCACAGGTTCATTGGTCTTAGCTGGGGGAGGCGTCTAACGTTTTTACATCAAATTACTTATAACGTGTTTAAGATATTTGTCATCTGTTTGCACTTACACGAATAGCTCAAGAAACAAACAGCAATGTCCTGTCGAAATTTCGTGAATAGTCGCAATACAGTCATCATCTTTGTTTTTTAAATAGAACAACAGATCTCGACGAGACAAAAGCAGTGACGTAACTCTTTTTGTACCGTTGCTGCAGCCGTTGAATGGCTCGCTACACGGAACATTGCGTCACTCTACAAGAAAACATGCGATGCCAAAGCAATAGGTATGTGATTTTTACGCTACTCTCGATGAAAATCTATGTAGTCGTGATAAGATATACGTGGTCAGCTGTGCGTTGCCCTTCGGAGAAGGTTAATTGAAGTACAGTGGAACCATTGTCTGCGTAATATTGTTTGTCAAGAGGAAAGCTGCAGTTCGTTTACGGCGTGTTGCTTGCAAACCATCCATTGATCGAATCTTTGTTACTGAATAAACCATTTTCAGTAGTACAAGCCGTTGACCAAAGAAGAATTATTGGTCGAGCCCTTGATTTATGGCGAATGTATCAACAGCATTGCATAATGTAGAAAAGAGTTAATAGCTTAATTTCTCTCGTTGACGTCTACTATTCTGTCTCCAAAACAATAGCATACTTCCATTTTTTTAAATTGTGTTTGTATCTTATTAATGAAATTGCGATAATACACTGACGTTTGTGTCATGAGCCTCTGGTCAATATTCGCCTAGGTGAAAACAGATTACAAACGACTTTAACACGTCCAAAGTAGAGTTGTAAAATTACCCTATGCTACCGTAGACTATCATAAGTAAGCGTAGACTGTGGTAATTTACCTAGTAAACTTGGTATGTTAAGATCTTAACCGCCGTTACTTGTACGTAAGTGTGTTGCAGACTTAATCGGGGGTTACCTCATTCTGATCACTTTGATCGCGTATGTAATCAGTAATCTACCAGATTCCTGTAAGCCGTCTAGAAACTGAGTGAGGGTGCATAAAATTACGGAACGTTGTTATACTTATAGTTGCAACACAAGAGTTCCTAGCAAGTCTCCGAATGCAGCACTAGTGTAACGATTGAATTCATGACATTCAGCGATTTATGGCTCTGTATGACATTTTCGTTTATTTGGAGAGATGCACCTGATGCCTGAAGATGGCATAGTGAAAAGCTGAAACTGGTAGCCTTCAAAATAAAATAAAATATGAAGTTACACGGCTGTTGGTCAATTTCATTGACAACAAAAATTATTTAATCAGCCGATATGCCCTCTCCATAGTGGACCAACAGAGACATTTATCCCTTTGTCGCTTACTTGAAAATACACAGTATTTACAGCACAACTGAAACTGTCAATGTTTAATCCTAGCTTCATTCGGAAATATTTGTTAATTTTTAACAGAAACAGGGATATTGTACCAACAAATAAACATACTACAGGCTTATCATGCTGAGCTAGGAAACGGAGTTTCCCCCAAAAAAGCATAAAATTAAAAAATGCAGAAGATATCAAATATCGCGCTGCTACTTCGCCGAGGTTTATATTAAACACGAAACTTCCTGGCAGATTGAAACTGTGTTGTTATCGTTCGTTGTAATAGGTCTTAGTGGACGTCACATGACATCCGTTGAAGTTCCATGTTGACCCCTTCCAACAGTTTTTCTTAACACAGAAACCAGCTAGCTCTCTGACCGAACACGCTGAGCTACCGGTCGATACCCCAGCACGACTCACGACCCGTCCTCACAGCTTCAGTTCTGCCGGTACCTCGTCTCATACCTTCCAAACTTCACAGAAGCTCTCCTGCGAAGAGGACACCTTCACTATAACATAACAATTATTAAATAGATTTTTTTATGTTTTTGCACGTGAAATGTACTTGCATCAAAATTAATTGCTTTGTTTTCATAAAAGCGCAGAAGCGATCTAATTATTTTTATTTATAAAATGCAGTTAATGTTTTGCGGGGTTATAAAATACACTACGAGCAAACACTAAACGATGTGCGTTTCTAATTATGTGTGGAGCAAGCAAACAAACAAACAAACAAACAAAAAACAGAGGAAAATCGTCTGGGTCCAGTTTCTCTCGCGCACATTCATTTATATTTCTTTCACTATCACTACTACCCATATTACCGGTAATACTACAATTTACGGCGTCATTTATGTAGTGTACCAAAATTACCGAACTGTAGTTTTCGTAGAGCGCAACTCTATACCGTAACGTATACGTCAACGTGCAAACCTTAGCAAGTGCTCTCCCTGTACAAAATCGCAGCGTGCCGTACACGGCACGACGGCCTAGGTCGGCAGTAGCCGACGTAAGTTGGCGGTACCTCCCTATCGGCGGTATGTCAAACTCCTCTGAGTGCCAGGCGGTCTTTGTAGTGGTCGCGCAGTCTTCGGAGAAAAGAAGGTTAGGCCAGTATTACACTATCAAATTTCTTTGTCAAAGGTTTGATCAAAGATGTGATCAAATATTCCGTCAAATACACTCCTGGAAATTGAAATAAGAACACCGTGAATTCATTGTCCCAGGAAGGGGAAACTTTATTGACACATTCCTGGGGTCAGATACATCACATGATCACACTGACAGAACCACAGGCACATAGACACAGACAACAGAGCATGCACAATGTCGGCAAGAGTACAGTGTATATCCACCTTTCGCAGCAATGCAGGCTGCTATTCTCCCATGGACACGTTCGTAGAGATGCTGGATGTAGTCCTGTGGAACGGCTTGCCATGCCATTTCCACCTGGCGCCTCAGTTGGACCAGCGTTCGTGCTGGACGTGCAGACCGCGTGAGACGACGCTTCATCCAGTCCCAAACATGCGCAATGGGGGACAGATTCGGAGATCTTGCTGGCCAGGGTAGTTGACTTACACCTTCTAGAGCACGTTGGGTGGCACGGGATACATGCAGACGTGCATTGTCCTGTTGGAACAGCAAGTTCCCTTGCCGGTCTAGGAATGGTAGAACGATGGGTTCGATGACGGTTTGGATGTACCGTGCACTATTCAGTGTCCCCTCGACGATCACCACAGGTGTACGGCCAGTGTAGGAGATCGCTCCCCACACCATGATGCCGGGTGTTGGACCTGTGTGCCTCGGTCGTATGCAGTCCTGATTGTGGCGCTCACCTGCACGGCGCCAAACACGAATACGACCATCATTGGCACCAAGGCAGAAGCGACTCTCATCGCTGAAGACGACACGTCTCCATTCGTCCCTCCATTCACGCCTGTCGCGACACCACTGGAGGCGGGCTGCACGATGTTGGAGCGTGAGCGGAAGACGGCCTAACGGTGTGCGGGACCGTAGCCCAGCTTCATGGAGACGGTTGCGAATGGTCCTCGCCGATACCCCAGGAGCAACAGTGTCCCTAATTTGCTGGGAAGTGGCGGTGCGGTCCCCTACGGCACTGCGTAGGATCCTACGGTCTTGGCGTGCATCCGTGCGTCGCTGCGGTCCGGTCAAAGGTCGACGGGCACGTGCACCTTCCGCCGACCACTGGCGACAACATCTATGTACTGTGGAGACCTCACGCCCCACGTGTTGAGCAATTCGGCGGTACGTCCACCCGGCCTCCCGCATGCCCACTATACGCCCTCGCTCAAAGTCCGTCAACTGCACATACGGTTCACATCCACGCGGCATGCTACCAGTGTTAAAGACTGCGATGGAGCTCCGTATGCCACGGCAAACTGGCTGACACTGACGGCGGCGGTGCACAAATGCTGTGCAGCTAGCGCCATTCGACGGCCAACACCGAGGTTCCTGGTGTGTCCGCTGTGCCGTGCGTGTGATCATTGCTTGTACAGCCCTCTCGCAGTGTCCGGAGCAAGTATGGTGGGTCTGACACACCGGTGTCAATGTGTTCTTTTTTCCATTTCCAGGAGTGTATATTTGACAAAGATCTTTGATGTAGCGCTAGAAGGGGTGTTACACTGTCATCATATTTTTGGTCAAATTTCGAGATGGCCAACAACAACAACTTGTTGTTAACCGCAACAGTTTCGTGTAGCACAATTGCACTGTGTGTACATACAGAAGAGAAGCGGGGGAAAAAAAGGAAACATACTTCGCTGAAACCGTGGGTTTTACGACGACACGATAAAAGCATTCAACAAAACTTGTTACGTGAGCTTATAGTGGAGGACGTCAAGTCGTACATCAAATGCTTAAGAATGGATGAGCATACATTTCTGTATGTGCTCGTTGGAGTGTATCGTCATAGCACAATATTCACTTAAGAACTGCTACATCTGCAGAAGACCTCACTGTAACACTGCGATTCCTTGCTACAGGAGAGAGTTACGTTAGGTTAGGTTAGATCCCCAATCTTCTTAATTTATTTTTGTGTTCAGGGTATCTCACGTTGTAAAGCGCCTAATCAGCTTTATTCATCTCTATTAATTTTGTAGTTGTCGGTACACACCATTTGTATTTACCAACAATGTTTATAAAAACACTACAGACGACAGAACACTGCAGCAATGCTAGTACTCCACGTGGTAACATGTCACATTGCAGTGAACAGAAGACAAGCGACTTCTTTTATCAAATCTACAGCGAGGCCCTAGGTTTGATCAAATATTTGACGACAGTTGACAAAGTTCCCTATTACACCATCAAATTTCTTTGACAACGATATTGGACAAAGAAATTTGATAGTGTAATACCGGCGTAAGCATGTGGCGGAGAGGGCAGACGGACGGAGAAAGGAGGAGCCGTGCGCCGCTTGTTGCGCAGAGCGGGGCGCCACGCCAGAGCGGCTGGTGTTTCCTCGGTGGAGGCTGCGATGGGGACAGCTGTTAGCTTCTCGCACGAAGTATTAAGACGCAGCACGGTGACTCGAAGTAGACAGCGGTGCGTATAGAGTGTCTCAGGAGACGTATACGTGGAGTGTGAATGCAGCCATTGTGTTGCTGAGGTGTGCGGCACGTGCTGTCACTCTACGACAAAAAAACCGACGCACCGCAAAGTAGTAATGCGAATTGGACTGAAATTAGGAGTGACTTAAAATGGAATGACCACATAGAGGTAATCGTTGGTAAAGCAGATGCCAGACTGGGATTCATTGGAACAATCCTAAGGAAATGCAGTCCGAAAACAAAGGAAGTAGGTTACAGTACACTTGTTTGCCCACTGCTTGAATACTGCTCACCGGTGTGGGATCCGTACCAGATAGGGTTGATAGAAGAGATACAGGAGATCCAACGGAGAGCAGCGCGCTTCGTTGCATGATCATTTAGTAATCTCGAAAGCGTTACGGATAGATAAACTGCAGTGGAAAACTCTGCAGGAGAGACGCTCAGTAGCTCGGTACGGGCGTTCGTTGAAGTTTCGAGAACATACCTTCACCGAGGTATCAAGCAGTATATTGCTCCCTCCTACGTATATCCCGCGAAGAGACCATGAGGATAAAATCAGAGAGATTAGAGCCCACATAGAGGCATACCGACAATCTTTCTTTCCACTAACAATGAAATAGAAGGGAGAAGGTACCCTCCGCCACACACCGTCAGGAGGCTTGCGGAGTATGGATGTACATGTAGATGTAGATATAGATGTAGAAGTATGACTTTTCCACCTTGAACGGTTATATTTTACGGTGACTTAATTACGAGAAGAAAAGGACCGTTAACGTTGAAATACAGTAATTTTAATAATGTAGCGCAGTCATCAACATGTTAAAGTAAGTGCAAATGTGAGAAGTTTTCGCCATTGCTGAAGACGAAGCATTTTGTGGTAAATTTTAAGCATAAATCTTACGCAGCCGATATCCACTCTTAGCCATCGAGTGTCAAAAAATGGACATTTATTTTAACATTGATCATTGAAATTTCAGCATATAAATATAAGAAATAAATTAGTTTATATTTGGACATTTATTTTAACATTGATCATTGAAATTTCAGCATATAAACTTGAGTCATAACTAAGTTGGTGCCGTATTTAGGACTGTGAAAATGTGAGTTTGTAATCTTACGGAACACATCAAATATGGAGCCAAGATTGGGAGACTGCATACAACACTGCATTCATAAAATATCACACGAAGAACGTCGAAACTTACTCAAGAGGAAATTAACCACAAACAACCGATTCAATTTTCACTCAAAGAAGTTACGTTCGTAGCGCAATCCTGTCCGTCATGAAATTACCACACACTGGTATACTAAATTCATACTAACTCTCTGTGAAATCTTCCCGAAAAGAATAGCTGAAGCCTACTTTGATGATTACACCACATGCTTCACGTGGTCATCTTGGTTTACACAAAGAGCGTAACTCCACAATAATTTTGATAATTAAAATAAATTAGATTGAAAGGCAATTAACAAAAGAAAAACCTCGAACTGGTTACTATCATCTTACTATTAACCTGATGGTTCAAACAATTATATAAGCACGTGGTACTGGTCTCACAAAATACACCCCACGTGGGTTGAACATAAAGAACAGTTGCTATAGTGAAAAATATTGTCAAGACGAGATGTTATAATCTCACGCAAATTCGCATTTAAGATTGATGATATTAGAGTAACTGATCAACACGTGGTTCCACTTTACTCACAAAGTAGTGACAAAGCAACTACTGGAAGATATCTTAACTTCACACTCGAAATACACTGCGTTGCAATTTAAGATAACATTAGATATTTTAGATCCAAACCTGAAATAAAGGTGATTAATTTTTCAGTTAGGCTGAACTTAAGAAATCCATTGTCCTACGGACTTAGCAGAGACGCCCTTAGCCGGAGATCTTACCACTTCAGACGCTCGCCGCGGACAGACTGACCTGGGGTCCTACACAGCGTACTAACACATACAAACGGAAGTGACCAGAGAGACAGCTTCGTATACCAACAAGACAAGGGACGGACAGGACCATACTAAGAATACAAACCTCTCTGCTTTTAGAAAGCGTAGCTACCTGTTCCGACGTTGGTCCTACTGTTTTCTAGCAGACAGGCTTGTCTGCTACCCACAAGCATGCAACTAGAAATACATTTGCTCATTCATCCTTTCACACAGAAGGGAAGGGGGACGACAGTATCTTATCATATACAGTATATAAAAGAAAGCGGATGTAGGTTCCGAATGAGACTGTGTGACATGAATTACATATAAACTGTGTTTTAAAGTGTAGTAGTGTGACAGATCGTTCTTGTTTATGTGTAAAAGTAACACGTTTCACTGCTCAGTCTCCTCCCAGATAGTCAGAAACACCATAGTAAATTTAGAAGTGGAATGTATGCCGTAAATGACAACAGATTTAAGAAATTAACATGAAAGGAATCCAACAGAGACCTTTCAAGCGTGACGCTCATTATTCTCAAAAAAATATTTCTCCCTGTTATGAAATATGAAACGCGTGGCATTTAATATCTTCCGTAGGTCTTCATCACAATTTGTAAGCATTTTACCAAATTTATTTTGAAAGTAGATTGCTTGCAGAATTAGTACAGTACTTTGTAAGTGAGCTCAGATTTTCTGCGGAAAAGTTGACAACAGATGCTAGCTACCCGAAACCACACGTCAGTAAGTCGTAACGTGCAAGTTGAGACAGCACTAATTTCGCTTCGCGGTACTCCTCGCATCGGCGAAGTGCGTTCTCGCAGCGGCTGCCGTCAATTTAGGTGCGCAGTTGCGTTATAGTGCTGTATTAACCTCGCGTTTTCACGGGGCGATAGCCCCGTGTACTCGGAACGAGTCTGCTATTACAGCTGGTGATGCGTTCGTCTTTTGTTTTTGTTAGGTTTGCTCTCTGTTATTGTTTTATCGAACTTTAGAGGTTGTTTAACGCATCGTTATCTCTCTCACTCTGAGCGCTAGCGAACGTGCATGCGTGCTTTTGTGTGTGTGTATGTGTGTGTGTGTGTGTGTGAGAGAGAGAGAGAGAGAGAGAGAGAGAGAGAGAGAGAGAGAGAGGGAGGGAGGGAGGGAGGGAGGGAGGGAGGGAGCTTGAGTAGTGGTGCGTGGTGTCGATGATAATTAGGGAACGCCCTAGGGTAGGAGGACAAGTGATGGATTGACCGGGACGTGGGGGAGGGCTCCATGGATGACACTGGCACAGTGATGTGTAAATAGAGTGATTTTATGTCAGCAAGAGGAGAAGTGCGCCCTTCATCAGCTAGTTGGTTTATCAGTTTCAATAAACTTAGGTCACTAACCACTGTTGAATGTTCACCACATGAGTCATACAAACAAAAGAAATAATAATTCGAGATAAGAATAAAATATTCAAGACTAGCTGTTGGTTCGAGCATGGTGATTAGTTGTACCTGCTCAAAAACATTCAGAGTGGATAATCAGTAGGGGAATGGAGGGAAGTGTGTGTGAGTGTGAGTGTGTGTGGCCGGCAGGAGTGTCCGAGCGGTTCTAGGCGCTTCAGTCTGGAAACGCGCGACCTCTACGGTCGCAGGTTCGAATTCTGCCTGAGGCATGGCTGTGTGTGATGTCCTTAGTTTGATTTAAGCAGTTCTAAGGGACTGATGACCTCAGCTGTTAAATCTCATACTGCTCAGAGCCATTTGTGAGTGTGTGTGTGAGAGGAGGACGCTGAAAATCTGCTAAAGCGAATATTACACTCAGAATCTGATGACTGCAACGACTTTTTCTCAATGTTTTCAATTTTCTGCATTGATGAACCAAAGACAGTAGTACATCTGTCTAATATCGTGTAGAGCCTCCGCGAGCACGCAGAAGGGCCTCAACACGACGTAATGTCTGAAGTAGTGCTGGAGGGAATTGACAATATGAATGCTGCAGTACTGTCCATATTCCGTAAGAGTACGAGGACCTGGAAGTCTCTTGTGAACAGCACGTTGCAAGCCATCCCAGAGAAGCTCAATAATGTCCATATCTGGGGAGTCAGGTGGCCAGTGTATGTGTTCCTGGAGCCACTCTGTAGCAATTCTGGACGTGTGGGGTGTCACACTGCCCTGCTGAAATTGCCTACGTGCGCCGGAATGCGCAATGGACATAAATGGATGCAAGTGATCAGACAGGATGTTTACGTACGTGTCACCTGTGAGAGCCATATCACTCCAAGTACACACGCCCCACACCATTACAAAGCCTCCAACAGCTGGAACAGCTGACATGCAGAGTCCATGGAATCATGACTTTGTCTCCATATCCGTAATCCGTACACGTCCATTCAATTTGCAACGAGACTCGTCCGATCAGTTAATAGGTTTCCAATCATCAACAGCCCAATGTCGGTGTTGACGGGCCCAGGCGAGGCGTAAAGCTTTCTGTCGTGCAGTCATCAAGGGTACACGAGTGGGCCTTCGGCATATCGATGATGTTTCGTAGCATGGTTCACACGCCGACACTTGTTGATGGCGCAGCTTTGAAATCTGCACAAATCAATCATAAGCAATGCTCCACGATACACACGCATCGCGGATCTTCATCGGGAATACCGCCTTGAGACTCTCACGGAGGTAATCCATAAACTCGCCAC
The DNA here is from genome assembly GCF_023897955.1 of Schistocerca gregaria. Taxonomy (NCBI): domain Eukaryota; kingdom Metazoa; phylum Arthropoda; class Insecta; order Orthoptera; family Acrididae; genus Schistocerca; species Schistocerca gregaria. The sequence goes on along the minus strand of NC_064928.1, from coordinate 112,330,295 downwards.
GAGACTATACAGAAACTCTAGACACTCGCAGAACCCGTTTATTCGGAATCTGGGGAACTACGACCACAACCATAGATGGAAACATAACAGACCAAAAAAGATACTTGCTAGGACCTAACATCTATGGCCAAGTGCACGCAAACACAACGGTACAGGTGAGCCCCTGCCTATCAGCCACGACTACTGGATAACCAGCTGTAACACACCTGCCGAAGAACCGGCAACACGCAGGGAAGCCGTACCGTACACAACATGCAGACAAGCTACACCCACCCCTCACACAGTGAGATGATTTTTGGCCAATCACCCACTAATATATAACGAACCTTGATTGTTTCAGGACTGCTTCAGGAATGCAGCAGCAGCAGCAGACCAGGACACATCGCCATCGCGTCACGGTATGATGCATGATACCCACACTAACAAGCCCAACCTTGCATGAACTGTCGCAGCTAGTAAGCCACTACTGCTCTTACTACCCATCCCACTGTCGCAGAGGTTTTTTTCCCTCGGCACGAGCCTTGGCACTTTTTTTCCTCTGCTCTTCAAATCGCTACCCTCATTCGCGTTTCGCCCACAATCTATCACCTGATGGACCGTGTTAATGCGTAATCTTACCCAGACGCACGGATAACATCACAGCCCAGCATCCTGTGATCCACTAATTAGATAACTAACAAGTTGACGGAGGTGACAGTAGAACTTTTGGTTTGGTCACCACGTTGGTGCGGGCGTGGAGGGGCCCCATCTCTTTCTGTCACCTTGAACGATTCTCTTCAGTGGTTGTTGGTCCCGTTTTTGCAGGATCTTTTTCTGGCCACAGCATTGTCGGAAACTTGATGTTTACCTGATTCCTGATATTCACGGTACACTCGTGATATGGTCGCACGGGAAAATCCCCACTTCTTCGCTACCTCGCTCGAGCGTCGACTATAACGCTACGTTCAACTCACTTACATCTTGATAATCCGCCACTGTAGCAGCAGTAAGCGATCTAACAATTGTGCCAGGCACTTATATAGGCAAAGCCTTTGTCGTTTTGATAACGGCAAGTGATCTTTTGCTGTTTCGCCGGCCGCGGTTCTAGGCGCGCAGTCCGGAACCGTGCGACTGCTACGGTCGCAGGTTCGAATCCTGCCTCGGGCATGGATGTGAGTGATGTCCTTAGGTTAGTTAGGTTTAAGTAGTTCTAAGTTCTAGGGGACTAATGACCACAGCAGTTGAGTCCCATAGTGCTCAGAGCCATTTGAACCATTTTTTTGTTGTTGTTTCCAAGTTTGTTTCCTCTCCTTCCTCGCATTCTTACGCTTTTCTTCGAGGTCGGCATTGTCATACGGGATGTGGCAATATTGGCGACAATACCCTTGCTGATCACTGCTCCCGCTTCATCACTTCTCCCCATCTGCCTCTCGCTTCTGGAGTAAATCTCATGCTCAGGTGTAAGAAGTGTTTGCAAATCGTGTATCTAAGGGGAAACGTGGGTACCAACCGTTTGTTTACCTAGTTGCATGTAGCAAACCGACTAGAAACTACAGTCAGATTGGTCAGTTTACCAGCCCTCGTCGCCAATCCGCTAGTGGGAATTCGATCCGAAGAGGCTGGCCTCCCCGAATCCCTGAACTGGCGCGTTAAAGCGCTCAGCTATTCGCGCGAGTATTGTGTCAAAAATCATCATTTTATCTTACCTTCCACAATACTGTGCAATCTCACGATACAAATATTCTTTTTCACTCAAAATGCGGGTGGAAACGAAATTTGTACGGCTCTCCGTCTTCGAAGTCTAGCAATCGACTGGTTTTTGTTTCATCATCATCGTCATCATCATCATTTTTTAAGACTGGTTATGCCTTTCAGCGTTCAGTCTGGAGCATAGCCCCCCCTTATAAAATTCCTCTACGATCTCCTATTCAGTGCTAACATTGGTGCCTCTTCTGATGTTAAACCTATTACTTCAAAATCATTCTTAACCGAATCCAGGTACCTTCTCCTTGGTCTGCCCCGACTCCTCCTACCCTCTACTGCTGAACCCATGAGTCTCTTGGGTAACCTTGCTTCTCCCATGCGTGTAACATGACTCCACCATCTAAGCCTGTTCGCCCTGACTGCTACATCTATAGAGTTCATTCCCAGTTTTTCTTTGATTTCCTCATTGTGGACACTCTCCTGCCATTGTTCCCATCCACTAGTACATGCAATCATCCTAGCTACTTTCATATCCGTAACCTCAACCTTGTTGATAAGGTAATCTGAGTCCATCCAGCTTTCGCTTCCATACAACAAAGTTGATCGAAAGATTGAACGGTGCACAGATAACTTAGTCTTGGTACTGACTTCTTTCGTACAGGAGAGAGTAGATCGTAGCTGAGCGCTTACCGTAGCTTTGCTACACCTCGCTTCCAGTTCTTTCACTATGTTGCCATCCTGTGAGAATATGCATCCTAAGTACTTGAAACCGTCCACCTGTTCTAACTTTGTTCCTCCTATTTGGCACTCAATCCGTTTATATTTCTTTCCCACTGACATTACTTTCGAGATGCTAATCTTCATACCATAGTCCTTACATTTCTATCTAGCTCTGAAATATTACTTTGCAAACTTTCAATCGAATCTGCAATCACAACTAAGTCATCCGCATATTCAAGACTGCTTATTTTGTGTTCACATATCTTAATCTCACCCAGCCAGTCTATTGTTTTCAACATATGATCCATAAATAATATGTACAACAGTAGAGACAGGTTGCAACCTTGTCTTACCCCTGAAACTACTCTGAACCATGAACTCAATTTACCGCCAACTCTAACTGCTGCCTGACTATCCATGTAAAGACCTTTAATTGCTTGCAAAAGTTTGCCCTCTATTCCATAATTTTGTAGAACAGACAATAACTTCCTCCTAGGAACCCGGTCATATGCCTTTTCTAGATCTATTAAAGTGTGAAATGGTTTGTCAAATGGGCAATCAATCAACAATTCCCTGAGATAGATTTGTCAGTCTGACACATCGAACAAAGCAACATACTGTCAAAATGCAAAATTAAATTAATTTCACTGTCAACGAGAGCCTTATGTTGTAGTTGTGACCCTATCAGACATTTACATTTACCTTAAGTTTGTTGATGCTCTATCACGTAGCTAAGAGCATGGACCATTTTTTTTGCGTTACATTTTTTTACAAGTTACGGAAATACATTTTTAGTATATCGTAGTATGTAGTTACGATTTTACAGTTAAAGACTGCAAAAAAAACAACGCCAGAATGAAGAATTTAGCCGATTTTTATTATTCAGTGTAATGTATTAGCATCTGATGTAACAAGGTCCATTACACTATCTGAAGAACACAATTTTAAAATTGTCGAAAACTCGGTCAAGGGTCCCAATAAACCCTTAACAGCAGGTGGTTGGACGATTTCTTCGACCTCTGCAAGTTTCATTAGGAAGGTGAAACAAAAGATGGAATGTGCGAGAACCCACCCGCAGTGCCATTTCACCTCCGTAGTACACTTAGGGCCACTGGTCCCCGCTCGGCATTCTGGTTTGTAATCCTAGTGACTGACTGACTGTAGGGAAGCATTCCCGAATGAACGTGGAGTTGTCTTCAGTGCTGTTCTATTAGAATTGCTATTCTATTCTAATTTAATCGTTGTTCTACGTCTATTGTTAGTGTGTTTCATTTTTATAGGACGATCAGTCTGAAAAGCATATGCTTGTGTTATAGAATAGGTTTTTTTCGATAGGTTGTGCCGCTTCCGAGTTATTTAGTGCTGAAGCTAGTCAATGAGGCCGTCTTGGGTGCAAATTCAAGCGACCCTCCAGATACAATTAGTGTGAGTTGTTCTTATAGCTCATATGGCAGCTTACGAGACTGTTCGCCTTTGGCACTGGTTCGATCCTTACTACTGTCTCATGCCCAATTGTCTCGCTGCCTTGTTCGGTTTTAGGAAACCGCACAAAATTCAACGTTTGGTAACACCGTCTCCATTGGGCTACTTGAATTTGCGCACGCAACAGCTTGATTGGCTGACTTTAATGCTAATTAACTCGGGGTCGGTGCAACGTATGGATTTTTGTCTGATAATTATTTCTCAGCACGAGCTACACTGTAACTCCCTGACAAGCTTTTCAGACTGTTACGACCACCTCTACACCTATGTCTATATCATACTCCGCAAGCCAAGCAACCTGCCTCCTTCCACTCATGAAGGGCGCCTGGGAAGTATGGTTGTCGGTAAGCTACATCTACATCTATGTGATTACGCTGCTACTCACAATGAAGTGCCTGGCACAGGGTTCAATGAACCACCTTCATGCTGTCTCTCTACCGTTCCACTCTAGAACGGCACGCAGGAAAAACGAGCACATAAATTTTTCCGTGCGAGCCCTGATTTCTCATATTTTATCGTGATGATCATTTCTCCCTATGTAGGTGGGTGCCAACAGAATGTTTTCGCAATCGGAGGAGAAAACTGGTGATTGAAATCTCATGAGAAGATCCCGTCGCAACGAAAAACGCCTTTGTTTCAGTGATTGCCACTCCAATTCACGTATCATGTCTGTGACACTATCTCCTGTATTTCGCAGTAGTACAAAACGAGCCGCCCTTCTTTGTGCTTCTTCGATGTCATCCGTCAGTCCCACCTGATGCAGATCCCACACTGCAGAGCAACACTCCAGAATATGGCGGACAAGCAAAGTGTAAGCAGTCTCTTCAGTAGACCTGTTGCACCTTCTAAGTGTTCTGCCAATTAATCGCAGTCTTTGGTTTGCTCTGCCCACAATATTATCTATGTGATGTTTTCTATTAAGGTTATTTGTAATTGTAATACCTAAGTATTTAGTTGAATTTACAGCCCTCAGATTTGTGTGACTTGTCAAGCAATCGAAATTTAGCTCATTTCTTTTAGTACTCATGCGAATAACTTCGCACTTTTCATTATTCAGGGTCAATTGCCACTTTTCGCACCATACAGATATCTTATCTAAATCATTGTGCAAGTCGTTTTGATCATCTGATGACTTTACAAGACGGTAAATGACAGCATCATCTGCAAACAATCTAAGACGGCTACTCCGATTGTCTCCTATGTCGTTAATATATGTCAGGAACAATTGAGGACATATAACACTTCCTTGTGGAACGCCGGATATTGCTTCTCTTTTACTCGATGACTTTCCGTCTATTACTACGAACCGTGACCTTTCCAACAGGAAATCCCGACTCCAGTCGCACAACTGAGGCGATACTCTGTAGGCACGCAGTTTGATTAGAAAACGCTTGTGAGGAACGGCGTCGATAGCCTTCAGGAAATCTAAAAACATGGAATCAATTTGACATTCCCTGTCGATAGCACTTATTACTTCATGAGTATAATGAGCTAGTTGTGTTTCACAAGAACGATATTTTATGAATCCGTGCTGACTATATTGTCAATAAATCGTTTTCTTCGAGGTACTTCATAATGTTCGAATACGTTATGTGTTCTAAAACCTAACTGCAAATCGACGTTAGTGATATAGGCCTGTAATTCAGCGGATTACTCCTACTTCCATTTTTGGGTATTGGTGTGACTTGAGCAATTTTCCAGTCTTTAGGTACGGATCTTTCTGTGAGCGAGTGGTTGTATATAATTGCTAAATAATGAGCTATTTTATCAGCATACTCTGAGAGGAACCTGGCTGATATACAATATGGACCGGAGGCCTTGCCTTTACTAAGTGATTTAAGCTGCTTTGTTACACCGAGGATATCTACTTCCATGTTTCTCATCTTGGCAGTGTTCTTGATTGAAATTCAGAAATATTTCGGAAGACCGTGTTTAATAACTCTGCTTTAGTGGCACTGCCATCAGTGACTGCACCGTTGTTATCGCGCACTGAAGGTATTGATTGCGTCTTGCCACTGGTGTGCTTTATGTATGAGCAGAATCTCGTTGGGTTTTGCTGCCAGATTTCGAGACAGAACTTCGTTGTGGAAATTATTAAAAGCATCTCGCATTGAAGCATGCACTATATTTCGAAGTTCTACAAAACTATGCCAATCTTCGGGGTTTTGCATCTTTTTAAAATTTGGCATGATTTTTTCGTTGCTTCTGCAACAACGATCTGACCCGTTTTGTGTACCATAGGGGATCAGTACTATCACTTATTAATTTATGTGGTTTATATGTCTCAATTGCTGTCGATACTTCCTCTCTGAAAACATTCCACAACTTTTCTACACTTACATGATCAGATCGGAAGGAGTGAAGACTGTCTCTTAAAACGCGTCAAGAGCATTTTTATCAGCTATTTTAAATAGATCAGATCAAATTTCTCGATTTTTCTCATCGTGTTCATTATGTATGTGGGAGGAAGTAATATGTTGTCTGATTCTTCCCGGAATGTGCTCTCTCGAAAATTCAATAGTAAATCTCTTTCTGGTGCAGAACGCCTCTCTTGTAATGTCTGCTAATGGCGTTTGTTTAACATCTCTTTAACATTAAACTTTCCCTTGACGAAACGTGCCACTCTTCATTGGATCTTCTCTACCTGTTCTATCAGTCTTACCCGGTGAGGATCCCATATTGATGGACAAAGGAATCGTTCGAACAAGGGCCTCATAAGCCACTTCCTTCGTGTAGGAGTTACATTTCCTTAGGATTCTTCCTATGAATCTCAGCCTGGTATCTGTCTTGGATAGTTACTCCTAGATATTTTTGGTAGATACTGCTTTTCCAGCGGTTTGTCAGAAATAGTGTAGGTGTACAGTAGTGGATTTCTTTTTATATGAATGCGCAATACGTTACAGAGCCTGCACCGTTCAAAAATCCTCTGTAGGTGATTCTGTGAATTGATGCTGTCTTTTGCCGTTGCTTCTTTCTTATACATAACGGCATTATTTGGAAACAGTGCCCGACGCTTTTTACTAGATCATTTTACGTACACGTTCCTGTCAGATCACCGATGTTAAACGCTATCGGTCTGGCGGGCGCTGTTGGCAAGCGGGATACACTCTGCCCTTGTGAGGCAAACTGAGGAGCTATTTGATTGATAAGCAGCTCTTAAGCTGACATACGGTCGGGAGAGCGGTGTGCTGACCACATGCCCCTCCGTATCCGCATGCAGTGATACCTGTAGGCTCAGGATGACACGGCGGCCGGTCGGTACCGTTGGGCCTTCATGGCCTGTTCGGGCAGGGTTTGTTTCTTTTTTTAATTTCATATACACTCTAAACAGTAATGGTCCTATCACTTTTCCTTGGTGAACTCTGGCAGTTACATCTGTCGATTTTATCGCACCCTGTATATGGTCTACCGAGCTAATGGTATCACATCTATACTACAGCAATTACAGGATTACCGTGCCTACCTAGGTCACACCCTGGTACGGTTACAGCTACTTATTGTCTACATATGTTATTTCTTGGTGCCTCCTGATTTGGTAGCCGTTAGCCCTCTATCTGTCAAATTTGCACCCCACACTTTGCTCCCACTACATTGCTCATTAATTATAAACTGTCATTCTCAAAGTCACCGTATCCGTATTCTTAACTGTAGGATACTTCCCATGGCCAACGTTCATCTCGGGTAACTGGCTGTCTTGTTTCTCTGTATCCGGCATATAGTATGCATGATTTAAGGGGACAGGCAAAAATCGTTTGATAATGCCAAACTCGCCGTTATTTTTTGCCAAATTTGATGTAATTTTTGCCAAATGCATTGTTTCTCTTTTGAGAGGTTCATTGTATTTTTATTATTTCTGCATTGTTTTCTGCCAAATTCGGTGTCATTTCTTGCTGCATTCGGTGCCATTTTTTGTCAAATTTTGCTTGCTAAATTCAGTGCAATTTTTTGGTCAAATTCCATCATTTTTGCTAAATTATGTTTTTATTTTTTGACAGATTCGATTTCACTTTTTTGCGAAGATGGTTTAATTTGTTGTCAAATTCGGTGTTATTTTTTGAGAAATGATTTTTAACCAAACTCCCTGTTATTTTTATCCGATGGGTTGGTTTTCTGGCAAATTCAGTGTTTATGTGAAATTTGGTGTAATTTTTTTTACCAAATCCGGTGTTATTTTTTACCAAATTCGCTGTTCGTATGCTAAAATCGGTGTTATTTTTACCTCACTTCTTGTCATTTGCCGAATTCAGTGTTTCTGCCAAATTCGGTAATGCTTCCTTACGAAATTCGGTGTTGTTTCTTTTTTTTTCAGATTCCGTGGTTGTTGCCGAATTCGGTGTTTTTGCAAAATTAGATGCTAGTTTTCGCCAATTTCGGTGCTGGTTTCGTCGTCACACTGACAATAGATATTAGAAGTTAAAATGCAATTTTAACCGTCGATAACAAGTGATACGCCCTGTTAAACCCGCAGGACAGGACAGGTAGTTGGAATTGTGGAAAGGGGCCAAAATGAGCGGTTGTCAGTTACACTCGAACACATATAACGTTATTTATTTGATCAAACTTTACAGTACAAATTCCTTGAACTTAGTTATAGACTAATACGCCACACTATCTTATGCCTTAAGGGCACAGCCACTTTAAAAAATAAAAAAACGGCTAAAAGCCATTAACTCAAAATTCAGACGCCAAAGAGAATATTTAGAGGGCAGAAGGCCTCACGTTAAGTAAGTTCTACAATTTGGCTGAAGGCCCAAAATCTAACACTTGAAGGGCAACAACCTTAATTTAAAGACGGCTGAAGGCCCATGATTTAAGAGTCAAGGTAAATTAAATAATAAAAAAAAACACAAGGCAGAAGGCATTATCTTCAATTAGGCTGAAGGCCTCAAACAATCTAATACTTGAAAAGCAAGGAACTTAAATTTTAAAACGGCTGAAGGCCCATGACCAAACACAACTGAAGTAATTTTTAGTAGCCAGAAGGCTCAAGGCTTTATCTTTAAACAATATATTAATCAGGCTGAAGGCCCAAGCAATTTAACACTTGACAAGCAAGGAAATTTAATTTTAACGCAGCTGAAGGTCCATGACTTAAACAATTCAACTTTAATTCAAAACCATCGGCTATGAGCCATAGAAATACACACAACAGAAAATAAGCAAAGGCAGTGCAGCAAACGGCGCTCAGAAGTTTCGGGGGTCGGCCAGCTCTTGAGATACTAACGATCACTTAGGTGAGACAGGCAGTCGGCCCATCCATTCTCGATCCGACGACAACCCAACCAACAGACAGTCAACGGATCCACCGACAAGGTAACTTGCGCTCCACTCGACCAGCATACAACCGGGAGTTCAATGCAATACCTAAAAGGCTTGGACGCCCACAACCAACTATACATTGAGCTGTCAAACTACACACCGTGCTGGACAGCGACAACACGGTGAGGAAAGGACACTGCGTGAATTTACGTCAACGGCCAGGGCAGGTAACCGGAACTTTAACGGCCACAAGGCAGAAAATTACGCTGGTGCACTTCAATTGCAAATAACCAAATACAGTTAGAGTCCACCGGACGAACTCGAACCCACACGTTATCGCTCGCGGGAATGAACAGCCAACAACGAAGACCAGAAGGCACAATATGAACAGTCTTGACTTGCTGATAAATTAAATCCAAACTCAACTTTCGTGTCCAGGTTCGGTGAGCCACGGACCTCGTAGCAAGGGGAACAGCCCCACACACTCCGACACTGCTTTAGGGACAGCCAGCGGACCCGCCAAAATAAGCCCCGCGGAGATTTCCTCGCTGCTCCACGCCAACCAACAGACTGCCACACAACAGCACGGAGACAGCACTAAAAAAAACTTAGCGGTCGACATCGCAAGCTACACACAATTTCACGAACTCTTGCATGAAGGACTAGACAATACTAACGGCAGCGACTGTGCAATAACAAGAACGAATCACGAGTCGGCACACGCAGGCAACCCATAAGCGAACGCCGGCCAACATACACGTCATCCGTCAAGACGACCGACCGACGATCAACCAAGGTGGTCCGCACTCAAGTGATGTGTATCGGCAACCGTCGGGCGAGTCATGGCTGTCCGGACCTCACTGCAGCCGCGCTCCTTCTGAATTTCTGCCGCGTCCTAAGTCACACTGCCAGGTTCGAACTGCACTGCTAGCACCTCCGAACTGACTGGCAGATCCCAACTAACTCCGAACACACGACAACAGGGAAGCAATAGCAGTCAGCAAAGATAATACGCCAGGGCTTATATCGATAAGTGCCGCTCACGGGCAGACAAGGCGGCAACACAGTAACACGAGTAATTGAAATTAACACAACGAGGTGGTAGTACAGTTAAAAACAGGATGTCAAAAGAGATATGGCACGACACGAGCAACGCACGGCACAGCAAGCAGTTACGAATATTTAAAAACTGCCGTCCTTAGATGTATAACGGTTTTCTCCCGAAAATTACAAAATCCGCGGTTTCTAGTAAACACTGTCCATTTCGCGGTATTGCGCTAAAAATCGCTACTTTCGCCTTATTGTTTTCGCGACATTTTCCTGTCCCTAGAGTGTAGTGTCACAGCTCTGTTCAAATGTTGCCATCTGTCTGGGTCTCTTACGGATTCGTAGATATCGTGCTAACATTTGTTCGTCGGGTCCGCAAGTGTGGTAAGCTGTGTACTGTATGCTCAGGGTATCATGGTTCCATTCGCCGAGCGATGTGCATTCGTTGAAGTTGCATTGGGCAGGGACCGTGTCATGTCAGACAGTGCACTACCGCCACATTTGACCGATGCTGCGACTGGAGTCAGCAGACTGAAGATGTGTAGAGAGAGGGGTCTATTCGCGTTGCGAGGCCGTACACATCGCAGCAAATTCGTACCGTTTCTGGCTGGAGGCAGTGTCCGCCGGCTCCCGAGCGTAGGCGGCAGCGCTCGGGTCCACTCGGCTGCCTTCGGGTCACATGATTCGGCCGCGATTGCCGCTCAGTTCGCTTGCGTGCCTGGTTGGGTGCGGATGTGGCGGGTGCAAGAACGGAACAGTTAGTTAGTGGTGCGTTGGTGTTTGGTGGTGAGGGCGCGTCTCGTATTATATATTCTGTCGTGTCGGACTTGTACGAGCGTGTGTGTAGCTGAAACGTGACGCGCGACGAGTGACGCGTTAATTATTATCTCGTTCCGCGGCGACTGTTGTGTAGGGAAACAGGTTGTTCCGAAGCGTTGGCCAGGTAAGCGCCGCATGTTGCCAACTCTCGAGAAAGCTGCACCGGAGTCGTCGTGAGGAAGCTGTGCCCATTTGACCGGACTTCTCTGCCCTGCTGTTCGAGTCCCGGTATGTATCGCGAAGTTACCGCGAATTATGTCGGTGACGAGGCAACCCTCGCATTGTCTCTTTTGTTATGAGCTTCGTTGTTGAAACCGACGAATGTGTTTTTCGTGTTTTCTCATTCTCTTTGTTTCTCGCTTGGCGTTTTCGTCTGTTTTCATTGTCAGATACGATGTGTAACCTGGAATATTGTTACGCAAAAAATATTGCGTTGCAATTGAACGTCGGCTTCGTTACAGAAAATTGGACGCCAGCTTCGTTTTTGAAACCTTTATTTTCATGTTTTTAGACCTCTTTTTCTTGACCTTTTGGCCGTTTTTCATTGACTGACTTAACGTACAAACAAGTACTATAGCTAAACTTTAAGTATTGCGCTCAATCGAACATTAGCTTCGTTACTATAAATCATTTTTCCGTTTTTCGTTTTTCCTTGGCTTTTTGGTCTCTTTCCTATAGACTACCGCTATGAATAAACAGAAAATGTTGCCGTGCTAAAAAATATTGAGCTATAACTGAACGGCTGGAGTAATTCTGCACCTTAGCGAAGTGTTGCTGACATACACTTTTAATAAAGCCCTATGTTCGTGTAGTTCTGTCCCGTAATCTGTTTTTATGGAAGATCATATCTGTATCCTTCCGTCGATTATGTACAACTAATATAATGATAGCAAAATATGACACCTGAGGCGACTGATACTTCTATACACCGTTACGTAGGTGAAATGTTTGAAACAACGCTTTATTTACCGAACGTATCCATGTGATGTTTTCTAATGTTTCGTTTCGTCCACCTACACATTGAAAGGAAGACTAAAGAGTCCTATATACTTTTTTATGCATTGTTGTTATCAAGTTGCGCGACACTGCAGTAGGAATGGATTTTTAACTGCACATGGGGTGTAGGAATCAACGAAATCCTATTTTCGAATCTGTCCATGGTTTTTACATTGTCGACACCAGTTTCGGTCTAGCAAAAACTTGCGTTTCCTTTTCGTCACGTACCGCGGCAACCAATTACTTTACATTTTTACGACCTTGTAACTACATTAGGGACAAGTGTAAAAAAGGTACAGCCTCTGCTTAGCGTGTGTTCTGAAACTACTGATTTGTTCATTAAAACGTGTCGCATTTCAGATTCATTAATTTCGAGCTACTATATAGTTAACACAGAAGCAAGGTTTTATAGCAAAACTTGAAACGTACGAAATCATTAAGGTTTATGATTTGTGACTTTTGCGTAACAAATTAATAGCACCCTTTGGAGAAAGATAGGTATAATTTTAATGCAATTTTGTAATAAACAAGTTCTTCATCGCTTCATAAAAGTTGAAAGTGGGGGACATACAGATATAAAAGCTCAATTTCGTAATTAGGTGTTATTTACCGATGCCCTCAATTTCCAGCACTGCGGACAAAAAAAAAGTTTTGCAGCGATCTAAACACGATATCTGAATGATGTCGGCTTTCATATTGAACGCCGGAAATTAAATGTAACATGTGATCAAAGCGAAGCTTTAGACGCCTGTACAAAATGTAATTCGGTCAGTGGCATTGCTGTTGCGCCCACGACGGCGCAAAAATGGCGCGAACCGGTAATCGGGTACGGTATAGAGTTGTGATGATTGGACGGGATGAAATAAGGTAGTAATGGAGGGAAGGAACAAGGTAACCGAACAGAATCTACACTGAGTAACGCTGATCCAGTAGAAGCATTCGAGAGCGAAGAACAATGGAACTGCGACCAATCGAACCTGATTGCACGTTATGATATGGCGTCTGTGTTAATCGATGCTGGTGAGTTTCGATATGGGACGATTTCTGGGGACAGGAATCAGTCTGGGAGAATTCTTGTGGTATTCCACGACCTGTTGTAAACTATTGAGGCCTTACTTTCCCGAATTTTGCGGCAAATGATTCTTTCGTGGAAAGAAACGAACAGAAACAAGACATGCGTCCAACAATGGCCAGTATTAAGCTGTAAAAGATATTTTATAAAGATGACTTTAAAAAAAAAAAAAAAAAAAAAAAGACGTTTTGAGGTATATTTCGCGCTGTAGTGGGGTTCTTTTATGAAAGAGCGTGACCCTAGATTTTATAAACATTTGCCAAAGAAGTTTATCATTGTGATATGGGCCTTTGATACAAAATTATATTCTGTAGCGATACATTACCATGTAGTTGGAGTGTATAATAACTGGCGTTTTTTATTTTTAAAAAAAGACGGGGAAGAACATAGGTAGCGATGTGGGCCAGATCGTATCCCACTGCCTTTTTTTTTCGGTAACATTCCGACATGACTGGTACGTACACGAAGAATGTAGGTGGTCAGATCATTTTTTTTTGTTTCTCTGGCCCACTTGGACATCGTTTTTTTTTTCTGTTACCGACAAGGTTTTCACCGCGAATTTAAGGAAATTGTACTAAACGTAAATCAGGGTAGCCGAATGGAGATTCGAACCACGCCCTTCCCTAATACTGATCTGGTGTCAAAAACTACATCACATCGTTTTGATATTTACTACGAAATGTAATTGACTAGTGAAAGTAACGGAACTGTTGTGAGATTGTAGCACTACCAAATAGTGTCCGTTGAACGAGTACTTCTGTAAGTATCGTTTCACTCTTTTTGCGCCATTGGATCGGCGGGGTGGCCAAGAAAGACATTTTAACGAGTTTACATTCGTAATATCGTTATTATAGCCTATTACCTGAGACGTTCCTCATTCATGTTCTTTGAGTTTGGCTTGTTCCCGGACTCCTTACATCCATACAGTTTCTTGCCTCACCGCGTGGCTTAACTGTGGAAAGACGTGGGCGTCGGGCAAACACACCATTAGCACCATTAGAATTTTAAAGTGTTACTTCCGCTGACGTTGCGGATGTGTCAAGAGTCGTAAAGTCCACGCCCGAATTCCAGAGCCGATGTATAACGCAGGGATGTTTCTTTGCCGCTCTACGCACAAAGTTTCTCCCTCCTGATGTACCTTCTGTATTTTATTCACAAATAATCGTAAATTTGCATTTAACATAAAATCTGTTGCTGGCTCACCATTTTTTGTACATAACCCAACCCGTTTTAACCGACTGAATAAAAACAGAATTTGCGTGTGTCAGATGACGTAGCTCTGTTGTTACGCTTCTCGTACACAGGAGACTCGGGGTTAAAATTTTGTGTAGTTTCCGTAAATTGTTTCACCCAACTGACCGATTGCTCCCCATTTTCCTTACTTATTCTCCGTTGGTTCTCTAATGTCATCGATCCCTATGGCACCTCATGTTCGAATCTTTCTTCCTCACACGTTTTGTCTGTTCCTTATATAGGGCAATTTAAAATAAATATACCGATTACTATCGGCTGTTAACTATTTAATGCATAGCGATTTATCGACACCCGTAACAGACAATCTAAAAGAAAGTTCAAGATTCCGATCGTTGCAGAAGATCAATGAATTGGAAGCACCCTTTTCAATCATCGTCTTCTAAATAGTGGAGATGATGAAGCTGTGTTCTACTCAGAACTACCTTTATCTCCGAACCTGACAACCACAGAACTCTTTTTGATGGTCTTACGTGAGATTCTTCAAGTAAGTGATTTTCTAGCTTAGCTTGTCTTGAAGTAAGTGATTTTCTAGCTTAGCTTGTTTCATTTTGAAATAAACATTTTATTTCATAATTAGGCAGTTAGCTTATGTTGCCTCGTTGGGCGTTATTTAGTTACAGGTATTTGTATAAAGTGTGATATTTTCCACACACCTTTGTGCGGTTAGCAGTATGCTGTGTAATGTAGTCGCTACTAAGAATTTGGTCAACCATAGCAGGTACGAATGCAACAAAAAAATGGTTCAAATGGCTCTGAGCACTATGGGGCTTAACTGCTGAGGTCATCAGTCCCCTAGAACTTAGAACTACTTAAACCTAACTAACCTAAGAACATCACACACATCCATGCCCGAGGCAGGATTCGAACCTGCGACCGTAGCAGTCCCGCGGTTCCGGACTGAGCGCCTTAACCGCTAGACCACCGCGGCCGGCGAATGCAACAATCCCAGCTGTGCAGTCCGTATGTAAAATGGAAAAAGCGCTTCCCTTGCGTGGGATTTGTCACTGTCCTAGATTTTTTTACTTCATTTCTATTTCCTTATTTTGTGCGTGTGTGTGTGTGGGGGGGGGGGGATGGAGGGCATGAGTCTTCTGACAGGTTTGATGCAGCCTGCTACGAATTTCTCTCTTGTGTCAATCCCATCATCTCAGAGCAGTACTGTACCCTACGTCCTCAATTATTTGTTGGATGTATTCCAGTCTGCCTTCCTCTACAGTCTTTACTCCCTACAGCTCCCTCTAATACTATGGAAGCTATTCCGTAAAGTCTTAACACATTACCCATCATGATGTACCTTCTTCTTGTCAGTGTTTTCATATGTTCCTTTGTTCTCGGATTGTACCGCTATAGCCGGCCTTTGTGGTCGAACGTCTCTAGGCGCTTCAGTCTGGAACCGCGCGACCGCTACGGTCGCAGGTTCGAATCCTGCCTGGGGCATGGATGTGTGTGATATCCTGTTAGAATGGTTCAAATGGCTCTCAGCAGTATGGGACTTAACTGCTGTGGTCATCAGTCCCCTAGAACTTAGAACTACTTAAACCTAACTAACCTAAGGACATCACACACATCCATGCCCGTGGCAGGATTCGAACCTGCGCCGTAGCGGTCGCGCGGTTTCCAGACTTTAGCGCCTAGAACCGCTCGGCCACTCCGGCCGGCGTTAGGTTTAAGTAGTTCTAAGTTCTGGGAGACTTATGATCTCAGATGTTAAATCCCATAGTGCTCAGAGCCATTTGAACCATTTGTACGGCTATATTGATTTTCAGTTGCCATGTATTTTCGTAACAGATTTTCTCTCCCCAATCAGCAAACCATTCTTTTCTTTCTGTAAAGTCCATCAATGCTGCGTTTGGATCGTTTTTGCGACATGTCGGTTCTGAGCGTGGAAGGCTCGATATGTTGACGGCGGCGAGCCAGCCATATTTCTAATCTCAGTGAAGCAGCCAGTCATTCGGATTCGGTTCATTGGTTAAGTAGTCTGTTGTGATCATCAGAAGGATGTGACATCCTCATCAGGAATGTTTCGTAGCGGAAGACAAAATCATGTTGTCGTTCATTATGGAAAATACTGATTCTCCGAAGGCCTTCGCTCCCAAATTCCTCGTCCGCCGATAAAGTTCCAGGTTGTAGCTTGCCTACCTGGCTGGAGATGTTCCCACGCGTGTAGGGCCCGTGTTTAGACTGTAAGAGATGCTCGTCAAAACTTCTATGATTATCAGGACTGCGCTTTAAATTTCATCTTGGATCTCGTAATAGCACTGAATACTGTCCATGATTTTACTACAGATGTTTTGCAGTGAAACGCACGTTTAAAGGGGAGAATGGCGTTCCTAAATTCTTAATTGATTCGTCTGGCCGTTTTGCGACGCAAGATTTGAATTCGGTTTGACAAGACCTGTCTTTGGGAGAGTAGGTCTCTTCCTCCCCGGGTCCGCTCCTGATAACTTCGGAAGCAGACATCGTGCTGTCTGGTTCGGCCACCGAAGCATCTACATCTATACACTGCAAACCTCTGTGAGGTGCGTGGCAGAGGATACGGCCCATTGAGCCAGTTATTAGGGTTTCTTCCTGTTCCATTCACGTATGGAGCGCGGGAAGAATTATTATTTGAAGACCTCTGTGCGTGCAGTAATTATTTAGTCTTATCCTCACGATCCCTGTGTGAGCGATGCATAGGGGATTGGAGGATATTCCTAGAATCATCATTTAAAGCCGGTTCTTGAAACTGTCTTAATTTTCTCGGGGTAGTTTTCGTCTATCTTCATGAGCCTACCAGTTTAGTATCTATGTGACACACTCCCACGGATTAAACAAGCCTGTGATCACTCGTCCTGCCCTTCTGTGTATATGTTCAATATCCATTGTTAGTCTTATCTGGTACTGGCCCAAACTCTTGAGCAATATTCTAGAACCGTTCACTCGAGTAATTCGTAAGCAATCTCATTAGTAGATTGATTTCACTTCCCCGTATTCTACCACCTACTTCACCCACGACTGAACCTATGTGATCATGCATTTCATATCCATTAAAAGTGTACCCACAGGTTCTTGTATGAGTTGGCCGGTTCCAACAGTGACTCACTGATGTTGTAGTCATATGATACTACGCTTTTTTCGTTTTATGAAGAGCAAAATTTTACATTTCTGAACATTTAAAGCAAGTTACCATTCTCTGCATCACTTTGAAATCTCATCAACATGTGACTTAGTATTTATGCAGCTTCTTTCAGACAGTACATCATTATAGAAAACTGCATCATCTACAAAAAGGCTGATTTTACTGTTAATATTGCCTGCAAGGTCGTTTATATACAACCTGAACAGCAAGGGTCCCAATATAGTTTCCTGGGGGCACACCCAAAGTTACTTCTGCATTCGACGATAGCTCTCCATTTCAGCGCAATCTCTGGCAGCGCAAATAAATTACCTGATCATTACGCATCGTCACCGCGACATGATTTGGCCGACTGTTGAATGTAACCTGCTATCGCATCAGCCGCCAACGGAAGTCTGTAAATTCTTACAAAATGATCAACCCTTCACACAGGCGGAGGAGTATGGGCCCTTGCGCTTGGAGACCTCTACGTAAAAACCTTTCGCAGGTAGCAAGTGTTTGTTAGGCGACGCAATACAGTGTACTGAGTGAAAGTGTTTCAAGTGAAACGGCGAAATACAATTATTATGTTCGCCGAAGAGTATTTCTTTAAGATTCATATGTAGGTGCAAAATCAGCGCTTGCGTCGAGGAATTTATTTCAATAGGAATTTTGTGGTGCAGCAGTTCATAATCGGATGCATTCATGCATTAACGAATAAATTTCGTGAAACGGGAAGTGTCGTCGTCAGCAAACATAAGACAACCAATTACCATACTGAAAGAGGAAACTGGGCAACATTGGGCATGTTCTGGAAAGGTCTCCAGAAAATCAGTTCAACGTCGCGCACAGCAGATGGGGATTTCCTGTGGCTTGCGTAACTGTTTTGTGAAAGGATTTTTGAATAGGGTGCGTGATGGAGAAATTGACCCTGGCCTTACTTTTAGAACCAATCATGGTTCCACCTGTCATTGGTTCCCAACCTTCAAATTTTCTGAGGGGTAAAAGCTAAACGATTCGACCAGACACGAAACTAAATTACTTTTCAAATGATCATTTTTGTTATTACAGTTTTGTAAGATTTAATATTGATCATATAAGTTATCAATAATTACTTCTTTTCCATTAATGTTGTGGAGGTTACAGGTTCCTCACATAGTGAATCCACTACTTACGTATGTTGTGCTTTGTCCCGTACATCAATGATGATAAAAGTAAGACATATACGTAACAAATGCTAAATATCACAAGAAAATATCTTCTGCAGAGCGTACGGAATACCCGCAGTAGTCTAGAAATTGCGTCGTTACTCGCTTTGAAGCAGACAAATGATTTAGTTGACAGCATGACGCAGCAGTAACTTCTTAAGGGCTACTGTAGTGCTGTAGGTAGTGTTATAATAATAATAATAATAATAATAATAATAATTATTATTATTATTATTATTATTATTATTATTATTGGAATTGTTAAGACACAAAGCATTAACAATTTCTGCCAGTTCAGCAATGAAGTGATTTATGAACAGTAATTATAATGCACTCATATAAATTTGATTTTAAATTGTGTTGCTGTGTCCAGGTCGAGCAAGTGCTGCAAGGGAGAGGAGTAATGTTTTTGACAAGTGTGTAGCTGACTAGATAGCTTTCTCTTATGAGAAGGAAGTGTGTGTAGCACTTGGGATGCACCAAGAATTCCTTCGTCATTCATTCTAATACACACACACACACACACACACACACACACGCGCGCACACTAAATATTGCTTATCTCTCATCTTTTTAAAAGTAAAAAATGATCCAGTCAGATTAGTGCTAAAAGTAGGTAAAAGTTGGTGATAATGTGGGTGTGGAAGAGGCAACGGATGTCAGCGGTTTGGGGGGGGGGGGGGGGCAGTAGTAATAGTCTGATTCTGATTCCACTCAGAGGTAGCCGTCTAAGAGTAGTTAGAAACCAATTACCTAAGTGAATTAGTTACTTCACACAATAACCTCCACGTTCATCCGATTGAACCGCTCTCGATTTTTAACGCTGGGGGGCATCATTAAAAGAGAAATTGTAAAATTTGGTTCAAATGGCTCTGAGCACTATGGGACTTAACATCTGTGGTCATCAGTGCCGTAGAACTTAGAACTACTTAAACCTAACTAACTTAAGGACACCACACACATCCATGCCCGAGGCAGGATTCGAACTTGCGACCGTAGCGGTCGCTCGGCTCCAGACTGTAGCGTCTAGAACCGCACGGCCACCCCGGCCGGCTTGTAAAAATTAAATCCACATTCTTGAAGTGAACTTTCGTCAAGAAACTGCTGCTATTTCTCACAGTGAACTGCAGGCCGTAGTGAGCAATTTCCTAATCATTTGTCAGAAATACTTTATGGCGATGTAGAACCCGTGAAGTGAACTTTCGTCAAGAAACTGCTGCTATTTCTCACAGTGAACTGCAGGCCGTAGTGAGCAATTTCCTAATCATTTGTCAGAAATACTTTATGGCGATGTAGAACCCGTTGTGGAGGTGGTATAACCTGTCTTCATACATTGCGTATTTTCAGAAATGCGCAACTTTAATATATACTGATTTAAGTAACATTAAAATTGGCATGCGAAGAAGAAAATAATGTACGATGTGATTTATGTTTTGAATAGGAAACAAAATATATGAGATAAAGCATTTTATATCTGAACACTACCAAGTGTATGTGTAGCTTTTAGACGTGTTAGTATGAACTGATGATCTGGTCGCCTGTATAGATATGTTTTCAAACGCCAAGCACATTCAAAAATTGTCGAAATATAAGCATATCGTCAGTTTCGACTATCAGTTCTTGGTGGACGACGAAGCTGTTCTGAATGCATTATTTACTGCTAACGCGGCAAGATACAGAGGTGATTTTATTACGAAAATGCCTTTAAAAATGTATCGCAGCCATCACAACAATTTTGGAAAACCACAGGTAATTTAAAGCAAGAATTTTTACCCAACTACTCTCAAAAGTGGCACCAGTTTCTTATGCAATTGGGGCCACATCAGTGCAGCACGAGTTTTTCCGATTGACATCGGGATGATGTGTGTCAGAGGAAACGAAAGGAAGGAGGCATCGTCTTCGAATGAGCGTCTTTGACATTCGTCTGAAGTGGAGTGATTCACGCAGACATTTGTAGAGGTGTTACACGATGTTGCGAAACACGTGTGTTCGGCGTTTTAGAAATAGGGCGTTTAGCGGTGTGAAATCTGAAAGAGCGCACGAAACGCACGTGTGCGATAAGAAAATCTTTTAGAAGTAAGCTTTCTGCGGCCATATTTCGCTTTTATTTTGCAGCTGGAACGGACTCGCTTAGTTTCGTTTTTTATGAACTGGAAAGAAATTACAATTAATCATCCCATTTTTATGGAATCTAATGTATTCGAAGTGTGTTGTGCCAAACGACATTTGGCATTTTGATTTCGAGACAAAGACGAATAAGTTTTGTGGTTGGCCTGCATACGAAGACGCTACGTATAACTAGTTGCCCATAGAGTAACACCATTCTTTGAAATTGACTCACAACACTGGGATATTTGCCCGTGTGTTTATTTTTTTAGTCTAATCTTACTGGAAACTTTGATTCTTTTTTAAACTGAAGGGTAAATTACTTGATTGAAATTGTTGCTATGAATAAATCGTTGCCGTTGTCTTTTCAGATTAATGTTTCTGCAGCCATGATGATATATATAGAAGTTTTCTTTGCGAGGGCATACCAGCAACATGGGCGAGTTTAGGAATTATTTTGGGAAATTCACACTTCCGTCATTGTTCACCATTGTATCATGAATTTAAATATTTTTTCTTCTCTTGGAATCATATTTCGTATTTGCTGATTTGTTTGATGAACTACGTCATGTTTCGCTGTCGAAACTGTTCGGTAACTCGACAGTTCGTTGTTTACAACTTAACCTAGCCTTTCTGTAGCGGACAAACGTTTTCGATGAGTTGTACCTCTGCCTTGACTGAGTTCCACAACTCATCGGTTAGGATGATTTTGCTTGAGCGCGGTTCAGTGCAGTAGTCGTATGCGCCGTTCCCAAGTTGCATTCTGAAACATCAGAGGCATATCTACGAAAATTCGAGAACATTATCGAACTAGCCCGATCCCCCCCCCCCCCCCCCCCCCCCCTCTCGAAAAATACGTTGATGCGAAAGAGACGGATGACGTGGTGAACACGACATTGTGATCTCTACCACTTCAGACATTTGTATCTCCACGAGAGCCATCACCTTACGGTTACTATATTGCGCAACGGAGGTTCCAAGGGTAGCACTAGACAAAAAAAAAACAGTGATGGTTGAGACACACAAAACACCCTATAAATCATGAAAATGATACTTGTGCTCAGCTCTACAGGAAATGCGCGTTGCATTTTCGTTTACGTCGTGGTCCCCTTCCTAATTACTTAAGTGCTATTCCGATTAGCTGCAGTCTAGACATGATACTTGATGCCTAATTTTTTTAGTCGTATTCTAGTAGTACCGATCTCATATACCCACACTCAAGGAAATGAAGCTTTTATACGTCAACAACAAGTTCAGAAATCTCCACCTTAACGTCATAAATTACTTTTAGCATCCCCACTCCTTCCTCTTCTGTTTGCGTCACATCGCGTGTTGCAAGCACTCAGCAGGGGATTAAGTTGTCTCGCTCCCCCCCGAGAAGTTACATATTTTCCCAGTTTCAAAGGTAAACTCAACCCTCTCACGCTTCTTTTACGTTGCGCAAAGTATTTCACAAGTTTTAGTCTTCTTTCCTTCCTTTCTTTTGTCCATGTTATTCCCTATTTCTTTTTTTCTTCTGTCTTTGAAAGCCTTGTAAATTTAGCGTTTTATCCTTAGAGAGGTTTGTTTCTGTTATTTCTGATTTTTTTATGCTTCTTTGTAGCTCGTTTATTATTTCCGTAATTCATGCTATCGTCGATATGTTTTTACAGCAGTGCAGGATTAGTTTGGTTAGCCTTATACCGTTCCTTCAGTAGAGCTTTGCCATTACTTCTGATATTTTATCTATGTTTTCGTAAACCTCCTTGCTACGTCTCACTTCCGAACGATTTGTGTATTGTACATATTATTTTTCTGATTATCCGCATTCCAAGCAAACACTGAACGTGTGCAGGAGCACGTGTCGTGCATCGTATAGAGATGCCTGTGTTGAGGATGTGTTCCAGTGTGGCAAACCTGGGAGGTGTCGCCTTGCTTAAAACGCTGGGCTCTTATGTAGAAGGTGCTGGGTTCAAATAACCGCCTGGCCGTCAGAAACTGGGTTTCCCATACTCTGCGTCAAATGGTGTGCAGTGTGTGCAGACATGAAGGACACGACTCATTTACTTCTCAACTCCGTTATTGATGGTCTAGTTGTCCACGGGACCTTAAACATTATTAGGAATATTAAGTTAAGATTGTCGCGAGACTTCTTTCTTCCACAAACCTCAGTGATTGTTTATTCATATTCTTCCATCAGATTCTCTCTCACTTCGATCAGCACGTTTTCCAACAGATACATTGTTTTAAGATACGACCCAGGCCAAAATACTCATTGTCGCTTCATATAATACTAATAGCATTACTTCAAATATTAAGTTTGCAACAAAATTGGGATAGAAAAATGCGAAATTTCAGCTGAACTGCAAAATTTCAGCTGAACTGCAAATTCGTGACAAATATTAAATATGCGCCAGAAAACAAAACACGAATTGTTAAAAAAATGTCGAGTTAGTAAAGCTAAATACATTGAAGATGCTATTCAGCAAAACGACGAGAATAATTGGAAGAATTACTACATTTGAAAGAAATGCATATCTGAAAAAACAAAACTAACAAATAGAGAAGAAATTGCATACGTTAACATGGGACCAGTAGCGTTTGACGAGGAGTCACTTCGAGATATCTGGCGACAGGGAGGCCATTCGAATCCTTGAAATTTAGTTCTGTAACATTAACAGAAACAATTAGTAAAATTGTATGGAAACCCTGAAGCAATTATATCTGCCATTGCAAAACAATGTTTTTGACATTTTCTGATAATTTGACAAAATCGATAACCGATACGCAGATCTCTTACTGGTCGTTGCAGATATATGGCGTGTTTTTCAAAATAGTTGCGTATCTCCAAACTTTCATGTATTTCACCAACCTACAGTATGTTTAAAAGTAATAAAGAAAGCAGTGGCATAGAGAATCCATCGCTGACGGTCCTGAAGTCGTATATACACTGATTTCCCTTGTTTTGTGTTAAAAGGCTACTTGAAAAATTCAATCTGATGCATGATCTGCAGAAAGGCGAATTGGAAACGTACGCGGTTCACACAAAGGCTTTGTGGTTGGTTCGTGAAGCTCATGTCAACATGTGAATGGAGAATGTTGTCAAACTTCAATATGTTATTATGTAATCTCAAACGTTCAGTATGTATTGCCAGTCATCATCATCATTCACTGCGTTAACGAGCCTTTATGGCTTTTTGCAGGAAATAAAAGAAATAAGCGCAATGCAAAAGGAGAAGAAACAGGAGAGAGAGGGCAGAAAACAGCTCTATAAATTATTATAAAAGAACATAGTACAGAAGCACAAGGAAAAGGCCAGTCGGTCAGTCAGAACAGGGGAGGTATCCAGTGAAGGTGGAGGTGCGCCGTTGCCGTTCTCCAACTGCGTCTTCCACCGTTGTCGGCTCCACTAGTTCCAGAACTGTTAATACTCTGTCCTTCCAGCGCGCCATGTGAGTTTTCCAGCAGGCGGACAGTGGACGACTCGGTTTAGAGGGGACCTATCAGCTCGTAGGATGTGGCCAAACAACTGTTCTACATCTACATTTATACTCCTCAAGCCACACCTAACGGTGTGTGGCGGAGGGCACTTTACATGTCACTGTCATTACTTCCCTTTCCTGTTCCACTCGCGTATGGTTCGCGGGAAGAATGACTGCCGGAAAGCCTCCGTGCACGCTCGAATCTTTCTAATTTTACATTCGTGACCTCCTCGGGAGGTATAAGTAGGGGGAAGCAATGTATTCGATACCTCATCCAGAAACGCACCCTCTCGAAACCTGGCGAGCAAGCTACACCGCGATGCAGAGCGCCTCTCTTGCAGTCTGCCACTTGAGTTTGCTAAACATCTCCGTAACGCTATCACGGTTACCAAATAACCCTGTGGCGAAACGCGCCGCTCTTCTTTGGATCTCCTCTATCTCCTCCGTCAACCCGATATGGTACGGATCCCACACTGATGAGCAATACTCAAGTATAGGTCGAACGAGTGTTTTGTAAGCCACCTCCTTTGTTGACGGACTACATTTTCTAAGGACTCTCCCAATGAATCTCAACCTGATACCCGCCTTACCAACAATTAATTTTATATGATCATTCCACTTCAAACCGTTCCGCACGCATACTCCCAGATATTTTACAGAAGTAACTGCTACCAGTGTTTGTTCCACTATCATATAATCATACAATAAAGGATCTTTCTTTCTATGTATTCGCAATGCATTACATTTGTCTATGTTAAGGGTCAGTTGCCACTCCCTGCACCAAGTGCCTATCCGCTGCAGATCTTCCTGCATTTCGCTACAATTTTCTAATGCTGCAACTTCTCTGTATACTACAGCATCATCCGCGATAAGCCGCATGCAACTTCCGACACTATCTACTAGGTCATTTATATATATTGTGAAAAGCAATGGTCCCATAATACTCCTCTGTGTCTGCAGGCGTCTCTCCATTGAGAACAACATGCTGTGTTCTGTTTGCTAAAAACTCTTCAATCCAGCCACACAGGTGGTCTTATATTCCGTAGGCTCTTACTTTGTTTATCAGGCGACAGTGCGGAACTGTATCGAACGCCTTCCGGAAGTCAAGGAAAATGGCATGTACCTGCGAGCCTGTATCTAATATTTTCTGGGTCTCATGAAGAAATCAAGTCTCTTGTGGTCCATTTTGGGCTTTGCCAAACAGTTGGTTGGTGTCTTCTTTCGTTCTTCGTTCGCATTGACCTTCCATAACATTGTAGACGGGTCATAAGGTCTCTCGAAGTACCTTCCTCTCGAAGGCATACATTGCTTCTTTAGTTGTTGCTGATGTCCAGGATTGACTACCATACAAAAGTACCGGCCGTACTAGTGTTACGTACAGCTGGATCTTATTCTTACGTGATATTAGTCGTGACTTGAATAAATTGTTCAGCCTAAACAACATGCGACTGGCGTTTATTATTCGTAGATGCATATCTTTCATCGCTTCACTTGCATTAGTCATCAGGGAATTCAGGTACTTGAATTCTTGAACTCGTCAACAACGATGTATGTTTTTTTAACAGCGAAAAGCTGTTTTATTTGAAAATTGCGCAACGGCTGTGGTCCCAGTTGTCATCAAATTTCTGAACGATGTATTTATTGACAATGCTGAAAGATTATGAGCGCCATCGGTATTGCTCGTCAATGTTTTTATTATTTTCGGCCCTAGTGGCTACGTTTGTGAATCGTGACTGTCTGGGATATTCGTTTATTTATAATTTCTGCTGCCCGATTACTTTTATTTGTTTTATATTTATTCTAACCTCCTCTCAAATGCTACTACAATAACGAACAAGGGACAAAAAGTTCGACGTTAAGGGGGGCAGGACGTGAAACGGGCCGACTTGGAGGAGGAGAGGCACTAATGGATATTTTAATTTACACTGTCTATACTTTTACAAATACACCCATAAAACTTTGCCAGAATTACCAGGAAGGATTCAGGATTCACGTTCATAGCAGTGGAAGTTCACAAACATAGCAAAATTATTATTTTCACATGTGAAATCTCATAATTTTTTCACTTACTATTGGCTGCATTTATTGCTATAGGCAAGTAAGAGGGATTCTTTGGTGAATTTTGCACAGCATACAAACCGTACTTACAGATGTATGAAACTCTAGAATTTATCTAATTTATGAGAAAATGAATGACCTGGTACATTTTAAACTTCATGTTCTGAAAAAACTCAAATTTTATAAATTATTAACTCAATTTTTACCACCGTTTTTAATAGATTTGGAAAATTCTAGAGTTCCACACACCTGTAACTATGTTTTGTATGCTATGCGAAATTCATCGAAGAATCTCTGTTACTTATTAAGCAAAGTGTACCTACAGCAACAAATGCAGCCAGTAATAAGTGAAAAAAATGATGAAATTTCACATTTAAAAAATATTTTGTTATGTTTTTGAACTCCCCCTGCTATTAATATGAATCCTGAATCCTTGGTCGTGCTGGCAAAGTTTTAACAGTTTATTTGTAAAAGTTTAGACGGTGGAAATTAAAATGTCCTATGGTGTCTCTTCTTCTCCAAGTCGGCCCGTTTCACTTCCTATCCCCCCTTAGTTTAGTTTAAGACAATTTATTTTTAAGTTACGTTTCTCTGTATACATGGATGTATAAACGCCTGATGATGAGGAGATCATGTTCGGAACGCGTTGTACTATGTTAGATTAAAGATAAAACAAATAAAAATGACGGGTAGCTGAAATTACAAGTAAATAATGTTTTTAGTGTTGAGAGTACGTCAGTGAGCGCCCTCGGACAATTTATATATTGCCGGTTTGACAATATGAAGGCCTCTTATGGGACACGTGAATGGGCAGCAGGTGGTGCACCTGGAGAGCCCGTCTGGCCGCAGGCTGTGTGTCGGCTGGCAAAGAGGCGTCGCGCCCTCCGCAGGTATATAGTGTGGTGTAGAGGCAGACGGACAGGTAGCAGGTAGCGGTTGGGCATTGTGTCCGCTGCGGGGGGGGGGGGGGGGGGGGGGGGGGGAGAGAGAGGGCCCGGGCCCGCTTTGTGGCGGGCTCGTGTTTCCCCGCCACCTGCCGTGAAGTGAGCGCCGCGCCATGCCGTGCCGTGTTCGTCCTCCGGAACCGGCCGCTCAGACCGTCCAGGGCCGCCACAACGCCGGCACCAAAAGCGACTCACTGAATACTATAGTCCGATACACCGCGCTTGTCGAGGCTCGGGCGAGGGGTGCGTTGTTGACGATTCCAAGCGACAGCTGCGGTACGCGCATACTTGAAGAACCTGTTTATCTCCCTTGCTTATGCGGAATGTATCACTTGCGTCCAACATCAGCGATGACAACTCGCAACAGATGGAATAAAAATTCACGAAACAGCTCGCTACAATCAAGTTTAATGCTCGCATTAGCTGCGGCATTCAGAACAGCACTCAGAACACTACAGAACGCTCATTTGCTGTCGGAGAATGCGTGATGTATGTGCGCAGAACAAGCCTTAACTCCACCGCCGTCGTTCGTGACTCCAACTGTAGGAGTCTCAGTAGTCAGCTACTCCGCCCCATCCACAGCTGCACAGAGTCTTATGGATTACCTTTCAGCTGTCTGCTGCATCGACTCAAAACGAGCTCCGCAACGTTTATTTGCCCAACACCCGACATCCGAATCTTGCCCAAAACTGTCCTCTAAGCCCGTTCTCGCAGGGAATATGTTTCGCTTTAAGTGAACACTTCTGATATGTCCTTCCAGCGCGCCCATGTGCGTTTTCCAGCAGGCGGATAGTGGACGACTCGGTTTAGAGGGGACCTATCAGCTCGAAGGATGTGGCCAAACCACTGTTCTACATCTACATTTATGTCCGAAAGAACAGATACCATCTCCATATACATTATTTACTTTGTTTATGTATGTTTATTATAATCATCTATAAATACGTCAGAATAAATTTTCTTCTTTACTTTGCCAGCTTCGAAAATATCTGAAAAGTAAGAATTGCGTCAGTGAATTTTTCGACTGGGGGAAGAAACTAAGTTGTATAAACTACTTTTCATTCGGGGTCATTAGAAAATCTAAATATGCGAAAACCATTTTTGCAACAGTTAGTGTAGTTCGCAGCTGAGCAAACAGCCATATTTACGATGAATTCTTCTATTCATTTAATTAGAAATCTCCACTCGCATCGTGACTCGAATATAAACAAATATGAATGTCCTGTACTTTGGGGAAAACATAGTGAGTGGCCCGTTCAACTCAGGATATAGGAGTCGTAGCGTGGCCTGCAAGGAGCTGTGCGTTTTCCTTATGAGACCTTGTAACGTTCCCTGAATGCTACATGCGCTTGCCAGACACGTTTCTTGTTTGCTCAACTGCACAGATAGCAGGAGGCTTGTGATTTTGAGGAAAGACACGGTTCCAGCATTTTAAAATCGTACTTTATTCAGTTTATAACGCCACACGCTATTGCCCGCATCTCGTGGTCGTGCGGTAGCGTTCTCGCTTCCCGCGCCCGGGTTCCCGGGTTCGATTCCCGGCGGGGTCAGGGATTTTCTCTGCCTCGTGATGCCTGGGTGTTGTGTGTTGTCCTTAGGTTAGTTAGGTTTAAGTAGTTCTAAGTTATAGGCGACTGATGACCATAGATGTTAAGTCCCATAGTGCTCAGAACCATTTGAACCACACGTCATGGCTACGGGAGCAGGTCCTCTAAACGTTACTCCTTCGACAGTAATTAAATTAGACCGCGATCTAGTGCTAACGGGAGGAAGTCGGACTATGTTATGTTACCTGAAAAATTACGCATTGAAAGGGAGTACCGGTTATTTTAGTGGGATCCAACCAACGGTATTATCGTTGGAAAGTAAAACCGTAGTCACGTAAATCGAAAACAGTCGCCAGCTTAATTAGGCAAAGTGATTCCAAGTAAATATACAGCTAACAAAATAAACTAACTGCTGTTTTAAACTTTACTTGCAACTCAAAGCTGTTTGGTAAATATAACACGAAAACAACAGCAGAGCCTAGCATGTATTAGTAGCTCAGCCATGAGCAACACAGACCATTAATTTAAAGTTATTAAAGTGAAGGATAATGCCCATTACAAAGTGGCACGTAGTAAGCAAGAAGCACGGATAAATTGGACGTGTGGTTGTTTTAATATTTCAGTACTGAAAGATAGTAATATTGAAATCTGTTTAACTAACACAGAAACTCTTTGCTTTCACAGAAAAAGCATATTATCCTAAAGGATTGTACAGGGCATAAGTGAAGCATTAGGACCCTGCACCTTTTATGGTTGTAGTAAATCGTTGCCAGCTATGACTTTAATTGCACAAATGTCTTTAGGATCCTTACTAAACTTCTATGAACACTTTCACTGTAAAATTTCCTAAAGTGCTGGTTCAGTGCAAGATGGGGGGCCCCAAATACTGTTTTGTCTAAGATAGGAACTGTGTTAGGTTTAGGGCTAACAATCTTAGCAAAACAGTAATAATAAACACATAAATACATATGAATAAATAAAACAGCGCGTTACAAACCTGTAAAGCAAATAAGATATGTGCAGGTCCTTGAGGTAATATGGTCTGTACTTTATTTTTAAAGTCGCTGTTCTATAATGAAACATTTGACATTGTGCACAGCCGAGTTGGCCGAACGGTTCTGGGCGTTACAGTGTGGAACCGCGCGGCCGCTACAGTCGCAGGTTCGAATCCTGCCTGGGGCATGGATGTGTGTGATGTCCTTAGGTTAGTTAGGTTTAAGTAGTTCTAAGTCTAGGCGACTGATGACCTTCGATGTTAAGTCCCATAGTGCTCAGAGCCATTTGAACCATTTTGAGCAGTTTAGTCTTTCTCAAACATCATACTTTTGCACATCTTTGACTACGCACTTTGTTGACCACGTGGAGAATTTCACACAAAAGAGTAACTAGTCACTCGACGAAAATTGGCACACTGCCGGAGGTTTGCAATTCTCTCGATATTTATTGTTGTAACAGTGCATATGGAGTACATGAAATGGTTACATATCAGTAGTGCAGGTTGTTCTGAGGTACAAGGTGTCGAGCATGCTGAAATAGCAATGTTAGTACACGGTGTAGTCTCCACGGGCGGTAACGCAGGCGCTATCATCCAGTCGACGCTACAGATGGCGAATACCGTCCTGGCATACGTTCTGCCACACCTCCTCGACCTGTTCACGTAGTCGCTCGAGTCCCTTCTCGTCCCATCATATCCCACACATGCTCGAATGGAGACAAGTCCGGTCTCCAGATATCGTGCTGGCCAGGGAAATTGCCCCACGTCTTGCAGTTCACATTGCATTTCACATGCAGTGTGTGTGTAGGCGAGTCTTATCCTGTCGGAACATCACATCATCTTCCCGCTACAAGCGCGGCAAAATAATGAATCTTAGCAACATTCTATACTCACCGAACTCTGGTTTGTGTCCTCTCCATAAACACGAAAGGTGAGCGGGAACTGTAGCTTAGTCCGCAGCTCGTGGTCGTGTGGTAGCGTTCTCGCTTCCCACGCCCGGATTACCGGGTTCGGTTCCCGGTGGGGTCAGGGATTTTCTCTGCCTCGTGATGACTGGGTGTTGTGTGATATCCTTAGGTTAGTTAGGTTCAAGTAGTTCTAAGTTCTAGGGGACTGATGACCATAGGTGTTAAGTCCCATAGTGCCCAGAGCCATTTGAACCATTTTTGAACTGTAGCTTATCCCACCCCAGACCATAACACTGGGTTGGGGCCGATGCGTTTTGGACGAACGCACTCTACAGCGCTCGCCAGGTCTACGTCGTACGCGGAAACGATCTACTTTCACCGTCTTGGCAGCATCTGTCG
Organism: Schistocerca gregaria; assembly: GCF_023897955.1. Lineage (NCBI taxonomy): Eukaryota > Metazoa > Arthropoda > Insecta > Orthoptera > Acrididae > Schistocerca > Schistocerca gregaria. The sequence goes on along the minus strand of NC_064928.1, from coordinate 112,299,244 downwards.
ATATGCGCACATCGGTTCTGGCGCGAGTCGAAGACGGGCTAGAGGCATGCGTGCCCCCGTAGTCCCATTGCTAATAACCGGTCCGCTACAGTTCGTGTTGACACGTTTGGACGCTTAATCCCTCATCTGGGCTGTGGTAGCTGTCCGATCTGCCACTGCTGCCCTTACAGTATGACGATTCTGTTTTGAGCGTCTGAACTATGTAGACATCCAGAACCTCCTCTACGGCTTTGAAAATGTTGACGTGGCCGCTGATACAATTATCGTTGCAGCACCGGCGCAGCACGCCCAACTTGCGTTGCAATTTTCCGACAGCACCATCCCCTCACTGCGAGGCCTCAATTTCGCCTCTTTCAAATTCGCTCATTTGGCTGTGGGAAGCGTGAGTGCGTCCGTGGTTTGGTTGCCTGCTTGGTCGCACACTGAACCTTCTGGCTGTGAGAATTCCTTATTAAAGCATAGACACAGATGGCACGTCTGGTAGCCATGCCTCTACGCTATCTGCTGGTACACGACAATGATACCAATACCACACCTACTGTACTCTGTCTGTAAAGTCAAGAGCGAGCAGCGCTTTTGGTGGGGGAAGTGGCCTTTCCCGGGAGAACGCTGCCACCGGCCTACAGGGGCACCCAAAATCTGTTGACTGTTACCTGTCTAGAGGTGTAGATCGGCGTGCAGTGATATACGTCGTTTGTTCGTACGATCTTAGTTGCCAGTGTCTGTATACTTACTGATACACTTCGATTTCCGGAAGTGATGGATAATCGTCTAGGACTGCAAGAAAATGTGCAGAATACGAGGAAGAGGAGGTACTTGCGAAGTAACGAGCGTTCGATCGTCTCTAATGTTAATACAAATAAGCCGCATGGTTTAGTGGAATTGCCACGAAGGAATACTAATACTCTTGGGAGGAAACCGATCGTTGTAGACAGTTTCTAAATCATGTAAAACTTTTGATGCTTATGGAACACTAATTCTATATCTCGGTCACTCTTCATCTGATTCTGAGACATATTGCTTGAAATTTGTGCGCAATAGCTGTTCAAAACACTGCTGAAATTTTCTTCGAAACATGTGCGTGGATTCTGGAATTCAAAAAGCTTGACATACGAGATGCGTTCACGTATTAATTTTCATTTTTTGGTAAGAACTTTATTTGTTAATCTACAGCAATGTCATCCTCTTCAAAATATTCCCCTTTACATACTATACACTTATGCCAGTACTTTTTCCAATCCCCGGAACACTTTAGGAACTGTTTCTTCGGGGTAGTTTATAGGTCTCTTTCACTGTGCATTTTTAATCTCATCCATGCTTGTAAGACCGCTGTCCTTTAAGGCCTGCTTTGAAATGTTTATACCACTTGTATGCCCTTGGTTCACTTATAACATGCTCATCAAAAGCAATATTTAACATTACTAAAAATTTCATACAGTTCATTCCATTCCTATAACAAGATTTAATACAGAATCTCTAATCTATTTTTATACAAACCAAATAATCGTTGATGCTACCAAAACAAATGTAACCTTCTTGACAGCTGACAACACAGTAAATACACAATATGCATAAAATTGTACACATACTTTTGAGACATGTTTACGAAGACAGTGACAAAAACACGCAAAATTATAAATTTCTGCTCACTTTTTAAACACTCTTCGTGTTGTAAAAATTGTTAAGTTTCAATGCAGTCCTTCAAAGAAAGCATCTACCTTTTAGTAGAAACACAAAGTAAGAACAAGCCTCAAATTCTACAAGTTGATTGCATTATATGGGGTTCGTTTTACGAATAGCAATAGAAGAACATACAATACGTTCACATGAACAGGAATTCGGTTCTATGTTTGTAGTATAAACCTGACTTTCATTCTTATCTTAATATTATTTACTCTATTGTTGTATTTCGAAAAAAGCTATCGTCTTTTGTATCCCTTATGGTCTTAATACATTTGTCTAAAAATGAACGCAGCCGGGACACGGCGTCGCCACAGATTTAAATCTCGCGCCGCGGCAGGGCCGGTACTGCGTTGTGAAACGGCCTGTAGAAGCGCCTTGGGACGTAGCCGGGTTGGCAGAGTGGGGACTCGCTAGCTCGCTCTTCAGTTTACCGACAGACTATATGCCTCAGGTGGCATATGCCGTCATCGGCTCAAAATCTATGTTGTCTTTGCAGTTGTTCTACCTGTTTTTTTTTTCGGCAATGTATTCCGTAGCTCAGTGTAATTCGTATATATTCACAATATTTCAGCTCTACGAAGAGGAACGCATCCACGGCAAAGCAGTGTTCACGACACGAAGTTAAGAATGGAATAGTTGTTACTTAAGTTTTCAGCAAGTCACTGGCACATGCAGATATGTACAACACTAAATTTTACTTGTGGAGGTGCTAGCCGTGGTAATCTTCTGTAGCAAAAAGGGTAGAGTCTGTCAGACATGAACACAGCTCGTCATGTGAAATATCTGTAATGAGAAGTTCTAAAGGCCAACATAAATCCACAACTGAGTCATCATTAATCCAGCCTTGTTACAAATCTTGCCTCCTTAAGCACTCAAGATCTTATCTTGTTGGATGCTGGGCGCAGACCATCTCTACGGCAAAGACTTCTCGCGGTACTTCGGTCTAAATCACGTTTTACACTCCCTCCTGATGCTTTTCGTCCCGGAGGGACTTCAGGTTTTATATTTCACACAAACCTACAGTCCGTAAGCACCAACCAGTTTTACGTATAACGCTAACACATTTGCGTTATAAATGAACATAGTTTAAAAAACACATTCACCAATTAATTATTGTTACATAACTTTACAAGAATAAAAGCAGTTATTTGCGTACGTTGTTGTTATTGTGGTTTTCAGTCCTGAGACTGGCTTAATGCAGCTCTGCTTGCTACTCTGTCCTGTGCAAGCTTTTCTCCCAGTACCTACTGTAACCTACATCCTTTTGAATCTGCTTAGTGTAATCATTTCTTGGACTCCCTCTACGATTTTTACCCTCCACGCTCCCCTCCAATACTAAATTGGTGATCCCTTGATGCCTCAGAACATGTCTTACCAACCCATCCCTTCATCTAGTCAAGTTGTGCCACAAACTCCTCTTCTCGCCAATTCTACTCATTACCTCCTCAATAGTTATGTGATCTACCCATCTAATCTTCAGCATTCTTCTGTAGCACCACATTTCGAAAGCTTCTATTCTCTTCTTGTCTAAACTAGTTATCGTCCATGTTTCACTTCCATACATGGCTACACTCCATACAAATACTTTCACAAACGGCTTCCTGACACTTAAATCTATACTAGATGTTAACAAATTTCTCTTATTCAGAAACGCTTTCCTTGCCATTGCCGGTCTGCATTTTATATCCTCTCCACTTCGACCATCATCAGTTATTTTGCTCCCCAAATAGCAAAACTCCTTTACTACTTTAAGTGTCTCATTACCTAATCTAATACCCTCAGCATCACCCGACTTAATTCGACTACATTCCATTATCCTCGTTTTGCTTTTGTTAATGTTCATCTTATATCCTCCTTTCAAGACACGTGTCAATTCAAATATCGTACGTAACACAGGTATTACAGTGTTCAGACGAAAAACAAGGTATGTAAAAGAGGCCGTCTATGTCATACATAGGTGTTACGAGCTGCACTAGTTTCGGGCATGGCCCATTTTCCGTCGCACGTATAACATATATGCATACATCGTCGTCATCTCGTCGTACAGAGCATGGTAGTCAAACTGCGTTATCTCGTGATGCATAGCTGCAAAACACACGTACCCACAGCTGTTTATGGTAGTGCTACATGTGTACCAGCGTGTTTTGTAGCAATTTATCACGAGGTAACGCACTTTGACGACCGTGTTACGCTCATTTAAGCGTGGCGCGAGACGAGGACTGTGTATCCAAAATATTTGTGGATGCACTGGAAAATGTCCGGAACTGGTGCAGCTGAATAAAGTACGATTTTAAAGTACAGCCCGGCAGTATGATGTTCTCCCTTAGACTTACTGAGGCCGTGGTGCCCATACAGAAGGAAAGCTGCTTGTAACTGATTCTCTCTCGACCATTCCGTGTGAAACATCAGCAAGCTACGACGTGAGAGTGTAAATATATTAACTGCACGAGTGCTGTTACATTTATTACAAAAATTGCAACAAGATAAATTATTCTCTAAGTATTTATAATGATAGAAGGATTAAGAAAAATGTTAAAGAAACGAAAACATATTAATAACGAGCTTCAGTTACAAGTGCGTCTACTGAGAAGATATATTTAAGATAAAGACAATATTTAACCTTTGTACGAAACAACGTTTCGAAAAGTGCAATCTGCCCATTTCACCATTGCACAATTTTGTTCTGGACTAGTACCTTTATTTTCTTGGCAGTTTTTGCTGCCGTACTAGAGCCAATACTATTTAGCAGACGAAAAGAGATTGTTTATATTCTTCCGAAGTTCTTCAGAACTCCCGCACGTATTTGTCATTCTCGGAAAGTGAAGCCCGTAGAGGACTCGTCTCTCCAAATAGAGGGTGAAAAAGATGCCCTGCGTGCTCTCTACCTCACCATATTCCCTTTGGTGTTTTCATTCCACTCTCTCCATCTCTCGGTTTATTCAACCGTGAAGTAACCGAGGGCTGTCGCCGCATTGAGGATGGGATGGAAAGGTTAACAGTAAGCGTCAGAGCTAACTTCATGCGATGTAACTTCGTTACCGACAACTGGGAACCAAGCGACTTTGATCACTCATCCTGCGGGATATGCTATCGCAAGGGGTAAACACTCCGCGCAAATTCTGTTCCGACCTCTGTGGTATTGATTATGTACACCGTGCCGGACTGATCAGTCACGTAAAAGCTCATTTGTGGAAGACGTTATATTAGTTCGCCTTAGATGCATAGAAATACTCATCTTCCATACTTTCATTCTCTCATTGTCTAAATGTATTTATTTCTTTCAGTGACAGAACTCCCGATGTTTGCATCGGCCGTTAAGTAGCAAATAAGCTTCTTCCACGTGTTCATCAAGGCAGTTACTTGAAATTAACCCTTAGTCTTGAAAATCAACAAAAGCAAAACAAGGGTAATGGAATGCAGTCGAATTAAGTCGGGTGGTATTGAGGGAATTAGATTAGGAAATGAGACACTTAAAGTAGTGAAAGGATTTTGCTATTTGGAGAGCAAAATAAGTGATGATGGTTGAAGTAGAGAGGATATAAAATGTAGACTGGCAATGGCAAGGAAAGCGTTTCTGAAGAAGAGAAATTTGTTAACATCGAGTATAGATTTAAGTGTCCGGAAGTCGTTTCTGAAAGTATTTGCATGGAATGTAGCCATGTATGTAAGTGAAATGTGGACGATAAATAGTTTAGACAAGAAGAGAATAGAAGCTTTCGAAATGTGGTGCTACAGAAGAGTGGTGAAGATTAGATGGGCAGATCACATAATTAATCAGGTGGTACTGAATAGGATTGGGCAGAAGAGGAGTTTGTGGCAAAAATTGACTAGAAGAAGGGATCGGTTGGTAGGACATGTTCTGAGGCATCAAGGGATCACCAATTTAGTATTGGAGGGCAGCGTGGAGGGTAAAAATCGTAGAGGGAGACCAAGAGATGAATACACTAAGCAGATTCAGAAGGATGTAAGCTGCAGTAGGTACTGGGAGATGAAGAAGCTTGCACAGGATAAAGTAGCATGGAAAGCTGCATCAAACCAGTCTCAGGACTGAAGACCACAACAACAACAAGTAATTGTCTGCTGACAAATACAAATTAAAACCATTGCCTGTGTGTCAGTCACATTCTTCCACGATGCATTTGGAGTGCTCACATCCACATCTTCTGTTGGATCAGTGCATCAGGATATATTTTCCAGGATGTTGCCAGCTGCCTGCCTTGTGCTTCAGTTCGCTACAAATTAGTTATTTTGTGTCAGTTTTTAACATAATGTCGGCCTGATATCACACTTTTCAAAAATAGCAGAACTACTTACATGTTTCAGGGGACAAAAAAAAAAAAACACTAAGGGTTTTTATACACACACGCACACACATTTGTATCGCAACAGCACACAGATCCAGAGATCGCACAATTATAGAAAACAGTCGAAAAGAACTAGCAGCGTACTTTGCGAATCAAAGATGCAGGCGACATGGATGTGTCTGTTTACAGCATAAGATCTTTTCGACATACATCCACAATAAAAAAGGTTATATACACGGAGTTCAGCATATTTATTAGTTGAGTTGCTGAATCGCTTTGAAGGTTTGCGAATGAGCCCAGGTTTTCAGTATTTCCGTTACTGAAGAACGGATGACAGTTAAGAGTTGTTATGATTCGTCTAGTATGCATAGGAAGCTCCTAAAAAGTCCATCGCCACTTACGAGCTGTGAGCGTCAGGTTAAGTTTGCTGCAACATGTTGTAAATGCCTGTTTTATTATTTATAGTAAAATTTGGAAATTGGAAATTTGTGGTAAGTTCCTGTGGGACCAGACTGCTAAGGTCATCGGTCCCTAGGCTTACACACTGCTTAAACTAACTTACGCTGAGGGCAACACACACACACACACCCGTGCCCGAGGGAGGACTCAAACCTCCGACGGGGAAAGCCGCGTGAACCGTGGCATGGTGTCTGAGACAACACGGCTACCCTGCGCGAAAGAAATGCTTAGACATGTAGTTTGAATTAACTAATTTATTTTTCATTGTCACATGTTAATGCGCAGTTCGGAACGAAACAGTAAACATAATGCTTTTAACTCCATTGTCGTTGTGATCTCAAAATAATATGCAGTGGTTAGGATAGTATCAGTACTACGGCAATAAGCATCTGAATAAACCAAACAGACCTTTGTTAAGCCGAATGCCTGTGTGTTTTTTTTACTCTCTCTCTCTCTCTCTCTCTCTCTCTCTCTCTCTCTCTCTCTCTCTCTCGGTGTGTGTTTGTGTGTGTCTGTGCGCGTCTGTTACTTTGCAGATAGTCCACTACCGTTTTTAACCAGGTTTTTAGGTGAGAAAAAGGTCGGTTTTTATTCGTTGTAAATAAAATACAGTATTTCAAATTGCCCTGCATATTATAATTTCGCTGCCTCGTATTACGGGAATAATTTTTCGACATTTTTATTACGGCCGGCAGCGTGTATTAGCATTTCATTTGCGCCGATGCAGCAAGGTAAATTTGCATCAGGGTTTAGTCCCAGGGCTGTGTGCCATGGAAGCGTTAGCAGGTCGTGTGGTAACCATCAACGCGGAAGTCGCCAGCGGCTGAACACAATAAAACGGGCTCTCCCTTCCTCGGTACACGCGGCCAGCATCAATCTACATCCGCACTTTGCAAACCACCGCCAAGTGTATGGTGGGGAGTTCTTCCCATTGTTCCACTTATTAGGGTGGCTTCGCTTTTCGTTCCGTTTGGGGCATTGGAAGAATGACTGCTTTGAGCCCAGTTTACCCCGCAGTGAATGGAAGGGAACACTGGCGAACCAACGAGCGTTCGAGACAATCCGTCAGCGTCCACTACTATTAGCTCGTACCTGTGAACCGGCGTTCATACTAGAGGGAGAGCAAGAGAAGGCGAGATAACCAACATAGCCTATGGAAAACAGTAACACAGCTTTGATACGTTTACATCCATACTTCGCAAACCGCCCAACGGTGTGTGGCGGAGGGCACTTTACGTGTCACTGTCATTACCTCCCTTTCCTGTTCCAGTCGCGTATGGTTCGCGGGAAGAACGACTGTTTGAAAGCCTCCGTGTGCGCTCGAATCTCCCTAATTTTACATTCGTGATCTCCTCGGGAGGTATAAGTAAGGTAAAGCAGTATATTGGATACCTCATCCAGAAACACACCCTCTCGAAACCTGGACATCAAGCTACACCGCGATGCCGAGCGCCTCTCTTGCAGAGTCTGCCACTTGAGTTTGCTAAGCATCTCCGTAACGCTATCACGGTTACCAAATATCCCTGTGACGAAGCGCGCCGCTCTTCTTTGGATCTTCTCTATCTTCTCAGTCAACCCGATCTGATACGGATCCCACACTGATGAGCAATACTCAAGTATAGGTCGAACGAGTGCTTTGTAAGCCACCTCCTTTGTTGATGGACTTCATTTTCTAAGGACTCTCCCAATGAATCTCAACCTGGTACCCGCCTTACCAACAATTAGTTTTATATGATCATTCCACTTCAAATCGTTCCGCACGCATACTCCCAGATATTTTACAGAAGTAACTGCTACCAGTGTTTGTTCCACTATCATATAATCATACAATAAAGGATCCTTCTTTCTATGTATTCGCAATATATTACATTTGTTTATGTTAAGGGTCAGTTGCCACTCCCTGCACCAAGTGCCTATCCGCTGCAGATCTTCCTGCATTTCGCTGCAATTTTTTAATGCTGCAACTTCTCTGTATACTACAGCATCATCCGCGAAAAGCCGCATGGAACTTCCGACATTATCTATGTCATATATATTGTGAAAAGCAATGGTTCCATAACACTCCCCTGTGGCACGCCAGAGGTTACTCTGTCTGTAGACGTCTCTCCATTGAGAACAACATGCTGTGTTCTGTTTGCTAAAAACTCTTCAATCCAGCCACACAGCTGGTATGATATTTCTTAGGCTCTTACTTTATCAGCGACAGTGCGGAACTGTATCGAACGCCTCCCGGAAGTCAAGGAAAATGGCATCTACTTGGGAGCCTGTGTCCAATATTTTCTGGGTCTCGTGAACAAATAAAGCGAGTTGGGTCTCTCACGATCGCTGTTTCCGGAATCCGTGTTGATTCCTACAGAGTAGAGTCTGGGTTTTTCAGTAACGACATGATAAGCGAGCACAAAACATGTTCTAAAATTCTGCAACAGATCGACGTCAGAGATACAGGTCTATAGTTTTGCGCTTCTGCTCGACGACCTTTCTTGAATACTGGGACTACCTGTGCTCGCTTCCAATCATTTGGAACCTTTCGTTCCTCTAGAGATTTGCGGTACACGGCTGTTACAAGGGGGGCAAGTTCTTTCGCGTACTCTGTGTAGAATCGAATTGGTATCCAGACAGGCCCAGTGGACTTTCCTTTGTTGAGTGATTTCAGTTGCTTTTCTATTCCTTGGGCACTTATTTCGATGTCAGCCATTTTTTCGTTTGTGCGAGGATTTAGAGAAGGAACTGCAGTGCGGTCTTCCTCTGTGAAACAGCTTTGAAAAAGGTGTTTAGTATGGCTGCCACGGTAGATGGCGCTGAGGAATAGCAGTTAATCTGACCGCCTACCGTGTGTTGCAGACTGTGTGGTTGACGCAACACACTGCAAGCAGCTGAATGGTCCGGTATTCCCGTCGTTAACAAGCCGCGGAGGTGTTTGTGTACGGGCGAGCAGATGGAAATGGACGAGAGGCTGTACTGTTGTATCAAAACAAGTACCCTGACAGACAGCAACCACATCATACAACGTATCAAGTCCTTTTCGGCCGTTTGTGTGATCATGGATCCTTTCAGACAGACGAATGTGCAGGGATGCGGCGGACTGTGCATACACCAGATTTGGAAGACTGGCTTCTGCAGGATGTTGAAGCGGACCTAGTTCAAGCTCGAGGCAAGTCGCCTACCAACGTGGTGTAAGCCAAAGTACGATTATGTGTATCCCCCGGGACAACCTATCACCTTCAACGAGTGCAAGGATTTTCAGCAGTGGATTTCCCTCTACGGGGAGGATTCTGTCAATGGTTTCTGCACCAGACCATCACAGTTGCGGGATGTCATCAGGCCTCCTTAGCGTAGAAGCAGTTTTTACCAGAACTGCCATCATCAGTGTGCGTAATCGTCATCTGTGGGCTGTAGACAGGGCACATGGTCAGAGGAACTCTCACTCGTCAGCTCCATCTACCGCGTCACTGATGCGTTTCCGGACACTTCTCATACAGACTTTTTTTTTCAGAATTTCTATTCAGCAACCCGTCCCTGCAGTTAGTCGCTTTTATTATCGTTCACCCCTATACGAACTCTGGATAGAGATGAGATACAGCAAAGACAAAGGTTGTAGGTGGCAATGAGGGTCACGTACTCCCACTAATAGCCGTGACCTTGATCGTGATTTTCAAAGTTATCTCGACGTTTAAGAGGGCTTTTTTTATGGGGACCTTAATATTTATACTCAGTGCACGGCAAGGTTCAATGCAAGTCAAGTGAGTAAATATGTTTTTAGTTCCAGTATGAATTAACTCGGAATACAGGAGGGAACAGCAAAATACAATATTAGATACAAATTGCAAGAGTGACAAGCGGTCGCTTATCATTACCAGTAAGCATGATCTTCAAGGTAATTATCAAAGGTCAGTCGAAGATTTAGTTTTGTTTCATGGAAACAAAACAAAAAATGGTTCAAATGGCTCTGAGCACTATGGGACGTAACATCTATGGTCATCAGTCTCCTAGAACTTAGAACTACTTAAACCTAACTAACCTAAGGACATCACACAACACCCAGTCATCACGAGGCAGAGAAAATCCCTGACCCTGCAGGGAATCGAACCCGGGCGTGGGAAGCGAGAACTTGAAGGAAACATCAATTTGTGATTTCCAGAGAGGGAAGAGAGAGTTTTAATTAACATTTTTACTAACAAATTCATACAACGCAATGTATAAGTGTTTTTTTTATATACGAGGCAGGGAAAAATAAATAAAATTTAGATCGTTGATTTACAAGTCGTTGAGTGAGTCGCCTCGTCTCTCGTTCATCGGCAATTTGTGGTTAACTTTGTATTTTGCTGTATCCCTCTTTTTTCCCCAGTTAATCTATAGTAGAGCTAGACACGTATTTGCTCATTTGACCTTCATTTTACGTTGCCATGGCGTTGAATAATATATAATTTTAGTCGTAAAATCTTAAAGCGAATATTAGGGTTCTCATAAAAAAAATCACTTTAAACATCTAAATCAGCTTGAAAATTACGTTCAGGGTCACGGTCATTAGTGACATTGCGTGACCCTCTTTGCCACCTACAGTTTTTATCTAAACATTTTGTTGTACCTTATCTGTATGCTAGGTTATTCCTCACTGTGTATTAAAATGATCCAAACGTTTTGCTTCAAATAGAAACTAACCGTCGGAAATACACTCCTGGAAATTGAAATAAGAACACCGTGAATTCATTGTCCCAGGAAGGGAAAACTTTATTGACACATTCCTGGGGTCAGATACATCACATGATCACACTGACAGAACCACAGGCACATAGACACAGGCAACAGAACATGCACAATGTCGGCACTAGTACAGTGTATATCCACCTTTCGCAACAATGCAGGCCGCTATTCTCCCATGGAGACGATCGTAGAGATGCTGGATGTAGTCCTGTGGAACGGCTTGCCATGCCATTTCCACCTGGCGCCTCAGTTGGACCAGCTTTCGTGCTGGACTTGCAGACAGCGTGAGACGACGCTTCATCCAGTCCCAAACATGCTCAATGGGGGACAGATCCGGAGATCTTGCTGGCCAGGGTAGTTGACTTACACCTTCTAGAGCGCGTTGGGTGGCACGGGATACATGCGGACGTGCATTGTCCTGTTGGAACAGCAAGTTCCCTTGCCGGTCTAGGAATGGTAGAACGATGGGTTCGATGACAGTTTGGATGTACCGTGCACTATTCAGTGTCCCGTCGACGATCACCAGAGGTGTACGGCCAGTGTAGGAGATAGCTCCCCACACCATGATTCCTGGTGTTGGCCCTGTGTGCCTCGGTCGTATGCAGTCCTGATTGTGGCGCTCACCTGCACGGCGCCAAACACGCATACGACCATCATTGGCACCAAGGTAGAAGCGACTCTCATCGCTGAAGACGACACGTCTCCATTCGTCCCTCCATTCACGCCTGTCGCGACACCACTGGAGGCGGGCTGCACGATGTTGGGGCGTGAGCGGAAGACGGCCTAACGGTGTGCGGGTCCGTAGCCCAGCTTCATGGAGACGGTTGCGAATGGTCCTCGCCGATGCCCCAGGAGCAACAGTGTCCCTAATTTGCTGGGAAGTGGCGGTGCGGTCCCCTACGGCACTGCGTAGGATCCTACGGTCTTGGCGTGCATCCGTGCGTCGCTGCGGTCCGGTCCCAGGTCGACGGGCACGTGCATGCCCACTATACGCCCTCGCTCAAAGTCCGTCAACTGCACATACGGTTCACGTCCACGCTGTCGCGGCATGCTACCAGTGTTGAAGACTGCGATGGAGCTCCGTATGCCACGGCAAACTGGCTGACACTGACGGCGGCGGTGCACAAATGCTGCGCAGCTAGAGCCATTCGACGGCCAACACCGCGTTTCCTGGTGTGTCCGCTGTGCCGTGCGTGTGATCATTGCTTGTACAGCCCTCTCGCAGTGTCCGGAGCAAGTATGGTGGGTCTGACACACCGGTGTCAATGTGTTCTTTTTTCCATTTCCAGAAGTGTACATACTCATTGTGGTATGGACGTAACGTAGCGTGTCGTTCAAACCGACGGTCGCCAGTCTCAGTTTATGTATTGCAAAGGCACCACGCAGTTCTCCCGCATTCTCGCAAAAATCCCTCGTGTCTGTTGTTCACAGGAACAGTCGGCGAGTGATGAACACCGTACATCCCTGATCATCAAACAGACCTACTCTATACAACTTCCCGAGCAACGTGGCACAGTGCTTAGCGCACTGCACACGCATTCGGGAGGACGGCAGTTCAATTCCGCGTCCGGCCATCCTGATTTAGGTTTTCCCTGATTACCCTAAATAGCTTCAGGCAGAATCCGGGATGGTTCCTCTGACAGGGCACGGCCGACTTCCTTCCCCATCCATCCCTCATCCGATGAGACGATGACCTCGGTGTTTGGTCTCTTCCCCCAAATCAACCAAACACCTCTACACAACTTAGCTCACAGCACGTGTGTCATGTAAAGACGGCGTGCAGCGAACCGGCGCATTAACCTGTGTTGCACGCACATCACTATCCATTGCGCCACGCAGCTTGTGATGGACCCACGCGCGTAGTCTTAGATTAGTAGAGCATTATTCGTCACGAGATTTGGCAGACATGTATTTAGTGTCGGTGCATTTAGTGTTGGTGTGGAAAGATGTAATGCCCTTAAAAGCTGCACGAATATACAGGAAATGCTTTCCCAACAGGTTTCATCCTAATAGGAAGAAGTTTTTCTCCGTGGATATCAACGCCACAGAGAGCCGACAATGTTTCCGCCAAAGATATGTCCGAACACCAGACTTTGAGGAGACGTCAACGTACGAGTGGGAACTTCCCAAGATTACCTAATACGACAGTATTTGATGCCTCCTGTTTGACTTGTCCACGTTACTTGGTGTTCCTGCAAGATGTGCGGACACAGTTCTTTGAGACTGTACACCTTGTTGTCCGCATAAGGGTGTGGTTTTAGAACTAGCCCACTTCGATGGTAGTGACCGTAAACATGTACTTTCATCATTGTATCGGAAAGCTACGTCAAGACGTTGGTGTATGAAATCCCCGTAGAAACAGATTAAGATCCCCGTAGGAACAGATGAAGATCCCCTTGCTAGGATTCAAGCTCTCTGTATCCTGGTACAACAGACACCAGGGATCTTCGAGAGAGTGCGGTAGAACTTCATGCACCATTGCCCCGAATGCACTAAGACTGGCAGTCGTCTGTTTTGGACAATTACTATGAGCTACGTTGTTGTTATGCCGGGTTGTTATAATTGAAGTTTTCCTGCTTAACACGTTTTAACACGGAAACTAATTACAGTTAGATTACCAAACTTGGTAGCATTAATGTCCATAGTATGGGGCGCTTAATTTCCCTACGTCACAGCGCCACCATCCAGTTCCAACTGTGGCCAACAGGTTCCGTGATCACTCATCGTGATTAATAGTCTCACACTCCAGTCGCGTTGCACTTGTTGACGTGTCAACATGAGCTTGGACAGAAGGAACAGGGCATTTTGGTGAACTGCTTTGTAGAGAGCATGATGATTCGAGTCAACTGGAGAAATGGGCGTCGCTCCGGGAAGAGGCCGACGACCGAGGTGGTTGGTGAAATCGTCAGACTTCCCGTGGTCCACTACATGGAAGAGCGGTTCTAGGCGCTTCAGTCTGGAACCGCGGTGCTGCTACGGTCGCAGCTTCGAATCCTGCCGCGAGCATGGATGTGTGTGCTGTCCTGAGGTTGGTTAGGTTTAAGTAGTTCTAAGTTCTAGGGGACTGATGACCTCAGATATTAAGTCCCATAATGCTTAGAGCCATTTGAACCATTCTTCGAACCATTCTCAAGTGGTATCCGTACAAGATCCATATCGTACAGCAGTTTGCACCATAGGACCCACAACGACGTGTTGACTTCGCTTTTCACTTTTTTTGCAAGGTTGGAAGTTGTCGAGGGCTGGTCACGGGCCATCCTGTGGAGAGACGAAGCTCATTTTTCTCTGACGGGTGAGGTGAACAAACAGAATTTCTTAGTGTGGGGATCTTCACCTCCAGCCAGTGTGCAAGAAGTTCCTCTGTGTGGTAAGGGTGTCACTTTATGGTGTGGCTTCACGGCTACGTTCATCATTGGCCAACTCGTTTTTGAACGGGTTGTCGCTCAGCGACCAAAGACGTGCAGTCTGACTGGCCAGTGTTACTGCGATATGCTTCGCCAGCATTTGATACCCGCCCTACAGGAGGGAGTCGGATTGAACTCGACAATTTTCGTGTAAGATGCAGTCCCACAGCACATCCCTCGTGATGTTCACCTGCTTCACCGAAATACATTTGGAAACGATCGAATTATCAGCCGATCGTTTCCAAATGCTTGCCTGGCACCATCACCTGATCTCACTCCCTGTGATTTCTGGTCGTGGTGACACACGTGCTGATCTGGCTGGTTCAAATGGCTCTGAGCACTATAGGACTGAACTTCTGAGGTCATCAGTCCACTAGAACTTAAAACTACCTAAACCTAACTAGCCTAATGACATCACACACATCCATGCCCAAGGCAGGATTCGAACTTGCGACCGTAGCGGTCGCGCGGTTTCGGACAAGCGCCTAGAACCACTCGGCCGTCTGTGCTGATCTGAAGCGCGGCGTATGAAGCGAGGTAGCCAGCATACCTACGGGTATGTTTCACTCTGCTGAGCAGAATGCAATCCAGCGCTTTCAGACTCTTCACGACACTGATGGTGGACATTGATGGGCGCCGTATTGAGAATCGTTTGTAGCAGTAATGGTACCGGTATGTAATGGTATGGTGTACCGTAGCAGCACATTAGAAGCGTTTCAATTGAACCGATTCTGCATTATTCCTCTTCCTCATGTCCTCGACATTATCGCTACTGAGTATGGTACTCGTACGATAATTTCCGCATTATAACGTGTTAAATATATAGATGGATATCCAGCGATTATAGGCCCTGTAGACCACGCGCTGCTTCTACAAACAGCCTCCATTCCTTTCTGTTTTGTGTCCGGTTTCTCCAGGTGTCTTCAATTCCCGGGGCTGCTTTGTCCTTCGCCAGGTCGTCCATTCAGCGTTGCCTTGGTCGTCCAGTGGGGCGTTTGGTGTTTGGTTTCGCCGTTAGTGCCATCTTCGCCCCTGTCTTCCATCTGGCATACGGGCTAGATAACCCACCCATTGTATTCTTTTGCTCTTTATCTTCTGTAGGATAGTGGGTTGTCGCATCAGAAGGTAGATTTCCTCCTTTTTCCTCCTCCTCCATTATCTGTTATCTAAAACTGCTCCCCATATCTTCCTCATTACCCTTCTTTGAAATATTAGTAGTTTTTCCTTTTCTCGCGTAGTCATGCTCCATGTTTCTGAACCGTACATTACTGCTGGACATATCACTGTATTGGAGATTTTCATCTTAGTGTTGACTGTCAAATAGTGAAATTTTAATTGTAACCTGCCGGTACCAGTGTGTGAATCGTAGCAAACCTAAATGCAGACATGCCAACTCTCCTGATTTAAGCAGGAGACTCCCGATTTTTCCTTCTTCCTCCCGATCTCCCGACCGTGAAGGCCGATCTCCCGATTTTCAGAGCAGTTTCAATACTTCCCTTGTTGTTGTTGTCTTCAGTCGTGAGACTGGTTTGGTGCAGCTCTCCATGCTACTCTATCCTGTGCAAGCTGCTTCATCTCCCAGTACCTACTGCAACCTACATCCTTCTGAATCTGCTTAGTGTACTCATCTCTCGGTCTCCCTCTACGATTTTTACCCTCCACGCTGCCCTCCAATGCTAAATTTGTGATCCCTTGATGCCTCAAAACATGTCCTACCAACCGATCCCTTCTTCTAGTCAAGTTGTGCCACAAACTTCTCTTCTCCCCAATCCTATTCAATACCTCCTCATTAGTTACGTGATCAATCCACCTTATCTTCAGTATTCTTCTGTAGCACCACATTTCGAAAGCTTCTATTCTCTTCTTGTCCAAACTAGTTATCGTCCATGTTTCACTTCCATACATGGCTACACTCCAAACAAATACTTTCAGAAACGACTTCCTGATACATAAATCTATATTCGATGTTAACAAATTTCTCTTCTTCAGAAACGCTTTCCTTGCCATTGCCAGTCTAAATTTTATATCCTCTCTACTTGTACCATCATCAGTTATTTTACTTCCTAAATAGCAAAACTCCTTTACTACTTTAAGTGTCTCATTTCCTAATCTAATTCCCTCAGCATCACCCGATTTAATTTGACTACATTCCATTATCCTCGTTTTGCTTTTGTTAATGTTCATCTTATATCCTCCTTTCAAGACACTGTCCAGTCCGTTCAACTGCTCTTCCAAGTCCTTTGCCGTCTCTGACAGAATTACAATGTCATTGGCGAACCTCAAAGTTTTTATTTCTTCTCCATGGATTTTAATACCTACTCCGAACTTTTCTTTTGTTTTCTTTACTGCTTGCTCAATATACAGATTGAATAACATTGGGGAGATGCTACAACCCTGTCTCACTCCTTTCCCAACCACTGCTTCTCTTTCATGCCCCTCGACTCTTATTACTGCCATCTGGTTTCTGTACAAATTATAAATAGCCTTTCGCTCCCTGTATTTTACCCCTGCCACCTTTAGAATTTGAAAAAGAGTATTCCAGTCAACATTGTCAAAAGCTTTCTCTAAGTCTACAAATGCTAGAAACGTAGGTTTGCCTTTTCTTAATCTTTCTTCTAAGATAAGTCGTAAGGTCAGTATTGCCTCACGTGTTCCAACATTTCGACGGAATCCAAACTGATCCTCCCCGAGGTCTGCATCCACCAGTTTTTCCATTCGTCTGTAAAGAATTCGCGTTAGTATTTTGCAGCCGTGGCTTATTAAACTGATAGTTCGGTAATTTTCACATCTGTCAGCACCTGCTTTCTTTGGGATTGGAATTATTATATTCTTCTTGAAGTCTGAGGGTATTTCGCCTGTCTCATACATCTTGCTCACCAGCTGGTAGAGTTTTGTCATGACTGGCTCTCCCAAGGCCGTCAGTAGTTCTAATGGAATGTTGTCTACTCCGGGGGCCTTGTTTCGACTCAGGTCTTTCAGTGCTCTGTCAAACTCTTCACGCAGTATCGTATCTCCCATTTCGTCTTCATCTACATCCTCTTCTATTTCCATAATATTGTCCTCAAGTACATCGCCCTTACTATTTGAAAATCCTGCGCCTTCGATATATTGGTGGATGACAAGGTATGGCTGCTACCTGTGTATGTTAACTTGTGGTAGATTGGTGCGGTGGCTGTCGGGAGCGGCAGTAGGCGTCGCTCGCGCTTCGTATCTATAAGGAAGTAAGGAACTTACCGTTGGCAGCGTTCGGAGACAAATGCATATCTTTCCACCAGTGCAGATTTCCCCCACTTATGGTAGCATCAGTGCAATCGTAAAGTTATCGTGGACAAGGAGTAGTCGATAGTCATTCCAGGCGAAGTGATTAGCGTTGGTCTTTCTACAAGGAAGTGTTGCCAAGTTGGGGGATTTTCTCCTAAATTTAGGGGGAATTAAGCTGCCTCCCTCCTCGCCCCTCCACTCGACAATTTCATTGTTGACTCCATTTTAGGGGAATTTGAAGTGTAATATAGGGGGAAACGGTGCACCAGTGTTGGCATCATTGCTACCTGACCATTCTCTAGAACGTAGGACCATTGTGTTGTCGGTTCTGCTGCGTGATTTGCGTACTCTGTAGTAGTTGTTGGCTGCGTATCATGGAGTGTTGATAATTTTTTGTGCAGGATGGCAAAGAAATACGATCCAGTGTTCAGAGACGTGTATGAGGAAGAGTTTCCATGTTTAAGTGAATCGGGGAAGGGACATTTTGTAGTGTATGTAGATGTGACTTTTCGGTGGCACATGGCCGGGATGTGCGGCATTCTTAAACATGTGCAAACCAAAAAACACAAGGAGTGTGTCCATTGTGTAGAACGGAACCAGGAACTTAACTTCTCGTGTAAGCCCCAAAATGTAGATTCTGTGACGAATGCCGAGGCTTTATTTACCTCATTTATTGTAGAGCATAACTTGCTGTAAACTGTGCCGACCACGCTGGAACTTTGCTTCGCAAAATGTTTCCCGATTCTGAAATTGCGAAACAGTATGGGTGTGCCAGGTACAGGAATGAATTATTGCAAATTTGTCAGGGATGTGTTGTAATTCACTATAGTACAGCGCTAAAATTCTCCTGATTTTTTTCACTTTTGTAAGTTGGCATGTCTATAAATGACAGTACTATGGGTTTACTTCTGCAAGAGGCTGGCTGAGAGGAAGCTACAACATACAAATAATTTAGTTCGCTTCAGTAAAGTGTTTGATATCGAATACTTAATTTTGATCCTATCCATGTCCACATGAACTGATGTGTGCATGGTCCGGTCACAGTGTGAACAGCGCCTTTGCTCAACGTCAACGTGGATCAATCACAGAAGGCAGCGCTAGCAGTGGAGGGTATATAAAGTTGGGGGGGGGGGGGAGACGCGGACAACAATGCAGTCGTTGTCGTAATGCCGAAACGGAGCGATTTATCTGAGGTCCGACAGGGCGCTAGCATTGGTCTTTTGGCCATGGATGGAAGCATTTTCCGAAACGAGTATGCCAGTAAAATGTTTGCGTGCCGCTTCGGATAAAGTACACTGTGCATGGCAAAATGGCGCTATCCAAAACCACGGGCCATTGATGACAGGGTGAACGATGGCTGCGGGGGTGTGTACAGGCGTACAGACGTGCAGCTGCTGAGCAACTGACTGCCCAGACGAACCAAGGAGACGCCAACAGTTTATTCTCAACGACCGTTCAGCGAACGTTGCTGCGTGTGGACAGCCGCTTGTGCCGTGCACCCATTGTGGCTGCTTTTCATCGGCGACAGAAGCTGGAATTTGCACGCCAGTACTGCAACTGCACCTCCATTGAGTTTCGGCAGGTGGCCTTTTCACATGAATCACGTTTTATGACTCGTCGGACGGTTATTGAGCAATTTAACAGGTGGTCACAACTGGATCATGTGCATTCCTCTGTCATTCTCTTCAGAACATTCCATAGCTCACGCAATTTTTGTCAACAACGGCGGTATAAATGATAGCGCCGAAGCGGAGAGGACGCCAACTTCTTTTGGTGGTTCGCCGAAGCAGCGGAACACGACCGAACTCTAGCGAACACGAATCCAAAACACAAGTGAACGACGCATTACGCCACCTTTCACCTGCTGTTTACATCAGAGACAATTCTCGTTCCTTGTTTTTGCTCCTGTGGAAAACGGTTCAAATGGCTCTGAGCACTACGGGACTTAACTTCTGAGGTCATCAGACCCCTACAACTTGTTGTTGTTTTGGCCTTCAGTCCTGAGACTGGTTTGATGCAGCTCTCCATGCTACTCTATCCTGTGCAAGCTCCTTCATCTCTCCTAGTACATGCTGCAACTTATATCTTTCTGAATCTGCTTAGTTTATTCATCTCTTGGTCTCCTTCTACGGTTTTTACCCTCCACGCTGCCCTCCAATGCTAAATTTGTGATCCCGTGATGCCTCAGAACATGTCCTACCAACTGATCCCTTCTTCTAGTCAAGCTGTGCCACAAACTTCTCTTCTCCTCAATCCTATTCAATACCTCCTGATTAGTTACGTGATCTACCCATCTAATATTCAACATTCTTCTGTAGCACTACATTTCGAAAGCTGCTATTCTCTTCTTGTCCAAACTATTTATCTTCCATGTTTCACTTCTATACATGGCTACACTTCATATAAATACTTTCGGAAACGACTTCCTGACAAATCTATACTCTATGTTAACAAATTTCTCTTCTTCAGAAACGCTTTCCTTGCCATTGCCAGTCTACATTTTATATCCTCTATACTTCGACCATCATCAGTTATTTTGCTCCCCAAATAGCAAAACTCCTTTACTACTATAAGTGTCTCATTTCCTAATCTAATTCCCTCAGCATCACTCGACTTAATTCGACTACATTCCACTACCCTCGTTTTGCTTTTGTTGATGTTCATCTTATATCCTCTTTTCAAGACACTGTCCATTCCGTTCAATTGCTCTTCCAAATCCTTTGCTGTCTCCGACAGAATTACAATGTCATCGGCGAACCTCAAAGTTTTTATTTCTTCTCCATGGATTTTAATACCTACTCCGAATTTTTCTTTTGTTTCCTTTACTGCTTGCTCAATATACAAATTGAATAACATCGAGGAGAGGCTACAACCGTGTCTTAGAACTACTTAAACCTAACTGACTTACGAACATCACACACATCCATGCCCGAGGCAGGATTCTAACCTGTGACCGTAGCAGTCGCGCGGTTCCGTTCCTGTGAAAATCAGGATTTAAATGCCTCTATGTGCTCTGTAATTAGACTAATTTGTCTTCGCGGGGCCGGCCTAAGTGGCTGAGCGGTTCTAGGCGCTTTAGTGTGGAACCGCGCGACCGCTACGGTCGCAGGTTCGCCTGCCTCGGGCTTGGATTTGTGTGATGTCCTTAGGTTAGGTGTAAGTAGTTTTGAGCTCTAGGGGACTGATGACCTCAGAAGGTAAGTCCCATGGTGCTCAGAGCCATTTGTCTTCGCGGACCCGAAGCTGGCGATAGGTAGTTGGGGTTGTAGAATATTCCCAAATCTCGTTCGATTCTGGTTCTCGAAACTGAAGTAGGGTTTCGCGGGGCGGTTAGCACCTTATTATTTTTGTATTATTTTCAGAATTTTGTGACTTGCTCTCGTCGGTCAAACCAACCAGCGACCAAATGTTGCCCTTCTTCATATATATCATTCGTTCGTTGAGACCGATTTATTATGAGTCCGACACACTGGAGCATTATTCTAGGATCTTCATACAAACGACTAACGCACCACTGTAGATACAGTCATCTAATAAACATGGCCTACACATCCAGCTAAACATTGAAATGTTGCTGATAGTCGGCGAATGCAGACAGGACGCTAAAGAAACAGCCATTGCGCGTGCGGTGAGGTATCCCATGACGGAACAGCCCCATCTATTACGTTCTTACGCGCTGAACTACGAATTTCAGAGGCAAGTGAGGCACTGAGAACCACACATATCAGAAGCACAGACACAGAAGGTTTGAGAAGAATAGATGTTTTCGAAACCAAATTTGAAAGCAAACCCTCAGTCTCGTAAGTCTGACATGTTTTCTAACCAAGTCTCAACACCCAATAGTTCCTATAAAAATTATGAACACTTTTTATGTTACGAAACTTTAATTCGTGAAATTTTCACATGCTGGTTAGTGGCAAAAGTGTCTTTCTCACTGTTGTGTAGTTTGTAATTAATATGAAATTAGAATCAGAACATAAAGAACAGATAGTTAATCTGCGAAACACAGAATTATCACCTGTCCTAACACTTCATGTTCATCGATACCACCCTTTTCATTAATCAGATTCTTTGGCTTTGGGTTCAGATAAAACTGGTTGTTTACTTCAGGCATGAAATCTAGTACTTTTGTTATGTCCGCGTGTTTCAAGTTTCGTCTTGTAAGTTTGTTAACCCTTTGTGTTTCAAGGTTGATATTGCATTTGCTCCTACGTATTTGGGCACTAGATTTATCAAGGCTTGGTGCAAACTGTTGGGAAATGTCAAATTTTGTAGTCTACCTCAGTGTGACTTGAAGAAAATGGTGACCTCTCATGACTGTAATGAAGAATATGTTACTTTAACCAATAGTTCGTGGCGATTTGTCGAAAACTTTTCATCGTTGCAAAATTGCCGAAATCCGAACATCAGCCCTTAGTTTGGCAGTGAGGTCGCTAACACTTAATGGTTCTGAAATCCATTGGTGTCCATTTTAAAGACCGGAATGCAGAAACCGTGGAACGTGAGGCTATTGTGGGTCACTCCTTTCACTCCTTCAAGAGAATTCCTAAATTAAAATTTGTGCTTTGGGCCCATATGGAAGTTAATATCAGAGACAGCATTTTGCAAATGTCGAAATATACAGTATAGAGGTACTGCACTGATACGCTGGTTCGCCAGAAGATCAACAGATGTCAAGAGCTCGCACAGATGGTATTATCTAAAAATCGAAGACGACGGGCCTCAGGCCCTTACGGTTCTCAGCGCCACAACTATTTTGAGAAGGCACAAGAATCGTCGGACCATTTGTTTTAAGTTTTTGTAAAGGGACACCCTCCTCTAGCATTATTTTTCCTCAACAGAAGTAGTCGATATGAGACCTAATTTTCGAATTTTGGACGGATCAATATTATCTTCAACTGTTTATCTGAAAAAAATTCATATAATTTTATACACAATGTTATATTTCCAGCTAAAAGTTATGAAATTGAATTACTTAATTTTCGTTCTTACAGTCGATATGCACCAGCTCTCTGTATGTACAGTTAAAATTATTTTTGTAGAAACACCCGAAATTATGAAATATTTGGCACACTTAAAATTCCTACCATTAATTACGCAATCTGGTACTATTTCTAGATTCATTTATAAATTAATAGAAATTCATTTGCCAAGAAAATTTCAAAACCTTTTGGAATGTTGTTATTACCGCAGAGTGAGGAGGTAGTAGTGGGCATGACTGATGTGATCGGACGTGTATTTTGGAAGAACAATGTAATTTAGCCTTTGTTAATGTGAAAATTCAATAGACAGTGTGGTATAGTAAAATATGAAGCAAATAAATGAAAAAGAAAAAAAATTGCTCTGGCATTCATGAATTAATTTACGACACTTGGAACATGAGGACGTAAAATGCGAAAATTTTAGCTTCACTCTGAGCAGTGTGAGAACTTCTGAGGTCATCAGTCCCCTAGAACTTAGAACTACTTAAACCTAACTAACCTAAGGACATGGCACACATCT
This sequence comes from Schistocerca gregaria, assembly GCF_023897955.1. Taxonomy (NCBI): domain Eukaryota; kingdom Metazoa; phylum Arthropoda; class Insecta; order Orthoptera; family Acrididae; genus Schistocerca; species Schistocerca gregaria. The sequence continues at coordinate 112,275,930 of NC_064928.1, read as the reverse complement.
ATGCCCAACGCAGGATTCGAACCTGCGACCGGAGCGGTCGCGCAGTTTCAGAATGAAGCGCCTAGAACCGCTCGGCCACAGCGGCCGGCTTTCAGCTTCAAGAATCAGATCCGTAGACATGAAGTAATGGAGTCAACTACAAGAGAAGATGATAAGTAAAAGTTTATTGTAAATCTTAGTTGTATCGTATTTCTTGAAAAGACTTTGTCATCGACAATAGTGTGACAACAAAGGAGGGAGTGGGAGATTACAAGCTGCAACGCGCAACCATCCGCATATCAGCTTACGAAAAGGTGCTGCAGTCGCTGATAGAAGAGTTACATCTGTGTACCGAATAGCACAAGGTCGCAAATTCACATGTGCAACCCTGCCTCTGATGCGGGAACTAACTGTACGGGAATGTTTACAATCGCAGAGTTACTTTTTTGCGAATGGGCTGTGAAGAATGTCACTCGGGACGCCTTAATGAGCATTCTGTTCTCGGCTGAATCTATGTTCACAAAAATTGCTGCAATGTATCTTCGCAATATGCATTACTGGGCCACAGAAAACCGTACGTGGGCACTTCATACCGATTGTCAAAGCAGGTGGTACATTAAAGTGTGGAGTGCAATTCTTTGGGATGAAATCAGCGGTGCAAGTTGCTTCGCAGGTACTCTTGACAGACGAGTGTATTGAAATTTTAACTGCATTCTCATGGTTAGTCTGCAACTGACACGTATGTACCTGGCAGAGGGTTCATCGAACCTATTTCTCTACCGCCTCACTCTAGAATAGCGGGAAAAACGAACGCTAAAAACTCCCCGAGCGAGCTCTGATTTCTCCTATTTCATTACGATGATCATTTTCCTTATATAGGTGGTCTTCAACAAAACATTTTCGCATTCGAAGGACAGCGTTGGAGACTGCAGTTTTCTGAATGTATCTCGCCGAATTAAGGAACGCCTTTGTTTCGGTGACTGCTGCCCCAACTCTCGGATCGTATCCGTGACATTCTCACCCCTATTTTGCGATAGAAGAAAACGAGTTGCTTTTCTTTGGACTTTCTCGGTGTCCTCTGTCAGTGATATCTGGTAAGGACAACACAGCAATACTGCAGCAGAGGACAGAGAAGCTTAGCTTAGGGAGTCCATTCAGCGGTTTTTTGTTGCAGCGTTCTGCCAATAAAACGCAGTCTTTGGTTCGCCTTGCCCACATTATCGTTACTAGTTGTTATGCATATGTATTGTAGTGAGAGCCTTTATATTTGTATGGCTCAACGTGTAACAGAAACTTAGAGGATTCCTTTTATTACTCATGTGGATGACCTCACACTTGTCATTACTGAGAGAGACAATTGCCACTTTTCGCACCATCCAGGTATCTTGTGTAAACGATCGTACAGTTCGTTTTGATCTTGTTGACTGCTAGACGGTAAATGATAGCATCATCTGCAAACAATCTAAGAAGCTACTCTTTCTGCTTAATGGTTTTTATAATTAGGAACGGCAGAGGGCCCATAACACTACTTGGGGAACGTCAGATACTGCTTCATGTCGGTGGATGACTTTCGGTCCGTTACTACGACTCACGGGCCGGCCGCGGTGGTCTCGCGGTTCTAGGCGCGCAGTCCGGAACCGTGGGACTGCTACGGTCGCAGGTTCGAATCCTGCCTCGGGCATGGATGTGTGTGATGTCCTTAGGTTAGTTAGGTTTAAGTAGTTCTAAGTTCTAGGGGACTGATGACCACAGCAGTTGAGTCCCATAGTGCTCAGAGCCATTTGAACCATTTGTACGACTCACGGAAAGTTTGATGCATCCCTTTAAACTGTCAGTCTAGACATTAGAGGTCTTATGTGGATGCAGGACGATGGTCACCCGGCCCATTCTGCGGGTGACGTTGTTCAATAACTGAGCAACACATTTCTCGAAAGACGGTTAGGAAGCTAGCTCGCCAGGAATGGCCCGTAAGGTCCCCCGATTTAACATCAGTAGATTTATTTTTGTGGGGATACGTAAATAACCGTATTTATGTCGCCATTTCCACACAACCTCTGGTGACTTCAAACAGCACGCCGAGGATGTTTGTTGCTTTGTGACCCCACCCGTTTTATGTACAGCATATTGCAGTCAACCTTACGATTTTGAACGTTTTTACCGCCCTAACCGAAGGTAATAGAACTTTGATTTACATTGATACGTGCGCACCTGATTTCACCTCGCAGTTACATGATAGAAAAATATAACCAGGTACATAAACAAGTTATGTTGTTGCTCCAACTCTCTGGAGTATAGCAAAATATACAGTGTTCGTAACCCTGCGGAAAGATTAGCGTTTCATATATTCTCATATCAAGATAAATATATTCCTTTCTGTTATCTTGCAAAATACGGAGAAAAATAGTGTACCTGAAACACCGTGTAATACAGTGGTCGGGAATATACTTGAAACTGCGAAATCCAGCTAACGATGTCATTGTTTTAAATCTGGTGGTGGTGCATCCCGAAACTGTAAGTGGTCAAAGTTACAAGTTTCCCGGCGTATAGCGGGGTAGATTAAACCAGAAGCCAGTGCAGTTGTGTTTACCTTTCGCCCCGCGGAACTGCAGTGTAAATGGATCTTGGAGATGTGCGAGGTAAACGTACCCTCTGCTACGCGCTACAGATGCCAGTCTCGTGTGACTGATTACGTGACCGACTCGGCGCCACTAGTTCAACGAGGTGTTTTATTCAGTGCGAGACAGCAATTCAGGTATTGAACGCTACGGCTAACGGTCTAGAGGTCAGCGTCATCTGTGGTTGGTAAAAATTCCGGGGTGTGGTGTTGTGACAGCGGTGTTCTGGCACAGCATTCTAGTTCTCGTAGCGGTTATAAACTAACGATGCACGAAATCTGAGAACATGCCATCTTCACGTATTAGTTACACTTATTACTGAGCTGCTAAAGCGTGGCCCGCTGCCAATTGCAAATGGTTCAAATGGCTCTGAGCACTATGGGACTTTAACTTCTGAGGTCACCAGTCCCCTAGAACTACTTAAACCTAACTAACCTAAGTAGATCACCCACATCCATGCCCGAGGCAGGATTGGAACCTGCGAACGTAGCGGTCGCGCGGTTCCAGACTGTAGTGCCTAGAACCGCTCGGCCATTTCGGCCGGCGGCAGTTGCAGATTGCCTATCTCTCAGATTGCAGGGGCAACAAAAGTTTGATTATTTCATGTAATTTTATATAACTTGCTGTCAGTTATCTGTTATTTGGTAAATAAGTTCTTTTAGCAGCCAAGATCGCATGTTGTAATACACTCCTGGAAATTGAAATAAGAACACCGTGAATTCATTGTCCCAGGAAGGGGAAACTTTATTGACACATTCCTGGGGTCATATACATCACATGATCACACTGACAGAACCACAGGCACATAGACACAGGCAACAGAGCATGCACAATGTCGGCACTAGTACAGTATATATCCACCTTTCGCAGCAATGCAGGCTGCTATTCTCCCATGGAGACGATCGTAGAGATGCTGGATGTAGTCCTGTGGAACGGCTTGCCATGCCATTTCCACCTGGCGCCTCAGTTGGACCAGCGTTAGTGCTGGACGTGCAGACCGCGTGAGACGACGCTTCATCCAGTCTCAAACATGCTCAATAGGGGACAGATCCGGAGATCTTGCTGGCCAGGGTAGTTGACTTACACCTTCTAGAGCACGTTGGGTGGCACGGGATACATGCGGACGTGCATTGTCCTGTTGGAACAGCAAGTTCCCTTGCCGGTCTAGGAATGGTAGAACGATGGGTTCGATGACGGTTTGGATGTACCGTGCACTATTCAGTGTCCCCTCGACGATCACCAGAGGTGTACGGCCAGTGTAGGAGATCGCTGCCCACACCATGATGCCGGGTGTTGGCCCTGTGTGCCTCGGTCGTATGCAGTCCTGATTGTGGAGCTCACCTGCATGGCGCCAAACACGCATACGACAATCATTGGCACCAAGGCAGAAGCGACTCTCATCGCTGAAGACGACACGTCTCCATTCGTCCCTCCATTCACGCCTGTCGCGACACCACTGGAGGCGGGCTGCACGATGTTCGGGCGTGAGCGGAAGACGGCCTAACGGTGTGCGGGACCGTAGCCCAGCTTCGTGGAGACGGTTGCGAATGGTCCTCGCCGATACCCCAGGAGCAACAGTGTCCCTAATTTGCTGGGAAGTGGCGGTGCGGTCCCCTACGGCACTGCGTAGGATCCTACGGTCTTGGCGTGCATCCGTGCGTCGCTGCGGTCCGGTCCCAGGTCGACGGGCACGTGCACCTTCCGCCGACCACTGGCGACAACATCGATGTACTGTGGAGACCTCACGCCCCACGTGTTGAGCAATTCGGCGGTACGTCCACCCGGCCTCCCGCATGCCCACTATACGCCCTCGCTCAAAGTCCGTCAACTGCACATACGGTTAACGTCCACGCTGTCGCGGCATGCTACCAGTGTTAAAGACTGCGATGGAGCTCCGTATGCCACGGCAAACTGGCTGACACTGACGCCGGCGGTGCACAAATGCTGCGCAGCTAGCGCCATTCGACGGCCAACACCGCGGTTCCTGGTGTGTCCGCTGTGCCGTGCGTGTGATCATTGCTTGTACAGCCCTCTCGCAGTGTCCGGAGCATGTATGGTGGGTCTGACACACCGGTGTCAATATGTTCTTTTTTCCATTTCCAGGAGTGTATGTTTATTTGTTTGTTTCGACACACACTACCTGCCGTCTGCAGTGTAACAATAGAAAACATCGATATGACAACCAGTATACCGTGAGAAAACAACATAATACCCGGACATCACAATGCTTTTTACATACCTTCTGGAAATAATAAACTGAAGCGCGATGAAACTGGTATAGGCATGCGCATTCAAATACAGAGGTATGTAAACAGGCAGACGACGGCGCTGCGGTCGGCAACGCCTATGTAAGACATACAGTATCTGGCGTAGTTATTAGATCGGTTATTGCTGTTGCAGCGGCAGGTTATCAGTATTTAAGTGAGTTTGTTGTTATAGTCGGTGCACGAGCGATGGGACACAGCGTCTCCGAGGTAGCGATGAATTGGGGATTTTCTTGTACGACCATTCCACGGGTGTACCGCGAATATCAGGAATCCGGTAAAACATTAAATGTCCGACATCGCTGCGGCGGGGAAAATATCCCGCAAGAACGGGACCAACGACCACTGAAGAGAATCGTTCAGCGTGACAGAACTGCAACCTTTCCGCAAACTGCTGCAGATTTCCGTGCTGGGCTATAAGCAAGTGTCAGCATGCGTACTGTTCGATGAAACATCACCGATATGGGCGGGAGGCCGACTCATACACACTTGATGACAGCTCGACGCAAAGCTTTATGCCACGCCTGGATTCGTCAACACAGACATTGGACTTTTAATGACTGGAAACATGTTGCCTGGTTGGACGACTCTCGTTCCATATTGTATCTACCGGATAGACGTGTACTGATATGGAGACTATCTCAAGAATCTATGGACCCTGCATCTCAGCAGGGGACTGTTCAAGCTTGTGGAGGCTCTGTCGTGATGTGGGGCTTGTGCATTTCGAGTGATGTGGGGCCCCTAATACATCTAGATACGACTCTGACAGGTGGCATGTACGTAAGCATCCTGTCTGATCACCTGCGCCCATTCACAGCAACTGTGCATTCCGACGAACTTGGGAATTCCAGCAGGACAGTGCGATACCCCACACGTCCAGAGTGGCTCCAGGAACACACTTCTGAGTTTAAACGCTTCCGTTGGCCACCAAACTCCCTAGACATGATCATTATTGAACATATCTGGGGTGCCTTGCAACGAACTGTTCAGAGCCCCTCGTACTCGTACGGATTTATCGACAGCACTGGAGGATTCGTGGTGCAAATTCCGTCCAGAAGACATTAGTCGAATCCGTGCCACGTCGTGTTGTGTCATTTCTGCGTGCTCGCGTGAGTCCCACGCTATTTTAGGCAGGTATAGCAGTTTCTTGGGGCTTCCTTGTGTTACTTTCTATGATTCGCACAAACTTAACGAGAGCACACCCCATTTGTAAAATACAGTCGCCAAATTGGCTAGTCAGGTACATAAAACAGAGAACCAACGGTGGGCCCCGGAGTGTAGGGTAGTTCGTCTTTCCTAATGTGCCCTAGTTATAGCGGCTCCAGTGGCAAAGTCGCATCCGCTCCGGGGCACACCGTTGATACTCTGTTTTATGTACCTGACTAGCCAATTTGGTGACTGTATTTTACAAATAGAGTCTTTATGTTAGTGTATTCATACACAGTAATATTTCTAGAATGTACGTAAAAAGCATCGTGATATGGGGTTATTATCTTGTTTTCCCACCGTGTACTGGTTATCATAGTAATGTTTTTTCCCGGAACATTGCAGATCCTCCTAAGATGACAGCTACATTCTGTCGAAACCGATCGTTCGGGACATAAACATGTTACGACACCCGGTCTTGCCTGCCAAATGTTCTTATCTATTTCCTATGATTATTGAAACGATCGAAGAATTTAAAATGCTGTCACAGTGTACTCGTTTAAATGTATAATCCTACGTTAAAGGTTTAACACAATAAGGCAAGTATTACTGTGTCGATTTCTTGAAACAGTCGTAACTCAAGGCTTGCGTATTACCCAGACTCTGTTCATATTATGAGCACTTGGCGACTCCCGGCGAACTTTTCCCTTTCATTACTCTGTGCTGGGTATCAGCGAGAAAAAGTTTAAAATATTTGAAGTTATGTGAAAAGTTTAAACATTTTCAAAACTTTTCTCGCTGACACCTTCCTCCACAGAAGAACGAAAGACAAACAGGCCATTGCTTACTACATTTTCGTTTTTCGTGTAGTAAAACTTCAGTATCAGCCTATTGCGTTTCAGTTTATTACGTCTTTTGTACTAATCCTCTTCGCAGCACATTTCGTAGACAGTGTCCGCATATACCACTGCACCTGCAAAATAGTGTCACTGCACGAGACGAAACACGAACAGTTTTTTTTTATTTTTTTTAACTGCACGCAAATGACCCAGTCTACACTGAACAAGTTTTGACTGTTTCATTAGTTTCTGGGTGAATAATTGGAAACTAATAAAACAAATGTAATTAGTGTTATATGTCTTCTATAAATTCTTACACGCCAAACATAAATATTTAACACGTTAATTCATTTGCAAAGTAATCAAACGTGTGAAACCGTTGTACCCATGGAGTTCGATTCGTTATACAATTTTTTTTTTTGGGGTGGGGCGTTACTATTTGCTAAACTCCAAATCAAAATGTGCTTTTCACCGACAGTGTATCTACTTCCGCATCTACATGCATACTACACAAATCATATTTAAGTGCCTGGCAGGTGTCTATCGAACCGCCGTCACAATAATTCTCTATTATCCCACACGCTAATAGCGCGCGGAAAAAAACTAACACTCATATCTTTCCTCCGAGCTCTGATTTCCCTTATTTTATTATGATCGTTTCTCCCTGTGTAGGTGGGCGTCAACAAAATATTTTCCAATTCGGAGGGGGAAGTTGATAATTAATATTTCGTGAGAAGATTCCGTCGCATCGAAAAGCGTCTTTGTGGTAATGTGTTCATCCCAAACCCTGTATCGAGTCCGTGACACTTCCTCCCCTATTTCGCGATAGTACAAAACGTGCTTTGAACTTCTTCGACCTACTCAGTAAAGTTTTTTCTGGGTTTGTGACCGCATTGTCAATCTGTAAAACTACACACGTTTCGGTCACTTGCAACAGTAACCGAGACGTCGGTAGTTTGTCAGATTCACAATGTCGTTACAAACCTAGAAAAATTTTATTGACTCTGACCAATGGCCGCGGTAGCCTACGTTTATATTCCTCCTATCTGGTAAGGATCCCTGACCGCGCAGCAGTACTCCAAAAGAGGACGGACAAGCGTAGTGTAGCCACCCTCTTCAGTAGATACGTCACATTTTCTTTCCCAATAAAACGCAGTCTTTGGTTCACCTTCCTCATAACATTTTCTGTGGCATTTTTTTCAATTTAAATTGTTCTTAATTGTAATTCCTAGGCATTTTGAATGTATGGCCTTTAGACTAGACTGATCTATAGTGTAACGGTAGTTTTAACGAATTCCTTTTAGCACTCATGTGCATGACGGCAGAGTTTTCGTTTTATAGGGTCAATTGCCAATTTTCGCACTATTGAGATATCTTCTCTTATTCGTTTTGCAACTCGTTTTGATCGTCTTCATTTTCCAAAGCTATTTGAAAGTTGAATAAAAATACGCGAACAGTTATTTTTTTGAATTTGATGGCCGTGCTGTTTCCTCCATTGTCTGCATCTGAGACTGGGTACGACAATGCATTTTTCAGTGGCGTTGCGGTTGTGTGCAGAAACAGTGTTTCGAATTGATATACCGGTTACAAAACCCACAGAGAGTGGCGTTCGTGCTGTGACGGAGCAAGCAATCTATTTTCGAGACTGATCTGTAGCGACTGACGTGTGTGTGGGGCAACACACACCTCAGAATAAATCGTATTGCATTACATGCTGACAAAATTCAAGTCGCGCCCTGGTCAGTGCTGATGCATTCTCTTGAGACGTTAAGAGATCATTAAACTATGTGCTGGACCGGGATTCGAACCTGACACATGTGCGTTTCACGACCATACGCTTTACCGATTGAGCAATCCATTGACGACTCACCATCCGCCTTTGCAGCTATACTTCCGCTGTTACCCGTATCCGGTGCACAGTTTTAATCCGTCAGAAAGTTTGTTTGTTTACTGTGCGCACACGGCGCAGAACAGATTTCACGTTAGCAGCATTCATGTCCTTACAAAGTTCACGGAAGGCTTGTCGAGTGAAAGAGTTTTTGCAGATGATACTAAGGTTCAGGAGTCGAGGACATGATTCAGCGCATGGAACAGGGTGTTTAGGGAACAGAAACAAGGTTCCCAAAAGAAAGTGTGTAGATGAGCATCTCAAGATCTGTTCTAAACACGCATAAAGTTAATTCCAAAATATACTACTTCAGATATATTATTTTCGCCTTGCATCTTTCATTTGCAGGTCGCCATTGTACTATACTGTAAGTTCCCTGTTATTATGTACTATCACCCCCTCGTTAGCGAACAGTGGATGAGTATAGTCTGAGTAATTCGAGCTCCGATTTAAGCGAAGCTAGTTTTTCAGGCGTCTCAATGAACAGGAGTTCGTAACTCATGAACTGTCTGTCGTCATAATTCATAAACTGTTTGTCGTACATGGTATAGTTTGCAGCTACTATCAGTGGTATATGTGGAGAAGATCTGGAAAATGTGTAGCAAATGTAGTGTCATGCTTGCATGAACAGCGAAATCGTAGTTAGAGATAAATTTTTGCCGGCCGGGGTGGCCGAGCGGTTGTAGTCGCTACAGTCTGGAACTGCGCAACCGTTACAGTCGCAGGTTCGAATCCTGCCTCGGACATGGATGTGTGTGATGTCCTTAGGTTAGTTAGGTTTAAGTAGTTCTAAGTTGTCCCATAGTGATCAGAGCCATAATTTTTTCCCCTGTCATTATTTTGTGTGTGAGTGTGTGTTTGTGTGTGTGTGTGTGTGTGTGTGTGTGTGTGTGTGTGTGTGTGTGTGTGTGTGTGTGAGAGAGAGAGAGAGAGAGAGAGAGAGAGAGAGAGAGACGGGGGGCTGGAGGCGGCTGACCGTGTTGGCAGAAAAAGTTTCAGAAAGGTTTGAAATTGTGCAAGCACTCTCATTTTTGAGTAATAGATGATTATAGTGTGGGTGATTTGCGCGCTGTGGGTCACTACCTCAAGACATGCACACAAAGTTTCTAATTTATTGTGTTAAACCTTTAACGAAAGTTTATAGCGCAGCAAAAATGCAAGCACAGGTTATGGCACTTCAGCAGGACGAGAGTTTGGGGAAAACACGTTTATTGTACATGGGATGAATATAAATACCTGCTCTTTTTGGAGCCGAATATATTTTTCATGCGTCGTACGAACATTCAGCCAAAGAAATTTACGTGAGGCAGCAGTGTAGTCTGCAGTTTAACCCCAGAACAGTTGACGCCATCGTGTTATTTTTCTCTTTCCGACTCACGAGCGCTAACTATGTTTCTATCCCAGAAACACTGAAGCCATCTTAGTATTCAACTTATTTACGGTACTGGCCATAAAAATTGCTACACCAAGAAGAAATGCAGACGATAAACGGGTATTTGGACAAATGTATTATACTAGAACTGACATTTGATTACATTTTCACGCAATTTGGTTGCATAGATCCTGAGAAACCAGTACCCAGAACAACCACCTCTGGCCGTAATAATGGCCTTGATACGCCTGGGCATTGAGTCGAACACAGCTGGGATGGCCTGTACAGGTACAGCTGCCTATGCAGCTTCAACACGATACCAATGAAGAGTAGTGACTGGGCATTGTGACAAGCCAGCTGCTCGGCCACCATTGACCAGACGTTTTCAATTGGTGAGAGATCTGGAGAATGTGCTGGCCCGGGCAGAAGTCGAACATTTTCTGTATCCAGAAAGGAACGTACAGGACCTGCAACATGCGGTCATGCATTATCCTGCTGAAATGTAGGGTTTCGCAGGTATCGAATGAAGGGTAGAGCCAGGGGTCGTAACACATGTGAAATGTAACGTCCACTGTTCAAAGTGCCGTCAATGCGATGAAGAGGTGAGCGAGACGTGTAACCAATGGCACCCCATACCATCACAGCGGGTGATACGCCAGCATGACGAATACACTCTTCCAATGTGCGTTCACCGCGATGTCGCCAAACACGGATGCGACCATCATGATGCTGTAAACAGAACGTGGATTCGTCCGCCATTCGTGCAGCCAGGTTCGTCGTTGAGTACACCATTGCAGCCGCTCCTGTCTGTGATGCAGCGTCAAGGGTAACCGCAGCCATGGCCTCCGAGCAAATAGTCCATGATGCCGCAAACGTCGTAGAACTGTTCGTGCAGATGGTTGTTGTCTTGCAAACGTCCACATATGTTGATTCAGGGATCGAGACGTGGCTGCACGATCCGTTACAGCCATGCGGATAAGATGCCTGTCATCTCGACTGCTAGTGATCCAGCACGGCGTTCCGTATTACCCTCCTGAACCCACCGATTCCATATTTTGCTAACACTCTTTCTATCTCGACTAACGCGAGCAGCAGTGTCGCGATCCGATAAACCGCAATCGCGATAGTCTACAATCCGACCTTTATGAAAGTCGGAAACGTGATGGTACGCATTTCTCCTCGTTACACGAGGCATCACAATATCGTTTCACCAGGCAACGCCGGTCAATTGCTGTTTGTGTATGAGAAATCGGTTGGAAACTTTCCTCATGTCAGCACGTTGTAGGTGTCGCCACCGGCGCCAACGTTGTGTGAATGCTCTGAAAAGCTAATCATTTGCATATCAGCATCTTCTTCCTGTCGGTTAAATTTCGCGTCTGTAGCATGTCATATTCGTGATGTAGCAATTTTAATGGCGAGTAATGTACGTCGTACTCTGGTTGGATACCTCGCTGCCTCATACCTCGACAGCATGTCTGATAAAAATTCCTCTAAAATCCACGTCGAGAAATGCAGGTTAACAAGTCGACTGTACGGCTGAAAGGCCGACTGCTGGAGTGGCTTGCAGTCGCGCCGGCTGCCGCGTACATCACATGGCCGCCAGCGGCAGGACAGGTGAACGCGGCCGCTGCGCGTGATCTTGAGCAGATTTCCCAGAGAGCAGAGCCAAGGTCGCCGCCGGCGCGGTAACTGCTGCCACACAGTATGGCCGGCCGTGCGGCCCAAGCGTGTCGTAACGACACCGACCACAATTACAGTACTGCGTCATTCTGACCTGCACCTCCACACTGTCACAGGCCTCTAGCCGCAGCATAGCGCGTCGACGATCAGCCAGTGATCTCGTTTGTGAATTGTATGCAGTTCTAGTCCAAGAATACTTTTCCATACATGCGGTGCATTATTTTGCGCTCCCTCCCCCCTTCCCCATCCCTATCGTCCCTTTCAGATATTATGTGTGTTTCCTTGGGCTCTTGGTAAAAACTCTGAATGCCTTGATAGTGGGCAAGATTTTTTTGTTTGTTAATAGAGGTGGAGCCCCTCCACGCCCACACCGGCATGATGGCCAACACACAAGGTCTACTGCTATCTCTGCATAAGGGTTAGTATTCACTAAAGTGAGGTGTCGCAGGATGTGGGTACTGCGATGTTTGCGTACGTCTGGTTAAGATTAACCATTAATACGCGCTCATGTGGAGATAGATTAGTCGAAATCTGACGAAGGGTAGCGGTTTTAAGGGAAGAGGAAAAAAAGTGCCAAGGCAAGAGGCAAGGGAAAAAAAACCTCTGCGATAGTTAGGTCGGGTGGTGAGAGCAGTAGCGGTTGTCTTGCTGCCTGCGATAGGTTGTGCAAGGATAGGCTCTGTTAGTAGTGGGTATCATGCTTGTCGATACCTTGGCGGAGGAGGAGGAGGAGATTAGTGTTTAACGTCCCGTCGACAACGAGGTCATTAGAGACGGAGCGCAAGCTCGGGCGAGGGAAGGATGGGGAAGGAAATCGGCCGTGCCCTTTCAAAGGAACCATCCCACCATTTGCCTGAAGCGATTTAGGGAAATCACGGAAAACCTAAATCAGGATGGCCGGAGACGGGATTGAACCGTCGTCCTCCCGAATGCGAGTCCAGTGTGCTAACCACTGCGCCACCTCGCTCGGTGATACCTTGGCGTTGTACGTTGTGCTGCTCGGCGGCTGGCGCTGGGTGCTGGTATGGAGTCCTCGTTCAGCGTCAGCAACCTGCAGCAGTTAGGTTTGTTATCGATCTTGTGTCCGATAGGTCATATACCGGAGACACAGTGTGAGGGAATGTTGGCAGCTTGTTTGTGCGCCTGTGGGCGAGCTCGTCGGTGTCCCTGCTGTGGCTTGTTGGTCGGCTGTAACAGCTGGTAGTTAGTTGCCAGTCAGTGTTGCTGATGTGCAGGGGCTTACCGACGTTTGTCGCTGTTTGCGTATGTTAGTTTACCATAGGTGGCTATGCCCCAGCTAGCAGTGTCTTTGGCCGCTTGTGTTTCCACCTGTGGTTGTGATTGTGGGCAAGAGTCGTTTTTTCGTACAAAATAGGTACGTCACAGGACATTCCTCTGTAAGATAAGTAAATTTATGAGTGTCATTTCTGTGCTAAATATTGAAAGGAAAACCAGTTCATTCCCATTAAAGGTAATTCTTGCGATGTTTAACAGCTTTCAGCGAAAACAGAAAGAACTAGTTCTGTTGTATTGCTGTACAAGGGAGACAGGTAAAAAAAAGGATAAAATGCTCGTTTCGCAAACAACTCACCATACTTCTCAACATAGTCTCCTTTGAGGGATGGACACTTGGTCCAGCGATCCAGCAAATTTCTCATGTCATCGGAAACACAGGTTCTACCAGATTCTGCAAGATATTAGTTGACTGCAACTATCACTTCCTCATTTGATGAAAATTTCCTCCCATCAGGCAAAAGCTTAAGGAACTTCAGTCTAACAATATGTCTGGTAAGTTGAGTGGGTAAGGAACCAATTCAAAGCCCAGCTCGTGCACTTTTGCCGTTGTTATCGCTGGTCTGTGGATGGTGCATTATCCTGGTGAATGAGCACTTTTTTGAGTATCATCCTTTTTCTTGTTTCTGCCGACGGAAGTTTCAAACGTCTAACAGTGAAACCTAATAGCGTTCAGTTACGGTTCCGTCATTTTCGAAGTAGTCTGTGAAGGCTTATTCCTTGGAAATTCAAAAAACAGTGGCCATCACGTTACCAGCTGACGCCGGCCGGGGTGGCCGAGCGGTTCTAGGCGCTACTGTCTGGAACCGCGCGACTGCTACGGTCGCAGGTTCGAATCCTGCCTCGGGCATGGATGTGTGTGATGTCCTTAGGTTAGTTAGGTTTAAGTAGTTCTAAGTTCTAGGGGACTGATGACCTCAGAAGTTAAGTCCCATAGTGCTCAGAGCCATTTTGAATCATTACCAGCTCACGAAATGGTCTTCGGTTTGTTCGGTGCACTTTCACCAGCATTTGTTCATGTGACTGCCGTATTGACTTTGGTGTGTAATGATGGATCCATGTTTCGTCAACAATCTTAAATCGACGCAATGCGTCTTGCAGATTGCAATTCAATATCGGCAGAAACTGTGTTGAAATGTTGTGCCGGATGCGCTTTTCATCGGCGGTAAGCAATCGCAGCACCCACATCGCACACAATTGTTTCGCCAAATTAATCGCTTCTGGGTCTCTGCCCAGTCTGCCACCTCAATGGTAATGTCAGTTATGACATTAAATTGATGAAATTTTTTTATACAGTGCTTGGAACGAACAAGCTTGCCAACCGTGAAGGCACAATAAAAATGTTCCATTGTTTCTTGCAAGTTTACCAGACTTACTTAACGCATAGGGAGACCAAGAGATGAATACAGTAAGCAGATTAATAAGGATGTTGGTCCCAGTAGTTATTCGGAGATGAAGAGGCACAGCATAGAGTAGCATTAAGAGTTGCATCAAACCAGTCTCTGGACTGAAAACCACAACAACAAAACATCAGGGAAAAGAGGCATAAACACAAAAAATATCTGTTTCACATTGAGATGTTAAAGGAAACATGGAAGAAAATTCACGATTAAGTAAAATTTTAGGAAATTTTCCACCTAAGTCAAGATTTTTATACGTGTCACGGAAAACGGGAGCACACTTTGTGTGTGATAGGACAGAGATTTTTATTGAATTAATAAGCAATCGTGTATAATTCCCATGTTGCGTGTGTCAGATAAGCAACGACTGAAACTGGAGCCCAGTTACATGGGAAGTTGTGCGAAAGTACCGGCCAATAGACGTGCAGCTGTTGAACAACCGACCGGGCCCAAGTCGGCTACCAGCTGCATCTCCTCAACGAACTCTCCTGCGTACGGGCGCCTGCAGCAGGAACCACGCTGGCTGCTGTTCATGGGCGACGAGGGCTGGAACTTGCACACCAGTTGTCCGTCCCGGTAGCTGAATGGTCAGCGTGACGGATTGCCGCCCTACGGGCTCGGGTTCGATTCCAGGCTGGGCCGGGGATTGGGACTGGGTGTTGTGCTGCCTTCATCGTCATTTCATCCCCATCCGTCGCGCAGGTCGCCCAATGTGGCGTCGAATGTAATAAGACCTGCACCAAGGCGGCCGCACCTGCCCCGCAAGGGCCTCTCGGCCAATGACGCCAAACGCTCATTTCCATTTTTCCGCTGCACACCAGTATCCCAACTGGACGTCCACTGCAGAGTGTTTGGCGTTTCCTTTTTATTCTCGCGGTCGGCCAGCCACTGTAATCTGCTCTCTTCTGTCTCTTGTCCTCTTTTGTTCCTTGGCTCTCCTCCGTTCTTGTGGTTTTTTCCCCTTTCTTTCCGTTTTGTGTTACATGTCTCGCCTGTTTTATTCTCACACTTCTAGCATTGGTTTGTTAGCAACAAGGGACCGATGACTTCGTAGTTTGGTCCCTTCCACCCTCTTTTAAACCAACCAACGGTCCACTGGGTGGCGGCGGTGGACATTTCAGATGAATCACGTTTTATGCTCCGTCGGGCATACCCCCTGCAACAGTCGTAGGACGTGCCAAACCGGAGAGGGGATTGTTATGATCGGGAGCATGTATTCGTGGCATTCCGTGGGTGGTCTCCTCATTGTGGAAAGCACAATGGATCAACACAAGTATGCATCTATCCTCGCACGACGGCATGTACCAGCGAGTCAAACGCTACAGCCACTAAAGTTTCTCTCCCGCGGTGCCTGCTACGGCAAGAGTAGAACCACTTAACCGCACACGCAAGCACAGTTAAGCACTCATTGTTCCCTTGCGCCATATGGGAGCGGAACAGGAAGAGACGCGGTACACACTTTGAGAGTTAGGGGTAGTGATGAATAAATAGTGTTGCCTCTCCTGTGGCCTCGTCATCAGGACTGCCACCCAGTTTAACGTAGTGTAACCTCGTCATAGACGAGGACCAGTCTCTTCGCTCATTTCAATTGAAGGGAACAACGAACGACGCACAACAGAAAGCAAAGCAAAGCACAGCACACAAAGCATTCGGTAACGGTTACGGCGCAATTGTTTGCTGAGGTTGGCATGCCGTGAACGTTGTAATCCAGTCACGACCTCTACCGGTATCTAAAGCCTCTTTTACACGATACATTTTCTTGTCTCAGTTAACTATTCGAGATAAGCGAGTCTACTGCAGCGTCCCTACCGTTCTATTCCTGTACTGAGTCTCTCCTGTTTGGAGTGGTAATTAGTGTTCACGTCAGCGCCAAAATCACTTGTGTTGCGAGAGCGTGTTTACGGTGAAAGTGAGGTTATAAGGGACTACACTTCTTAGGAAAAAAGTAGAAATGTAGTAGCAGAATATTTGGGAACAAGCTGATAACAGCGTTTATCAGTGTCCACAGCAGAATTCATAGTGGAAGTTCTTGTCAAAGATCGCGTGGTAAATTCTTTACATTCCTGAAAACTGAAAGAATAGGAGAAGTCTCATCCAAACATTTCATAACACACCGGTATACATTTATTTGCTCAAGAGAATTACTTGCGAAATCAAGCACATAAAACAATATCCAGAACGCAGTAGATAGCGTCTTTTTTTCTTTATACTTCATACCTTGTGTTCTAGCCAAGTGCTAAATAACATCGGAAATTATTTTTCTCGTCAAATGACTTTGACCTTTCCACGGTTGAAATAATTTTCATTAAAATACTTCGTCCATTCACGTTCTTATTTCTACTTAGTGTAGGCCTTTTCTCTGAAATACGTCAATATCTTTTTGGTTTCAGGTATTCGTCTATCTCGTAAGAGAACACTAGTAGGAAAAATAAAGGAGACACAAAAGCACAAAATCCGTAACAACACTGAGCTCGGCCACACTAGGTTACCTTTCGATTTTAGCAGACGCCACTAAAGTCCCTTGTTTCTGCGTGCGTCCAATGTGCGGCATACCTGGAAACTTAGAACTCCTCACTCGCCACAATCTGTAGATAACTGACTTTATAGACATTTCGCCGTGGTTGATTGCTAATTTACACGCAGGCACAAAAGGTGCACGCACTTGAGTAGCCGATTTTGATCAGAAAGTCTCTTCATGCAACCATAGCCCAAACCCCCCGTAAAACTGCGACAATGAAGTATGCACATAATGAGAGTTATTTTTATCTGAGAGATGAGACAATGCTGGATTGCGAACTTTCCATTTCAGACACATAGCGAACTTTGATTTGAAAACGGGTGTAGACTACATACTTTCACCTACCATTTTTATTCTTCTGTGTATTTCTTCTGAGCAACCAGCCATTGTAATCAGCTGCCCGAAAAATACGGAACTCAAGATGGTAGGGTACGGTCCGTATATACGCATTGCTTCTCCGTTTTGCCAGTTTAGGCATCTGGGAGCATGCTCTCAGACAGATGAGTATAGTTTTAGTGATATACAGTGCCCCTCGCTATCTGCTCTTGTGTTCCGAATTTCCTACTACATCGATCAAGTATAAAGACAGCCGTAACACGTAGCTGGAACACCTTCAATTCCTCCGTTTTCCTGTAATACTGCATGGCTTTGTATTGGGGAATACGGAACATTCTCCCAAACAAGCTCGCATAGCAGCGTTGCAACCGATTGCGCTCCACTGTGCAGTTAACGTTCTCGAAATATATACGCGCGGAGCAGTAACCGAGATATTGGTTCGTGCCGTATCGGCTCCGCGTGACGCAAGAGATTTTGTCGAGTAGACGCTTCGTGTGCGAGATAAGCTGGAGTGGGACCGTATTCCTCGCAACTGGCTGCGTTGCCGGCCAAACTACTCGTATATGGACGGCACTGCGGGCCATCCTACTCGTCGCCAGAGGGAGGGAGGGACGGGGGGGGGGGGGGGGGGAGGCTTAGCAGTGGTCCTCCGTCAACTCACAGTTGCCAGATAATATCGGTCCACGGCGAGTTCCCAGTGCGTCTCGTCTTCTTCGTCAGCTTTTGGCGGAATGAGTGACACGACGTTTTCGTTCTTAGAGATGACTCCTACATTTCTGCTTTTGTTATTAAAACCACACCGCATGAATATGAATGAGCAACATCTGTTTCGAAAAGACGTTGCGAGTACTGTAAACTTTTTCCGCAGTTACAGGAAGTGCCAGATAAGTCTTACTAATTTATGAGATGAGAAAAACGGTCTACTACATTCTCTGGTGAGTTCGTATATCATTTTTCGTTGGGTTACAGCTTCCTTGCAACTTAGGTTCTCGGCCTTAGAAATACACTCCTGGAAATTGAAATAAGAACACCGTGAATTTATTGTCCCAGGAAGGGGAAACTTTATTGGCACATTCCTGGGGTCAGATACATCACATGATCACACTGACAGAACCACAGGCACATAGACACAGGCAACAGAGCATGCACAATGTCGGCACTAGTACAGTGTATATCCACCTTTCGCAGCAATGCAGGCTGCTATTCTCCCATGGAGACGATCGTAGAGATGCTGGATGTAGTCCTGTGGAACGGCTTGCCATGCCATTTCCACCTGGCGCCTCAGTTGGACCAGCGTTCGTGCTGGACGTGCAGACCGCGTGAGACGACGCTTCATCCAGTCCCAAACATGCTCAATGGGGGACAGATACGGAGATCTTGCTGACCAGGGTAGTTGACTTAAACCTTCTAGAGCACGTTGGGTGGCACGGGATACATGCGGACGTGCATTGTCCTGTTGGAACAGCAAGTTCCCTTGCCGGTCTAGGAATGGTAGAACGATGGGTTCGATGACGGTTTGGATGTACCGTGCACTATTCAGTGTCTCCTCGACGATCACCAGAGGTGTACGGCCAATGTAGGAGATCGCTCCCCACACCATGATGCCGGGTGTTGGCCCTGTGTGCCTCGGTCGTATGCAGTTCTGATTGTGGCGCTCACCTGCACGGCGCCAAACACGCATACGACCATCATTGGCACCAAGGCACAAGCGACTCTCATCGCTGAAGACGACACGTCTCCATTCGTCCCTCCATTCACGCCTGTCGCGACACCACTGGAGGCGGGCTGCAAGATGTTGGGGCGTGAGCGGAAGACGGCCTAACGGTGTGCGGGACCGTGGCCCAGCTTCATGGAGACGGTTGCGAATGGTCCTCGCCGATACCCCAGGAGCAACAGTGTCCCTAATTTGCTGGGAAGTGGCGGTGCGGTCCCCTACGGCACTGCGTAGGATCCTACAGTCTTGGCGTGCATCCGCGCGTCGCTGCGGTCCGGTCCCAGGTCGACGGGCACGTGCACCTTCCGCCGACCACTGGCGACAACATCGACGTACTGTGGAGACCTCATGCCCCACGTGTTGAGCAATTCGGCGGTACGTCCACCCGGCCTCCCGCATCTCCACTATACGCCCTCGCTCAAAGTCCGTCAACTGCACATACGGTTCACGTCCACGCTGTCCCGGCATGCTACCAGTGTTAAAGACTGCGATGGAGCTCCGTATGCCACGGCAAACTGGCTGACACTGACGGCGGCGGTGCACAAATGCTGCGCAGCTAGCGCCATTTGACAGCCAACACCGCGGTTCCTGGTGTGCCCGCTGTGCCGTGCGTGTGATCATTGCTTGTACAGCCCTCTCGCAGTGTCCGGAGCAAGTATGGTGGGTCTGACACACCGGTGTCAATGTGTTCTTTTTTCCATTTCCAGGAGTGTAGTTCTCTTTGGGTTTTGCTTAGTCCTCAGTTCGGCCTTTAACTGTGAACAATGGGCATGTGTAGACTATGTCCCAGCTTTTCTTCCCGTGTCGAACGTCGCCTTCTTCGGTGGTGGTGATAGCTGGAAGGGTAAACGACGACGAAAGCATTTAACGCCGAGTCGATATTGGCAGTCATAAGAGTACAGCACATTGACCTCGGGCAAACCGACTACATTACTCACTAGTTTGGAGCAATTAAGGGAAATGAATTGACAGTCTTGTTTAGTTCGACCTACGTAAAAGTTATTTCATCTGCCGCTACGTCATTGTTGGCTGGGACATCAAACGGGGTGAGTGGAGCCGCTTGCCGGAAATGATGGCGTTTCTCCGCGCACATTGGCCACTTTCTTAGTTGAGATTGTAAGAGATCCACTTCTCTAAATGATGTTTACGAGGTGGTCGTATGTGGACTTGCAGAATGTAGGTGAATCTAATAGATGCGCTTCTGTAGTGGAGTGTTGCGCTTCCGTTGTATGACGACGATAGGGAGTTAGTGAGACCCGGTAGTAGGGCATAATCGGCTCCTCTCGAACAGCACCAAGGAGGCGCCGACCTTAATGGGAGACTCCACCCCAAAAATAACTTTTGTTTTACTTCGCTGACTTCATCCGAATTTTAAAAACACGTTTATCGCGTAAATGTATAGAAATACCCCACTTTTGGGATCCAGAACTTCACTGAATTTTTAACATGAGTTTTGATGGTTGAAAAAAAAAACGAGTTTTTGGTACTCGTACCTCAGTTTTCACGTGACAGTTTTTTTTTTTTTTTCAGGTACATTAGCAAGATATTCTTTAATAGTTCTGTAGATTTAGTCTATGAGAAATGTTATTAATATACTGTAGGTATTTTTTTCAAGGTTCTAAATTACACTTTCGACAATACTAATCCGTAGAAATATGCAAATACCTCAAGATCACCTCCTGCAAAAATTTAATTGAGACTGATTAATATTTGGGCTACAGCTTCGAACATAAAAAAATAAAATTACTGAAAAATGATAGTAAATTTTTACTGGAAAAATTAATGCGAGTCCAAGACGTAGACCTATTAAAATTCTCCAGCGCCCTACGTTTTTCCGCCCTGTTCCTATAATGTCTGTTCTTCCTGTAGTTTCAAGACCAGGCAATGATGTTCTTCTGGGAGTGTTGGGACTCCTGTTTTCTTCATTCTTGTAGCAACTGACAAACAGCTTCTATGAAATCTTTTTTTATGAGACGCTTGGACCAATTGACAATATACAAAATTTCATTTCCATGTCCACCCCCGGTAGCTGAGTGGTCAGCGCGACAGACTGTCAATCTGAAGGGCCCGGGTTCGATTCCCGGCTGGGTCGGAGATTTTCTCCGCTCAGGGACTGGGTGTTGTGTTGTCGTAATCATCATCATTTCATCCCCATCGACGCTCAAGTCGCCGAAGTGGCGTCAAATCGAAAGACTTGCACCAGGCGAACGGTCTACCCGACGGGAGGCCCCAGCCACACGACATTTGATTTCATTTCCGTTTTGTGTCTGCATCTTACCAGTGGTGCATCATATGCATGTCTCTTGAATGACAGGTACTGTCTTGGCCACTGTGGCGGATGTTACTGCTCCACGGCCGCTACCGTAGTCCGCATTTCAACTATTTATTAGTCGTACTTGTAATTCGAATGTATCCAGATCGTTTAGGGATCCAAAACACTCCAAAGATGTGAAATAGCCTTTCAATTTTTTTAAAAAAGTATTGAAGTGTCAGTGTGGAGTCTCTTCTGAACGATCCCAGACAGGCAAATCTCCTTAAACAGCGCCACATCGTGGGGATGGCGGTTATCGCTGAGACAACCGGTTTTCAGTGCTCTTTTTTTATTTATTTATTTTTTAATGTCGTGTGACGAAGGCCTCCCGTCGGGTAGACCGGTCGCCGGGTGCAAGTTTTTCGATTTGACGCCACTTCGACGACTTGCGCGTCAATGGGAATGAAATGATGATGATTAGGACAACACATCACCCAGTCCCTAAAATCTCCGGCCCAGCCGGGAATCGAACCCGGGGCCTTAAAATTGACAGTCCGTCGCGCTGACCACTCAGCTACCGGGGAGGGACTTCACCCCAGTTAAACTGCTCAAAATAACCGATTTTCGGTTGTATGTTCCTGTTGTTTCGTGTCATAAACGTAAAAATCGAACGAAGATTGAAAATTTTTTAATCACTTAGTTTCAAGATACATACCATCAAGATATTAAATTAGACAGATAAAAGAAAACAGTATGGCCAGCATTGCCTACTCTTCTCGAAAAGTTAAATACTACAAAAAATCACCTGTACTCTTCTATTGATTCGTAATTTTTTGAAACTCTGCTCATAAATCATGTTGTAATCGAGGATCGTAGCACTGTTATAATCGAGCATCATATCACTATTTGGGCATTACGAATACTCAGTGCTGGAGTATTCCGAGGTTGGAGAACTCTTTTTTTCCTGTTAATTTGTCCGTTTTGTAAGTCTACAAGAGAATAAACGCATATTATGTAGACACATATTATGTAGACACAGGCAACACGTCAGCTGTTTTTTTTTAATGAATGAACTGCTGTTAATTTTTTTATTGCTGTTTTATTATTTATTAGAACTAGTTGGCAAATTATTTATCCTTTGAAGCAAATGAAGCATTGTACTCCATTGCTACGTCAGTTCGTAAAATATTTCCAGAGACAGCAAAGGACTTGGAAGAGCAGTTGAACGGAATGGACAGTGTCTTGAAAGGAGGGTATAAGACGAACATCAACAAAACCAAAACGAACATAATGGAATGTAGTCGAATGAAGTCGGGTGATGCTGAGGGAATTAGATTAGGAAATGAGTCACTTAAAGTAGTAAAGGAGTTTTGCTATTTTGGGAGCAAAATAACTAATGATGGTCGAAGTAGAGAAGGCTGGCAATGGCCAGGAAAGCGTTTCTGAAGAAGAGGAATTTGTTAACATCGAGTATAGATTTAAGTGTCAGGAAGTCGTTTCCGAAAGTATTTGTATGAAGTGTAGCCATGTATAGAAGAGAAACATGGAAGATAAATAGTTTGGACAAGAAGAGAATAGCAGCTTTCGAAATGTGGTGCTACAGAAGAATGTTGAAGATTAGATGGGTAGATCACGTAACTAATGAGGAGGTATTGAATAGGATTGGGGAGAAGTTTGTGGCACAACTTGACTAGAAGCAGGGATCAGTTGGTAGGACATGTTCTGAGGCATCAAGGGATCACAAATTTAGCATTGGAGGGCAGCGCGTGGAGGGTAAAAACCGTAGAGGGAGACCAAGAGATGAATAAACTAAGCAGATTCAGAAGGATGTAGGCTGCAATAGGTACTGGGAGATGAAGAAGCTTGCACAGTATAGAGTAGCATGGAGAGCTGCATTAAACCAGTCTCAGGACTGAAAACCACCACAACAACAGCAACAACAACAACAACAACAACAACAACAAGACTTTTGATGAGCGTGTACCGCCCGCAGTTTGCGCCATATCACGGGTTGCGCGGCCCCTCCTGCCGGGAGTTCAAGTTCTGCCGCGGGCATGTCTGTGTGTTGTTCTTAGCATGGGTTAGTTTAAGTAGTGTGTAAGTCCAGGGACCGATTACCTAAGCAGTTTGGTCCCTTTGGAATTCACACACATTTGAAAGTTCCTGGCAGATTAAAACTGTATGCCGGAGCGAGACTCGAACTCGGTCCGGCACACACTTTTAATCTGTCAGTAAGTTTGATATCGGCGCACACTCCGCTGCAGAGTGAAAATCGCAGTCTGGGCACATCCCCCAGTGTGTGGCTAAGCCATGTCTCTGCAGTATCCTTTCTTCCAGGAGTGTTAGTTATGCAAGGTTCGCAGGAGAGCTTCTGTGAAGTTTGGCGGAAGTAAAGCTGTGAGAACTGGGCGTGAGTCGTGTTTGGGTAGCTCAAATTGTTGCGTTCTTGCTTTTTTTTCCACAACTGGTGGTGACAAGTATTTTTTTAACTTTTTCTAATTTTTCCCTTTCCTGCCCAGGGCAGAAAAAAAAAACAAGTAGTAGAGAGAGGAGAAAAAAGGTGGTAGAGCACTTGCCCGCGAAAGTCAAATGTCCCGAGTTGGAGTCTCGGTCCGGCAAACAGTTTTAATCTGCCAGTAAGTTTCATATCAGCACACACTACGCTGCACAGTGAAATTCTCATTCTGTATGATTTTTACTCTATTTCATGCCCTTCTGTGGCAACTCCGACATTTTTACGTGCGTTTGGGCCTAAATCATTGCCTCTGTATGCACGGCTGCATAGTTTAGAATCAACCATCTTTACGCCACCATTCGTTAGATTAAAAAAAATAATTCTTCTAGTCTCTTCAGATAATCTCACGATGCCTCGCATGAGCGAAACGCGAAATTGGTATTAATAAATATCAATTTTGCAGCTGAGACTATACATGTAGGTTGGGGTCCCAGGAATCACACCCAACAGCTATTCATCCTGTCGGCTCTTGTTTGCTACTTCGCGCTGTCATCGACTACTGTATGGAGAACAGTTTAGACGATGTCTGAGCTTTTGTACCTGGTGGTGGTCTATGGACGGATTTAACGGTGGATCGGTATTCGAAGCCGTAAGAAAAAATTTTCCAGTCAAGGGAAGAAGGGGTTTATAGGCGTGCTGGCCAAAGTACACTTCAGTGTTATAGGGAAGCCAAGGAGAGTCAACCAGTACGCGGTGGCCGATACATTATAATGCTCTTCAACTTGCGAATCGGTGCCGTAAGTAATGCGTCCCTTTGCTCGATGTATGTTTCCAGCGTCGTGAGGATGAACCGTAGAGTGCGACGGCTGGCAGCGGTCTTGCATTGTTTCGCCGTATGCAGAGGTGACTCACGCCGACACGGGTGGAAAAATGTTAACTGTAGAGGCCGCTCGTGGCAGCGGCGGGTGACCTAGCCGGCGTGATTGGCTTGCGCGCCACGAGCCGCTGATTCACGTCCCGCTGAGGGCAGGTGGGCGCGCGCGTGAGTAGCGTAGTCGGCCGGCCAACTGCAGGCGCCTCTCACATACCGCGGCAAGCGCTTCCGAGACTGCCGCCACTATTTCCGACACACGCCTCTGCGGTGGCACTCGACTCGGACGTAAGCTGTTTCGAATCCTGGCGCTCGATGGAATGTTAACGCCAACCTTTTTTCTTTTCTTTTGAGTCATCAGTCTCCTGATTGGTCTGATGCGGCCCGCCACGAACTGCTTGCCTCTGCCAACCTCTTCATCTCAGAGCAGCACTGGCAACCTACGTCCTCAGTTATTTGCTGGACGTATTCCAATCTTTCTCTACATTCTTTGCCCTCTGAAGCTTCCTCTAGTATCGTGGTCATTCTCTGATGTCTTAAGAAATGTCGTATCATCCTGTTCCTTTTCCTTATCAGCGTTTCCCACACATTCCTTTCCCCTCCGATTGCGCACAGAACCTCCTCATTCCTTACGTTATCAGTCCCCCTAATTTTGAACATTTGTCTGTAGCACCACATCTCAAATGCTTCGATTCTCTTCTGTTCCGGTTTTCCAATAGTCCATGTTTCACTACCATAAATGCTCCAGGCGTACATTCTCAGAAATTTCTACCTCAAATTAAGGCCTTTATTTGGTCAGGGAAGCTCTTTTTTTTTGCCAGCGCTAGTCTACTTTTGATGTCCTCCTTGCTCAGTCCGTCATTATTTTGCTGGTTCTGGCTCTGAGCACGATGCGACTTAACAGCGGTGGTCATCAGTCGCCTAGAACAGAACTACTTAAACATAACGAACCTATGCACAGCGCGCACACATCCATGCCCGAGGCAGGTTCGAACCTGCGACCGTAGCAGTCGCGCGATTCTGGACTGAGCGCCTAGAACAGCTAGCCCACCTCGGCCGGTTTATTTTGCTGCCTAGGTAGTAGAATTCCCTAACTTCATGCAGGGTTGTACACGTCCATCCGCTCGATATAATTTGAAACGACACTCGTCCAACGAGGCAACATGTTTTCCAGTCATCAACAGTCCAATGTCGGTGTTGACAGGCCTAGGCTAGATGTAAAGCTTAGTGTCGTGCAGACATCAAGACTACACGAGCGGGCCTTGGGATCCGAAAGCTCATATCGATGAGAATGGTTAGCACGCTGGCATTGTTGATGGCCCGGCATTGAAATCTGCAGCAATTTGCGGAAGGGTTGCACTTCTGTCACGCTGAACGATTCTCTTCAGTCGTCGTAGGTCCCGTTCTTGCAGGATCTTTTCCGGGCCGCGGCGATGTCGGAGATTTGGTGTTTTAGCGGATTCCTAATATTCACGGTACACTCGTGAAATGGTCGCATAGGAAGATCTTCATCGCTACCTCGGAAATGCTGTGTCCCATCGCTCCTGCGCCGACTATACCTCCACGTTTCAAACTTACTTAAATCTTGAAAAGCTGCCATTGTAGGTGGAGTAACCGAGCTAGCAACTGCGCCAGACACTTGTCTTACATAGGCATTGCCAAGGGCAGCGCCGTATTATGTACACTACTGGCCATCAAAACTGCTATACCAGGAAGATGTGCTACAGACGCGGAATTTAAGCGACAGGAAGAAGATGCGGTGATATGCAAATGATTAGCTTTTTAGAGCATTCACACCAGGTTGGCGACACCTACAACGTGCTGACATGAGGAAAGTCTCCAACCGATTTCTCATACACAAACCGCAGTTGATCGGCGTTGCCTGGTGAAACGTTTGTGATGCCTCGTGTAAGGAGGAGAAATGCGTACCATCACGTTTCCGACTTTGATAAAGGCCGGACTGTAGCCTATGGCGATTGCGGTTTATCGGATCGCGACATTGCTGTTCGCATTAGTCGAGATCCAATGACTGTTAGCAGAATATGGAATCGGTGGGTTCAGGAGGGTAATACGGAACGCCGTGCTGGATCCCAACGGCCTCGTATCACTAGCAGTCGAAATGACAGGCATCTTATCTGCATGGCTGTAATGGATCGTGCAGACACGTCTCGATCCCTGAGTCAACAGATGGGGACGTTTGTTTGCAAGACAACAACCATCTGCACGACGTTTGCAGCAGCATGGATTATCAGCTCTTAGACCATGGCTGCGGTTACCCTTGACGCTGCATGACAGACAGGAGGCCTGCGATGGTGTACTCGACGACGAACCTGCGTCGACGAATGGCAAAACGTCATTTTTTCGGATGAATGCAGGTTCTATTTACAGCATCATGATGGTCACATCCGTGTTTGGCGACATCGCGGTGAACGCACCTTGGAAGCGTGTATTCGCCATCGCCATACTGGCTTATCACTCGGCGTGACGGTATGGGGTGTCACTGGTTACACGTCTCGGTCACCTCTTGTTCGCATTGACGGCAGTTTGAACTGTGGGCGTTACATTTAAGATGTGTTACGCCCCGTGGCTCTACCCTTCATTCGCTCTCTGCGATACCCTACATTTCAGCAGGATAATGCACGACCGCATGTTGCAGATCCTGTACGGGCTTTTCTGGATACAGAAAATGTTCGACTGCTGCCCTGGCCAGCACATTCTCCAGATCTGTCACCAATTGAAAACGTCTGGTCAATGGTGGCCAAGCAGCTGGCTCGTCACAAAACGCCAGTCACTACTCGTGATGGCCGTCCGTTGTGGCCGAGCGGTTCTAGGCCCTTCTGTGTAGAATTGCACGACCACTACCGTCGCAGGTTCAAATTCTGTCTCGGGCATAGATGTGTGAGATGTCCTTAGGGTAGTTAGGTTTAAGTAGTTCTAAGTTCTAGGGGACTGGTGACCTCAGATATTACGTCCCATAGTGCTTAGAGCCATTTGAACCATTTTGAACTACTCTTGATGAACTGTGGTATCGTGTTGAAGCTGCATGGGCAGATGTAGCTGTACACACCATCCAAGCTCTGTTTGACTCAATGCCCAGGCGTATCAAGGCCGTTATTACGAACAGAGTTGGTTGTTCTGGGTACTGATTTCTCACGATCTATGCTCCCAAATTGCGTGAAAATGTAATCACCTGTCAGTTCTAGTGTAATATATTTGTCCAATTAATACCCGTTTATCATTTGCATTTCTTCTTGGTGTAGAAATTTTAATGACCAGTAGTGTGTTTGAATACGCCTGCCTATACCAGTTTCTTGATCGCTTCCGTGTAGTTTATTTGAAACTTTGAACCACGGGCCCATTCTTCGTAACTACGTACTACTGACGCGTGAAAAATGATCACACTTTGTGAGCCATTGCACGCATGATTGGCTTGTCAGTGGGAAGTTGAGAGCGGGTGTGGCGCGACGCAGGCGACGGAAGTCTCCGGGCCGGGTGCCCCCTTGCCACAGTGTAGCGTCAGCGGCCTCTCCAGCCCCTGGTGTGACGTCACGGGCTGGAGGCTTCCTGGGATTTGGAGGCGTCGAGTGGCTCCTCCAGCGGGGCGGCGTCGCGGCGCAGCTGCGTCGATAGCGCGGCGCCCGGCCGCCCTCGACGCCTCGGCGTAATATCTGGCAGTGCCGACTCGTCCGGCCGTCGGTTCATCCGGTATTTATTACCCGCCGTGACTGCAAGAAACCGCTGCCGTGCGCCTCAATAGCCGAGCTTATCGGACCAGCTGTGGAGCAGCGCAGATCCGTTGTTGGCGGAATCGGGGTTCGAACCTCCATTCGGCTATCCTCCTTCGCCTGCGTCACGCCACACCCCGTTTCAGTTCCCCATTGATAGCAGAAGTATGCGCCCCGTGGCTTACCGAGGTTATTCATTTTTCGCTCACACTGTCTGACCACGATGTAATCCAACTGGAATTTTTTTCCGAGCATACCCCCTCCCTCTTGTGATTTTTGGATAGACCATTCGTTGGATGAAATTTTAATTCTGCAGCTGGATTTTCGCTGATACGAGAGTAATTGGCAGTTTGAAACTGTGTGCCGGGTCGAGATTCGAAATTGGAACCTTCACCTTTCGCAGGCAAGTGCTCTACCGAAGCCGGCCGGAGTGGACGAGTTGTTCTAGGCGCTTCAGTCTGGAACCGCGCGAGCGCTACGGTCGCAGGTTCTAATCCTGCCTCGGGCATGGATGTGTTTGTGATGGCCGTGGGTTAGTTAGGTTTAAGTAGTTGTAAGTTATAGTGGACTGATGACCTAGTGCTCAGAGCAATTTGAACCATTTTGCTCTACCGACTGGGCTACCCAAGCACGACTCACGACCAGTTCTCACAGCTTACCACATGAAGAGAAAGAGGGAGAGAGAGAGAGTTTTGATATATACGTGTGTGTGATCAACCCTTTCCGTCAAAAATAGTTCTCTTCTTCATACCTCCTTCGTGTTACTACAAATGACGTGTCACTGATCTCATTTGTACTATGATTGCAGTACACACGATTTGCCTGTTTGCTTCCACTGCACTGACTGGAATGGATGAGTTCTAACAAATGTTTACCAACCAGCAGTCTTCTGCAGTTGTTGTCCCCTGCGCAGAAAACGTGGGTCGTGAATCCGCAATGTTCAGGCTGTAAGAGACTCTTAGCGAGGAACTGTTGTTTTAGAGATGATTCATTTCCAGTCAGTTTGTTTCTGTGGGATGCCAATTGCTTTTTATTAGCAGAACACGAGAAACTGTACAATTACATTCCTTTTTAGAGTCTCAAATGGTTTTATTCTTCAACAAATTAATGAACTACATATTTCCGTAATTAGTATCACACTGTTCTCAACTATATGTCCGTCTTCCGACACTGCCAAACCAGCCCTGCTCTTACACAGTAGATATCGCTAATTAAGTTTTAACTGATACCACGGCGGACAACATGTCCGTCCTCCTAGACTGCCGAATGATCTCTGATCTTACAACTGAACCATTTCGCCCGCCATCCAAGTTCGGCGCGATCCGAAGATCAATAAAGTGCTTCGTCTGCCTTTTCGTTTTGCAGCCCCCTATTATTCTGCCGGTTATTAATACTTGTGAAACAATGCTATTGAGAGAGGCTTTAATTTGAAATTCAAGTAAATATCCAGGTCAGATCATCTGGTATTAATAATAGAAGATTACCATGTTGGTGCGCAACTTACGAAGCAGCAACCAATCGCGGAGTAGAGCCACCATTATTTAGGCGGTCTTTCTCACAATACCCGCATCGAACAAACCATGTGTTATCGGTACCTCACACCACATTACATCATCTCGCAACAGCTGCCTTCTCAACTGCTTCTTGTAGCCGAATATGATGGCTGCAAAGCCAGAAATATTACAAACTTCATTTCCACTAGTACTTACAGCATTCTTTGGTAGCATATGAAATTAATTAGACAACTGAACTAATCTTTCGCCTCTGCCATTGCTACCATCAAGATCATATTCTCCTATCTTTTGTTCCTTCCCCGACTGTCGCGTTCCAGTCCGCATAATTATCAGATTATCATCTCTATTAACATGCTGAATCACCATTTCAGTACCCTCAGATACTTTCACTGTCCTAAGTATGTCACGTCGCCATGTGTACCTGAAATATTGTTGGCGTTGTCAACTGTTCACAGTAACTCACTCTGCGTCCTACCTTCCTATTCGTAACGAATGATATTTCCTTTATAGAGGGTGATTTCTTTCAGCCCAGTACAAACTCTAGAACTGATCGATGAGAGGATACGGAACAAAAAAGGTCTAATGAACTTATGTCTGGAAATGCATGGTTTCCATGCTAGAGACCATGTACTGAATAATACGCGCTGTACGATGCAGGCTCACAGTATGCCTGGTTTCCTCCTAGAGGTGATCCTGTTCCTCAAACGTCCTGCCCTAGCGCTCTCTCCTGCCATAGTAATTAGTAATGTTGTGTCCGGGGAGGTACAGCGTTGTTCACAAATGTTCCGTATTCGAATAGAGAGCTTCCCGACATGGTGCTTACTTATTGAAAGGCAAATGGCAACGCGCATCAAGGTTGCATCAGGAGACATATCCCCACCGACAACAATCAGAGCATTCAATGTTAGCAACAGTTTATCACCGTTTGTGTGAAACGGGGTCTTTTCAGGAAGCAGGAAATCGTGAAGGGCGTAGCCGAAATGTTCGCACACCAGACTGGGAGTAAAATGTGGTTAACACTATTGAATGCGACCGCCGTGTCAGTACCAGGCAGTTGGTCCGCCAGTACACGGTAAGCCAGGCGACAATGTCCAACAGTCCATGACAATTGTTACTACCCGTGTTACTTACAACGTGTGCAGGGCTTACTAGCGACAGACTTTCCACATCGGGAGCAATTTTGTGATCGGTTTCTTCACAAGGCAACCACGATTCCGGGATTTGTGTCATCATGCTATTCACAGATGAAGCCACCTTTACGCCGAGTGGTATCTTCAGCTTTTATAACAGTCATCTGTAGGACAATATGCAGACTCCAATGGTATGGTGACAGCGAACCATCAGCATCGGTGCAGCCGGAATGTGTGGGTCGGGTAACTGGCGACCGTACTTAGGGATCAGTCTTCATTCCACGTCGCCTAACAGGGCTTCTTGCGGGTGAATTTGCCTCCAGTGCTGGAAAAAAGTGCCTATTGGAAGGGTAATGTGGCTGCTACGTTATGGACTTCGTCGTTAACGTCCGGACGCTTGACAATCGTGTCTTCCTTGGTCGACGCATCGGACGAGAGGGTCCCGTTGCATGGCCTCCTTGTTCACCAGATCTCAACCCTTGCGATTTCTGGTTATGGCGCCATCTCAAAAGTGCGAAGAGGCCATTCCAGTTATGGAGACACTGGAGCGGCGTGTTCATGCTGCCTTTGCCACTGTTCGGATGCGTCCTGGGCGATGTGAACGTGTGAGACAGGACATGACATGCTATGGCGCGTACACGCATGCGTTGAGGCACGTGGAAATCGTTTTCAACACATACTCCAACTGCGGCTACACGGTGCTGCGCGTATTAGACCGCGGTTTCTGTAACAATGTATGATCGAATAAATTGTCTCTAGCATCGAGACCAGCATCAGTCCAGTAGCCTTGGGAGAGCCAGTGCTGTCAAAACTCTACTATCTGGTGACCAAGCTATATGAGACAAGCGAAATGCCCTCAGATTTCAAGAAGAAATTAATAATTCCAATCCCGAAGAAAGCTGGGGTTGACAGATGTGAAAATTGCCGAACTATCAGTTTAATAAGCTACGGCTGCAAAATACTAACACGAATTGCTTACAAATGGAAAAACTGGTAGAAGCCGACTTCGGGGAAGATAAGTTTGGATTCCGTAGAAATATTGGAACACGTGAGGCAATACTGACCCTACGACTTACCTTAGAAAATAGATTAAGGAAAGGCGAACCTACGTTTCTAGCATTTGTAGACTTAGATAAAGCTTTTGACAATGTTGACTGGAATACTCTCTTTCAAATTCTAAAGGTGGCAGGGGTAAAATACAGGGAGCGAAAGGCTATTTACAATCTGTACAGAAACCAGATGGCAGTTATAAGAGTCGAGGGGTATGAAAAGTAAGCAGTGGTTGGGAAGGGAGTGAGACAGGGTTGTCGCCTGTCCCAGATAGTATTCAATCTGTACATTGAGCAAAGAAAAATTTGGAATAGGATTAAAATCCTTGGAAAATAAATAAAAGCTTTGAGGTTCCCCGATGACATTGTAATTCTATCAAGAGACAGCAAAGGACCTGGAATAGCAGCTGAACGGAATGGACATGGTCTTGAAAGGAGGATATAAGATTAACATCAACAAAATCAAAACGCGGATAATGGAATGTAGTCGAATTAAGTCGGGTGATGCTGAGGGAATTAGATTAGGAGATGAGACACTTAAAGTAGTAAAGGAGTTTTGCTATTTGGGGAGCAAAATAACTGATGATGGTCGAAGTAGAGAGGATATAAAATCTAGACTGGCAATGGCAAGGAAAGCGTTTCTGAAGAAGAGAAATTTGTCAACATCGAGTATAGATTTAAGTATCAGGAAGTCGTCCCGAAAATATTTGTTTGGAGTGTAGCCATGTATGGAAGTGAAACGTGGACAATAAATAGTTTAGAGAAGAAGAGAATAGAAGCTTTCGAAATGTGGTGCTACAGAAGAATGCTGAAGGTTAGATGGGTAGATCGCATAACTAATGAGGAAGTATTGAATAGGAAACAAGAGAAATTTGTGGCACAACTTGACGAGAAGATGGGACCGGTTGGTAGGACATGTTCTGAGGCATCAAGGGATCACCAATTTAGTATTGGAGGGCAGCGTGGAGGGTAAATATCGTAGAGGGAGACCAAGAGATGAATACACTAAACAGATTCAGAAGGATGTAGATTGCAATAGGTACTGGGAGACGAAGAAGCTTGCACAGGATAGAGTAGCATGGAGAGCTGCATCAAACCAGTCTCTGGACTGAAGATCACAACAACAACAACAAGTTGATTAGAACTTTTTTGTTCCGTATTCTCTCGTTGATCAATGCATAGAGTTTGCACACAGTGGCAAAAATTACTGTGTATAATTTCCTGCCTCTCATAAGTTATTCCGTCTTTTTACCATGATCACTTGCCTGTTGGCAGGCCCCTCCCGAATATCCACAAGACGGGCAGGCCACGAACTTCAGCTTCCTCTTGCAACGGTATAATGTGTTTTGAAAAGACGCCTACACGTGAAACCTTAGAAGCTACTCGAGAGCGGAGAAACAGAATTGTTTAAGCTGTAGACTCAATAAACAGCGGCGTGTTGGTTAGAATGAAATGGACTACCGTAGAGAATAGAGTCTGGTTTCTCTAGCTACGGATAATGGTGATGAGTGTATTATATAGTGTGCGTGCGTACGTAGAACGTTGAATCCTCCTGTTTCCAGTGACGAGCGCTACGTGTTTCTGTCTTTCATAGTGTGTGTAATAAACAATTGAACTCTGTGGTTTCATTTCGAATCACCCTTATATCACCGTCAGTGAACTGAACGATGTCGCTCAGACGCCGTTATCGAGGTTAGAAGTAGTGTTTGCCGCGCGGGATTAGCCGAGCGGTCTTGGCGGTCAGGGGCGCTGCAGTCATGGACTGCGCGGCTGGTCCCGGCGGAGGTTCGAGTCCTCCCTCGGGCATGGGTGTGTGTGTATGCCCTTAGGATAATTTAGGTTAAATAGTGTGTACGTTTAGGGACTGATGACCTTAGATTTCACACATACACACACACACACACACAAAAGTAGTGTTTCGCGGTGTTAGTACGATGTCTGCTGAGGGGTGACTTTTTAAGTTTTCGTCCGTCGTGCGTATGAGCGTCAGGAAGTCGTCACGTTTACGAACCTGTGATACGTTTACGCACGAAGGCCCCCATGGCTGCAGCCACTGCACGCGAAGGCAGTGTAAGCGCGTTATCGCAGAGTTGTAGTAGGCTTTCTGAAAGGGCCGGTGTATCGGAGACCGCACTGCACAACGCAGCACAGCAGAGCATCCGTTATCTCCGCGGACACGGCACACGGCGGTCGATATCGCAGCCTCTGGCCAGATACGCCAGGTGTGTGTGTGTGTGTGTGTGTGTGTGTGTGTGTGTGTGTCGCAACGACACGCAGACAGCCGGCTGTTCGCCATGAGGAAACAGAGACAAGGCGCGTGAGTCAGGGCCGGGGAACGTGGCTGCGGGATTCCAGCTCTCCCACCGAACTGTAGGGACGTTCCCACGGTCGGTCGCCGAGGACTCGCCCGCCACACACTATACACCTCTCCAGGTCAATCCGCTGCAAGCGCCAGTTGCGTGTTTAACACCGGCCTCTGCTCTCGTGTCAGACAGTACGTGCTACCGTGCGAGGTTCAAATGGCTCAGAGCACTCCCCTAGAACTTAGAACTACTTAACCTAACCAACCTAAGGACATCAGACACATCCATGCCCGAGGCAGGACTCGAACCTGCGACCGTAGCGGTCGCGCAGTTCCAGACTGAAGCGCCTAGAACCGCTCGGCCACCAGCAGCAGGCCCGAGCGAGGTGGCGCAGTGGTTAGCGCACACTGGACTCGCATTCGGGAGGACAGCGGTACAAACCCGCGTTCGGCCACTATAAGGGACTTCGTGATCTCCCTAAATCGCTTAAGGCAAATGCCGGAATGGTTCCTTTGAAAGAGCATGGCCGACTTCCTTCCCCCCATCCTTCCCAAATCCGACGGGACCAATGACCTCACTGTTTGGTCCCATCAACCAATCAACCGTACGTGCTAGGCGATACCTTACAAGTTTTTTTACTAGGAGAGTGCTTCAGTGAGTTACACGTGTCATCCACGTTAAAGCGGCCCCTAGACTGTCAATAACACTGCACAGTAATGTTGTGCAATTTCGTTGATGGACCCTTGCAGTGCTCAGTAAAATAGTGCAACAAAATTGTGGGGCAGAATGTTGACGAAAGACGCTCCAGTTTCTTGCGAGCAGAAAAAAAGATTTGAAAAATTGGGTCAAGGAGCGATCAAAGATCACTCACGCAAATTTGAGATAATCGACACACACGCACTATATAGGGTGCTCCATAGGTCGTGACCGGGCCAAATATCTCACGAAATAAGCATCAAACGACGAAACTACAAAGAACGAAACTTGTGTAGCATTAAGGGGGAAGCCAGATGGCGCTATGGTCAAACGGATATCAACTGCTTTTTTTTTAGATAGGATATTACATATTCGTGTAGTACGTAAAGAAATATGAATGTTTTACTTGGACCACTTTTTTCGCATTGTGATAGATGGCGCTGTAATAGTAACAAACGTATGGCCCACAATTTTAGACGAACAGTTGGTAACAGGTAGGTTTTTTAAGTTAAAATACAGAACGTAGGTTCGTTTGATGATTTTATTCTGGTTGTTCCAATGTGATACATGTACCTTTGTGAACTTATCATTTCTGAGAACGCATACTGTTACAGGGTGATTACATGTAAATATCACATTAATGCACTAAATGCTCAAAATGCATTTGGCACTATGTGTAACGACATTCTTCTCAACTGCGAGTAGTTCGCCTTCCGTAATGTTCGCACGTGCATTGACAATGCGCTGACGCATGTTGTCAGGCGTCGACGGTGGATCACGATAGCAACGCGCAAAGTCGTCGCCATGCAATTCCTGGTGCATAGAAATATGGTACGAGTGCAATCGATGTTGATGTAGAATTCTCAACACCGACGTTTTTTAGACTCCCGGTTCTAGCGCAATTTGTCTGCTACTGATGTGCGGATTAGCCGCGCCAGCAGCTAAAACACATACTTGGGCATCATAATTTGTTGCAGGTCGTGGTTGACATTTCACATGTGGCTGAACACATCCTGTCTCCTTAAATAACGTAACTATCCGGCGGTCGGTCCGGACGCTTGGATGATGATGTCCAGGATACCGAGCAGCGTACATAGCACACGCCGGTTGGGCATTTTGATCACAATAGCCATACATCAGCACGATATCGGCCTTTTCCGCGATTGGTAAACGGTCCATTTTAACACGGGTAATGTATCACGAAGCAAATATCTTCCGCACTAGCGGAATATTACGTGATACCACGTTTGTGACTATTACAGCGGCATCTATCACAAAGCGAAAAAAGTGGTCCAACTGAAACATTAATGTTTCTTTACGTACTACACGAATATGTAATAAATTATGAGGGTTTATATTTTAAAAAACGCAATTGATATCCGTTTGACCTATGGCAGTGCCATCTAGCGGACCAACTATAGCGCCATCTGGTTTCCCCGTTAAGCTAGATGACTTTCGTTATTGGCAGTTTTTTCGTTTAATGCTTATTTCTTGAGGTATTTGGCCCGGTCACTATCAAATCCGATACGTTATTGGACATAATTGTCAGCATACATAGACGTCATTAAACATGTCGTTTATCCAAATGCAGTCTGACGATAGTACTACTTTGACAATAGCTTTATACTCGTTTTTTGTGTAGTATGTCCAGATAATATACTCCGATTATATGTGATCCATTTCCATGCAAGCCAAAAAACGAAGGGCAAAGGCAAAATGTTGCAGCATATCTTGGAGCTTCATTTGGTGCACTTTGTGAATCTTGTAGGCATGCCAGTGTAAAATACGCCACAAAATCTTTTGAACTCTTGAGCAGGATAGAGACAGTTTCCGTCACACAGCTGGAACATTGGCCGCAGAATTTGAGGCATGTGTTGCACGGTCGGCTGTAGCTACTAGAGTTGGGCAACACAGTTTTTTTTTCCGATTCGATTCCAACGGTTCGTTCGCGATTCATTCTAGTCTGCGATGGCACGATTCTTACGGAATGCAAAAAGTTCTACACCTTGCTCACAGATGGCAGGACATGTCTGAAATTGTCAATGGGGTTAGAATCGAACTGTTTCATGATAAGATCTGCCAGAAATAGTTTATTTATGAGTAAACATGCATATGAAGGTACAAGTGTGATTCTCGATTTATACGTGTAATGCCTTAATTAATGAAAGATCAATTTTGATTTGAGTGCATCTATTGTTTTATTTCAGTATGCCAGGAAAGAGGAGTCGAATTGTGCGAAAGGTGGTGCAAAATTACGTGGTATGCCAGTTTGGTTGTGTGGATTGAACGTATCTAACTACAGACGTCTGTTTTATAGTAACAAAATCTAGCAGTGAGACAGACGTGGTTTGGCTCATATCATCCTATGTTTATCTGTGCTAAGATGTCTTTCCAAGTCCACATCACCACATCACCCTTGTAATTCATAACGCAGCTGACAGCCCTCCCACAAGGCAAATTTAGCTTAACTTTCATTTCTTTTAAACACAAAGCATAGGTATTTTGCTTTTAATTTGTCTGAGAACTTGCCGCTGTCACTACTATTTACGTGAGAAGACGACACCGCCAAGTGTCAGTTTGGTTTTCACGAGTAATATTACGGCCCACGAACTTCTTCTGTTCGTTCCGAGCTTCCTTTGTTCACACGCATCCTCCACTTGACTGTCATCTGGTGGTCGTAATCATTCGGCACGACTCGGCATGATTCGGAAGTTGCCTTCGAAGCATAGCATACTAAGAATCGATGAATCGTTGGAACTTGGAATCGTCACAACTCGGAATCACGCAATCGTTCTTATGACTCTTTTGAACGACGATTCGTCCGTATCACGATTCGATTCTTACGATTCTTTATTTAGAGTCGTTCAAATGAACGACTCATTCACGAATCGCCACAACTCTCGTCGTTACAGCAACCTTACCAACTGCTCTGGCAACAGGCTGCCCCCCTCCTCCAGCTGTGTAGTGTAATTCGCCTGTTTCTTCAGACTTCTTGATCATATTCTTTTGCCCATATACTGGCGTGGGGTCGATTCGCAGCTGTTCTGTCGGCGTTATTGCAGCAACGCAGCGCTGCTTCTGCTGTCGTTCTCATAAAAACTTTAACCAGCAGTGCACAGCCTTTCCTCTCAATAGCCATTGCGATTTATACGGAAAGCTTGTCTTCTTAACCCTTTACAGTTCACACCAACAGTCAGTCCAGTACATTACCGGAGTAATGTACGTGTAACAAATAGTGGGTCCGTAACCCTCTGTTCTCCGGCACATTGGGACATAATATTTCATGTGTCACCGATAAAATGTTGTCCTTGAAGCGTGACAAATCTCAGAACTGGCCAACTGCCTTATATCAGAAATAGGAATTTTAACTTGCACCCTTCCTCTACCCCCCCCCCCCCTTTTCTTCTGGTCAAATTTTTGCTGACACTTCAGTCTGCATTGATTTGAATGAAAGGGGAAATAAAAGGAAAGGAAAAAGAAACATACTTCGCATCTGGCAATTCTGTCGAACACTTTAAATTTACAATACTTAGTTACGGGAACGTGTAATGAAGTGTGCACTCTACGATTATATCCCGGTAGCTAATATATACACACATAAATATCCAAATATACTTTTGTTCATAGTTCCGCATGAATCATTTTTTAAAAAATATCGTCCTTCTTGGCCTTTCGTCGTGTTTTCTGAGCACGAAGTCACACACGACTCATTCTCAGCATTTCTGTTGTATTCACCGGCCCTAACTCCCACAACATCGGCAGTTATTTATACATTTCAATGCACCACTGTAATCATCACTCTCTTCCGTCTTGTTTTGAACTTATTTTCAACACCATAGCAGCAACGAACGCTGGACACGATGATGTCCATAGTGTGGAACACCCGAGAGGCTGACGAGGACGTAGTCAGTACTGTCCACAGACTAGACAGTATACCCGGGGAGCGCATAATATTTACATGGCTTTTTGTGTTCTCAATAGTATAGCGGAACAATGTTACCCCGAAGCGCTTAATATTGAGCTCTTCAGGGAAAAAAAAGAGTGAATATTATTCACTGCCACGGGGGCGCCGAAGAGCGTTGCGTAAAATGAATGGCGCATTGTCAAAACAGGGTACATGTATCGGGTTTCCTGAGAAGACAATGGCGTTGCGGTGCACGGATAACAAGCAGGTGCACCAGAGAGTGGGAGTGTCCGCCTCCAGCGTCTCTGGCTGCTGTGCGATTGACCCGAATTCGATTCCAGATACTGCCGGGCATTTTCCTTATTGGGAGGTCTGGAACGGAGTGCAGTCATCCTCGTAATGCCAATTTAGGAGCTACTTGAATGAGAAATAGTGGCCTCCAAGATCAAGAAAGTGTACAACGGCTGGGAGAGCAGTGTGCTGACTCCACGCCTCTCCTTACCACATCTGAATGACGACATTGGCGAAGCACGACGCGGCGGTCGGTCGATCCCGATGACTGGCCCATCAGGGCCGGAAAATAGAGCTTGCTTGCAACGCTGTGTGGTAGAGAAATTTCGCGGCAATTGGAGACGTATTCCACAGTTGATGTGCGCGAAGCTATACTGTTCTTCTGTCTAAATTGCGCGCAGATTCGTCGTGATAATTCTTCCCGTATTTGGACAAAATGCAATTCCGCGTTCAGCTGTAGTGAAATGGCGGCAATACTTTGACCAAGACGGCACACTCTTCGGTGACCCTGATTGAGAAGTGCAGATCTTAAATCACGCTATTTCGACCTTCTCGACAAGCTGAAGGAGCATGTGTAGGCAATGAGATTTATTAACGATGAAGTTCACACAATGGTACCTCAGCGCCTCTGTGGTGAAGAAGTGGATGCGTATAGTAAAGAAACTGAATGGCTGGTGGAACATTCTGACCATTCTTACGTAGACGTGGCCACCGAGTTGAAAAATAGTGAAGTGTTATCTAGCATCGTAGAACAGTTACTTGGCTGTTCATTATAAAGCGTAGGTAACACTGTATCATCAAAAGTGTAATGCGGAACTGGCCACTAGATGTCAGACGAGGCGGATGGGCCATTATAAAAGGATGCTAGGGGTATCGTATTGTCCGTAGACAAGCAGTGACAGCGGAATAGGGCGGTCGGGAGAGCAGTGACATCGAATGTACCCTCCGACAATTAAAAGTCTCATTCCTTGCGTAAATTTTAAAAGCTTCGAGGGGCGTAAGATATACAAAAGGGTAACCTTCTTACTTATCTTAATTATCTCGTTGTTGTTGTTGTTGTTGCTGTTGGCTCAAAGTCTTGTCTAGGGACACATTCTTGCAGCTGAACTTCCTATGTTGTAGGTTCTTCACGACTAAATAACTAGCATATACTATTCTCTAATTTCATTCCTGGTCACATGTTTCAATATCACACTGTTTTTACATTTTCCACATTTTAAAAAACCAATAATCACATTGTTGGTGACAAACTTAGAAAATGTCTCCTTCCATCAGAGGCATGCCCACCACTAAATACTCTCTGCGGTGCTCACGTTATTCCAAAGAGTTTACAAACTTTCTTTACCAAACAAGAATCTTCGCTAAAATATATCATTATTTTGTAAATCAATCTAGGAGTAAATTCAATAATAAGCGTTAGATTGTGAAATTAATACGAGGGTAATCCCAAAAGTAAGGCCTCCTATTATTTTATAAGTACACAACTCTGTTTGCGTGCAGTTGGTCACACTGTTATGAGGAGTGTTTTCACGCGCTGTGTGTAAACATGCGCACGCCGCGCTGAGGCGCTCAGTCTTGGCTTGGCAGCCGTTGAGAATGGAGCTCCCGTTGGATGTCACCGCCAAGTGCGAATTGCGCGCAGTTATTCTGTTTTTGAACGCAAAAGGCAGTGCGCCGACTGAAATCCATCGCCAATTGACGGAAGTGTATGGTGAGTCGTGCGTGGATGTCAAAAATATTCGTAAGTGGTGTAGAGTGTTTGCAGCTGGTCGGACCGAAATTCACGACAAAATGTATGATGGGATAAAGGAAATATTCAGATAGTGAAGGGAGACGAAAATTTAATAGTCATGGGTGACTAGAATTCGAGTGTAGGAAAAGGGAGAGAAGGAAACATAGTAGGTGAATATGGATTGGGGCTAAGATATGAAAGAGGAAGCCGTCTGTTAGAATTTTACACATAGCATAACTTAATCATAGCTAACACTTGGTTCAAGAATCATAAAAGAAGGCTGTACACATGGAAGAATCACGGAAATACTACATGGTATCAGATAGATTACATAATGGTAAGACAGAGATTTAGGAACCAGGTTTTAAATTGTAAGACATTTCCAGGGGCAGATGTGGACTCGGACCACAATCTATTGGTTATGAACTGCAGATTAAAATTGAAGAAACCGCAAAAAGGTGGGAATTTAAGGAGATGGGACTCGGATAAACTGACTAAACCAGAGGTTGTACAGAGTTTCAGGGAGAGCATAGGGGAACAATTGACAGGAGTGGCGGGAAAAATACAGTAGAAGAATGGGTAGCTCTGAGGGATGAAATAGTGAAGGCAGCAGAGGATCAAGTAGGTAAAAAAACGAGGGGTAGTAGAAATCCTTGGGTAACAGAAGAAATATTGAATTTAATTGATGAAAGGAGAAAATATAAAAATGCAGTAAATGAAGCAGGCAAAAAGGAATACAGACGTCTCAAAAATGAGATCAACAGGAAGTGCAAAATGGCTAAGCAGGGATGGCTAGAGGACAAATGTAAGAATGTAGAGGCTTATCTCACTAGGGGTAAGATAGATACTGCCTACAGGAAAATTAGAGACGTTTGGAGAAAAGAGAGCCACTTGTATGAATATCAAGAGTTCAGATGGAAACCCAGTCGTAACAAAAAAAGGGAAAGCAGAAAGGTGGAATGAGTATATAGAGGGTCTATACAAGGGCGATGTACTTGAGGACAATGTTATAGAAATGGAAGAGGATGTAGATGAAGATGATATGGGAGATACGATACTGCGTGAATAGTTTGACAGAGCACTGAAAGACCTGAGTCGAAACAAGGCCCCGGGAATAGACAACATTCCATTAGAACTACTGATGGCCTTGGGAGAGCCAGTCCTGACAAAACTCTACCATCTGGTGAGCAAGATGTATGAGACAGGCGAAGTACCCTCGGACTTCAAGAAGAATATAATAATTCCAATCCCAAAGCAAACAGGTGTTGAAAGATGTGAAAATTACCGAACTATCAGTTTAATAAGTCACAGCTGCAAAATACTAACGCGAAATCTTTACAGACGAATGGAAATACTGGTAGAAGCCGACCTCGGGGAAGATCAGTTTGGATTCCGTAGAAATATTGGAACACGTGAGGCAATACTGACCCTACGACTTATCTTAGAAAATAGATTAAGGAAAGGCATACCTACGTTCCTAGCATTTGTAGACTTAGAGAAAGCTTTTGACAATGTTGACTGGAATACTCTCTTTCAAATTCTAAAGGTGGCAGGGGTAAAATACAGGGAGCGAAAGGCTATTTACAATTTGTACAGAAACCAGATGGCAGTTATAAGAGTCAAGGGGCA
Source organism: Schistocerca gregaria (assembly GCF_023897955.1). Taxonomy (NCBI): domain Eukaryota; kingdom Metazoa; phylum Arthropoda; class Insecta; order Orthoptera; family Acrididae; genus Schistocerca; species Schistocerca gregaria. The sequence goes on along the minus strand of NC_064928.1, from coordinate 112,233,336 downwards.
TGAAAGGGAAGCAGTGATTGGGAAGGGAGTGAGACAGGGTTGTAGCCTCTCCCCAATGTTATTCAATCTGTATATTGAGCAAGCAGTAAAGAAAACAAAAGAAAAGTTCGGAGTAGGTATTAAAATCCATGGAGAAGAAATAAAAACTTTGAGGTTCGCCGATGACATTGTAATTCTGTCAGAGACAGCAAAGGACTCGGAAGAGCACTTGAACAGAATGGACAGTGTCTTGAAAGGAGGGTATAAGATGAACACCAACAAAAGCAAAACGAGGATAATGGAATGTAGTTGAATTAAGTCGGGTGATGCTGAGGGAATTAGATTAGGAAGTAAGACACTTAAAGTAGTAAAGGAGTTTTGCTATTTGGGGAGCAAAATAACTGATGATGGTCGAAGTAGAGAGGATATAAAATGTAGACTGGAAATGGCAAGGAAAGCGTTTCTGAAGAAGAGAAGTTTGTTAACATCGAGTATAGATTTAAGTGTCAGGAAGTCATTTCTGAAAGTATTTGTATGGAGTGTAGCCATGTATGAAAGTGGAACGATAAATAGTTTGGACGAGAATAGAAGCTTTCGAAATGTGGTACTACAGAAGAATGTTGAAGATTAGATTGGTAGATCACATAACTAATGAGGAGGTATTGAATAGAATTGGGGAGAAGAGGAGTTTGTGGCACAACTTGACAAGAAGAAGGGACAGGTTGGTAGGACATGTTCTGAGGCATCAAGGGATCACCAATTTAGCGTTGGAGGGCAGCGTGGAGGGTAAAAATCGTAGAGGGAGACCAAGAGATGAGTACACTAAGCAGATTCAGTAGGATGTAGGTTGCTGTTGTGTACTGTGAGATGAAGAAACTTGAACAGGACAGAGTAACATTGAGAGCTGCATCAAACCAGTCTCAGGACTGAATACCACAACAACAATATAAAGTGAACACGACTCTTTACACTTTTTCAAGTTTCATCGCAGTTTATTACAACTGCACACGATGGAATTTTCATGCAATATAAAAGTAAGACAAAGACAGTGTGGTCCATTGTGAAATGAGACTCAATAGTTAGTAATCCAATCTTTTAAAGAGGGCTGCTTTCTCGGTTCTGTTAAGGAAGGGGTCGAGGGAACACACGGGAAACTATCACCATATTTCTGTTCTTCCAATCCTGTTGAAAGTATTTGAGAAAAGTAGCTCCAAACCTGATCAAAAATTCTATTTGAAGCGTGTTTTAGTAATAAGTAACCAATGTGGATACTAATCAGGAAAACACAGTCTGGGTGCAGTAAATATCGTCAATGGAAAGATATTCAAAGCATTAAATCAGAGAAGTATAGTTGCAGCTAACTTCTGTGATCTTACGAAAGCATTTAACTCCGTGAACCGTGCCTCGCTTGTCTGCAGATTAGATAAATACGGGTTGAAGGGCAGTGCTCTGAAATGACTTACATCATAATTGCACAACAGAAAACAAAGGATGCATATCATTTAAAGTGCAGTGAATTAGTATTCTACGGTACATTCACAAGAGGTGCCTCTAGGCTCTATTTTCTTGCCAATCCCGTCCCTATTCTACGTAAAAGACCATATCTATAAATTCCCCATTAGTTGTGTTTGCAGACGACACTGCTGTTTTAATTGAAGACGGCGATACAGAACAATCCCTAGCTCCATCTTGAGCACACTGGATACCCCAGGAAACTGGTTGCAGTTCAGTTGGTCGAAACAGAACAATGCAAAAACGTGTAAAGAACATTTCAAAACTATACATTCGAAATGTGTGGAACTTGAAATACAACAACAATCAACGTAATGGTGCACATTAACTTCCTATCAAATTAAGTAAGCAATGTTGGACTTGTCGCACGAATAACAGTAATTTCTGCTGACATGAGTACACGCAAAATAGCAGCATAGTTATTTATGAAGTTCCATTATTTATAGTGTAATTTCCTGGAGAAGTTCGGGTAGTATAACAGATGTATGTGTACTGCACAGCACACATGATCTTGTCGCTCATTATTTCGGAACCAGCAAATCCTAACTTTTCCCTCCATATACATTTATGAAATCATAACCATCCTAGACGGCAAACAAAAATTATTTGAGGAAAATGATTTTAACCATGCAGAGAGCGCGAGAAATAAAAATAATTGTACGCTGTCCACACACGAATTGGAATTATATGCACGGACTCCATAGTATATGGCGATGATAATTTATAAAATTTTAACGAGGAAAAGAAAAAATTATGGGGCTACAGCAGTTTCTTTGGGAGAAATGCAACTATTCAGTAAAAGAATTAATCGAGAATGAAATGATGATTTGAGCAGAGGTTGTTAATTCATACGAAACTATATGCTTTCATCTACTTCAGGTCTCAAACATCTATGATGTATATGCAGTATGTAGACCGAAGCAACGAATAAAAATTTGTACCAAGGTGTCCTCCTGACTAGGGAAATGCGCTAAGCACTACAACACAACACACCGCCACACGGGCTTTGCACACGTGTACGCACTACCCCTAAATTCCCATTCTCGCCTCAACCCTGTCGGTGTTTCCCGTAAACTCGAACAGCATTGGAGAGCATCTCTGACTGTATTGGAATAGCAGCTCAGCATCGAAGGAAACGGGCTGTCGTTCATGAAACCAGCATGTGTGCATTATCAAATTCCCCGAAGATTGTCTGTAGCCCACAGACGACGATTATATAGACTGATGATGCCAGTGCTGGTGAAGGTTGCTTCGTCGGTAAAGTGGCTGATGACAGAAACCACATAATTGTGATGGTCTGGTGCAAAAACCACCGACACAATCCTTCTCGTACAGGGAAATATGCTGCTGATAATCCTTGACACTCGTCGGAAGTGGTAGGGATAGAAGCAGTTGTCGTGTAGGATACACACGATGCGTAGGATACACACGATGGTACTTCGACGTACACCTCGGTGGTGCGCCACTTGCCTGCTGGAGGTTATACTAGGGTTCGTCTCAGTATCCTGTAGAAGCCGGTCCTTCATACCCGATGTGGCCGAGCTGTTCTAGGCGCTTCAGTCCGGAACCGCGCTGCTGCTGCGGTCGCAGGTTCGAATCCTGCCTCGGGCATGGCTGTGTGTGATGTTCTTATATTAGTTAGGTTTAAGTAGTTCTAAGTCTAGGGGACTGATGTCCTCAGATGTTAAGTCCCATAGTGCTTAGAGCCATTTGTACCATCCAAATCCGCAGTACACAGAGAGTGCCGCCTCCCATGAAGTTCGTCTGTGTGAAAGGACCCAAGGTCACAGAAAATGCTGCATGATGTGGTTGCTGTGTGTAAGGGTACTTCTTTTGGGATAGCTGCGCTGCCTCTTGACCTTGCCTCTAGGCCGTACACAAACACTTCTCGTCTCGTTCCCGACATTAGTACCCGGACCATTCTTCTGCTCACAGTACGCTGCGTCACTCACACAGCCTGGTACACACAAGGAACACACGGCACGTGTTCAGAGAGACACATTCTTGAGCGCCATCTGTCGTAGCAGCTTTGGTGTCACCGCCAGACACCATACATGCTAGGTGGTAGCCGTTAAATCGGCCGCGGTCCGTTAGTATACGTTGGACCCGCGTGTCGCCACTATCAGTGATAGCAGACCGAGCGCCGCCACACGGCAGGTCTAGTCTAGAGAGACTCCCTAGCACTCGCCCCAGTTGTACAGCCGACTTTGCTAGCGATGGTTCACTGTCTACATAAGCTCTCATTTGCAGAGACGACAGCTTAGCATAGCCTTCAGCTACGTCATTTGCTACGACCTAGCAAGGCGCCATATTGAGTTACTATTAGAGATATCTTCAAGAATGTATTCTGAACAGATAATATTGTGAATCATGTACCGTCAAGAGCGACATTCATCATTAATGGATTTAAGTTAAGTATCAAACTTAATTACGTCAGCTTTCTGAATTCTCATTCCTTGTCATGTTCCAGACCTCACGTAGTATAGTGCTTCGTAACACAGTGATGGCTCTTCTGCCAACACAAAAGCAGCGATGAATTTCGGGACATTTTTATGTTCATAGGATCTTTTTTCCTCCATTTCCAGTCAGCAACGCGACCCTGTTGTTTGTAGGTTTTCTTAAGGTTCCCCCTGTATAAATCATCCCTACAGTGGATGCCTGCTCTCAGATGGTCTGCTGTGGGGTGTGCATGGTAGCAACACAAAAGACCGCAGCGATGTGCAAGAAGATCGTGTAGATGATGGACGATCGGCGCGCGGGCTGGCAGTTGACCCCGAACTACACTCCTGGAAATTGAAATAAGAACACCGTGAATTCATTGTCTCAGGAAGGGGAAACTTTATTGACACATTCCTGGGGTCAGATACATCACATGATCACACTGACAGAACCACAGGCACATAGACACAGGCAACAGAGCATGCACAATGTCGGCACTAGTACAGTGTATATCCACCTTTCGCAGCAATGCAGGCTGCTATTCTCCCATGGAGACGATCGTAGAGATGCTGGATGTAGTCCTGTGGAACGGCTTGCCATGCCATTTCCACCTGGCGCCTCAGTAGGACCAGCGTTCGTGCTGGACGTGCAGACCGCGTGAGACGACGCTTCATCCAGTCCCAAACATGCTCAATGGGGGACAGATACGGAGATCTTGCTGACCAGGGTAGTTGACTTAAACCTTCTAGAGCACGTTGGGTGGCACGGGATACATGCGGACGTGCATTGTCCTGTTGGAACAGCAAGTTCCCTTGCCGGTCTAGGAATGGTAGAACGATGGGTTCGATGACGGTTTGGATGTACCGTGCACTATTCAGTGTCCCCTCGACGATCACCAGAGGTGTACGGCCAGTGTAAGAGATCGCTCCCCACACCATGATGCCGGGTGTTGGCCCTGTGTGCCTCGGTCGTATGCAGTCCTGATTGTGGCGCTCTCCTGCACGGCGCCAAACACGAATACGACCATCATTGGCACCAAGGCATAAGTTACTCTCATCGCTGAAGACGACACGTCTCCATTCGTCCCTCCATTCACGCCTGTCGCGACACCACTGGAGGCGGGCTGCCCGACGTTGGGGCGTGAGCGGAAGACGGCCTAACGGTGTGCGGGACCGTAGCCCAGCTTCATGGAGACGGTTGCGAATGGTCCTCGCCGATACCCCAGGAGCAACAGTGTCCCTAATTTGCTGGGAAGTGGCAGTGCGGTCCCCTACGGCACAGCGTAGGATCCTACGGTCTTGGCGTGCATTTGTGCGTCGCTGCGGTCCGGTCCCAGGTGGACGGGCACGTGCACCTTCCGCCGACCACTGGCGGCAAAATCGATGTACTGTAGAGACCTCACGCCCCACGTGTTGAGCAATTCGGCGGTAAGTCCACCCGGCCTCCCGCATGCCCACTATACGCCCTCGCTCAAAGTCCGTCAACTGCACATACGGTTCACGTCCACGCTGTCGCGGCATGCTACCAGTGTTAAAGACTGCGATGGAGCTCCGTATGCCACGGCAAACTGGCTGACACCGACGGCGGCGGTGCACAAATGCTGCGCAGCTAGCGCCATTCGACGGCCAACACCGCGGTTCCTGGTGTGTCCGCTGTGCCGTGCGTGTGATCATTGCTTGTACAGCCCTCTCGCAGTGTCCGGAGCAAGTATGGTGGGTCTGACACACCGGTGTCAATGTGTTCTTTTTTCCATTTCCAGGAGTGTAGAATAACCGTGACGTACGGACTGATGCTTTTACAAGTACTCGTGCTGCCTGAGGTGGAGGGCATTTGAGCGCGCTTGCGCACAACGCTAGATGGCGCGTGTCTGTCGAGCTCGCGGTGAGGCGTCCAGTGCGGCCGACGCAGGGGTGGAGGAAGGCAGCAGAGGGCGGCCCGTCAGATTGGTCGTCCGCCGGGATGGATTTCAGCGGCGGATGCTGTGGGGGCGGCACCTGAGCCTCGCTGTCGTCCCCAGCCAGGCGTGGCCCGGCCTAATCCACTTTGCGCAGCTGATTGCGGCTCCGCGCTGCACGTCCGCTTCGCTGCAGCCCTTTCCCTGCCTGTCAGCGCCACTGCCGCAAATACTTTTCACTCGGGCGACAAAAGCCACCTCTTGTACTACACGAACGTCAGGCGCACCGTACACTGTCGCTAGTCGACATTTGTACTATTATCAGTTTCACTTATTTATTGAAACTTCCTGGCAGATTAAAACTGTGTGCCCGACCGAGACTCGAACTCGGGACCTTTGCTTTCGTGGGCAAGTGCCTTACCAACTGAGCTACCCCAGCACGACTCACGCCCCGTCCTCGCAGTTTTACTTCTGCCAGTATCTCGTCTCCTACCTTACAAACTTTACAGAAGCTCTCCGCAATATCCTTTCTTTCAGGAGTGTTAGTTCTACAAGTTTCGCAGGAGAGCATCTGTAAAGTTTGGAAGGTAGGAGACGGATACTGGCAGAAGTAAAGCTGTGAGTACCGGGCGTGAGTCGTGCTTCGGTAGCTCAGTTGGTAGAGCACTTGCCCGCGAAAGGCAACAAAGGTCCCGAGTTCGAGTCTCGGTCGGGCACACAGTTTTAATCTGCCAGGAAGTTTCATATCAGCGCACACTCCGCTGCAGAGTGAAAATCTCATTCTGGACACTTATTTATTGTTTTCAACTGAACTTGAAAATTAGTTTGGTGTTTTCCACCCTACTGCCCTCTCAATTAAGGATCCGTTAGAACCGATCGATGAGTGTGGCTTTAGGATAGGTAAATGCACCAGAGAGCCAGTCCTGACGTTACGATTAGACAATGGAAGCTAGACTTCAGTCACAAACAGAAGTGCGAGGTAGCCGCGCGGTCTAGGGCACCTTGTCACGGTCATTTTGCGCCCCCCCCCCAGGGACATGGGTATGTGTGTTAGCCACAGCGTAAGTTAGTTAGATTACGTAGTGTGTAGGCTTAGGGGACCAATGACCTCAGCAGTTTGGTTCCATAAGACGTTACCACAAATTTCCTAAAAAAATTAATATGGTCATAATCCGACATGAGTTCCAAACTCCAGCTTTCGAGAAAACACTTCTACACGGAAGCGCCGGAGAAACTGGTGTAGTACCGGTTGATCAAAAAAGTATAAATTTGAAAATTGACATCCTTGGAATAACATGGGGTTTTATTAGAACCAAAAAATTCAAGCTTTCAAAAAATGTCCGACAGATGGCGCTTTATCTGATCAGAATAGCAATATTTGGCATAACAAAGTAAGACAAAGCAAAGATGATGTTCTTTACAGGAAATGCTCAATATGTCCACCATCATTCGTCAACAATAGCTGTAGTCGAGGAATAATGTTGCGAACAGCACTGTAAAGCATGTCCGGAGTTATGGTGAGGTATTGGTGTCCGATGTTGTCTTTCAGCATCCTTAGGGATGTCGGTCGATCACGATACACTTGCGACTTCAGGTAACCCCAAAACCAATAGTCGCACGGACTGAGTGAGGTCTGGGGACCTGGGAGGCCAAGCATGACGAAAGTGGCGGCTGAGCACACGATCATCACCAAACGTCGTGCGGAAGAGATCTTTCACGCGTCTATCAATATGGATTTTTTTTATTTATTTATTTTTATTTTTTGTTCTAATAAATCCCCATGTCATTCCAAGCATGTGTGCAATTTTTACCTCTCTATCTATATTATTCCATGATTTATTAAGTTTTCAAATTTATACTGACATTTTGATCACCCGGTATGTGTATTCAAATACTGAGATGTATAAACAGGCAGAATACGGCGCTGCGGTCGGCGAAGCCTGTATAAAACCAGTGTCTACCGCAGTTGTTAGATCGGTTACTGCTGGTACAATGGGAAGTTATCAAGATGTGAGTGAGACTGAACGTGGTGTTACAGTCAGGGCGCGTGCGGTTGGACACAGCATCTCCGAAGTAGAGATGAAGTGGGGATTTTGCCGTACATTGATGCACCGTCAATCTCAGGAATCCGGTAGAACATCAAATCTCCATCGCTGAGGGCGGAAAAAGACCCTGCAAGAACTGGACCAACGACGACCGAAGAGAATCGTTCAACGTGAGAACAGTGAAACACTTCCACAAACTGCTGCAGATTTCAGTGCTGGGCCATCAACAAATGTCAGTGTGCGAAGCATTCATCGAAAGATAATCGATATGGGCTCTTGGAACCGAAGCAGTATTCGTGTACTCTTGATGACTGCACGACACAAAACTTTATGCCTCGCCTCGGTCCGTCGACACCGACATCGGACATGCTGACGGCTGGCAACATGTTGCCTGGACAGACGAGTCTAGTTTCACGTTGTATCGAGCGGATGGACGAGTACGAGTACGGGTATGAAGGCAACCTCGTGAATCCATGGAGCCTGCATGTCAGCAGGGGACTGGTCAAGGTGGTGGGGGTCAGGGCAGTGCGACTCCCCACACGTCCAGAATTGCTACTGGGACACTCCTCTCAGTTTAAACACTTTCGCTGGCCACCAGACTCCTCAAACATGAACAGTATTGAGCAAATCTGGGATGCATTGTAACGCGCTGTTCAGAAGAGACCTGCACTTCTCGTACTCTTACGGATTTATGAACTGCCCTGCAGTTTCATGGTGTTAGTCGGCTGCTTGCCACGTCGTGTTGCTTAACTTCTGCCTGCTGGCGGGAGCCCCATACGGGAAAAAAATGTAACTCGTGTAGTTGCATGTTGCTCGTCGTGCTCCCATTTTTTATGCTTTGAATGTTTTTATGATATCGCCATGGAGAAATATTTCTTGTGGTTGAAGAACATTGATGCACTGTTTGCTAGTTTCAGCAGTCGCACGTGCCTTCCATCAACGGCGCCGAGACAGTTTGGGAAATTGGGCTTAGTTTCACAAAGTCTTGCTATTTGCAGCCAGTCGTGTTCGCTCGGTTCTGACAAACCATCATGTTTTTAGATAATCCAGTTTGACGAACCTACTCTTCTTACAGTTTCTCTTATTGTTGTTAGTCCAAGTCGGAAAGCATGGTGCAAAGCAACGAACGAATTTCCAGTTGCCAGATATGTAAAGGGGGGAAATTACTAAACTATTTCACACTTATGCGAAATAGGTTAGTTTTAAGGCAACCTTCTTCTGAACAAAATGTCTTGAATGATAAACAGAATTGTTCATTTGCTTTAAATTAACGAATGACCCATTAGTTATTACCACGTATGTTAACGCGGAAACTCGTCTAATATATCAATACGTGTGGCTTTCGTTTACAAAGAATAGATATTATTGGTAGCTAATATATTTCATTTTTACGAGTATATCGTTACAGAAGAAATGACGTAACATTAAAGATTCATACAGTCGAGAAAGACTGAGATTAACCGGTAAAAGTGGTTCTGCAGTAGCGAGAAAGACGCCATATCTGTATTTAATCTCCTATCATTTCTGAATGTTACCAATCAACCGTCGCATACACATAGCAGCATGTCACCTGAGAATGCAGAGAATCAGGCCACAGCAAAAAGTGAAGTTCCAAGTGGGCCATAGAAGGCAAGGGTGCTCGGTAAGAATAGGAAAGCAGAGGACGAAATTGGAAGACAACTAATCGATGTTCTGCAAAAATCTGGAGAAGCCAGACGGCAACTGGACACACAAATGATGACAGATGAGGATAGGCTTTTTTTCTTGTCTTCAGTCAGCGACTTCAAAAAATATCTCAGCACCTGAAGCTGTCTGTAAAACGACGAATCTTAAGTGTTAATGAAGAAGCTGAACCGCATCTTAACAGTCCAAACACACCTTCCTACGAACATTGTCCAGCGTACACTTTTGACGCCGCACGGGATTAGCCGAGCGGTCTGGGGCGCTGCATTCATGGTCTGTGCGCCTGGTCCCGGCGGATGTTAGAGTCCTCCCTCGGACATGGGTGTGTGTGTTTGTCCTTAGGATAATTTAGGTTAAGTAGTGTGTAAGCTTAGAGACTGATGACCTTAGCAGTTAAGTCCCATAAGATTTCACACACATTTGAACAACATTTCTCGCCGTCTACAATCATCAACCGGACACCGCCGACAACACCAGCCCCTGTCTACATCGTTACCTTGTGATGGAACAGGATATTACCAGGAAACCTATCCCACACAATCTAGTTCGTCCTCTTCACAAAATAATAATTCAGCTCAGTCTCCACCAGAAGACCACCGATGACAGCAGTATTGCTAATCGTGTTACATCACCACTTCTTACATCTTTCTGCGAATCATCAGGTTTACTTACTTGATGACGTAACATTAACAATCTCACTAATGGTAAAAATTTTGTTTAATAAAACTTAATGTGATTTGCAGTTTCTCTTCATCTCCTATGCATTGTCGCACTGTTGTGTCTGTACCTCTTACGCTGTCTCCAATTTTCTTTAATATTTCATCAAACGTTTTTAGACATTCTAGTGAAGTTGAAGAACTTATCTTCGTGTTCACGAAGTTCAGAAAAAAAAGCAACAAACATTCCGTTTGTAGAGCGGGATTGCAACATAGGATGTACCCAGTACCTTCTCCTCTTTCGTTTCGCCGGACGATTGCAGAGGCTCGCAGCCGTCGCTATCTCCGTAATCTGCAACCGTTGGTCGTTGCCGTGGGCGCACCAGTGCGCTATTGCCCGTTTACTTGTGGCTTTTCGTCTTTCCTCTTTCTGTTCATCCTTTAGTGTCCGACGGCAGAGCCTTGCACTAAGTTTACGTTTCCCTAAATCTTCGCGTAAAATTTTATGACACACGTCGCGATTCAGATAAGTTCCGATATCTCACGCTCTGTTACATTACGGTCTTCTTGCAATAATTGCCTCACGCGCTCCACGTTTGCTTCGTTACGCGCTGTAGACGGGCGACCAACTCTGGGATCGTCTTGCACTGAATCTCTGCTATCACGAAAGCTTTAGCGCCTCTCGAAAACACGACTTCTTGTTCTAGAAAGTGCCTCGCCAGCATATGTTTGCTTAATCATCGTCTACGTTTCACTAGGAGTTTGCCCAAGCTTAAAGCAGAACTTAAAAAAAAAGGCCCTAAGCACTATGGGACTTAACATCTGAGGTCATTCTAGATTTAGAACTACTTAAACCTTACTAACCTAACGACATCACACACATCCGTGGCCGAGGCAGGATTCGAACCTGCGACCGTAGCAGCAGCAGCGCGGTCCCAGACCGAAGCGCCTAGAACCGCTCGGCCACACCGGCCGGCGCAGAAATTCACTCGTTGCTCACTCAGTGTGCTGTTAAGTACACTCCTGCCGCCTAGTGATTTTGCACTGAAACGTGGCACAGTTCGTTTCAAGGACTCGCACATAGCTGGTAACATAAGAACAAAATTTGTTCCTTATTAGTATTGGAAACTGAGAAACAAAAAATTAAAAAAAAAGCTGTTCCTGAAGTTTTCTGGCAGGGGGAGTATTAGGGCCACAGTGAGGATTCAAGGTCCAAACACATCAAGAACGAAACCCGGAGAAGGAATTGTAAGTGAACTAATTGCTGCGGCGAAAGGGTCGGTCGTGACGTTCAGCGCTCTGATTCCAGAAAACAGGCCACAACGCGGACTTGAGTGTGAGAGATACTTTCAGCCTCTTAGAGTTTTTATGCTGCCTTTAGGCCGTATTGTTTTCTTCTCGCACTGCCGTACAGTGATGTGGTCTGGTTCGCGGTTTGCTGGCGCTGTGAGCCTCCCCGGCGTGGCAGAGCAGCAGGAGGCTGCGGCGCCAGTCGCCCCACCCACCCACCCGCCCACCCACGCATCCCCTCGACCCAGTTGTGGGATTTATTTCTCCCTCTTGGGAGCGCACGCCCCGCCAGAGTGCTGGCGCGGCCGCCGTTGCGCTGACAGCTCGGCGCAGGGCTCCGCTGCTGCCGCTGACTTTTGCCGCTGACTCCATTTGGCCCCGCGGTCTCTCTCTCTCTCTCTCTCTCTCTCTCTCTCTCTCTCTCTCTCTCTCTCTCTGTGCGCCCTCGCGGAAAACAGTGCGCGCCACTGCAGAATGCGGTGCGCCGTTATCTCGGCAGTGGCAGTGCCAGGACGAGACCAGAGCTCACCACAGAAAAGATTCTACAGGGTACTTCGCCCACGACACGTCGTGTGGGAACCAATATTCTCATAACAGGGCCTCCAGTGATGCCATTGGGTCACCGGGCTGTTGCTCGGACTGTGTGGAATCTGGCGTATCTGTTTTAACTCCCTGCATTTTATCCCAAGCAACTTTATAATTTGAGATACTGTGTTGGAATGAACATTTTGAAATGCTTTTACGTATCTACCAGGTTGGCTACATAAACTGCAGTCGGTCTTTGGTCTCACCAGTCAGCCTCTTCCACCCACGTATTCGTCCCAAGCTAGTCCCAGTCCTTTCACGTCCTCTCTGATCCCGCCAGTGCACCTCAGCCGTGGTCTTCTCCTCCGTCTGTTGCCTCTGGTGTTTTCCTCCCCCTTCCACCTGGTGATCTGGTCTTCTCGATGCCTTACGTGCATAATGTGTCCTCTCTCTAATCACAGCTACTCCAGTACCTCCCGCCGCGGAAGTCGAACACGCAGCAGAACAAATGGACGTGGTCAGCCCATAGAGGGTGCCACCGCCACACCACGTGCAGGCCGCGGCCAATAGCCGCTCCCTCCGGTTTCGTATATAGGGACCCGCTCTGCCCTAGTCCAGTTTTCTACCTCACCATTTATGACCGTCCTATCCCCCTCACTCCTACCCTGAAATACCTTGGCCTCACACTCGACCGCCACCTCACCTGGACTCCCCATCCAAAAGAAAGCTCACAGCCGCCTCCGCCTCCTGAAACTCCGGATGTGGGTTCTGCATCCTTCCACCATCCTTCACACCTACAAATCTTTGATCCGGCCAATCCTTTGTTAAGCCAGAGTCGCTTGGATTTCCGCCCCTCCCCGGTTCTATAAAGCCCTCCAAATCCTCGAACGCCATGCACTCCGCCTTGCCTTCTGCATCTGCCTTCTCTCCCCCACGCGCATCCTCTACGACCTGATCCCCTTCCCCCACCTTCTCCTTTTCCTTGAACACATCCGCACACTATATATTGTCCGCCCCCTTGATCCCCCTCACCCCCTGGTGTCACCATTCCTCTCCACCCCAAACCCGCTGCCGCGCGCTTTACCGTTGTGTCCCACCTTCTCCATCTCCACACCCTCCATCCCCTTTCCCAACACAACTTCCACAGTCTACCCCTCCCAGATGATGAGCTTCGCCCTGACATCTACCCTTCCTACCAACTCTAACCCCTTCTTCCTGCCTCCTCCTCTGGGCTCCCTCTGCTCCCCCTCCCCACTCCTCCTCCCCCTCCATCTCTTGTGCCTCCTTTCAGTGTCTGCACTCCCTCCTGCCCTATCTTCCCTCTTCCTCTCCCACCCCACGTGTCTCCTGCCTCTTCGTGAACTCACTGATGCCCCTACTCTCTTCATCCAGCCGCTTCCCCAGCTGCCCCATGCTCGCCCCTCTTTTTCCATCCTCTCTGACCTTTCACTCGGCAGGTCCCACCTGGCAGTTTTATTCTTCGTCATGTGTGCTCCAAGTGGGTGTTAAGTATGTTGTTCCCAAATGGTTTTAATACTGTGGCCGACCTTTAACCTATGCATGCGCATTCAGTGTCTTCTCTGTGTTTTAAGAATCGCCACGTGTTTTTTTTAACTTTCTGGTGACTTTTTTAACTGTCCCCCATGAACGTCTCCATGTCCGTGTACTCTTATATCTATTTTCCCCTTTTTTATCTGCTTTTGTATGTATTGTTTTAGTTGTCATGTAACTCGGCTGAAGAGCGGCGGATTGTGCCGCTGACAGCCCTCCCCTCCCCATATGAGGCAGGGGATAGAAATCACAATAAAGAGAAAAAAACCCTTGTCCGGTCTGGTACTCGCTCTGGATTGCGTCTCTATCTCTGCAGTACTGCGTTCTGGTCGTTGCTAGTTGTTGACTTTTGCCTGGCTCTGTTTCCGAGTGGATTTACTGTTGGTGTTGGGTGTTGTGGTTTCTACAAACCTCCGTTGTTTATCTCTTCCTTGTTGTGTCGGTCATTGTCGGTCGTCGTTGGTCTGTCGTCCGACTCGTCCTTGCGTTTACCCGGTGGTGCGTGCTCCACCGCCGGCGGCTTCTCCGCCTGGCGGCTCCGATCCGCAGCCCAAGGCGTTTCCGCAGTTGGTTTTGGTCACTACAGCTACAATGTCGAGCGACCTTCACTAGTCCAATAATCTGCCCCAGAATATCATTTTCATATGTCACGAATTTTCTTTCCATCTTTCGTCTCGTTTTGCAGCCCTTCACTCCGTTTGAGACAACAGATTGAACTGGTCCCGTAGATCCTAATCTACCTCGATCTCGATAGCAGAAGCCGGGACCTGAGCAGCTTTCCGGGCGGAAATCTTGACCCGTTTCCTGATGAATAGTTGCCGATATTTCCTGTTCCACCCACCCCTTTCACTGAGTAGTGTCCCAACTTATTTGAACTGTTCCTACCATCCAAGTCTAAAGATCTGTCATCGTTCTCTTTGCTCACTACGAAGCTTTTTGTCTTAGCAGTATTCATACTCAAACCTGCTCTCATTAGCCGAGCGGTCTGAGGCGCTGCAGTCAAAGGACTGTGCGGCTGGTCCCGGCGGAGGTTCGAGTCCTCCCTCGGCAATGGGTGTGTTTGTTTGTCCTTAGGATAATTTAGGTAAATAGTGTGTAAGCTTAGCACTTAAGTCCCATAAGATTTCACAAACATTTTTTACACTCTTGCCATCGGAACCAGATCTTGCTCATTCGAGATTATTAAAACTACATCATCCGCATAGGCCAGGGTGTGTACGGTCCTATCCAATTGTACTCCGGTCTCTAGGCTTGTTAACTTTCTCAGTGCTCTTTACAGAACCAGTTTAAACAGAACGGGGAGAGGCAGTCTCTCTGTCGGACTCCAGCCTTCACCTTGAATTTCTCTGACATCTTTTCATTCTCTTTCGCCGTGATGTTGTCTCTTGTATACATACTTCAGGTAGTTTAGTTAGTTTTCTGGCAAGCTGCGCCCTTTCCAATTTGTTTCTATGCAGGGTCTCCGATTTTTGTGATTTTTATGCTCGTTGTACGTTAAGTTCAGAGCTCAAATATCAGTCCAGCAAAGCACGTCGATGCAACTCTAAAAAACATTCTCGAGATAATCGGCTTTGAAGTTTTCCTAGCGTGTTTAATTCTCTAAGATTACAACATTTATCCAGAAGACTGTATGGTTCTGGGGTAAAGTGTCTGCCATGCGGGCGGCGTGTGTTCGATGTCACGCGACGCAGATTTTTAAACGAAGGTGCATGTGCTCCGAACATTTGCGTGAAACATAAAATACGAGGGTCAGTCAAAAAGTAATGCCTCCTATTTTTTTTTTCTACGTTTAATTGTCAGGAAATTTAAATGCAATTACATAGGTTGAAAACCACAACATTGAGGATCATTTTGTCATTTTTCAATGTAATCTCCGCCCATCTGTACAGTTTTGGTCCATCTTTGAACAAGGGCATGTATCCCAGCACGGTAAAAATCACAGCTCTGCTTCCTAAGCCATTGACGCACGGATGTTTTGACGGCCTCCTCATCTTCAAAATGAATCCCACGATGAGCTTCTTTTAGTGGCCCGAACAGATGGAAGTCTGATGGTGCCAGGTCAGGGCTGTATGGGGGATGAGGCAAAACTTCCCATCCAATTTTGACAATCTCGTCAGAGGTGTGACGACTGGTGTGTCGTCTTGCATTGTCATGCAAAAGAAGAACATCTGCCATTGATTTTGTTGGGCGAACTCGCTGAAGACGTGCTTTAAGTTTTTTGAGGGTTGTGACGTATTGAACAGAATTTATTGTGCATCCCTGCTCCAAAAAATCAACCAGAATCACACCCTCTGTATCCCAGAAAACTGTTGCCATAACTTTCCCTGCCGATCGCACAGTTTTGAATTTTTTCTTCCTCGGCGAGCTTGTGTGACGCCACTCCATTGACTGCCTCTTTGATTCGGGTTCAAAAAAATGCACCCATGTTTCGTCCCCGGTCACAATTTTTTTCAGAAACTCATCTCCCTCCAAACGGAAGCGCTGCAAGTGTTGGGAGGCTATTGTTTTCCTTGCCTCTTTATTCTGATCGGTTAACATTCTTGGAACCCACTGTGCACAAACTTTTGAGTACCCCAATTGTTTAATAATCGTGATCACACTGCCTTTACTAAGAGAAATAATGCGACACACTTCATCTGCAGTCACCCGACGGTCACCACGAATGATGTCATCAACTTGCTGAATGTTGTGTGGAGTCACTGCACTCA
Organism: Schistocerca gregaria; assembly: GCF_023897955.1. Taxonomy (NCBI): domain Eukaryota; kingdom Metazoa; phylum Arthropoda; class Insecta; order Orthoptera; family Acrididae; genus Schistocerca; species Schistocerca gregaria. Next base: position 112,217,054 of record NC_064928.1, on the reverse strand, counting down.
CCGGCCTGCCGCTCCGCTTTTCGTCAGTCAACGGTGTTTGCCCGTCAGCTTCCTTACAACGACGAACCCATCGTCTAACAGTGCTGACATCCACTGTCACAACACCATACACCTTCTTCAGTCTTTCATGAATGTGTATGGGCGTTTCACCTTCTGCATTCAAGAATTCAATCACACAACGCTGTCTCAAACGAACATCGATGTCGGCCATCTTACAAACTTCTGCTGTGCTGCCACCTGTTGACACAGAAAGTTACTACTGCAGTGGATTGCAGAAGAAGGTTTGAGGAATGGCGCCAAATTCAAATTTTTCACTTAACTTAATTTTTTTAAGTAGAAAAAAAATGGGAGGCATTACTTTTTGACCGACCCTCGTACATAAAAATGAAACACAGTTGTCATTTCTAGAGACAAGTAATTGCTGGTTCCAGCCTCGTTTCTGTTATTATTTTCGTTGAAATAGAGTACCTGTTACTTTCATAAAATAAAAATCAACAAATATTTATGCTAATTAAGAGATATTTAATTAATATTTTCTTGAGAAAGACGCACCTTGTATATTGCACACAGAATTCAAGTTTTCATTGCAAATATAAATTTTTGCCTATCGAGATTTTTGTAATAGTTTTATAAAGGTTGTTTAAATTTAAAAAATTGTAACTACATTTTTGGGTCAAAAATGCAAAATCTAATATTATCTATCTGGACTGTGTACATTGTTTTAACTCGAGCCAGAGTGGTAAACCTCGTGATGACTGGGTGTTGTATGCTGTCTTTAGGTTAGTTAGGTCTAAGTAGTTCTAAGTTCTATGGGACTGATGACCATGGATGTTAAGTCCCATAGTGCTCAGAGCCATTTGAACCATTTGAAAGAGTGGTAAGTGTAAAAATTTCGAAAACAATTTTCACGACAATCAACCACACCTTACAATTTCTGCATTGTTATTGCGTTTCCCCTCGGCTCAAGTGCGATTTTCATAAAAATTATATTTTATATGTAAATAGATGCACCTTTCGCTTAAAAATTTGCGTCGGCCAACCACCGATCCATGTACGGCTGTGTGGCAGGCAAGCATTCTACCACAGAACCATTCCATCGATGGAATGCTTATTGTAATTTTACTGAATTAAACATACTCGTAAAACTTCAGAGTAGATATTCCCGAGAATTTGTGAGAGTTGCATTGGACTGCTTTGAAAGTTCGATAGTTTAATAACTCTGACATTCAAGTACCGTAAATGCATTGTTCAGAGGAGTTAGGGGAAAACGTGTATCAGCGTCCGGTATGTTAAATCTGTTTTGATACTGGTGCCACATGTGGTCTTATTGCAAAGCTTGAGAGCTTCGCTTTCAATGTAGGCAACAATTAAAATCATTCGACATATGTTAGCTGTACTATGTGTTAGAGTGTCAGGTGGCCTCTCAGAAGGAAGTGAGTACTGGTATCCCAGCGTTTTTTTTAGTGATGTACACAGATGGCAGTTGTCATTTGTGGACGTTGTATTCAACCAACCACATGCAATGCAACATCTTAATGCAGTGCAAGTTACAAGGGCAGTCTTCTTGATCTAAACTGGATGGACTTTCGATTGTGTTGCTGTAGATGCCAATACATCTCCATGTGTGATCGATAGGTTGTGGACACGCTACAGGGAGATACGTCAATATTCAAAGCGATTTGGACAGGTCGCCAACACGTAACAACCCTACGTGAAGACCGATATCTGGCCATCGCTTCGCTTCGGCGTCGTAAGGCTACCGCTAGAGTACTGCAAGGCGATCTCAGAAGGGTCACTACAGCCGCTGTGTTCGATAAGACTGTAATGAACATTTTACGATAAACGACCTTACGACGCAGACGTCCTTGATCTGACAACATCCTGCAGCTCGCCTTCAGTTCTGCTGTTCCCATATCTACTGCAACTTTCGTCACAGATGAAACGTGTTACTCACAGACGAGTGCAGATTCCCCTGACGCAAGGTGATGGCCGTGTGTTCGTGTGCCGAGGCGCGTGGTACCAGCCAAATGTTGTCTAGAAAATGGACAGATCTCCAAGATCCTGTGACATTGTGGGGAGGCTTCAGTGTTGAGAGCCATACAGATCTCGTCGTTGTCCATGGCCGCCAGGCATTACAGTGAATAGACCCTGCTGGAGTGGCTGCTTCATAGTGGTGGTCCTGCATTGATTCTAGTGCCACGTCCTATGTGGCGGGCGTCAGCTGGGTGTCCTGCGAAGCCTGGACAGTGAAGTAATGGAATGAACTCCACCGTGCATGTGGAACATTCCTAACGGTGTGTTCATAGTCGCCCTGTTCCACCACACTCTCCAAGAACTCTCAAGGATTGTCATTGAAAAACGGATGATGATGATGATTGGTTTGTGGGGCGCTCAACTGCGCGGTTATCAGTGCCCGTACAAATTCCCAAACTTTGCTCAGCCCAGTCTTGCCACATTCATGAATGATGATGAAATGATAAGTACATAGACCTGTTCATTTCTACAATGGTTTACATCAGTTTACGGCTTGAACATTTAGCTGTTTTTCGACATAATCACCATTTCTGTCGATGCATTTTTGTAGACACTGTGGCAGTTTTTGTATGCCCATGTCGTACCAGCTCGCCGCGATGCGGTTCAGAAAGTTTCGAACCTCTTCTTTCAACTCGTCGCCGAAGCTGGATCGCTGGGCCACAATTAACGCTGATAGCAGACCTTACTTTTGGAATTAGCCTCGTAATTACAAATTTACCATTTTCTGATCCCTTTCCTTTGCTTGTAATGTGAAACCTTTCTTCTTTCCAAATTTCGTCGTTTTATGTCTACAGAAAGTACCGTATAGTTTTGCGATTACCAAAATATCTGACATAAATGACAGTATTTTTGATTGCATTCACAGGTAACTTTTATTGTAGCGCAGAGGTACCATACACCTTAATATGTGACTTAAATTATTACTTGATAAGTCCATCATCTCCTGAGAAAAAAGGATCTTACCCGACGGACTGATTGGCAGAGAGACAGCCTGATAAGAGATGAAAATTTTTTCCGTGTGATACAATAAAAAATTCAAATTGCTCCAAGCACTATGGGACTTAACATCTGAGATCATCAGTCCACTAGAACTTAGGACTACTTAAACGTGACTAACCTAAGGACATCACACACATCCATCCCCGAGGCAGGATTCAAACCTGCGACCGTTGCAGCAGCGCGGTTCCGGACTGATGCGCGTTGAACCGCTCGACCTCAACGGCTGGCGTGATACAATAACGAAGTAACAATTTTCGGAAATTTTGGTTGTTGAGTGCATTCTTGTTTCTTGGCAAATTTCATATTAGGTCAACGGGTAACACGTTTTGATGAATGAGTTTGCGAATATCAAAATATTTGACATAAATCGCCGTGTCTTTTGATTGCATTGACGTAAAAGTTTCACTTTTTTACATCGCCAAGGGACCGTGGAACTTAATGTGTGACGTAAGTGTCAACTTGATACGTCTGACCGGTCCTGAGAAAGAAAGGTTTTGAACAGTTTGACAGGTAGATTACGAGTAACGAAATGATGCTGCTATATGGGTTCCGTTACTACCGGCTGAGGTAAAGAACCCTAAAAATACCAGTGCATAATTCTACTACTAGCGTTCCTTTGTCGTGTACTTGCATTTCACCCGTAGTACTATTTAAAGACATGGGACTACAGCAGGCTTTTTTTCTTTTTTGTAGTAGTGTTCCAAGTAGTGGCTGGTAGATAGTTAGAGAGGCGACGCGAACGGACTTCTACGCTACGGGTAATTAAGTCGGCAAACTCGATTACGGCGTCTGCGGGACGGAACAGAGCGACTGTTCCAGACGGCCCTCGCTCGCTACCTCCCTCCCCCCACCTCCGCTACAAGTTCCTCTCGGCCGCCAAATCTGATTCGACAGCAGTCTGGGCTGCCGGCCAGGGCTGCCAACTGTAGCGACGGGAATGTTGTCACGTGATACGCCCATGCCGTGGCTCCTCAGTACTACATGGAAACCAAATAAAAATCCATCAGTGACGTTATCTCAATAGATTGCAAGCGAATTGTAATTTGCTTTCGAAGACAGTCTCTGTTACAACTGACTGATTACCTTTCAAAGCGTGATTCAAAAAGAAAAAAAAAAACAACATTATTTCAGTTGTTTACTATGTACAAATATAAAAGATAGGAATACGCAGTGCATGTCACTGGATAGGCGAAGGTTCAAAGTATTGACGCCTCTGCGCCGTTGTTTATTTGTAGCAACATGGCGGCTACACCACCAGAGAGATCATTTTGTGTGTCGCAATTTGAGCGGAATCAATCCTTAGTGCAAGTGCCGCTGATGAGGCAAGAAGCTGCCTCGGCAGAAGCAGATTTATGACTGGTATACGGAAGACTCACCGAAAATGAACTTGTTTTGTGCCGTTTCTGTTAACAAAGTTTATGAACATTTCTTTTTTTTGCGGAGAAAACTGTGAAACAAATGTCGTTGAGAAAACTGTGAAATAAATGTACTTGGGCGTGCAGCAGAACTTGTTGTTTCCTCATCATCACGAAGATTCTAATGATTTCATTCTTATGCATGACGGCGCCCAGCGTCACTCAGGACTTGAGTTGAGGTGAACGCGGCGGAAACTATACTAAGTCGAGAGAGGGCAGTCGCGGAAGCAGCAGTTTTCTCGCAGCCGATGCTGTCTGCCGAAAATGGGAGGTGATGGATGCCAATATGCAAATCGATCTGGACAGATGTGCCTTGCAGCTCTGTCATTACGTAGCGTAGCCCAATCGCGAGATTTGAAGTCATCTAGTCTTTAAACATACTTCGTATCTAAACCAAACCCTGAAGCCTGTAGTAGACACTGTGGAAGATCCTATACGAACAGCCATCAGCTGGTCCAACTGCGGGCAATTGGCCGGTGTCGGCGCCCATTTCATAGAGCAGCGATGTCGTATGCAGACAGTGATGTACAAGTGACGCGACACCGTTCTACTTGCATAAAAGTAAGATTTTCATTACTACTTTAATTCTCTATCGGTTTCGATTATTACAGTCATCTTCACTGTTTTTCTCGGATGATTGTAACAATCGAAACCGGTAGAGGATAAACATACAGTTGTACAGCTGATGGCACAAATTTGCCAATGTAATATTTAGTTTTGTGTTCCAAGGATTTCTATTTCTAAGCTTCGCTTCTAAAGAACAGCTAAGTGAAACTATTTAGATCAAATATCTGTTTGGTCCAAAAACCGGCAATTAACCCTAAACAATGAAAGGTGTTAAGTCACCCACGTGAGTGTTAAGAGGAATCCGTTAAACTTCGGTTGCGCGATAAATTGGTCAGTCAAATCTGAAGGCTTTAAAATTCAGCTATATACCTAGGAATTACAATTACGAACAACGAAACTGGAAATAGCACATAGAAAGTGCTGTGGGGAAGGCGAACCAAAGACTGGATTCTGTTGGCAGAATACGAAGAAGGAGCAACAGATCTACTAAAGAGACTGCCATACCCTACGCGTATGGAGTACAGCTGCGTGGTGCGGGATTGGATTAACGGACATCAAGAAAGTTCAGAGCAGCGCAGCACGTTTTGTACTATGGAGAAGTAGGGGAGACAGTGTCACGAACATGATATAGGGTTTGGGATGGATCAAAAGAAAGGCGTTTCTCGCTGCGACGGGATCTTCTAACGAAATTTCAATCACTAACTTTCTCCACTGAGTGTGAAAATATTTTGCTGACGCTGACCTTCGCAGGGAGGAACAATTATCATGATAAAACAACGGAAATCAGAGCTGGTGGTCGTGCGGTAGCGTTCTCGCGTCCCGCGCCCGGGTTCGATTCCCAGCTGGGTCAGGGATTTTCTCTGCCTCGTGATGACTGGGTGTTGTGTGATGTCCTTAGGTTAGTTAGGTTTATGTAGTTCTAAGTTCTAGGGGACTGATGACCACAGATTTTAAGTCCCATAGTGCTCAGAGCCCAGAGCTCACACGGCAAGATATTGGTGATCGTTTGTTCCGCACGTTCATCTAGTGTGGAATAATAGAGAAGTAGTGTGAACGTGGTTCGATGAACCCTCTGCCAGCCACTTTAGTGTGATTTACAGAGTAGATGTTAAGTAAAATTGTATCGATTGAAAATGATTGTATCTCCGGAACTGCCAGTGGGGACTGCCATGGCAAAAAAAAAAAAAGCATAATTAACGAAAAGATAGTGTTCTACGAGAAGGGGCGTGGAATGCCAGAAGTGTGAACGTAGTAGGGAAGCTAGAAAATCGGAAAAGGCAGGTGCTAAGGCTCAGTTTAGATAAAGTGAGGGTCAGAAGACAAGGATTGCTGACTAGTTTGGGGTAATATCAACAGCTGTAGAAAATCGTATAACGGAAGTAGCATTCGTTATGAATGGGAAGGTAGGGCATAAAGTGTGTTACTGTGAGCAGTTCGGTACAGGTATGTTCTCATCAGTATCAACAGCAACCCAGCACCAGCAACAAGAATACATGCCGATATTGCAGACCGAACATTAAGAGAGACAGAAACGATATGAGGACACTGACGAGTATTTCACTACGTAAAGGGAGATGCGGGATTGAGACACGGTTGTGGGGGAAGGAGTAGAAATAAGGGTTATGGGAGAATATGGGCGCCGTAGTAGGGACGAGAGAGGAGAAATACTAATTGAGTTTTCCAATACATTTCAGCTAGTGATAGCGAATACTCGATTCAAGAATCACGAGAAGAGAAGGCGTACTTGGAAGAGGCCAGAGTTCAATTAGACTACATAATGATCAGGCAGAGATTCCGAAATCAGATACTGATTTGTAAGGCGAACTCAGGAGCAGACATAGACCCAGATCACAATATAGTAGTGATGAAGAGTAGGCTGAAGTTTATGAGATTAGTCAGGAACAATCAATATGCAAAGAAGTGGGATACGGAAGTACTAAGGAATGACGAGATACGGTTAAAGTTATCTAAGGACAGCAATAAGGAATAGTGTAGTAGACAGTACAGTTGAAGAGCAATGGACATCTCTAAAAAGAGCCATCACAGAAGTTGGGAAGGAAAGCAGAGGTGCAAAGAAGGTCAAAGAGAAGAAACCGTGGGTAACAGAAGAAATACTTCAGTTGATCCTTGAAAGAAGGAAATACAAACATGTTCCGAGAAATTCAGGATATAGAAATACAAGTCACTTAGTAACGGAATAAATACGAAGTGCAGGGAAAGTAAGACGAAATGGCTACATCAGAAATGTGAAGGAATCGAAAAAGAAATGACTGTCGGAAGGACTGGCTTAGAATATAGAAAAGTCAAAATAACCTTCGATGAAATTGAAAACAAGGGTGATAACATTATGATTGAATGGGAATTCCACTGTTAAATACAGAGAGCGGATTGGAGGAAAGAGTACAATGAAGGCCTCTACGAGGGGGAAGACTTGTCCGATGACGTGATACATGAAACAACAGTCGAGAGGAGAAATAAGGGCTACAATATTGGAATCAGAATTAAAAAGTAGTTTAGAAGACTTAGGAGTGAATACGGCAGAAGGAATAGATCCCTTCCATTATAATTTCTAAAATCATTGAGGGAAAAAAAAACATGCACGCGGTTTAGTGTGTAGAGAAGGTATGAGTTTGGCGATATATCTTCTGACTTCCAAAAAATATCATCCATACGATCAGCTTAACAGGTACGTGACAAGTATAATATGGAGAAGACAGGAAAAGAAAATTTAGGATCTCTTAGATGATCATCAGTGTGGTTTTAGGAAAGGAAAAGGTACCAGAGAGGCCGTTGGGACTTTGCGGTTGATAATGGAACCAAGGTTCAAGAAAAATCAAGACACGTTCATCTGATCTGTCAACCTGAAAAAAGCGTTCAACAGTGTAAAATTGTGCAAGATGTTTAAAATGTAGGAAAGAAGGGTAAGTTACGGGGAAAGACGGTTGGTAGATAGTATGTACAAGTACCAAGAGTGAACATTTAAGAGTGGAAGACCAAGAGCGAAGTGCTCGGATTAAAGAAAGGCGAGCAGGGATGTAGTCTTCGGCACCCACTCTTCGTACATCGAAGAAGCAATGATTGAAATACAAGAAAGCTTGAGTAGTCGAATTACAATTGAAAGTGAAAGGATATGAATGATAAGATTCGCTAATGACATTGTTAACCTCAGTGAAAGTAAAGAAGAATTATAGTTCCTGCTGGGAGAATTGCAGGTTCTGCTGATTAGAATGAACAATCTAATGAGTACAGAATATGGATTGAGAGTAAATCAAAGTAAGCGATTTTAATGGGAAGTAGCAGAAATCAGAATAGCGAGATACTTAACATCAGGATTGATGATCACGAAGTAGATGAAGTTAAGGAAATCTCCTACGTAGGGAGCAAAATAACCGATGACGGACGGAACAACGAAGACACCAAAAGCAGACTAGCGCTGGAAAAAGGGGCATTCCTGGCCAAGAGAAGTCTACTAAACATCAAACATAGGCCGTATTTTGAGCAACAAGTTTCTGAGACCGTACGTTTGGAGTACAGGACTGTATGATAGTGAAATATGGACTGTGGGAAAACTGGAACAAAAGAGAATCGAAGCGTAAATCGTGGTGCTACAGAAGAATGTTGAACATTAGGTGGACTGACAATGTAAGGAATGGTTCCGCGCCGAATCGTAAAGGAATATGCGGAAAACACTGACAAGGAGAAGGTACAGTATGACAGGAAATATGTTGAGACTTGAGGGAATGACTTCCATGGTACTAGAGGGAGCTGTAGAGGGCAAAAACTGTAGAGGAAGACAAGAGGCTGGAATACGTCCTGCAAATAATTGAGGACGTACCTTGCAAGTGCACTCTGAGATGAATTGGTTAACACAGAAGTGTAATTCATGGAGGGCCACATCAAACCATCCAAAAGACTAATGAAAATAGAAAAAAGAAGATAACTTGTCACCATAATCAGGAATCTCGCTTTCATTTTCATTACCTTCGCCATCTCACAACTGAACTGTCACATTCTAAGCTAACCTAGATAACAGGCTACACTGCGGATTAATCTGTCACCAGATTTTTTTTTCACAATCAGTGTATCACATTAACCATTGTAAACCTTGTCTGAAAATGTTAAAATGATATATAAAATATAAAAAAAATTACACCTTTTCTACATTAAAACTAATTTCTCAGTGTTTCACTGCTAGTTTGCCTGTATGCTACCTGCGAAAAGCCGATTTTCCCAGCAAGAGCCCCATGCTCCACAGAAGTGTCACTCCGAGCAAGCTTTCCAACCCCGCTCGTTGCTCGCAGAGTTTTAGGGGAGTTGGCGGCCGTGACGCGATGCAGCTGAGACGGATGTCACTCGAACGCCCCGCAGTCATTACCGGGGGCAGAGGCGTCGTTAACCCAAAAGCTAAATCGAGTGCGACAGGTCGACGGCGGCGGGGGCGAGTGGGCGCAAATTTTATTCCATAAATAACGCGGACTGCGAGATTTCACGGGACGGCGCCCACCCTAACGACGCTGCCGCGTTGACAGTCGCACGCAAATATTTGTGCCGGGACCCGTCTCGTGGAATTAACAAAATACTATCTCGCGTGCGATTTTTTAAATCCCCCTTCCCTTTCTGAGAGTATGCGGAACTCGCCATTTTGGCAGGAGGCGACGAAAGCAATCTCTCTCTGTGCTGTGTTGTCAGAACTTGCGCGCGTTGGCGAATCAGCTGCGCGCAGCTCTGGAAGATATTCCACACCGCCGACGCCGCTGCTGCTGCCACCGCCTTGCTGATGGATGGGGTACGCCTCGCGGCATTCTGAATAATCCCGCCACAGATTTATTCGACGTCGATATATATTCTCGCAGGCGTATACGGACAGCTTTTTATTCTAGCGCGCTTCACTAGTTTGTTTTCGTTTCGCGTTTTTTTTCCCCTCCCCATTCTGCACATAAAGCAGCATACCTGCACTTCTAATCTACATCATGGCGACAGTTTCTAGCTAACAATTTCACCCTCGAATGACACACTGTTATATGTACGCTTGCTCACTTTATGTGTGTTTGTGACAGGGGAGACAAAAGTAAAGTATGGGTAATAAAAGCTTTTTTTTGAGCATTATCCACTTAGCCAGCCATCGGTACTGACATAATACATACTAATAGAATGATAACAGCCACTAAGAAGATTTACATTCAGTATCAAGGTGTGAACAACTTAAAAAAAATCATTTCTATCTCCAAATTTGAGTTACGACAGGCTCTGAATATTTGTGATGGGAAAGAGCTGTTGTGAGATAATGAGTTTTAAAGTTTGACTTTATTAGCTTTGCTTAACTGGACAAATTTTGCATATACGTTACCCTAAAATGTCAAATAGTACAGAGTTTTTTACATTACCATCGCATATTATGTTGTTAATTTCTTCAGACCTACAGCACGCTACACAAATTTTAAAACCGAGTAAATTGTCCCCAAATTAAGAGAAATTAATTAACCCTGTCTCCTTTTTTTTGGCATATTGATATTTTTACTTTATTTTACGGCCAAGTACAAATTGACGACATCTGCAGGCATTTATATGTTTCATATCACTTGTCTTGTTCGGCGATATTGTAGTCGCAAATTGTTCTGCTTTTGTACAAAGCTGCCGTGAATTCCTTAAAATGCCGGTGGAATTTCGGAAATCATATTTTCTGAAAAATTGCATAGATAGCTGGAGATTTTGAAAAGGGTGTTCCTGTCGTCCAGTGTTATATCCCCATAAAGACAATACGCCCGTTTCTAAGAACTGGCATTTCAAATGTGTATAATGCTGTTATTGACTCCTGTTGAATTCAAACCACTTTCAAATCGATGAGAGCATGTACAGAGTGAAGTAAATTATTAAAATACACACACAAAACGAAAATGGGTATTTTGGACATTATTGAGCGCTTTCCGTCTCTTGTAGGTACAGGTATATGTGACACATCATTCGTTCTAGGAGTGAGTCAGCTGCAGTCTGTGGAGGTGTAGTTCGAACCGTCTGTGGTTAAAGCAGGGGTGGAACAATGTGACCAGGAACTTTCTTCGGTATATGCCAAGGGGGTGCCACTGTAGTGCAGAGATGCTTGGTTGTAACGGTCCGTAATGTCTCCCTGTGTGTTCTTGTTGTTGCGCAAGGTTCTTGATCTGCTGCCTCACATCTTGGTCTGTGTAATTGTACATCTTAAGATCCATGGATGATAGCATTCTAAGCGAGAGCGTCAGAAGTTTTATTGTCCCAGATACCATGGTGACGTAAGTCGCCGATATATTTAAGCCCCTCCAGTATTGCAGTGTCCGCAGCGCGTGGTCTCACGGTAGCGTTCTCGCTTCCCGAGCACGATGTCCGCGTTCGATTCCGGGCGGGGTCAGGGATTTTCACTTGCCTCGAGATGACTGGGTGTTGTTGTTTCGTCGTCATCGTCATCATCATTCATCCCCATTACGGTCGGAGGAAGGCAATGGCAAACCACCTCCACTAGTACCTTGCCTAGCACGGCGCTGCGGGTCTGCTGCAATGTCCCCTACGCTCTGTTGCAACGTATGGGTCTTCTTCATCAGTATTGCAATGAGCTTCGCTGTAAGTACCGAGACTTCCGGAGGGAGTTGGAATTCGCCACTATACCGTGTGTGTTCGTCATAATACGTGCTTCCAACGGAATATTGTTTAAGTGATCCATCTGTTTAGAAACGGTGCTCATATCTACTTAAAAAAAGTCTTTTACAGTTACCGATACATATTAGGTGCCATGTGTGGTGGATCTGCGAGTGTCTGAATCTATTGTCGCATTCTTCTAATCAATCATGAGACTGATGCTGATAAAGTTCTCTCATCAATTGCGAGAGGTTTCCTTAAGTTCTCGTGTTTTGGCCCGTGGATAGGCAACGAAAAGTACTCCTTACCTTCCTTTAAACAGCTTGTAAGTGGTCGAAAAAAAGTTAAGACTGTCATCAACCAGAAGGTTGGTTTGAGCCCCACAGTGTTTTATCTGGCTCGGTCCTGTCGTTGCAGATGTTACGCTGTTGCCTTCCTATGAAATTTCTACTGACTCACCAAGCCAGTTATAGAGTTTTTCACATCGACAGTTTAACACAATTCTCATTTATTGTTCAGTCTCAGTTGCACATATTTAATTTGATTTCACCTGTCTATCATTCGGGATCATCTTCAAATCTAAGTAGTTCCATCAGCAACCCCTGTTGTCTGTCAGAACTAGGTGTCAGAGTACTCTGATATGTGGTTCTCAACAGACAAAACTGATTGCTGTCGTAACTACTCAGAGCCGAAGATGATCCTCAGTCATCGAAATATGTAATCCAATTAAAAATGTACAACTGAGACTGAACAATAAATGAAAATTATCTTAAATATCGATACAGCTACTGATTCTCACGAGACGAATATTTCGTCCATAGTGAACATCACAAATGTTTGCCAGAAAGAAGTGATTAGTGACAAATATCCCAGGACGGCATGAGTATAGGAGACCTTTCGATCCTTAGCCAGGCTCTTTATACCACTGAGCAACTTAAATGGATTTCTTCTCGTTTACACGCAGCGAATTTGATTTTGTTATCCTACAGTTCCTACTCAGTTCTTACCTTAGTGACTTATGTTGCTATGTTCCCATCATTCCCTGGGCGTTTTTGTACTTTCTTCTTTCACCTACTTTCATCTACTACCCAATGTTTCTTGTACCTATGTTTGTCTGTTCGACATCTGTGATTGCCGATTTTACAGATGTCCACCCTTGTTGAATTGAACTGCCTACTCTGGCAATATCTACATCCTTTATATCGATTCGTCCGGAGGATTGTACTGACGTCAGCTCTGTTATTTCTGAATTATGAAAATGGTTCAAATGGCTCTGAGCACTATGTGACTTAACATCGGAGGTCATCAGTCCTCTAGAACTAACCTAAGGACAGCACACACATCCATGCCCGAGGCAGGTTTCGAACCTGCGACCGTAGCGGTCGCGCGCTTCCAGACTGAAGCGCCTAGAACCGCTCGGCCACACCGGCCGGCACTAAATTATGAACTGAGTTTATATCTGCACCAAGGTACGCCTTACAATCCAATAATATCTGATTTCGAAATCTGTGTCAGACAGTGATGTCATCCAGCTGCAATCTTCCCTGCCTCCTCCCCTTGTGAGCCTTGAACAAAGTACTCGCTATTACTATCTGAAATTTATTGCTCAATTAGTCCTTCTCCTCTCACATTCCTACTACCAAACCTACGTGCTTCCCTAACCTTTTCTTCTATTCCTTTCTCTACAACCGATTTTAACTCCCTTGACATACTGAGTTACACGTTCAATATCCTCATATACTGGATGATCAAAAAGTGTAAATTTGAAAACTTAATAAACCACGGAATAATGTAGGTAGAGAGAGAAAAATTGGCACAAATGCTTGGAATGACATGGCGTTTTATTAGAACCACCCCATATTGCTAGACGCGTGAAAGATCTCTTGCGCGCGTCGTTTGGTGATGATCGTGTGCTGAGCCGCCACTTTCGTCATGCTTGGCCTCCCAGGTCCCCAGACCTCAGTCCGTGCGATTATTGGCTTTGGAGTTCCCTGAAGTGGGAAGTGTATCGTGATCGACCGACATCTCTAGGGATGTTGCAGGTTCGAATCCTGCCTCGGGCATGGATGTGTGTGATGTCCTTAGGTTAGTTAGGTTTAAGTAGTTGTAAGTTCTAGGGGACTGATGACCATTTGATTGGAGATTTGAATGGGGAACCACTCCCGCATTGGTTGCCATTGCCTTCTGCACCCTCATGCCGGCGATAATTCCTGACTATTGTCAGATTTAGGCGTAGTTTCTCATCCCAGCGGCTACAGGATGCCTCGAACCTCGGTCCATCCACTTCTCCATGTAAGGCCGTCGGCCGAACGAGGGTACAGATACTGGAATGACTTCGATCGTCATTGCTGATATTTTTTTATTCCAAATTTAAGGAATGGGTGGGACCGATCTTAGGGCCCTGTTCATTTTGATTACGAAGAGGGTTATACAAAAAGTTTTTGGCAGAAATGCACAAAACCAATTTGCTTACAGTGCAGCTATTACAACTTTGCAAAATACTCTCCGTGAGCACGTGTAAAATTTCCATCCTTAGAAATGTCCCAGTCCAAGCTTATTTGGGCAAGTCACTCACATCACTGTTGTATGCTGCGATAGCTTCCCCATCAGATGAAAAATGTTGCCCACGATTTTTTTTTCCTTCGCCTTTCAGAACAGGAACATATCACACAGAACCAGGCGAGGCCGGGCTTCTGTCAGGAAATGTGGCGCATAATGGGCACATCTCTTGGTTGGGCCTAAATTGTCGTGAACGATAGCAGTCGATCCAATGTTATAATAAACCACTGCGCAAAAATTGCGGCGCGACGAATCCATCTTGCACTGCGTCATACTCAGCACCGACATAGTTCACTGCTTAGGTTCGTTTCAGAGTATACTGATAAAATAGATCCATACGATCAGATACATCCTCTCGCTCGTCGAACGATCTGTACCTAAAGACTGGAAAGTTGCACAGTTCTCACCAACGCTCAAGAAAGTAAATAGTAGTAGCCCACTGAATTTATATATCGCTAAAGTGTACTTGCAGTAGAACTCTGGAATACATAATGTGTTGAAGTAGTATGAGCTACCTCAAAGATAACGATTTATGGAGAAATACCCAACACGGGTACAGAAAAAAATCATTCCTGTCGAACACTAGCCCTTTAGTCACAGTGAACCGTGGTTTATTTTCAAAGAATATTCTTAAGAATTTATTTTATTTACTAGCGATTCATCAAGAACATTAACACATTTAACCACACTATGTAAGCATGGAAGTAGTTGCCAGGGAGTAACTGATGAAATCATAACCAAATTCCATTTAACAAATGGGAATTTTATTCACTTTAATAGTGCATAAAAGCATTTTTAAAAGACATAGGTTTAAATTTATAACGGAAAGCACCTCCAAATATCAGAGTTAGAATTTATTCAGAGGCAGAAAGAAACAATATTTCACTGAAAAAAGTGGCTGGTTGCTGTATTTTTTCAGTGAAATATCATTATCCACGGCCACGGAGCTCAACAGTCCAAATAAAATGGACAAATTGAGAAAGAAACAAGTTTTGACTGTATGAGCTTTTGGGCAGGGAACCTTGCCGCGCTCCCTTTTGACACGGCCGTAGTTACGACCGCTCACAACAGCCTCCGAAAGACTACACTGGTGCAAATTTGCAACACACCAGATTAAACTAACAGTTTTAACAATTTACACAAGCACACAAACTATGCACCCCCCATAGGAACGATGGAAATGGGACAAAACACTAACAAGTAAAATATTAACCTTGCCACCGAAGGTGCAGCTTGATTTTAACTTCTAAGAAAAGTCTTAAGGTGAAAGGGTGGCAACTTTATATGCTAAAATGATCAATTAAATAAAAGACCATGAAATGCAACCTTATATAAAATTCTACAAGGTTGGCCAAACAATAGTTAAGATGCTCTACAGTACACAGATACCGCCTCTCAAGATCATAGGCAATAATATCATAGTTTCCAAAGACCAAGACATATTTCAGGTATTGGGCTGTTACACTCCAAGCAACAAATTCGTTAACACACCAAATCCGACAATCATGACAGAGGAGCTACTAACGTACGGTAGATTGATATGGAGATTACGGAACAATCCGAACCGCAGGTTGCTCTAACCCGCCCCTACTCCACAAGGGAAAAACCCAGTTTATAAACAACCACCCTCCCGCGGGTGGGCAAACGGAGAAGAATGGTGGGACGACCCCATAGCAAAACGGCTGGTGACCTCACCAAGAAAACAAATAGAATTTAACAAGAGTAAGTCAAGAAACCTATCACTGATCACTTAACTTCTAATAAACTGCGATTTCTCGAGAAGACTTGGCGCAGCACCCCCAAATCGCTCTCCCGAACCGTCCGCTGCCAGCCGCTTCAACGGACGCAGGAAGGCGCTCCGATCTCCCGTCTCACGGCGTAGCAGCTCGCACCGGCCAGACTGATGTAGGTTGACTTCTGTCGCTCTCGTGTCGGCCGCGAAACCTATACCCCTCGCTATACGCCGCGGCCCACTGGACTCACGTGGCGACCTCACATGCGTAGACGCTCAATAAGGACAAGTCATTTTGTGTCTCAGTGCGCGACCGACCAACCGATCGATCCAACCGCCAATGACCATCGCCTGAGCAAACTCGAGCAGACTGGCGGCCTAACGCGCAAACTCAGATGCAGGAACTAAGCCCCGACCGGGCGACCACTCGCTGAATTCTCTTACTGGCGGAGTGGAAAGACTCTCATTTTGCTGGCTTTAAAGCGTGATCCGAAAGACAGACAGACACTAACTGCCTAACAAATGCGGACGAGAGACAGACTAGCAAGAGACTGACCCAGACCCGACTGGCAAGCTGATAGCGCCCCTTAAATGCACGTGAACAGTCAACCTTTCCACTTTCCCACCAGAGGGAGACACCAAAGCTACTATTGCCACAGCGGCGCCACCGCCAGAAACGAGGGCGACTACCTCGCACTACTGGCTGCGGCGCGCTCTTCAAAACAGCAACTTTTACCACGGCTCACACAGAACGTAATGAGTGCTATCGGCGGTGGATCTCAAATTGATTCCTTGTTTTTCGATTTTCAGAAACTTTTGACATTCTTCGCCACAAGCGACTTATAATCAAACTGCTTGCCTACAGGTTATCATCTCAGATGTGCGAAGAGATTTATTGATTTTCTGTCAGAGCGGTCACAGTTCGCAGTAACTGACTGAAAGTCATCGAGTAAAAGAGAAGTGATGCCTGGCGTTCCTCAGGGAAGTGTTATAGGCCCTCTGCAATTCCTAATGTATTTAAACTGTTTTAGGACGCAATCTGAACAGCCTCTCTAGATTGTTTGCAAGATGATGCTGTCAGTTAGCGTCTCGATAAGTCACCGGATGATCAAAACTAATTGCAAAATGGTGGGAACGACCAATCATAAGCCGACCAATCAGAAGTCGTCCACGGACTATAAAAAGGCTACTACAGCAGCAGCGAAGACAGTCAGTTGCTCCTGACGAGGACCATGGAGGTAATTGTCGAAAGCTCGAGATTTTATCCAGAACTGACGCGGCAAGAATACCGAGAATGTTTTACATATAATTGCAAAATGATTTAGACAAGATAACTGTTTAGTGTGAAAAGTAGCAGTTGACTCTATAATCAATAAATGTGAGGTCCACTTCATGAATACAAAAAGGAATGAATTAAATTTCTGTTGCACAGTTAACCGCCTAAAATCTAAAGGCAGTAAATTTAACTAAATACCTGAGGATTACTATTACAAATAACTTAAATTGTAACGACAACATGGACAACGTTATGGAGAAGGCGCGCAGCACAGATTGCGTTGAAATGGCGGAATACTTAGAAGATACAACTGGTCTGCTGAAGAGACTGCCTACACTACGCTTGACCGTCCTCTTATGGAGTGCTGCTGTGCGGTGTGGGATCCACATCCGACAACGATAGAAGGACATCGAAAATGTTCAAAGGAGCGCAAGTCATTCCGTATCATCGCGAAGTAGAGGAGTGAAAGTCACGGACATGATACACGGATTGTCGTGGCTGACATTGAGGCGTCTTTCGTTGCAGGAAGGTATTTTCATGAAATTTCAGTCATGAATGCATAGTAGTAAATTTAGTTGGCACCGTCTTCGCTCACCGTTCGCAGATGGGTTTGATTCAAGTCGATGGGGACCGCCGCGCGCCAGAAATAGCGATCTTCCAGTTACGGTACGTTGATAATTTTTAGTTTTGTGCCGTACGTGCCCTTATTCTTTGCTAGGTATCTTCAGTGGCCTGGACAATGTACATCCTTTTGTTTATACTGTTTAGATTACATGTGGGACATTGTATATACAGGTTATTAACAGTTCTGGCATTTTCCTTTTCCATGATGTAGTTACAATTTATAGTTCGAGTTACAAGTTTCAGGATGTTGTTTGTATGTCGTATTTTTGTTCCGTTGTTAGCTCTGTAATTGCCATTGGAAAATTTGTTTTTAGATTTTACGGCACTAGAAACTGAATACTTGTTTGAGAATGTTACTGGCCAAAAACACATTCAGTAGTTGGCAATAACATTCGAAATTTGGGAATACCAACCAAAGCATCAAATAAAGTGTTCAGTTCCTAGTTGTGTGAAAACAAAATTTCAGATGGCTGTTATAGAAGAAGAACAGCGCTAACTATGAAACAACATATAGAATATCCACGAAACCTGTTTAGTAGAACTTTAAATTATTGCTACATCATAGAAAAGCAAACTGCCAGTACAATATATTAGGGCTGGACAAACATTACTCGCGTTCGAACGGGCTCGAGATTTCATGATAAACGCGCTGCATTCGATACGGTGTCGAGCTTGTCCAATACGTGACATTTGAATCGCGCAGCGCGTGAGCAACAGACACGCAAGAAAATACGAACCTGCCACATCAAGGTAAATAATACTATTTAGCTGAACCGAGTATAATATTTCATTCGTTTACGGGAGGCGTTAATGATTTTCCAAGTAGGTTATAAATCAAGAGATTCGATCCCTGTTCACATATCAGAATAACAGATTTTAATCAGTTTGAAAACAAGACGGCGACATTCAGATGAAACAATCAAGGCAATTAATCAAGAATTAAATGACGAACAAACGAAATGTACCGTCGTCAATTGTGTGCAATTTACTATCGCGAGAATAAATCATAGCTTTGTAGGTAGTAGCATCAGACATCACTAGATTACGGGACGAGCGAAATCTCGAGAATTGGACGGAATCATTATTGCAGTCTTTATTTATTAAGTTCCGTTGTTACGCGCGACCTGCACCCTAGAAAACATTTCAGTCCGTGTTTCAGCCATTTTCATTGTTAAAATCCGTGGTGCATTGAAAACGCAAAGGCAGCTCGTTGTGATAGTACCAACAAAAGCCATTAGATTGCAGGCCCATTAAAAGATCGAACAGAACCCGAGATTTCCCGAACTGTGTCGTTAAATGTTCGAATATATATATCACTCCGTCTACAGGCCACAAGTGGCCCATCGGGACCGTCCGACCGCCATGTCATCCTCAGAGGAGGATGCGGATAGGAGGGGCATGGGGTCAGCACACTGCTCTCCCGGTCGTTATGACGGTATTCTTGACCGAGGCCGCTACTATTCTGTCGAGTAGCTCCTCAATTGCCATCAGGAGGCTTATTGTACCCCGAAAAATGGCAACAGCGCATGGTGGCCTGGATGGTCACCCATTGAAGTGCCGACCACGCCCGACATCGCTTAACTTCGGTGATCTCACGGGAACCGGTGTATCCACTGCTGCAAGGACGTTGCCATATATATATGATTTTGCTTTTAAAATTTGACGATGCCACTATTGCTGCATTACATTAGGACTTTGTTTTTATAAAAAAAACAGGTCTGATGATGGTCATTATAGACCGATACCGGTAATCTGTTAACTAAAAGTTTGTGACCATAGACGTAAATTAAAGGAAACTTATTGTATATACGGATCGCTGTTTTATTCGCGACAGTGTCGCAGCTTGTGAAACAGCAATACTATACATAGACAATGTCCCAAATGTAAACTAAATAGTGTAAACAAGAGTATGTACGTACTGCAGGCCACTGATTATGCCTTGCAAAGAATGTAGGCAAAACGCGTGTGGCACAAAAATTTTGTATCGTTCAGTTGTAATTAAACGGTCCAAAAGCGTAATATTATACGCAACTGAGGACGATAGGAGTAGAAAAGTTGAAAACGCTGTTTCAAAGTGATGAAATCACTTAGCGTCAGACTCCCGGTTTAAGAGTTGGTAAAAACATTGCACACTGTCCTCGTGAAATGTAGTTCCCGTAGATCGCCGAGTTCGCCGTACGGAGTGTTTACAAGAGCAGGAGGGCAGAGGATCGGAGCGAATTTTGAGGCCGCGGTGCGCCTAAGCTACGGCGTAATGATTCGCAGCCGAGAGTAATGAGCCCTGGCGAAACGGGAGCGCCGTGACGTACCGTACACACACACACACACACACACGCATCCGCGCTGCCGAATGCCTGCGCCGTGCCATTGGGCTATTCCGGTGCGCGGAAACAGGATGCTGCCAGCCCGCGTGCCCTACTGAAGTGAGCTGCGGGTGTCTGCGTATGACGCGGTTGGCTCCACGTAACACGCGTCGCACCGGCTGCTGCGGGAAAACACAGAGCGGAGTTCACCGGCGACGCGCAGTTTTTCGACGGCGAAAGAGCGCCGGAAAAATTCCTCGCGGCGCCCATTTGGCGCGCCGTCAGCAGCCTTTTTCCTCGGTTCCCGGTACTGTTTGGTGAGGTGTGCGCCCGGGTGGGTGGCGGCGCCTTTGAAGCTCCGCGGCTCCTCGAAGAACAAAGCCAGGCCCCGTGCGGGGCGGAGCGACCAGTCCGTCGCTTTCCCTCGTTCTGCTCCCGCTCACACACTGGGCTCGTGGCCCGCGTTTGCCGCTGTTACGGCGAGACACGCCAGCTCGCTCCGAATTAGTACACGCGCATACCGACTGGTACCTGTCAGCCTGATGAAAACAGCGGAATGCGAGCACGATCTACATCTGCACCAACAGGAAGGTTGGAGGCGCCATGTTACCGATTGCGCGGTCCCTCCCGCCGGAGGTTCGAGTCCTCCCCCGGGCGTGTGTGTGTGTGCGTGTGTGTGTGTGTGTGTGTGTGTGTGTGTGTGTTTCTTAGCGTAAAACTGCTCTGGACGTGCTAACGAGCGCGCCTTTGTACCTGTCCCTGCGTAAAAAAAAAGAAAAAAGAAAAAAAGGTTCAAATGGCTCTGAGCACTTTGGGACTTAACATCTGTGATCATCAGTCCCTTAGAACTTAGAACAACTTAAACCTAACTAACTTAAGGACATGACACACATCGATGCCTGAGGTAGGATTCGAACCTGCGACCGTAGTGGTCGCGCGGTTCCTGACTGTAGGGCCTAGAACCCCTCGATCACACGATCCGGCGCGCCACCAGTCCTTCTACCTGGTACTCTGAACTTGTCTACGCGTGGACACGTTCAGAGTACCAGGTAAACGCGTTCAGAGCACACAGGGACAGGTACAAAGGCGCGCGCGTCAACACGTCCAGAGTAGTTAAACGGTTAAGTAGTGTGTAAGCCTAGAGACCGATTACCTCAGCAGTTTCGAAATTTGGAAATTTATGGAAGTTATATGGGACCAAACTGCTGAGGTCATCGACCGCTAGGCTTACAAATTAAACTCAAACTAACATTCGCTAAAACACACACACACACACACACACACACACACACACACATACACACACACATGCCCAAGCGAGGACTCGAACCTGCGACGCCGGGCGCTGTGGCCGAGCGGTTCTAGGCGCTTTAGTCCGGAACCGCGCTGCTGGTACGGTTGCAGGTTCGAATCCTGCCTCGAGCATGGATGTGTGTGATGTCGTTAGGTAGGTTTAAGTGGTTCTAATTTCTAGGGGACTGATGACCTCATATGTTGTCCCATCGTGCTCAGAGCCATTTTTGCAATACGGTCTACGAGAAGCAGGGTGTTCGTCGTGCTGTATTGCAGAAAGACGCGGCGGGAACTTAGCCACTGTACGTGATTGCTGGCAGCGGTGGTCACGAGAATGGACGGATGCAATTAGACAGGACTCCAGAGGGCCACGCTGCCCACTGAGATGGAAGACCGTCCAGCTCGGCGTGTTGTTCTGCCCATCGTGCTGTACCTGCAGCAGCAATTCGCACCACTGTGACACAACGAACTATTTATTACAAATAGGTTACTTCAAGGACAGGCCGAAGCCAGACGCCCCGTTGCGTGCATTCCACCAACCCCAAACTACAGCCATTTGCGACCTCGGTGATGTCAAGTGAGAGCTCATTGGAGGGCAGTGTGGAGGTAAATCAGAATCTGCCTTGGTGCCAGTGATGGCCGTGTGTTGGGTAGAGAGCCTAGAACCAACGTGCCTGTGGGCTCTACACATTAGACTTACTCTGGAGATACGGTCTGAGGTGCGATTTCGTATGAGGGCAGGAACACTCTCGTGGATGTTCCAGTGACTGCGAAATTGTACGTCAGTCGTCCTGCTGTTGAATATCAGTATTCCAGGGGTGTTCTCGAGGAGGTAACGCTCGCCCACATACCGCCCTAAAGAGTGCCTGCTGGATCACCACGTGTCCTCGAATCGCGCACATGTGGGGCATCATCAGACGACATCCACAACCGGCGTTTCGTATCCCTGTATTGACTGTTCAAAAGCAACAGGCATGGAACCCCAAATCACAAACTGACTTCCGTCACCTCTACAACACAATGTACGGACGTCTGCGTGCTTGCATTCAACATTCTGGCGGTTATTACTGTAGCAGCATTTCACTTTTGCTGTGGCTTATATCACACTTAATTAACCTGTGATATTCCAATGTTAATCACTTAAATATGTTACCTAAACAAATGTATTGCCGAAATTTCAATATTCTACGTTAATTACGTTTTGGTTTTACGATTTTTTTATGTCAGTGTATATACACATAAATATTCTGCAAGCCACCGAACAGTGCGTGGCTGAGGACACGCCGTGGAATATTTTCATTCCTATTGCCTTTGCGTACTGAACGAGGGGGAAACGACTGTCTGTATGGCAATGTTCGCTGCCTAATCCTGGTCTCGTGATACCTGCCTGACTATATGGCATGTCTTCATCGTTCTCTTTACTGTAGTGGCGTCTAAAGCAGTGGCATATTTGATCGTGTCTGCAGTTGACTTCGCGACCTTTACGTTCTATAGCTGAGCTCATCTTCGTCTATGTTACACTCCGCAAACCAGCAAAAAGTGTGTGGCGGAGGGTATTTCTGGTATCATTAATCCCCTTTCCCTGTTCCACTCCCGAACGGCTCGTGGCAAGAATGAAATTCGGTAAGCCTCTAGAACGAAATGCGGTAAGCCGCTGCATTACCTCTTTAACTTTTCGAATTTTTTTCATCGTGATTATTTCGCGAGATGTGTGTAATACGTTTCTTTGGAAAGTAATGCCTCGAAATTGCAAATAGTACACTTCTCCGTGATGTACAACGCCTCTCTTGTAACGTCTGCCTCTGGAGTTTCTTGAATGTATCCGTAACATAGGCACTCTCCGCGAGGGAGGAGTGTAATTTACAATATGAATAAATGACAACGTAAGTAGTGATGTTCAGTAACGAAAGTGGCGCATATGAGAGTGAATCAAACATAAACCAAAAATTTTTGTTTTACACACCTTTTTGTATACGGAGAGCGGCGCGGTCTCTGCTTATTGTTGCCTTCATTTCTGATGGTTGTTCTGCATAGACAGGACGTTGTCGTACCGTCTCAATCAGAATCACGATGTCAGAACAAGAGGTACCGTCATCTGTTGCGCAACGCATTGTGATCAAGTTTCTTACCGTCCGATATTTTGAAAGGACTTGTGCCGCAGTTCGGTGTCAACGCCCCGAGAAAGACCCATGTGTACCCTTGGCAGAAACAGTTTGTACGAAGACTGAGAAACAGTTGAGAATGCAAAAAATGGCTCTAAGCACTATGGGACTTAACAGCTGTGGTCATCAGTCCCCTAGAACTTAGAACTACTTAAACCTAACTAACCTAAGGACATCACACACATCCATGCCCGAGGCAGGATTCGAACCTGCGACCTTCGCAGTCGCACGGTTCCGTTGAGAATGCAGCTCAGCGACATCTCCCGAGGGCCAGGAGTGAGGAGAATATTTTCGTTGTCAGCCAGCTTATTGAAGATCGCCGAATAAAAACGTTTTTGAAATTGCTAGTATCGTGCGTTTAAAATTAGTTGAGGGGCCGTGAACCCGTCGCCCAGGCGACACCAATGGTGAGACTGCTTTCCTTACCTTGCCGCCAGCGAATCGGTTGGTAAAGCGCCGCTGTTGCCACGAAATGGATAAACAGTACCACATGGCGCCACGCATTAGATGCAATTACAACTCTCATAGTGAAGTAGCACTTTTTGGCGTTGAAGTTTCTGCAGCTATTGTGAACAAGTGTTTTGTGTTGCTGTTGCATGGATAATAACAGTGCAGTACGTCTGAATACGAGATTCGCAATACAATTGTCATCCAAGAGCACGTTCGCCGGCTGTAAGGATAATGTTCTGCTGCAAACTATTCCTTTGCATTAGACAATAGCAGTGTCCAATACGCCATGCTAGTCTGTTGTGGCGGATAAAGCTCCAACAATGGACAGGCGAATTCGCAGTTTCCTCTGAGTACAAAAGAATGTTCAATGAGATAACGTTGAACGTAGCGTGTATACGGCGAAGTTACTGGAGCTTTTAGCGCTTTACAAGCCAATAACTCTATGATACTAGGTCGGCAAAGGATATAGTTCAATCAGGCTTCCTCCGTATCGTGTTCATTTAAATCCGACTGAGAATGTGCGGACGTAGGTTAAAAGTAATGTGGCAAATAATAATAAGTTTACGGTCACTGAAGTTTAAATGCTAACAGAAGAAGCCGTTGCAAACGTCACATCACAGTACTGCTCTCGAATTGTCTCCTATACCAAGATGGTAGTTGAGGAGATATGGATTCAAGAACTGTGACGAGTTTTGAGGACTACTGCTGTTGGCTTATTAAAACATAATATGCAGTTGACATTCCAAAAGAATCCTGGGACTGTATTGTTAAACTAGCAACAGAGGGCAAGATAGACAGTAGTTACTGAAAAAGTTCATTCTCAGTATAAAAATAAACGTGTAACTAATTCACTTATATTGTTGCAAAACCCACAGCTATTCTCGTTTAACCAGCTGTGGCTGGACCTTAAAAATTACATTACTTCATTGAAGAAAAAAAACCCTAGTTGTTGGATATCACGCTACATACGGAAGTTTCGCATATTAATCATATGGAAAAACACTCTTCTCTCTTGTGTGCTATTAATAGTTAAGATGTTGTTTTGATACCTCAGACTGTTTATGATATTTGATGGATTTATGAATATTTTATTCATGGAGTGCACAGTTTACGGCTGTTACCTCATTCACTAGTGTCTAAGAGAGGTGGTTTCTTCGTTTTTATTAATGTCATAAATCTGCACGAGTTCGTGATAGAACGCTTTACATACATTCCGTTTTCTCGAGAATGGAGAGATAGCGACATTCCTCCACGTTTAAAAGAAAATTTAATTCGTTACCTACAAAAACATATGACTTAACATACACCTAACACAATTTCATAGCAGCCCCTATTTTTCACTGCAAACTTCAAGAATTTATTGTAGCGGTTTACCTTATATCGAAATGTGACAGTAACTACGACCATTAACGAAATTATAGCCGGTTGATCATTAAGCTGGCGAACGAAGCTATAAGATGAGCGAGAATCAGCATTTATTAGTAAGTAATGTAGGCTGATTCTTACAAAGAAGAAGACAGCAACCAGCCGCTATTAATACTGCTATTTATTTAAGTAAATAGCGCCGAACAGGTTTCGAACTGACAAGTTCATCATCAGACGGCTGTTCACAAGATTTACAAGATGCGCTTTACATAATCGTCAGTTTTCGATTTTTATTCTTCCACTGTAGCGAAATATTCTTGGTGTGTTGGTGCCCTACGGTAGAAAACAGTGTTAGAAGCGCCCTATGTGAACATAACTAACCTCCAAACGATTAAATACAGAGTAAACAAATACGTGACGTTAGTGGTTATAGTAATTTATTTACTGAAATATTTGCTCAAATAAATAGCAGTATAATAGTGGCTGGTTGCTGTCTTCTTCTTTGTAAGAATCAATCTACATTATTTGTACACAGCCACGGTCTTACCATGACAGTTTTAGACAAAATAGTATTAGTAAGTAGTTTCTTTAAATTCGTTTGAGAGCGCAATCAAGCCAGCCTGTTGTTGTTGTCTTCAGTGCAAAGACATGGATGCAGCTCCCCCTGCTGCTCTGCCCTGTGCATTTGCGAAGTAGGGCTGGCATTGTAATCGCGTGTTGACGCACTCAGAACACGCTGGCGACTAAGCTTCCGCAGTGAGCTGTCAGAAGTCGCAGCTAATTTTAAACGCACTAAAGGTTGACATAAACGTCGGTACTGCTCAGGGGATCATTGCTGGCAATCATGGACTTCAGAAGTGTCGGCACGATGGCTGCCTCGCATTCTCACCGCAGAGCACAAACTCTTGTCTCGAGGTGTGCAACCGGCTACTGAAACGCCACCAAACTGAAGGGTTTCGTTTTTGCACGATTTTGTGACCTGCGGGAAAACGTGAGTGCACCATTACACCACAGAACCGAAAAATAATCAGCATGGAATGGGGCGAAAGTGATGAATCAGTACCCCCCCCCCCCACCCCCATCCCCCGCAAAAAAGGGGGGGAAGGTTCTTGCGACAGGTATTTGTTTTTGTTTTAAAGGAGTTCTCCTCATAGATTTTCTGCACGAACGTCGTACTGTGAACGTTGCGTACTGTTATCAACTTTTGGACCAAACAAAACGCACTTACCGACAGTAAGGGTGAAACGTTAAATTTGCAACATGCATTTGCTCCAAACCGAATTGACTCGATGCAGCAGACGCATTATTTTGGCATATATAACTATATATAGCTTGCAGTATACCGTTTCGAGGTTAACATCGCATTGAAGTTCTATCACCATCACGCTACTCTAATCATAAAAGTCAGTTAATGGCTCGTCAGCGAGGTAATCCTCTGAGAACCACATTGATATTCGAGACAAAAGGTATCAGAGTGGCATGGTGTGACGTAATAACGTCGTGGATTATAGTGCCATGGGAAATACGTTCGTAGTTTCGTTTTGTGCTGGTATTTTTATTCTGTCTTTCTTATCCTTTTAACATATTCTGGGATTTTCGTATGAATGTAATTGAAGTACGTTCGGCAATATTCTGTATTATTCATATTTCTGCCCGATTAGAAAAAGAAGAATGAAACAAACATTTTGCTGTTTCTGCTGAATAGGTGGCGATTTACGTGTGTGAAGTTAGGTACGAACGTAACAGTGCAGCTTAAATTACTGCGAGTGAAACGAACAGCAATGACATTCATATATCCTCGCTTGTCACAAATATTTAACCGTTTTTTTCGCAATATGTCGCTATATCCGAGTGTGTGGTTAGGCAAGACATTAAAGAGGACAACGTAAACGACTGCGAGTGAAAGGAGCGGCTGTGACATGTATATTCTTCGTTGTCACAAAAATTTTTAGCTGTTTGAGAAGATGAGGGGAGAGTAGGCTTTGCGCACGCGCAACTGAGGTGCTTCTTACGTCACTTTCGTGTAGAGCAGCTGCGTGTTGTGAGAAAAGACGCGTATTTTCAGTGCGGGCTGTGATCGAGCTTCATGACAACGCTCGACACCACATAGCACTCGGGACGCAACAAAAACAGGAATTGTTCTGCACTACGTTAGAACATCATGGCCACCGTCCAGGACCACTAAGGGAGGCAGATTTGATGACGATGGCGATATCGGAGTGTTCGTGCGCAACTGGCTGCTGTCACAGCCACGTTCGTTATACGAAAACGGGATCAAGAAACCGCCTTTCCGATGGGAAGGAGACTATATTCTGTAATACGTCCATGTGCATGTATTTCTCAGAAGTTTATATCCATACTTGTCATAAAATAGGAGACTACATTCTGTAATACGTCCGTGTGCATGTATTTCTCAGAAGTTTATATCCATACTTGTCATAAAATCAAAAGTGTGTGTGTGTGTGTGTGTGTGTGTTCCAGCTCTCTTAACAAATGGAGTGATTTCAACCAAACTTCGTACAGACGTACCGTATGGTTGGCAACAATCGCTGTGGAGGTAAGAACCGACCGAAAGGTTTGGGAGTGGGGGTGAAAAAGGAGCTTAGCTCATAACGTGTGAATTCTCGTACTGTATTAATTCAGTGTTTGAGGAAGCGAGAAACTTCACACATAATTTCAAACATTAACGTTTTTTTTTTTTTTTTTTCGCTGGGGACCCCGACAAAGTGATTAAAGGAAAAATTTTAATCGCTTACTACTTTTTCCGCTGTTCATGCAGTAAAAAGTACCGCACGAGGCATAACGCTATAATTTATTACTTAACTACTAACAGCGTTCGTGACACATTTTGCAGACAGTAAGCATGTGTAGCCCTCAATGGCAGTCCAAAATTATATCATTGTACGACACATAGATCAGGGGATATGACGTCATAAACAATGATGAAATGCGTGAAAACCTGCCACATGTGCATGGCGTTTAAATATATTGTTTCGTTCTTGTTAATTATATTCGCAATAAATTTCGCAGACAGTATCCACATACGTCGCTGAAATTACCTACAATGTTATATCATTGTACGAGACATAGTCAAGGGCATGTGACGTTATAAATAGTGAGTGCGTGAGAAGCAGCATGCTTGACACTTAAATTTATTACTTCGTTGCTACTAACTCCATTCGCAACACATTTTGCAACTAACTCCATTCGCAACACATTTTGCAGGCATCTCCACATATGCCGCTGAATGTACCTTACAAAATTATACAATTTACGACACATAATTTAGGAGTGTGACGTCATAAACGTTACGTACAAGGCCAGACGCGACATGGTACTGTTGTGGACGGACAGCTGTAAGTAAAGAAGTGGGCAACTTAGGGTGTCTCGGCTAGTAAACTTATATATAAAAAAAGATCTGTTTTATATTTGATTCAGCCTCGTGCTTTTTAACGAGTGTGCGTCTCGACGATGCGGTGCAACATTCAATCGTCACTTATATAGCGTTTCCCAAATAACTTCCCCACAAATAGCCTCCTCTGCCGTTTATAGGAGAGGTGGAGAGAGATTGCCACTTGCTGTAAAGTTGTTCCGGGGAGCCGGGGTACAGTGCAACCTAGGGGAATTGAACTGATGGAAGAAGGAAGGTCCGAGAACGGGAGTTGCCGGACGAAGGAAGGGCTTAGGAGGGGTGGGGGTGGACGGGGGTGAGGGCAGAATTGCGGGGGCGGCGCCCCTTTTAAGCGGTTCTAATTGAAATTGGACCCAGGAGGGCAGCGCGCGGGAGAGAGCTGGTGAGGCGAGCCGGTCCGGAGGCGTCTGTGTTGTGGCAGTAGGCGGGCGGTTCGATGCTCTGTGCGGGTAGCAGCAGCGGCGGTGGCCGACTGGCTGGCGTCTTGCAGATGAGGGCCTGCAGCCCCGCTGGGAAAGGAGGGAAACTAGGTAAGAGAACAGAGTCCCTCTGTCACGCGGGCCAAACACAGGGAACGTATTCCAATTAAATCAGATGATACTGAGGGAATTACGAGGTGTTTGAGAAAAGTAAGAGACTGAGTTATCATCTGCGAGAGTTTTTATTTCACAACAGTATTGTCCGCCTTCAAAGTAGTTCCCTTCGGCATCAATCAATCGACGGAGACTTTGTTCCCGGGATGAGCCCTGACCAGCTGATGTATCAACATTGTTTTGTTTATAACTTCAAGGTGGCAAGTCCGCTATTAGTTGAACAACTTTCTGTTACTCGTTTTTTACTTGCTGAAGGCGAGAAGTCAGTGAATATATACTGTAGAATATATACTGTGACTGCGGAAATGATAGTTGATAAGGTTCATGAACCATGGACATTGCCGTTGGTGGGGAGGCTTCCGTGCCTCAGCGATACAGATAGCCGTACCGTAGGTGCAACCACAACGGAGGGGTATCTGTTGAGAGGCCAGACAAACGTGTGGTTCCTGAAGAGGGGCAGCAGCCTTTTCAGTAGTTGCAGGGGCAACAGTCTGCATGATTGACTGATCTGTTCTTGTATCAATAACCAAAACGGCCTTGCTGTGCTGGTACTGCGAACGGCTGAAAGCAAGGGGAAACTACGGGCGTAATTTTTCCCGAGGGCATGCAGCTTTACTGTATCATTAAATGATGATGGCGTCCTCTTAGGTAAAATGTTCCGGAGGTAAAATAGTCCCCCCATTCGGATCTCCGGGCGGGGACTACTCAAGACGATGTCGTTATCAGGAGAAAGAAAACTGGCGTTCTAAGGATCGGAGCGTGGAATGTCAGATCCCTTAATCGGGCAGGTAGGCTAGAAAATTTAAAAGGGAAATGGATAGGGAAAAGTTAGATATAATGGGAATTAGTGAAGTTGGGTGGCAGGAGGAACAAGACTTCTGGTCAGGTGACTACAGGGTTATAAACAGAAAATCAGATAGGGGTAATGCAGGAGTAGGTTTAATAATGAAAAGGAAATTAGGAATGAGGGTAAGCTACTACAAACAGCATAGTGAACGCATTATTGTGGCCACGATAGATACGAAGCCCACACCTACTACAGTAGTACAAGTTTATATGCCAACTAGCTCTGCAACTATCAGTTTAATAAGTCACAGCTGCAAAATACTAACGCGAATTCTTTACAGACCTCGGGGGAGATCAGTTTGGATTCCGTAGAAATGTTGCAACACGTGAGGCAATACTGACCCTACGACTTACCTTAGAAGCTAGATTAAGGAATGGCAAACCTACGTTTCTAGCATTTATAGACTTAGAGTAAACTTTTGACAATGTTGACTGGAATACTCTCTTTCAAATTCTGAAGGCGGCAGGAGTAAAATACAGGGAGCGAAAGGCTATTTACAATTTGTATAGAAACCAGATGGCAGTTATTAGAGTCGAGGGACATGAAAGGGAGGCGATGGTTGGGAAGGGAGTGAGACAGGGTTGTAGCCTCTCCCCGATGTTATTCAATCTGTATATTGAGCAAGCAGTGAAGGAAACAAAAGAAAAATTCGGAGTAGGTATTAAAATGCATGGAGAAGAAATAAAAACTTTGAGGTTCGCCGATGACATTGTAATTCTGTCAGAGATAGCAAAGGACTTGGAAGAGCAATTGAACGGAATGGGTAGTGTCTTGAAAGGAGGATATAAGATGAACATCAACAAAAGCCAAACGAGGATAATGGAATGTAGTCGAATTAAGTCGGGTGTTGCTGAGAGAATTAGATTAGGCAATGAGACACTTAAAGTAGTAAAGGAGTTTTGCTATTTGGGGAGCAAAGTAACTGATGATGGTCGAAGTAGAGAGGATATAAAATGTAGACTGGCAATGGCAAGGAAAGCATTTCTGAAGAAGTGAAATTTGTTAACATCTAGTATAGATTTTAGTGTCAGGAAGTCATTTCTGAAAGTATTTGTATGGAGTGTAGCCATGTATGGAAGTGAAACATGGACGATAAATATTTTGGACTAGAAGAGAATAGAAGCTTTCGAAATGTGGTGCTACAGAAGAATGCTGAAGATCAGATGGGTAGATCACATAACTAATGAGGAAGTGTTGAATCGGATTGGGGAGAAGAGAAGTTTGTGGCACAACTTGACCAGAAGAAGGGATAGGTTGGTAGGACATGTTCTGAGGCATCAAGGGATCACCAATTTAGTATTGGAGGGCAGCGTAGAGGGTAAAAATCGTAGAGGGAGACCAAGAGATGACTACACTAAGCAGATTCAGAAGGATGTAGATTGCAATAGGTACTGGGGGATGAAGAAGCTTGCACAGGAAAGAGTAGCACGGAGAGCTGCATCAAACCAGTCTCAGGACTGAAGACCACAACAACAACAAGGTTCAAGTTAGTACTTGTACAGATCATAACATTACCTAACAAGCTGGAGTACCGCAAAACATGTGCAAGATGGTTCCAAAGGAGTTGATGCCGGTACACGAGGAAACAAGGTTGAGAGTGTGCACGGAGGTAAAGGAACGTTATGAAAGAGAAGCTGAGCACTTCCTCAACAAAATTTTGTGATGAAACCTGGGTATACATTTATGAGTCAGAATCAAAAAGGCGAAACATAGAGTGGAAGCACACCATCTGACCAAGATATTGAAAATCCAAGCATCAGCAGGAAAAGTCATGTTGACGGTGTTTTGGGATGATGAAGGTAGTTTTTTTGTGATCATCTCGAAGAGCTGCGGACAATGAACAGCCGTTATTACTCTGCTTTGATTTTAAACAAGGTGAAGCCAACCATGAGAGCGAGACGTCGCGGATCTCAGAGGAGAGGTGTGATTCTCCAGCAAGACAACGCGTGTCCTCATATTGCTCAATTAACCCTTGAAACCATCGACGAAATGGGTTGGGAAGTACCGCCTCATCTCCCTTACAGTCCTGATTTAGCACCTTCCATTTGTTTGGCGCACTGAAGGAGACATTACAGGGGAAGAGGTTCCAGGAGAACGAGGATGTGAAAAAGGTTGTGGGAAATTGGTTCAAACATCGAGGTAAAGAGTTCTTTGCAGCCGGAATAAACAAGCTTGTAGCCCGTGGAACTAATGCATAAGTGTTCAAGGGGATTATGTTGAAAAGTAGAAACAGCACTTTTTTTTTGGAAAAATAAACGCTTTTTTTTTTTCTCCAGACGAATTTGTCTAATCATTGAATGACACTCGTAGTAGGATCTTCAACATGTCGGTCACATTCCTTTGAATAATCTCCAGAGTGCCAAAGTGACGTCTTTTTAAGGCATTTTTAAATTTTGAGGAAAGAAGACTGTCAAAAATTCTGTGACGGCAGTGTCCGTGTGACGTGGAGCGTTATCATGACGATGCAGCATCCACTTGGCTGCGGTGTCCTGTGTCACTCGGTTGACCTTCTTTTTGAGCCTTGCAAAGACATCTTTGTGAAACACTTGGTTGACAATTTGTCGTGAAGGAACTCGTAAGAGCACGCGTATGTTGGACGTGTTCGTCAGTTTTTGAAGTTGAAGGTCGTCGTGAACGTATCCTCAGTCTTCCAAAAATGGTTTATGCCAGCGAAAAGCTTGCGCTGGAGATAAAGAATGTTCGCCACAGGTCTGTTTCAACTTTACAAACGCGAGATTCGCGAATTTCCTAAGTTCAACACAAAACTTGATGTCTGTAAATTCTGCCATTTGAGTACTTTATCGTATCGCCTTTCAGATTATTAAAACAAGTTTAAACATGTAAACACTAAGCGGCTCTGTTGTGTATTTGACTGGTTGTTAGCATACGCACGCACTCATAACTGCCTACAACAGCATTGACGTGCATCTACCTGACACGTTTCCGCCGGCCGCTGTGGCCGAGCGGTTCTAGGCTCTTCAGTCCGGAACCGCGCTGCTGCTACGGTCGCAGGTTCGAGTCCTGTCTCGGGCATGGGTGTGTGTTAGGTTTAAGTAGTTCTAGTCTAGGAGACTGATGACCTCAGATGTTAGGTCCCCATAGTCCTCAGAGCCATTTGAAGCAATTGACACGTTTCCACTGCTGGCCGCGGTGGTCTCGCGGTTCTAGGCGCGCAGTCCGGAACCGTGCGACTGCTACGGTCGCGGGTTCGAATCCTGCCTCGGGCATGGATGTGTGTGATGTCCTTAGGTTAGTTAGGTTTAAGTAGTTCTGAGTTCTAGGGGACTGATGAACACAGATGTTAAGTCCCATAGTGCTCAGAGCCATTTGAACCATTTTGAACGTTTCCACTCGAACAGGCCTTATTCCTTCATTTCTTTGTGTAACAGTTCATATTAGTTTACAGTATATTATGTGCGTCTAGCAGTGTGTTTGTATACCAGATCAGCTTCATTCCGAGACGGAACCGTGAGACTGGAATCGAAAAACGTGCTGTAGTTGTAGCTCTGCGTCAGGTAGGCTATTCTTCTATTAGGGCAGTAGCGACAAAAATTGGTCCAGCCCAATCTACAGTTGCGAATACAGTGCAGCGGTTGAAGCAAATTGATGCCAACGCAACTGTTTCGCGATGTGGAAGACGCCGAGTAACATCATACGGGGAAAATCTGTGCTTGTGTGTTCAGTGTAATCGCCAGAGGACTGGCACTGCGCCTGTAATTCGCGAGGAAGTAAATTAGTATGCGAGCAGCCCCAATCTGTGTCTCAAGAGTCCAACGGAGGCTTCGTGGGAAAGATTCAAAGGAGTGCTTAGCGGCCAAAACACCTTTATTACGCCAAAAAATAAGTCGAAAAGCTTGCAGTGGACAGCGCAGCATAAAAACTGGAGCGTGTAGCAACAGTCCTAGGTGTTATTCACGATTACCGTTGCGCCCCCAAAATTGGGGATTGTACAGTATGCTTCATTTTACCGCAAGGTGAAAAACAGAAGCAGATGGAAAGGTGTCAAAATCCAAGTACAGAATGGTGCATTAGTGTCATACAGCGAATAGAGCAGTACAGTATAGTGCAGCAGTGTCATACAGTGAATAGCGCTAGCATATTCTGTTGTGTTGGCAGAAGAGCCAACACCGTGTTACTGGAGGAGGCCGAAGTGCACGCGTTTTAGCTCACGCAGGCTGGCGTGAGGAGGGAAGAACTATACTGACGTGAGGTCTGGAACATGACAAGGAATGAGAGTTCAGAAATCGGACATAATTAGTTTGATACTTAACTTTAATCCATTAATGAGGAACGTCGCTCTTGACGTTACATGATTCACAATCTTATCTGTTCAGAAGACATATAGTAACTGAATATGGCGCGTTGCTAGGTCGTAGCAAATGACGTAGCTGAAGGCTATCCTAAACTGTCGTCTCTGCAATTGAGAGCGTATGTTGTTGTTGTTGTTGTTGTTGTTGTCTTCAGTCCTAAGACTGGTTTGATGCAGCTCTCCATTCTACTCTATCCTGTGCAAGCTTCTTCATCTTCCAGAACCCACTGCAACCCACATCCTTCTGAATCTGCTTAGTGTAGTCATCTCTTGGTCTCCCTCTACGATTTTTACCCTCTACGCTGCCCTCCAATACTAAATTGGTGATCCCTTGATGCCTCAGAACATGTCCTACCAACTGATCCCTTCTTCTGGTCAAGTTGTGCCACAAACTTCTCCCCAATCCTATTCAATACTTCCTCATTAGTTATGTGATCTACCCATTTAATCTTCAGCATTCTTCTGTAGCACCACATTTCGAAAGCTTCTATTCTCTTCTTGTCCAAACTATTTATCGTCCATGTTTCACTTCCATACATGGCCACACTCCATACAAATACTTTCAGAAATGACTTCCTGGCACTTAAATCTAGACACGATGTTAACAAATTTCTCTTCTTCAGAAATGCTTTCCTTGCCATTGCCGGTCTGCATGTTATATCCTCTCTACTTC